>NC_052395.1:10456352-11178569 GCF_009389715.1 Phoenix dactylifera
TCCGGCACCTTATCTAAGTCGTGAACAACACCCCAACGTTCACAGTTCCGCATCCCCTGTTTTAGCTTCAAAACAGAGCCATGCTCATCCCGATTGCCTTCCACGATTTTCTCTTTGAATCAATCCAACTCCTTCCGAACTCTCCTGCATTCACGGGATCCAAACAGAATTCATCCTCATCACCCGTTCGCATATGCTGTGAATCTCCCCTGTTTCGGAAACAGAACAGGCCAATCTTCCCTTTGCGATCAACCTTCCAGCCGTTCCAAGCACCTGAATTCATTCTTATCCACAGAATAATCTCAGCATCCCTTGCATCTTGGTCCACGTCCTCGCCATCACCTGCAGCCGAAGATCAAGCAACATCCCATGGATCACGGATCATCAACTTCTTCCCAACGTCTGCTATCATCCCGATTAACCCCAGCTCCTTCATTCTGTTTTCTTCCCAGTGTCTATATCTCCATGGGATAAAATCAAATCCCACAGACTTCCCAGCTTCAGCCGAGTCCCAAACTTCATCATCTCCCAACCGTATCACTCTTATCTTCACCTCGTTCCAATGCCTCCCCAATCTGTGAACGCGTCCCAGCATCCCGCTTCTTCTGGATCATCTCCCATTCACGGACGTGATTCATCTTTATCCAAGCAAACTTCAGGATTCCATTCCTCCCAACGGCTTTCTTCTCATCTTCCTTATCTCACCGCGTCCAAGGATCAAGGAGCAGATTCATCTGCCTTATCCCATAGCTGTTCATCCTTATCTGCACTCGGAACAGGGGAGGAGAGAGGGCTGGTGAAGGCTATAAAAGGAGGAGGAGACGGACCCCTTGAATCCCATCTCTCCTCAGAGGCCAAGTTCTCCACCGGGAGAAGAAGAGCTTGGCTCTTCTCAGGGAGTTCCCACAAGAAATAAAAAAAAAAAGCAGAGGAGGGAGAGAGGTTTGGCTATTTTGGGAATATTTCAAAGGAGAAAGAGAAGAAAGGGATGGGAGCCCGCTGCTGTGCTGCTGCTGCCGTCCACCACTCCATAAAAGGCTGATCTTCTCTAGGGCCGGATGTAGCCCTAATAAAGGGCCAAGGGTTTTATATTTTTGATTTCTATTCTTGGAGTTGTATAATCTTTATTTTGTTCTTAATGAATATTTTATTTCATCTCATATTTAATTTCTGTGATTTTAAGTATGATGTTTATACAACTGTTTTTCATGATCACTAAGTAAATATAAGATAGTCCATGCCTAGGAAAGATGCGATGTGCTGCCACCTTAGATTAGGATAGACATTTCATGCCAACTGAAGATGGATTATGCCTAAATTACTTTTGTGAATTTCTATTCGAATGCTTATTAGGCTTGTAGCCAATTTGCATGTTAATCCAAGAACGAAATAAAATATAAATAACCCTTGTTCCGATGTTAGTGGTGAATTTCTTGCCCTAGATTCCCTTAAACTGATATCCCTTTAATTGCATTTTCTTTTATTAAATTGCTTAGTTTAATAGTCTTCACAAATTCATCCTTTTAAATATTTTTATTTTTAAGAAAACAACTATACCCAATCCCTGTGGATCGATACCCGTAATCACTATCCTATTAGATACGTGCTATTGCGTGGTCTTTAAAGTTGACTATCAGAAGCATCATTAGTCTCATCAAAAATAATATGAATAGATTCTTCAATAACAAGAGTTTTTTTTGTTGAAGACTCTATATGTCCTACTTGATGTAGAGTATCCCAAAAAGATATCCTCATCAGATTTGGAATCAAATTTTCCTAAGTTATCTTTGTCATTATTATGAACAAAACACCTACAACCAAAAACATGAAAATAGTTTACTTTGGGCTTTCTATCTCTCCAAAGTTTATAAGGTATTTTCTTAATAATTGGTCTCAATAAAACTCTATTTAATATATAACATGATGTGTTAATAGCTTCACCCTAAAAATACTTTGGGAGATCACTTTCACATAACATGGTCTTAGCCATTTTCTCTAGGGTTCTATTCTTTCTTTTCACCACTCCATTTTGTTGTGGAATCCTAGGTGCAGAAAAATTATGAGTTATCCCATTTTTACTACAGAATTTTTCAAATAGATGATTTTCAAATTTCGTTCCATGATCACTCCTAATAGCTATAACTGAAGCATTTCTTGCGTTAGTCACTTTCTTATTGAATTTCTTAAATACTGAAAATGCTTTATTTTTACAAGCTAAAAATATGACCCATGTGTATCTAGAGAAATCATCTACAATAATAAGACTATACTTGTTTCCACCAAGACTTGTGGTCCTAGTTGGTCCAAAAAGATCCATGTGAAGTAGCTCAAGGGGTCTAGTAGTAGAGACACAATTTATAGGTTTAAAAGAACTTCTAGATTGTTTGCCAAATTGACACGCTTTACAAATTTTATTTTTCTCAAATTTTAGCTTTAGCAAACCAATCACAGAATCTCTTTTAACTAATTTAGATATAGTATCCATACTTGCATGACCTAATTTACGGTGCCATAACCAACTTGCATCATTGACCTTAGTATCACTAGCTACTAAGCAGCGGCTATTTTTGGCAAGATCTTCAACGTCTACTACATAAACATTGCCGCGTCTTAGTCCTTTAAACACTAAGCTATTGTCAATTGAGTTGGTTATGATGCATAAAGATAGCTTAAACAGAACATCAAAACCTCTATCACATAATTGACTAACGTTAAGTAAGTTATGCTTAAGACCATCTACAAACCGAACATTATCAACAAAGGTTGAAGGGGTGATTTGTATTTTACCGATACCAATGATGATCTTGGTTATTATCTCCAAAAGTCACCGCACTTCCTTTTCTAGACTCTAGGGTGAAGAATTGCTTCTTGTCATCCGTCATGTGTCTTGAGCAGCCACTATCCAAGTACCAACAGTTTTTATTGAGCTTGGCTGCAAGACACTCCTCCACAAAAGAAATCATACAATTTTAGGTACCCAAGTTTTTTTGAATCCTTCAAGGTTAGTTATGTTGGTTCCTTTTGGAACCTAAATCTTTTTAATCTTTCTTGTAGCTTCAGTTTTTCTATGGTTACATATATTAGCTTTATGTCCTACTCCACCACAACAAAAATAAGTTACATTTTTAGTTTTACTTTCACCGGCTTTTACAAAAAAGTTTTTAAGAAATTTTTGTTTGTTCTTAGGCTTATACCCTAATCCGGCTCTATTAAATACAGCTCTTTGACTATTAAGAATCATTTCTAATTTTTCAGAACTATAGGTAAACTTCTCAACTATAGGTTTATATTTTTCAAGTTCTTTTGTTAAGTTTAGTTTTTCTGTTTTTAGTAAGTTTAAATCTTTTGTAAGGTTATCTTTTAGAGTTTGATTACTGTTTTTAAGTTCTAAAATTTTTTTAGTTAGTCTTTCTTTATCTTTAATTAAGGCATCAGTTTTTTGAGTTAGCAATTGGTTACTTGTTTTAAGTTCTAAGATTTCTTTGATGATGGAGTTCTTATCCTTAATCAATTTATCATTTTTATGAATGTAGGATTGATTAGTTAGCTTCAATTCTTTGTTTTTAAGGTTTCAATTCTTTATAGGATGGAGTACCAGGGATTATATCAATAGCAAACTCGACATCTCTATCAGGAGGTAAGCCAGGCAGATCATCAGGAAAGACATCAGGGTACTCACTGACTACTGGTATATCCTCAATTCTCTGTTCAGACTGTCCAGAATCTGCAATTGCGGCCATAAAGATGGGAAACTCCTTTCTAAGGGATCTTATGCCCTGTATAGCAGACACTACCTGAGAAGAAACACCCCAGTCATCACCCATAAAACTGAACTCATCAATACCCGGGATCCGGAAGGTCACCCTCTTCAGAAAACAGTCTATGGTAGCGTGGTATGCAGCCAACCAATCCATACCCAAGATTACATCAAAGTCATGCAGATTCATAACAATCAAATTAGCTCTCAAATCTCTACCCTCAACTAGTACTGGACAGGAAATGCAGATCTGACTAACTGTCATCGTACCCCCAGCTGGAGTACTAATGCATAATTTCCTCTCTAAGGAAGAGTAGTGTAAATCGCACTTATGCACATATGAAGATGAGATAAAAGAATGCGTAGCACCAGAATCAAATAACACATAAGCATAAGTGGAAGATACCAACAGTGTACCTGTCACTACAGTGTTGGATGCCTGAGCATCCTGCTGAGTCAGTGCATAAACTCGTCCCTGGGTACGAGATCCTCCTCCCCTTTGCTGCCTGGGGACAGCTGACTGGGTAGCCTGTACTGGAGTGAAGGAAATCTGTCGTTGAGGAGCTACAGAACTCGGTGGCCTCGGCGCAGATCTAGTACGAGGACAACTAGAAATCCTGGGACCCGGCTGACCACACTTGAAACAAACTCCAGAAACAGTCTGAGTCTGAGGGCACTCAGCTATCCGGTGGCCCTGCTGACCACACCTGAAACATGCCCCAATACCAGGCCGTGTCTGAAGACACTCAACAGCTCTATGTCCAGTCTGACTACACCTGGAGCACACTCCTGATATCCCCCTGCGATCCGGTGCAGTCCTCCCATATGGAACTCGCTGCCCTGCTCCTGGACGGAACTGCATAGGTCGGCGCATATGCCGCTCACTGTCAGAATCAAAGTCCCTGGTCCTCTTCGACTTCCCTTTCTGAGCATCCTGTGTCTCCTTCCAGATGATCTCCATATTTTTAGCTCTGTCAACTAGGTCATCATAATCAGTCGAGTGAACAGCAGCTGAACCCTGACGCAGGCGAGGCCTCAGTCCTTCCTCAAATCTACTCATCCTAGATTTAGGGTCTTGGACAAGAGATGGTGCAAAACGGGACAACCGATCAAACTCAGCTTCATAGTCCTCCACAGTCATACTCCCCTGAGAGAGGCTCAGAAACTCCCTCTCCAGCTCCCTGATACGACTGGAAGGAAAATACTTGGAGTAGAAGGCTATGCGGAATCCCGGCCAGGTCACAGATCCTGCATCCTGCATCATGGTCCTCTCTACAGACTCCTACCAATGATGAGCCCGGTCCTGAAGCATATAGGTGGCAAATCTGATCTTCTCCTCCTCAGTACAACCCATGGCCCTGAAGGCCTTCTCCATCTCATCTATCAAACATTCGGCCTCTTGGGGATCGGTAGTTCCCTTGAAGGCCGGAGGAGCCAACTTCCTGAACTCTGCTATACTCCTCCCCTGATCTGAAGAACTAGCAGAGGGAAATAGCTGCTGTGGTCCCCTTTGCTGTCGAACTAACCCAACCACCTCTCTGATCAGCTCCATCACCTGGGTCGATCCTCCCATCCTGCTCTCCTGGCCATGATCTGGCCCATCCAGTACTGTCTGATCAGTCTCGTCCCCCTGGACTCTCTCAGTCGGATGAGAAGTGGCTGGATCACTCCCGATAGTCTCGATCAGGCGGCGAGGTGCCACACGTGCACGGCGGGGCGGCATGCTGATACATACACAAATAACACAACATCAGGGTTAGATCCATCCACCGTAAGATTTTCTACCCCACTATCATTTCTTCACATGTGTCGCTATATTCCTAAGTTTTTTTTTTAATTATTATTATTTATTATTATATTTATTATGATTCTGTTTTAATGTCCCTAGTGATCTTTAACCTATGCTCTGATACCAATAAATCTGTCATGCCCCGAACCCGGGGCCCGGGGCGCGAGCAGACGCCGCGCACCTGCAGGGCGGACCCCGCAGGCACGCAAGGCAGATAAATCAGATCAACCATCAATAACTAATTAAAGATAAATTTCAGTTTTCATATCAAATGTCCATATATACATAAGTCAAAAGAAAGTCCATATCTACTAGCTAATTACATCGTGATCACTCTATCCCGTAATCCCCATAATCATATATCATAACCTGCAAAAATGTAAATGGTAGGAGTGAGCTAACAGCTCAGTAGGCAACATCATGCAATAAAGTCATCATATAACATGTCATGATGCATATAAAAAAAAAAAGGCTAAAACTCATGAATCCAAAAATTCACACAACAATCCGTAAACCCGATCCGAGACTCAAAATAACTCAACCGCATGACTACGGCCACATCACCCAGTGGCATGGTTACACCATAGTGCCAATACAACTCTCCGAAGAGCCGCTCCACTGAGCCAACACACCACTATGCCGCACCCCCTGGTGCCAAACTCACGCTCCACCGAGCCGCTCCGAAGAGCAAAACGCACCCCTGTGCCGCCACTATTCTATCACCGGTGGTCGCGGTGTCGGAACTAGTTCCTCAGTACAAGTCGACAGGGCCAACGTATCATCCCATTGGCGGGGCCTAGACTATAGTCACGCGAATTTTAAAAATCAACAAATCAACTTTCCAACTCAAGTCATGAACAAACTCCCAATAGTACAGTACATAACAGTTTATAAAATTAAATATTATTTTCTAATTCTAACACATAATGCCCATAATAATTTAATAGTTTATGAAATTAAATGCTTAATTCTAATTCTAACATATAATGCCAATAATAAATCATAACATCAACATATGCAATGTACATGTTAAAATTCTACTTTAAAGCAATGGGTCACCTAACTGGGTTCGCTTAAAAATCCCTGCCACAGATATCATGAACCCCTGATTAAAACATAAACATTATTTATTTAATTAACTAAGAAACATAATTTAAATAATTTTCAAACCCTTAAACTCCTAAGTTCATAGATCCAAGAATGGGCCCCTAAGATCAAACATAGACCCTAAAATCAGAATCCTTTAAACCCAAGTCAATTGTGACCCAAAACAGATTAGGCCCAACTGAACCAAACCAGATTACAGGTCCAGATCAGATCTCGGGCCCAAACCAACCCAGCCCACAGATCCAATTAGGTCCAACTCAGCCCAACACAGATTCCCAACCCAACCCAAACCAGATCTGATCAGACCAGATCAGATCAAATCTTGACGAACCAGGTTATACTTACATCAGGCTAACCCAAATTCCTGACTCAGATTCAGACCCTAATCAAAATCCATTCACTCAAATCCAGATCAAACCCAATACAAAGATTAGATGGAACCGGTTCATAATTCAAACCGGTTCATGGTCTGATCCCCACTTGAGGCACGGAAATCAAAGCAAAGACAAACCCAGGAAGGAGAAAGAAGAAGAAGAAGAAAGAGAAGAAGAAGAAGGAAGAGAAGAAGAAGAAGAAGAAGAAGAAGAGGGAAGAAGGGGGGGTGACTGGCGTTTCCGGTCGGCCCTCGGCGGTCGACCGTGGCCCTCGGCGGCGGCGCTCGGCCAGCCGCCGTCGGCCACACCACTGTCACAAGCGGCGCCGGACGAGAAGGAGAGAAGAAGGAGAGGGAGAAGGAAGGAAAGAGAGGGACCGGGGCTGGGAAGCCCGGCCCCCTGTTCGCCCACCTCCGGCCGAACCCGTTTCGGCCGGATTGACCCCGGCCGGCCACCGTCGGCCGGTCGAATCCCATAAAAATATCTTCCGAAACAGGGGAATGAAAACCGGTTGGCATCCCTCATTTCTCCCCTTAAATCCATAAAAAGTGATTAAAAAAAATATATCTTTCTCACCTCCGGTCGTCAACGGATGGATCCCAGGCGGCGTTGGCGGCTCCGGCGGCGGCGGTGGCTCCGGTAATCCTCTCAAGAAGAGGGAAGAAGATGAGGGGAAAACCCAAATTTTTTTAGAGGGGTGGGGAAGGGATGGGGCTGGGATGGAGCTCTCAGAGAAGAGAGAGAGGGAGAGAGAGAGAGAGAGAGGGGGAGAGGGAGAGGGAGAGAGGGGAAGAGGGAAGAGGGGGGGTGGGGCGGAGATCCCGCTGGCCGTTCGGCCGGCGTGGTCATCGTGGTCACCCCCACGATGACCCAACTGAAGTCGGCACCCCTTGCCGACTTCAGTATGTTGGGCCCTAGGACGGGCGCAATTCAGGTCTTCACACTCTAACCAACTAAAAAAAAAATTCGTCCTCGAAATTAAAACATACCTCAATCCGAGAACAAGGCAGGAAACTTCTCTCTCATCTCCTCCTCCAGCTCCCAAGTAGCTTCTCTCTCACTGTGATTGTTCCACTGCACCTTTACATAAGAAATCGTGCGCCTCCTCAAAACTTGGTCCTTCCTATCCACTATACGGATAGACTGCTCAACATAAGAAAGATCTGCGCGGAGCTGCAAAGGTGCCACTTTAATCACATGACTGGGATCAGCAATGTACCTTCTCAACATAGAGACATGGAAAACAGAATGGACCCCCGATAAGGCAGGTGGAAGTGCCAGCTTATAAGCAACAGCTCCAACTCTCTCGAGAATCTCGAATGGTCCCACATATCTCGGGCTGAGCTTACCCCGAACTCCAAATCGCATTACCCCTTTAGAAGGGGACACTCTGAGAAAAACATGATCTCCGATTTGGAATTCCAGATCCCGCCTCCTGATATCAGCATAACTCTTCTGTCTGCTTTGAGCTGCCCGAAGTCGTTCTCTGATCAGCTGAACCTTCTCCACTGTCTGCTGAATAATCTCTGGACCCAGAATTTTCCTCTCCCCCACATCATCCCAACAGATAGGTGATCTACACTTCCTACCATACAACGCCTGATAAGGAGCCATCTGAATACTTGCCTGGTAGCTATTGTTATAAGCAAACTCTACCAACGATAAATGATGATCCCAAGAACCCCTCATATCAATAGAACAGGCTCTCAGCATATCCTCTAGAATCTGAATGGTCCTCTCGGATTGCCCATCTGTCTGTGGATGAAAAGCTATACTGAAGCTAAGAGTGGTTCCCAATGCTTTGTGCAAACTGCCCCAGAAATGAGCCACAAATCGGGAGTCTCTGTCAGACACTATAGATACTGGAACTCCATGCAGCCGTACGATCTGCTCAATGTACAACTCTGCAAATCTCTCTAGTGTCATCCCAGTCTTAAATGCTAGAAAATATGCTGATTTGGTCAATCTGTCTACAATCACCCAGACTAAATCATTACCTCTGGGGGTACGAGGTAGCCCTGACACAAAATCCATAGTAATATGCTCCCACTTCCACTCTGGGATCGGAAGGGGCTGAAGCATACCAGCTGGTCTCTGATGCTCAATCTTAACTTGCTGACAAGTTAAGCATTGAGATGCAAATTGGGCAATCTCTCTCTTCATATTGTTCCACCAGAACACAACTTTTAGATCCCTATACATTTTTGTACTACCAGGATGCACTGTATATTCCGTACTGTGAGCCTCCTCCATAATTTCCTTCTTCAGACTAGGATCATCTGGAACACAAACTCTGCCAATGAACCTCAATGAGCCATCCTCATGTATATGAAAATCAGGCTGAGATCCAGACTCAACATCTTTCTTGATCTTCTGGAGCCGAGAGTCATCCACTTGCGCTGCCTTAATTCTGTCAATGAGTGTAGGCTGGACTCGCAAGTTTGCCAACTTCAAGGTAGCATCCTGCAGATATACCTCTATTTCTGCCCTCCTCAGATCCTCCAGGATATTTCTCTGAGTAGTAATCAAGGCTGCAACATTTTCTGAAGATTTTCTACTTAGAGCATCTGCTACTACATTTGCCTTCCCAGGATGATAATGTATAGATAAATCATAATCCTTCAGTAATTCCAGCCACCTTCTCTGTCTCATGTTCAGTTCCTTCTGAGTGAAAAGATATTTCAAACTTTTATGATCAGTGAATACCTAGCAAGTCTCTCCATAAAGATAATGTCTCCAGATCTTTAAGGCAAAAACCACAGCTGCAAGCTCAAGATCATGAGTGGGATAATTCTCTTCATAGGGCTTAAGCTGTCGGGAGGCATAAGCAATAACCTTCCCATTTTGCATTAACACACAACCCAAACCCTTTTTGGAAGCATCACTGTAAATGGTAAAATCAGTACCGGTAACTGGTAGGGTCAGAATAGGTGCTGATACTAGACGGTGTTTCAATTCCTTGAAGCTCTTCTCACACTGATCCGACCATTCAAACTTCACTCCTTTGCGAGTGAGTCGAGTCAGGGGTCCGGCAATACTAGAGAAGCCCTCCACAAACCTTCTGTAATAACCGGCTAGTCCAAGGAAGCTGCGAATCTCAGACACATTACTCGGTCTGCTCCAATCAATCACAGCTTCAATCTTCTTTGGGTCAACCATAATTCCTTCCTTAGAGATAACATGCCCCAAAAACATCACCCTGTCCAACCAAAATTCACATTTCTTTAATTTACCATACAACTGATTCTGCCTCAGTGTCTCCAAAATAATCTTCAAGTGATGCTCATGCTCTGCCTGACTCCTTGAATATATCAGAATATTATCAATAAATACTATGACAAATTTATCCAGAAAAGGCTTAAACACTCTGTTCATCAGGTCCATAAATGCTGCTGATGCATTAGTCAAACCAAAAGGCATCACAAGGAACTCATAGTGTCCATACCTGGTACGGAAAGCAGTCTTGGCTATGTCAGACTTCTTTATTCTCAGCTGATGATATCCAGATCGAAGATCAATTTTGGAAAATACCTGAGCACCTTGAAGCTGGTCAAATAAATCATCAATCCAGGGTAGAGGGTACCTATTCTTAATAGTCACTTTATTGATTTCCCGGTAATCAATACACAGTCTCATGCTACCATCTTTCTTCCTTACAAATAATACTGGGGCACCCCAAGGAGAGACACTAGGTCGAATGAAACCCAGATCCAATAGCTCCAGTAATTGGTCCTTCAGCTCTTTTAGTTCAGCAGGGGCCATTCTATAAGGAGCTTTAGACAAAGGTGCAGTACTAGGGATTATATCAATAGCAAACTCGACATCTCTATCAGGAGGTAAGCCAGGCAGATCATCAGGAAAGACATCAGGGTACTCACTGACTACTGGTATATCCTCAATTCTCTGTTCAGACTGTCCAGAATCTGCAATTGCGGCCATAAAGATGGGAAACTCCTTTCTAAGAGATCTTATGCCCTGTATAGCAGACACTACCTGAGAAGAAATACCCCAGTCATCACCCATAAAACTGAACTCATCAATACCCGGGATCTGGAAGGTCACCCTCTTCAGAAAACAGTCTATGGTAGCGTAGTATGCAGCCAACCAATCCATACCCAAGATTACATCAAAGTCATGCAGATTCATAACAATCAAATTAGCTCTCAAATCTCTACCCTCAACTAGTACTGGACAGGAAATGCAGATCTGACTAACTGTCATCGTACCCCCAGCTGGAGTACTAATGCATAATTCCCTCTCTAAGGAAGAGTAGTGTAAATCGCACTTTTGCACATATAAAGATGAGATAAAAGAATGCGTAGCACCAGAATCAAATAACACATAAGCATAAGTGAAAGATACCAACAGTGTACCTGTGACTACAGTGTTGGATGCCTGAGCATCCTGCTGAGTCAGTGCATAAACTCGTCCCTGGGTACGAGATCCTCCTCCCCTTTGCTGCCTGGGGACAGCAGACTGGGTAGCCTGTACTGGAGTGAAGGAAATCTGTCGTTGAGGAGCTACAGAACTCGGTGGCCTCGGCGCAGATCTAGTACGAGGACAACTGGAAATCCTGTGACCCGGCTGACCACACCCGAAACAAACTCCAGAAACAGTCTGAGTCTGAGGGCACTCAGCTATCCGGTGGCCCTGCTGACCACACCTGAAACATGCCCCAATACCAGGCCGTGTCTGAAGACACTCAACAGCTCTATGTCCAGTCTGACCACACCTGAAGCACACTCCTGATATCCCCCTGCGATCCGGTGTAGTCCTCCCAAATGGAACTCGCTGCCCTGCTCCTGGACGGAACTGCATAGGTCGGCGCAGATGCCGCTCACCGTCAGAATCAAAGTCCCTGGTCCTCTTCGACTTCCCTTTCTGAGCATCCTGTGTCTCCTTCCATATGATCTCCATATTTTTAGCTCTGTCAACTAGGTCATCATAATCAGTCGAGTGAATAGCAGCTAAACCCTGACGCAGGCGAGGCCTCAGTCCTTCCTCAAATCTACTCATCCTAGATTTAGGGTCTTGGACAAGAGATGGTGCAAAACGGGACAACCGATCAAACTCAGCTTCATAGTCCTCCACAGTCATACTCCCCTGAGAGAGGCTCAAAAACTCCCTCTCCAGCTCCCTGATACGACTGGAAGGGAAATACTTGGAGTAGAAGGCCATGCGGAATCCTGGCCAGGTCACAGATCCTGCATCCTGCATCATGGTCCTCTCCACAGACTCCCACCAATGATGAGCCCAGTCCTGAAGCATATAGGTGGCAAATCTGATCTTCTCCTCCTCAGTACAACCCATGGCCCTGAAGGCCTTCTCCATCTCATCTATCCAACATTCGGCCTCTTGGGGATCGGTAGTTCCCTTGAAGGCCGGAGGAGCCAACTTCCTGAACTCTGCTATACTCCTCCCCTGATCTGAAGAACTAGCAGAGGGAAATAGCTGCTGTGGTCCCCTTTGCTGTCGAACTAACCCAACCACCTCTCTGATCAGCTCCATCACCTGGGTCGATCCTCCCATCCTGCTCTCCTGGCCATGATCTGGCCCATCCAGTACTGTCTAATCAGTCTCGTCCCCCTGGACTCTCTCAGTCGGATGAGAAGTGGCTGGATCACTCTCGATAGTCTCGATCAGGCGGCGAGGTGCCACACGTGCACGGCGGGGCGGCATGCTGATACATACACAAATAACACAACATTAGGGTTAGATCCATCCACCGTAAGATTTTCTACCCCACTATCATTTCTTCACATGTGTCGCTATATTCCTAAGTTTTTTTTTAATTATTATTATTTATTATTATATTTATTATGATTCTGTTTTAATGTCCCTAGTGATCTTTAACCTATGCTCTGATACCAATAAATCTGTCACGCCCCGAACCCGGGGCCCGAGGCGCGAGCAGACGCTGCGCACCTGTAGGGCGGACCCTGCAGGCACGCAAGGCAGATAAATCAAATCAACCATCAATAACTAATTAAAGATAAATTTCAGTTTTCATATCAAATGTCCATATATACATAAGTCAAAAGAAAATCCATATCTACTAGCTAATTACATCATGATCACTCTATCCCGTAATCCCCATAATCATATATCATCACCTGCAAAAATGTAAATGGTAGGAGTGAGCTAACAGCTCAGTAGGCAACATCATGCAATAAAGTCATCATATAACATGTCATGATGCATATAAAAAAAAAAGCTAAAACTCATGAATCCAAAAATTCACACAACAATCCGTAAACCCGATCCGAGACTCAAAATAACTCAACCGCATGACTACGGCCACATCACCCAGTGGCATGGTTACACCGTAGTGCCAATACAACTCTCCGAAGAGCCGCTCCACTGAGCCAACGCACCACTGTGCCGCACCCCCTGGTGCCAAACTCACGCTCCACCGAGCCGCTCCGAAGAGTAAAATGCACCCCTGTGCCGCCACTATTCTATCACCGGTGGTCGCGGTGTCGGAACTAGTTCCTCAGTACAAGTCGACAGGGCCAACGTATCATCCCATTGGCGGGGCCTAGACTATAGTCACGCGGATTTTAAAAATCAACAAATCAACTTTCCAACTCAAATCATGAACAAACTCCCAATAGTACAGTACATAACAGTTTATGAAATTAAATATTATTTTCTAATTCTAACACATAATGCCCATAATAATTTAATAGTTTATGAAATTAAATGCTTAATTCTAATTCTAACATATAATGCCAATAATAAATCATAACATCAACATATGCAATGTACATGTTAAAATTCTACTTTAAAGCAATAGGTCACCTACCTGGGTTCGCTTAAAAATCCCTGCCACAGATATCACGAACCCCTGATTAAAACATAAACATTATTTATTTAATTAACTAAGAAACATAATTTAAATAATTTTCAAACCCTTAAACTCCTAAGTTCATAGATCCAAGAATGGGCCCCTAAGATCAAACATAGACCCTAAAATCAGAATCCTTTAAACCCAAGTCAATTGTGACACAAAACAGATTAGGCCCAACTGAACCAAACCAGATTACAGGTCCAGATCAGATCTCGGGCCCAAACCAACCCAGCCCACAGATCCAATTAGGTCCAACTCAGCCCAACACAGATTCCCAACCCAACCCAAACCAGATCTAATCAGACCAGATCAGATCAAATCTTGACAAACCAGGTTATACTTACATCAGGCTAACCCAAATTCCTGACTCAGATTCAGACCCTAATCAAAACCCATTCACTCAAATCCAGATCAAACCCAATACAAAGATTAGGTGGAACCGGTTCATAATTCAAACCGGTTCATGGTCTGATCCCCACTTGAGGCACGGAAATCAAAGCAAAGACAAACCCAGGAAGGAGAAAGAAGAAGAAGAAGAAAGAGAAGAAGAAGAAGGAAGAGAAGAAGAAGAAGAAGAAGAAGAAGAAGAAGAAGAGGGAAGAAGGGCGGGGGTGACTGGTGTTTCCGGTCGGCCCTCGGCGGTCGACCGTGGCCCTCGGCGGCGGCGCTCGGCCAGCCGCCGTCGGCCACACCACTGTCACAAGCGGCGCCGGACGAGAAGGAGAGAAGAAGGAGAGGGAGAAGGAAGGAAAGAGAGGGACCAGGGCTGGGAAGCCCGGCCCCCTGTTCGCCCACCTCCGGCCGAACCCGTTTCGGCCGGATTGACCCCGGCCAGCCACCGTCGGCCGGTCGAATCCCGTAAAAATATCTTCCGAAACAGGGGAATGAAAACCGGTTGGCATCCCTCATTTCTCCCCTTAAATCCACAAAAAGTGATTAAAAAAAATATATCTTTCTCACCTTCGGTCGTCAACGGATGGATCCCAGGCGGCGTTGGCGGCTCCGGCGGCGGCGGTGGCTCCGGTAATCCTCTCAAGAAGAGGGAAGAAGATGAGGGGAAAACCCAAATTTTTTTAGAGGGGTGGGGAAGGGATGGGGCTGGGATGGAGCTCTCAGAGAAGAGAGAGAGGGAGAGAGAGAGAGAGAGGGAGAGAGGGAGAGGGAGAGAGGGGAAGAGGGAAGAGGGGGGGTGGGGCGGAGATCCCACTGGCCGTTCGGCCGGCGTGGTCATCGTGGTCACCCCCACGATGACCCAACTGAAGTCGGCACCCCTTGCCGACTTCTGTATGTTGGGCCCTAGGACGGGCCCAATTCAGGTCTTCACACAAGGAGAGCCTCTTCTTCATCTTCCTCATTAACTTCTTCTTCACTGCTGCTACTGCAAGAAAGATCCTTGTTAGAAGAAGTAGACCTGAGAGCAATTATCTTTTTCTTATGGGAGGATTCTTCTTCACTGGGCTGTTTCATTGTGAGCTCATGCGTCATTGGAGATCCAAGAAGCTCCTCGAGTGGCAGCTTGTTTAAATTTTTTGCTGTTGGATTGTCGTAACCTTGGCTTCCCATGACCTTGGTAAAGAGCGAAGAATTTTTCTGACAATGTCACTGTTAGTATAACTTTTGCCAAGGCCTTTTAAGCCATTGACAATATTAGTAAATCTAGTGAACATGCAAGAGATGGTTTCATTAAATTTTATTTTAAATAGTTTATATTTATGAACTAGCATGTTTATTTTAGATTTCTTGACTTGATTTGTACCCTCGTGGGTCACTTCAAGTCTATCCCATATCTCTTTTGCAGAATTGCATGTAGAGATTCTATTGAATTCATTAGGATCCAAGGCACAATAAAGAACATTCATTGCTTTGGCATTTAGTTGTGCCTTCTTTCTATCGTTATCATCCCAATCTTTTTCAAGCTTAGGTATGGCAATGTTATCTACATAGATAGAAGGAGTATAAGGTCCATTAACTATGATGCTCCAAACATCATAATCTTGGGCTTGGATAAATATCCTCATTCTATCCTTCCAATAGGTGTAGTTAGTTCCATTGAACAATGGAGGCCTATTGGTGGATTACCCCTCACTAAGGAAAGATCCAAAAGGGGTTGTCATTTTAATCTTTTACTCTTTTGGGGATTGGAACACCAATCGATATAAGAGCACCTGCTCTGATACCAAGTCAATATTGGCGGAGGCCTGAAGGGCCGAGTCAGTCCTACCGCCTGCCAACGTGGATGCGCTGGAGGAGTAGGGTGGGTTATACCACTAAGGGGTCCCTGAATCCACTGGCGAGGCCCTGTCGGAGTCCGGAGTTGGGCGAGGCTTGGTCGGAGTCGACTCGTGGCGCTATGGGCCCCCGCGCTAGTTTAAGAAGATAAAGTTGCGCCTTCACTAACACCTGCGGATTTTGGTGTAATGGTAGCGCTTGATCCTGACAATTGGTATCAGAGCCACAGGTCTCAAGTTCGAAACCCAGGCATCACGTTGGGGGGAGGATTGTTGGCGGAGGCCTGAGGGGCCGAGTCAATGTTGGCGGAGGCCTGAAGGGCCGAGTCAGTCCTGCCGCCTGCCAACGTGGATGTGCTGGAGGAGTAGGGTGGGTTATACCACTAGGAGGTCCCTGAACCCACTAGCGAGGCCCTGTCGGAGTCCGGAGTCAGGCGAGACTTGGTCGGAGTCGATTCGTGGCGCTATGGGCCCCTGCGCTAGTTTAAGAAAATAAAGTTGCGCCTTCACTAACACCTGCGGGTTTTGGTGTAATGGTAGCGCTTGATCCTGACAAATGGTTTGATTGCAGAAGAGTAAAAGAGTTGAAATTGTATTCAGATTTTCCATAATTCATTGAGATATCCCTCTGTTCTTCTCTATTTTCCGATTGTGATTGAAAGAAAATCTTGTTTTAGCTGGATTATCTTCTTGTGTGTTTACCATTACTCATATCCTGTTTGGAAAACTTCTTCTGTGTCTGCCATTGCTGATATTCTATACGGAAAACATTTCATGTGGCAGCATTCCCTTCGCTTCATTGTTGAAATAACATTCAAAATTTCGATCGGTTCATCCCTCTCTCCTTTTTCCATTAGGGCTTCAAAGAATACAAGTAGCTCTATTTTCATGGCTATTTGTTCTTATGGTAGCGAAGCTCTTATTATTTTCATCTTCGAGGACACAAATCTCAATCAAATTTACAAGAAAATAGTGAAAAGATGAAGACATCTATCTGATACAATGGTAGAAGTTAACTTTTATATTCCAAACAAGTCTAAAATGCTTGTTACGCTCCTGGACGATAAGGATGTTCGAAATATGCATCAAATACATGTTAACTTAAATGCACCGGTGATTGAGATGGTTGTTAGTCATATTTCATGCTTGACCGAAGCTGCTGATGTGGTAATTGATATGAGATAATGCACAAAATAATTGCATCTATTTCTATTTTGGTATTCTTAACCTAAATCTTTGTTGTATTGCATATTTTACTTATTAGTTTGTGCATGTTAAGCACAAATTTGTTAGTTAGTATGCTGAATTTTTGTTTAACTTATTGTAGGGACAGTGGCCCATCCCAGAATGTTGAGTATAGTTGCAGATCTAGAAATTTTTCAAAGGATAGCTAAAGTAATTTCGGTCGAGTTGTTGAAGAAACAAAAGCTATAATTGAAGAGAAACCTAGTCAAAGAAATTCTTTGGATGCTTGGAAAACCTCTATAGAGGGCGTTGGTCAGGAGTTCAATAATATGGAAACTCTTCGCGACACAATTCGCAACTTCTGCATTGCAAATTGTAAAGATTTTGTATTCGTGAAAAACGATCGTTAGCGAGTCACTATGGAATGTGCATACGAAGCATGTGAATGGTGTATCCATGCTTTACGACTTGGAAATCAAGAAAGATTGGCAATTAAAAAAATGAACAGTCAGCATACATGTGGCGGAGGGTTGCAAGTCCGGTCACATCCTAAGACCTCGAAAATTTGGGTTTCAAATATTGTGAAAGATAAACTTCAAGATATGTCGTTAAATAGGCCCACTAATATTATAAAGGATATTCGTCGAGAATATGGTGTTGAATTGCCGTATCATCAAGTTTGGCATGGGAAGGAGGTGGCTATGAAGGACCTTAATAGTCACAGATCAAAATCTTATGACCGGATACGTTGGTATTGTGAGGCTATTCTTGAGACCAATCCCTGCAACATAGCGGAGTATGAAACCATTGAAGGTCGATTCAGACGCCTATTCATTTCATTTCATGCTTTAGTAACGGGTGTCATAAGAGGATGTAGACCTCTGATTTTTATGGATGAAATATTTATAAAGCATAAGGATAGAGGTATAGTACTTGGCGCAACTTCCAAAGATGCGAACGACGATATGTTTTCTATTGCTTATGGTGTGGTTAATTCAGAGACTGATGACAATTGGGACTGGTTTTGTCAGATTTTGAAAGAAGCAATTCATAGTTGTAGTGACTATCATGGTGAGCAGTTCACATTTATGACGGATAGACATTAAGGAATTATTAAATCAGTGCCAAAGTACTTTTTTGGTAGTTACCACTCATATTGTTTCCGTCACGTGAAAGACAACTTTAAGAATCAGGTTTGGATAGTCATATTCTGAATTTTCAACCCATAATTTATCTAACTAATTTAGGATGTTGTAGATAGTGTTGGGCAACGGGCCGTGCCGGGCCGGCCCGGCCCAGGCCCACCGGGCCCAAGGAATAAACGGGCCGTGCCTGGCCCGACCTGCTTATGAAGCGGGCCGTGCCGGGCACGGCCCGTCCAGCACGGAACGCCAGCCCGGCCCGGCCCCAGGCCCGTCTATTGGCGGGCCGGGCCGGGCACGGCACGCCACGGGCCGGCCGGGCACGGCACGCCACGGGCCGGCCGGGCACGGCACGCCACGGGCCGTGCCAGGCACGGCCCGCAACGGCTCCAGACGGGCCGTGCCAGGCACGGCCCGCAACGGCTCCAGACGGGCCGTGCCTGGCACGGCCCGCAACGGCTCCAGACGGGCCGTGCCTGGCACGGCCCGTCTGGAGAGGGGGGAGGAAAATAGCCGTTTCCAACGGCTATTTTCGGGAAAAAGACCCTTTTACCCCTCCCAACAGTCCAATAACGGCTGAATTGAGGGGTATTTTGGGAAAAAAAAATTTGGGCTTCTATAAATAGCCCATTCGTCCCTCATTCTCACCACACCAAACCAACTATTCTCTCCTTCTCTACTGCTATTATTTCTCTCTTCTAAAGTACTCTTCTAGCAATTTAATTTTTAGTTTGTTCAAGTGCTACACAAGAGGAGGTTCCTGTTGAGAAGAGAAGGTCGCTTCTGTTGAGAGCACAAGAGGAAGCTCGGAATCTCGGCTTTGCCTCTGCCCTCCGACCCTCTACTCAATTCCTCCTTGCGGTTAGTTTTTATTTTTTGAATTAATCATAGATATGTCATCTTTTGAGGAAAGTCAGTTTGGCATTCCTCCTCTTCTCGTAAGAGGACTAGTGCTGTATGGAATGAATTTGATAGAGTTATGGTTGATGGAGTCTAGAAAGCTAGATGTAAAAAATGTGCCAAACTTTATAGTTGTAGTAATAGTGGGGGAACAGGGCATTTAAAAAGACATCAAGAGAGTCATAGGATGCATGATTCTCATGCTCAAACTCAAAGTACCCTTAATATACAAGGGGGATTACTTGTAGGTAATTTTGCATATAATCATGAAAATCAAAGAAAAGCACTTGTAAAATGGATAGTTAAGGATGAATTACCTTTTAGTTTATGTGAATCTTTTAATTTTGAAGAATATGTTCAATTAAACCTACAACCTGCTTACAAAAGAACTAATAGGCGTACATTTAGAAGAGTAGCTATGACTAACTTTTTAGCAATGAAACAAAATTTAATTGAAACACTTTCTACATTAAATGTAAAAATTTCATTAACTTCTGATATTTGGTCAGCATCTGTAGGTAGTAATTGTTTTATTGCCATTACTGCTCATTATATTGATAATGATTGGCAATTAAATAATCGTATTCTTGCTTTTCGTGCTTTTGATTTTCCACATTCTGGGCAACAAATTTCAAATATCATTTATCAAACTGCATGTTCATATAATATTAATGATAAAATTATGTCTATCACTTTTGATAATGCATCTAATAATAATTCTGCTGTTGCATTATTAAAAGACTCATTGCATCCCATGTTAGATGGAAATTTATTGCATATTAGATGTGCATGTCATATCTTAAATCTTTCTGTTCAAGCTGGCATGGGCATGATTCAAGATGTGATTTCAAAAATTAGAAATGCAGTTTCTTTTATTCATGCTTCAAGATCAAGACTTCAAGAATTTAAGGAATTATGCATAAATCATGGTAAACGTTTTAAAAAATTTAAACTTGATGTAATTACTCGTTGGAACTCCACATATAGCATGATACATGATGCATACCCATATAAAAACTTATTAAGTGCATATATTAATGATCGTGGATTAGGCTTTACATTGTCTGAAACTGATTGGAATAAAGAAAAAATTTTGGAAGATTTTTTGCTTAGTTTTTATAATGCTACCAATGTTCTTTCTGGTATTTATTATCCAACTTCATGTTCATTTTTACAACAAGCATATATAATTAGTCAAAAATTTGCAGAACATAGATATGATGATGTTTTAATGCCTATTATTGACCTAATGGAATCTAAATGGAATGAGTATTGGGGCAAGATATGTCCTATGCATAACTTAGCTGTTGTATTTGATCCTAGAGTTAAATTAAATGGCGTGCTAATTTTACTTGATGCATACTCTGAAAATATGAATCAAGATTCTGAATCTGCTAAAGATGAGGTAAAACAACTTCTTTATGATATTTATGCTATATATGATGAAAAAATTCGTGGATCTAGAACACAAATACAAACCTCTATTTCTTCTTCTAGTAGTTCTCGTTCGTCATCTATTTTTTCATTCATTGCACAGAGAAGACACACACATGCTTCAAGTTCCTCTTCATCTTCTTCATCTTTAAGTAGTGAACTAGAATTTTATTTACGAAATGATCTTCATTCTGCATATGATGAAAATCAAATAGAGAATCTAGATGTATTATCTTGGTGGAAGAGTATTAGAAATCAATATCCTGTTATGTCTGCAATTGCACGCGATATTTTAGCTGTGCCGATGTCCACGGTAGCATCGGAATCCGCTTTTAGTGCAGGTCGGCGTGTTCTTGACGAAAAGAGAAGTAGGATGACGGGCGAAACGGTGGAGATGCTTCTCTGCTTCAAAGATTGGTTGGATGCTGAGGCAAGACTTCAAGATAAAGGTGGACATAATACAACATCCTCTGATGATGATGATACAAACACTACTGAAGACTGAAGACTGAAGACTGAAGAGTGAATACTGATTCACTGAATCACTGATGATTAGTAAGATTTCTTAATTTTTTATAATTGTACATTTTTATTGTATTCTGGAGGTCAGACCAAGGTCCAAACCTCGGCCCTTTCTTATTGTATTCTGGAGGTCAGACCAAGGTCCAAACCTTCCTTCATGTACCATTTTGATTTAAATTAATAAACTGGTAGGGGTCTATGCCAAACCCCCCACCAATGGTGGCTTTATATTCATAAATTCTTAGTTTTCAATATTTATTAATTTATTAAAAAAATTTATGAAGCATTAATTTTTATCGGGCCGGGCCGGGCCCAGGCCCGGACCGTGCCAGGCCCGCGGGCCAGCCCGGCCCAGGCCCTTATGGGCCGTGCCGGGCTCGGCCCGCGGGCCAGTACCCTGTGACCCAGCACGGCCCTCTCAAATGGGCCGTGCCAGGCACGGCCCGGCACTGTAGCAGGCGGGCCGTGCCAGGCACAGCCCGCTTCGTGCCGGGCCGTGGGCGGCCCGGCCCAGTGCCCAACTCTAGTTGTAGATCCCATCCTTTGATTATTGTCAATGCAGGACTTCATCCATTATTATGCAAGTGAGAGAAAGAGGCTGCTTGATTTACTAAATGCTGCTGCCTATACTCCAAGATTGAATGTTTTCCACAAATTAATTAACAAGCTTACATTAGAAGTTCTAGGGACTAGAACTTTTTTCCTGTATGCAAATTCGGAGCAATGGGCAAATGCAGTATTTTCACGTCCATAATAGGGTATTATGATATCTAACGTCGCAGAGTGTTTCAATAGTTGGATTATGGAGGCTCGCCTTTTGCCCGTGCCTCAGATGGTTGACCATATCAAGCTTCAAATAATGACATTGATGCATGAACGATGTAATCGAGGTTACAGTATTCAAACGCATCTATGCCTTGATCTTGAGAAAGTATTGCAAAAAAATGCAGAAGACGGTCGGAGATTATCCGTGTTTACGTTAAACATAATGATATATAACGTAAAGAATACAAACTACCCGTGCAAAGTTGACCTCAAGAATAGCAATTGCTCTTGCAGCGAGTGGAGAATCTTCCGCATGCCATGTAAGCATGCATGTGCATGCATTGAGAAAGCTGGTAGATCATTGTACCACTTTACTGATAATTATTTTCAAGCTGAATTATATAGAGCAATATGTACCAACGCTATTAGTCCAATTTCTGATATCGAGGAGCCCTATAGTGCCTCAGATGAGATTCATATTCTACTCTCTATCACAAAGACTTGTCCAAGCAGGCCTAAAAAGAAGAGAAGACCTTCGCAAGGGGAGTCAATACGTCATATAAAATGTGGACGCTGCAAAAAGCTTGGGCATAATAGAAGGACTTGTAATGAGGTCATCGACTAAATATTTTGAAGATTAGTTGTAATGTATGGAGATCTAAATTTTTTATTTTTCTCATAGTCATGTGCTTCTTATTTTTTTGTGGAAGTTTTTTGTACACACAATCGATGTTAATAAATTGAAATATGAAGTTTTCTGGTTACACCGGCACACTCTTATTGTTGCTGTTACTGTAGAAATATAAGACACAAACATAAAAAAAATTCAGATGTTACACTGTCTCTATACCGATTGTTAGTAAGCAACCCTTGACACACCATTGCTTGCCATGGCACACATTTACAATTCATTCTCAGCATGCAATAATACTGGCACACAGTTTATTGATACTGGAACACAATATTTAAAGTTCTGAAAATAGTTAATAATACATGGTACACACTGAATATAGATTGACTTCCACTTAATCAAGACTTGTGATGTCATGGCACACCATGGCATATAGTTAAAATCCAATGGCAGTCCCCGGCACTTAGTTATGTTCTTATTGATGCCACAAACAGTTAACAATAAATTCAGAGATCAAGTCTTCTTCTTTCCCTTGGTCGTCAACCCTTTAGAAGTTTGCATCGGCTTAGAAATGAAGCCTGGCACACATTTCAAACTACTCTGCACACATTTAATTATGTGTGGAACACACTTTGCAAAGCTTGGCACACATTTAGTTAATCTCTGCACACAGTAATGTATGCTTCGAAGACACTATAAATAATGGCACACATTTTAGTGTTCAATGCCCACATTTAAGTATGCTTCGAACACACTTTCTAAAACCTGGCATACATTTAGTTCTTACCTGCACATAGTATAGTATGCACGAAACACACTTAAAGTCTGCACACAAATAAGATAAGTATTGGAAGACACTTTATAAATCCTAGCACACAATTGAGACTTTTATGCAAACAATAAAGTATGCTTGGAATACACTTCTTAAAGCTTGGCATTCAATTTGTTAAGGTTTGCACATAGTAGCGTATGCTTGGAACACACTTGTTCAAGCCTAACTTAGAAGGTTGCATTGGCTTTGAAACTAATTCCTTAACTCAAATCCCGAAATGGAGGAAAATGGTTCAACTGGCACCTTGCATTTCAAAAAATTCAGCGTGCCAGTTGAACCATTTTCCTCCATTTCGAGATCTGAGTTAGGAAATTAGTTTCACCATGTGTTGGCCTGTTGAAACCTGTCAATCTGAATGAAGTTTGTTGTGCAAGAGTTGTTGGATATCATGTTTTGCTCAATGTCATGATTTGAGTGGAGGCATTTGTCTCTTCATACATTTGCATGGACTGTCTGTTAGCATTTATTAATGATTATTAAGGTTTTTCTTTTTTTTTATTGAGTTTTTAATGTTTAATGAGGTGTGTGATTCTTGCTTATGTTTACAGTTTATAAAGAAGCTAGTTCAGTTCTGTCACTGAATTTTGGTTGGATTGGATTTAGTTCAGATAGAAGAGCTTTTTGTGTTTCATGGTGATGTCCTCTATGCTATAGCTGCTAGCAAGGAAACCTGATGGTTTCATATTTTCTCTATTAGGATATTACATAGCTCTGAAACTTATGGTTTAAAGGCTCATATTTCCGAAAGATTACATTAACTGATGGTTTCATATTTTCCTAACTGGTGTACACTTCAGTGGGTTGCATCGGCTTTGAAACTAATACCCTAACTCAAATCCCAAAATTGGAGGAAAATGGTTGAACTGGCACGCTGAATTTTCTGAAACTGTAATATGGTTTTAACCATTAACATAAATGTATCTGCAACTGTAATATGGAGTTTAGCATATGTTCTGAAAATGTGATATGCTTTTAGGTAGGTAACTCTTGGCACACCATGGCATAGCATGGCACACAGTCAAGTGCAAGTAGGAAACTACAAACTTCAACAAATTCTAATGTCATGAATCTGTCTGATATGAATGTGACACATGCATATGTTCTTCGAAACCTTGCTGGTGCAAAATTTAGCATGGAAGACATTAAATTAAACTTGCACACAGTTATTTGAAATTGGCTCGCAGTTTTGTAAAACTGGAATGCAGTTAAATGACACTGGCACGCAATTAGAAAAGTTTCAAAAATAGTTTAAAAAATATGTTACACACTGAATATAGATTGACACCCATGGCATACCTTTGTACACAGTTACAATTCCATGGCACGACATGGCACGGCATGGCACAATTAAATTCCCAAGAAAATGAAAATTGATCAAAACTTTCCATAATTATTAAACTTAATTCAAGGCTAATCTTATTAATTTTCACTATTAATTATCATGCATTTTCTTTTGATATTGTATAAAGAGAGAAGCACCAACATTAGTAACACGAGTACCACCACCAAACCATAAAATGCACAAGATAGGGAGCAAGAACTATTTGAAGACAAAAAAAGAATTACCAAGTTATGATTTAGGCAAGAGGGTTTTCCATACATAGCATTGCGGCCACTTAGGTACAGTACAAGGGGTCAGCCTACCCTTGTATCAAAATATGGTAAGGGTGCTCTACCAACTCCAAACATATGTCAATATGGCAGCATAGTTTATTGTATCGAGCTATACCCATAAGGTACTTGTATAAGATTTTCAGAACTTGCAATGCAATTGGAGAAAGAGAAGGCCAATAAAGGCTCATATGATTGTTTCCCTTACTCCCCCTCTCTTCATCCTCACGTTACATTGCAGAAAACATGTGAAAGAGCAAGGAGAGGGTCAATCATTACCCCTTTTCGCAAACATACCCAAAACAAAGCAATTTTGACTGGTTCTTGTTCAACTTGCAGCATTCAAACAAAACTTTTTTTAGAAGTTGTACTGATTGTAATTACAGGAGATCACATGGTGCTTGGTCATGGAAATATGACATGGCATGGTATATACTAAATTTAGCAAATTACACAGTCGAAATATCATAGCATCCAATTTAGAGCACGACAGCAAAGACAGGTTGGCAAATTACACAGTTGAAATATCATTCAATGTAATCATCATATTTGTCTCAATGTTACATTACACAAAAAATGAAAATGTTATAAAACTATTTTATATCTAAAGGCTCTAATCTCTATGCCTACATAACTTTTTGTCATACCATGACCAGACCTATCATATGTAATGCAGCGGTCATTTAACAAAATATTGCTTGTAACCAAGCTCCTGTATAAAGAGGGATCCTTGAACCCTTCTTGCAATGGTCTGCAAGTGTCTTGTGTCAGTACCTCTGCAAACATGAGCACATACACCCCGCAGTCCTCACTATCGAGCATCTGTTGTGCACACTCTCGAATTTCACGAACGGCACAATCAGGGATATGGTATCCGACGCAGTCTTTTAGCCAATATCTCAGAAATGATGCTTGCATGAATGTCCATAATATATTATTTTTGCTGAACCTGTAATTCAATTAAAAAAACAATGTAAAATATTGTACAATTGATACCCACATATTTGATAGCGTCGTCTGCTACATTGAAGCTCTACATTGAGTTGTGGCATTCAAAATGCTGGTCCTTCAAGTCCAAAGTAGTTGGATACCAATGCCATCCCGTATTCATCAAAATGAATAAATATTCACACCGTTCGAGATCGGCAAGATGTATTTTTCCTAACCACTTCCGAATACTAGGCTGCCAAGAATTTATAATACTTTTGGTAACATCAGTAGTTATCTCAAGAACGCACGATAGATGTTGAACCACAATAGCCTACAACATTTATTATGGCACAATTAAATTTTGTTTGAACGTAGTTACAAAATTTAAACTGTGGATGTAAAGAACCTGTACCTCGCAATGCAAGAATATACTTGGATTATCAACGGGCTCAATGTACTCTCGATGGAATAGCTCCATCACACGAAAGTATACGTTCATGACCTGTACTTAAAAAAACAACATGTTAAAATAGCAAATAATATAGACTTAAGCGAGGAACATTTCTCTAATTTACATACGTCACTGTGTAGTGACCCATCATGAAAGAGTTGAACTATGGCATCACCAGTGCATGATGGTTTCGAAGTATCTACATCCTCCCAAATGGTGTGCCTACGTATTTCATTCAAATGTTTAAGGTACTTTATTTGCGAGAAATGTGAGATTGCATAGTTAATATAAGAAACTTACACGAAGTGATTTTCTTCAAGAAAGAAATCAATAGCTTCTTCATAGTAAAGAGGGAGTATACCTTTTCCCTTCTTGTGATAGGTACGTTTTGGTGCCACTTTTATTGGCCTCTCTGGCAACGCTGCTCTCTTAACATCAATTATTTTAGACGATTGTACTAAATGCTAAGTACAATTAAAGGTGAAGAGAACAATTTTAGTTAGCAAAGACATGGGATATAGAATCAGCAGATTATATATGGATACAGAATTTTAAGGAAGTGACTAGTTTGCTATACCTCTCCAGGAGGGAGTGTTTCTTTATCGATTGGAGTTGACTTGTGGAGCTCCATAGGTGTAGTAGTGATAGGCTCTAATAACTTACTTAAGTGATCGGGCGAATCATCCTTTTTAATTGCATGTGCCATACTAGCTTCACTTATTTTGTTGTCTTTCTGTTTCATCTTTGCTCTTTTATAAGTCTTCGAAAATTGGGATATGGCCTTTGCTTTCTCCATTGCCTTTCTCTTGCGTGCTCCAAACTTCATGCGCTTGCATAAGGAGGAAACATATTGGCGGTGGATCCACATTTCTTCTCGCCCTCCACATCAGTCGCCCAAATAACCTGATAGGAATATGCAATTTCAGTAATTACCATTAATACTACAATTGTAAAATTATAATTTGCCAGATGCAAAAGTTACATACCTCCACCTCATCTGCACTATGGTGCATATCCTCTTCTTCCACTACACCTTGTTTCATAGCCTCACCAACTATAGTATGCTCTTCCCTCGCCTATTAATGTGTTGTATTTAAGTCATACAAAAATCCATGCTTGAAAAGATGATTGATTTCATTCATGCAACTTTGCTTACCTCGGCAAAACCTGTGGCATCTCGAAGGACCTTCTCGCCATGAAGGTGCAACCACTTGTGGCCTTCCTTGCGAGAGAAGGTGCAACTCCTCCTCCCTAGGCTCTTGCTTCTTGATCACCTTATGCAAGCGAAAACTTAAGTTTTGCATCAACTTAAATTATTTTTGATGTAAGAAATGAAAATTCAAACCTGATATCATTTTAACTTCTTTATGACTTCAGTAATCGCATCCACCTTGCAAGGAAATGGGGCATTGCTCCAACGTAGGAGACGTGGATACATGGAAGGTGGTCGTTGGCTTCCAACAAGGCTGTTTGCATGCTCAACAGTCCATGCCTGCCAAAAACTAATGTAAACATTAAAATAAAAGTAAATACATATCTTAACAATGAAATTTAAAAGAAACATTAAGATGCTTACCACCAGAGCGACCGTGCAACTATTCTTATATCTAACAAATCTCTTGCCGGTGATGCTCTTTGACCTCACACTGTCGGCTAGACTAGGTATCTGTTGGCGAAGAAAAGCGAAAATGGCAAGACCCCAACTATATGAACCTAAGCATTCTAAATTATCAAGATATGAACATAATGCCTTAGGAACATAATAGTGTATAGTTGGAAAGAGGATAGTCACAAAGAGACATAGAACTCATAATTTCGTGAAATCCTCTATATCTCGTCCACTCTTTCCAACAAAAAATTGTAATCTATTTTTAACTGCATCTCTATTGGCCTTTTTGTGGTCACCCTCAAAAAAACGGATGATGAGGTCAGACGTGACCCTCCCCTTCCTATGCAATTTGACCTCATCGCCTGTCATACTTAAACTAAGGATGAGTGCAAAATCACTCCCTACAAAAGGTACTAGAATTTTACCAAACCAAAAGTCCTCCTTCTCATCATCTCAGAAGGAGAGCAGAGTGTCCAGGACAGGCTTACTCTATTTAATATATGGAAGACCTAGCATATGCCCAAAAAGTGTGCCGGTGACCCCAACTTTCTGCTTATGAGATATAGACAGGACTAGGGTAATGATAAAATTGACAAAGTGACTGAAGTAACATCTTCCATTGACCATATTTTTAGGGCCAACAACAGGTGCTTTGCGTCTACTCTAAATTGGAGCCATCTAAGATGTCTGCATCACAAATATATGCAAAAAATAATTTTGAATAAAAATAAACTCAAATATAGAAACATATAATTAAGTAAAGCATAGACGGGATAATGAATGATCTTAAAAACTATAACAAAGAACAGAAATAGAACCAAATAGTCAAGCTTTTTTCAAGACAAAAATCTCAAATGTGCTATCGCAGCGTCTTTGTCTATTAATTTGTCAAATCCTAAACATTTCCACAATTTTAAAAAAAATGCCCTACAATGCTATATAATAGTTTATTATTAAAAAAAAAATTCAAGAAAGTATGCTGCAGGGGTTGACAAACTTATCAAAGGACCATAGAGACACCTCAGAAAAAGGTTTGGAAAGTAATGTTGAGCGAAGCGCCGGTTACCAACTAACAGAGCGAAGTCGAGAGCATCACAAATAGCTTCTGGAACTTGCAGTCGGAGACCAGGTGGAAAATAGAGTCGAGAGAGGAACAGATTAATAGGAGAAGAGAGCAAGAGCGATTTGCCGGTGGGATAGAGTTTACGGTCTTAGGGTTTGAAACATGAGACTAAAAATCAAGTGAAATTGGTTGAGAGAAAGATGGCTATTTTCATGGGAAGAGAGGATTACAAAAAGGGGAAGAGATAAAGACGAAACAGTGAGAGAAAGAGGGCTATTTTCGTCTCAAAATGAAACGCAGATTCGCGATGGACCGGTTGTTACAAAAATAATCAACATGGACTAAAACTTATAGTCCGGTCCAATGCTGGACCGGCCATTAATTACCCCTATATAATTTAGATAATAATCTTTTGAGGATCCTTAAATTTTTAGAAAACAAACTTCTAAATAATTCTTCCTCCATTTTTTCCACATTTTAGATCTCAAAGGCGGAAGCGGAGGCCACGAATACAGAACCAGTAGAGAGAGAAGTTCTGGAGTAGAGAGAGAAAGCCCAAACGGCTAGTTTTAACCGGCGGTGTTCGTGAGGCACTCGGCCGGGGGACGCTCCGGCAGGTCGGCGTGGTCCACACGACGGCCGGGGCTGCAACATCGGGGCTTCTGAATCCCGTTGAGCGGCTAGATCCGGGAGGCGGTGGTCAACAAGGGGCCGTGCGGTAACTGGCGGTGTTCGTGAGGCACTCGGCCGGTAACTCTTCGGCAGGTCGGCGTGGTCCACGCGACGGCCGGGATTGCGAGATCGGGGCCTCCGTATCCCATCGAGCGGCTTCGACTTCCTTACCTAGATCGGGGAGGCGGTGGTCAACAAGGGGCCGAGCGGCAGAGGGGCCTGTCTCCGGGTGAAGCCGCGAGGGAGATCGCCGGCGCCTGAGGAGGGGATTGGCCTGCGTTCTGGCTGTGAGTGCAGATCTGCGGCTGGCCACAGCCCGGAGGGGCCCTCGGTAACCTGTCTCTTCCTGGATTGGTTTTAAGCTTTGTTTTGCAGGTGAAGCTCGAGGGGCCTGTCTCCGGGTGAAGCCGCGAGGGAGATCGCCGGCGCCTGAGGAGGGGATTGGCCTGCGTTCTGGCTGTGAGTGCAGATCTGCGGCTGGCCACAGCCGGGAGGGACCCTCGGTAACCCGTCTCTTCCTGGATTGGTTTTAAACTTTGTTTTGCAGGTGAAGCTCGAGGGAGATCGCCGGCGCCTGAGGGGATTGATCTGTGTTTTTCCTGCTACTGAACTTTCTGGCTGTGAGTGCAGACCCACGGCTGGCCATAGCCGGGAGGGACAATCGGTAACCCCTATCTTCTTGGTTTTGCTTAAACACTGTTTTGCAGGTGAACGGCCCAAGCATGGATTCTAAGGGGAAGCAGCCGGCGGCGAAGGAGACGAAGGAAGCGAGAGGCAACGGTAAGCCATCCGGTCGCGGGGTACGCCCTGCGGCTTGGTCGAGGCCAGGACCGTGGGTTACCCATTGGCCCACGGCCGAGGAAGTAGATCGCCTGAGCCACCGCTTCCCGGACGTCTTGCAGCTTCCGGAGGAGCCGATAGAGGCGGCTCGGCAGGTGTGGGAGGGCCGGGCTTTGATCGCCCGCAGCTTTGGCCGCCGGATTCCGGCGGAATGGGTGGCCAAGGATGTGGCCGCTCGCACTAAACTTAAAGAAGTGGTGGCCGTCCCGCTTGCGGACGAGTTCATTGCTTTGAGATTCCGGTCGACGGAGGACCGGGATCGGGCTCTCAGTGAGGGGCCGTGGGTGGTGGCGGGGCAACTCCTCGCTATGTGCCCGTGGGTCCCTGATTTTGAGCCCGGGGATGATACGGTGAAGAGGGCGCTGGTGTGGCTCCGGTTGCCGCGATTGCCCCCGGAGTACTGGTCGACTTCGACCATACTTCATATAGCGGCGCGGGCCGGTCAGCCGGTGGCGGTAGACGGGGTCACCGAGCAGCAGGCGGCGATGGGTTTTGCCCGAGTAAAGGTGGCAATCGACACCTCTGAACCGCTGCGGCCCGGTGTCCTGATACAGGGAAAGACGAAGGTGCGGTGGCAGCCCTTCGTCTTCGAGAACGTCCCGGTCATCTGTCACCGTTGTGGGCGGATGGGGCACGCGGAAGCGGCGTGCCGCTTTCCGATGGAGCCCAACGTACACAGGGAGACGCCCCCGGTGGCAACGGAGAAGGGGGGAGAGGCTGCTCCACCGTCCTCGGGCGGCGGGGAGGAGGTCCAGGGGCCAGTCTATGGCCCGTGGATGGTGGCGACGCGGCAGAAGATCCCACGGGGGGATTTGCCGCCGCGGCCGGGGGTGATGACCGGACCCGACCCTGGGGCTGGGTCATCCTCGAGACGATCGCCATCTCCGCCGCACCAGTCGCCTGCGCCGACTGCTCCTGTGTCCCCGGCGGACACGGAGGGCTGGCAAAAGCCAGCCAAGGTTGCGCGCCGCCGGTCGCCACCGGCGGCGGAGGGGGAAGGGCTAGCTTTGGCTCCTCCTCCCGGTCTTCCTCAGGTCGACCCGGCTGACTGGCTTGGGGACGATGACCTGCTCGAGCCAGTAGACTCGGCACCGAGTCAGGGGGCCACTCATCTGCGAGTTGACTCGGGGCTGAGTCGGGAGCTCGCCCAGCCGCGGGCTGATCCGGAGGCTAGCGGATCCGCTGCGGCCCGGGCCCAGTCACAGAAAAGGCCCAGGCCGATAGCGGACCAGGGCGTGCAGCGTGGCCCAGGACTGATGGGCCTGCCGGCCCGCGCGCATCCCGCGGCGGGCCAGCGGGCTGACTTAGTGCCGGCCCAGCGCGCCCGGGCCCAGGGGACGGGGCGCCGGGGTCGCGGGCCGGCGGGTACGCGGGGCGCGCTTGCAGCGCGGGGCGCGCCCCGTGCCCGCTCAGCCCCGGGCCTGCGGGCTTCCCCAGCGATGGGGGAGCGGGCCCGGGAACTGATGGGCCAGGCCGTCCAAGCTGAGGGGGCTGAGGACGGCCTATGGGGCCAGGGCCCACACGTCCAGGGCACGGGGGGTCCACGGGTGCTTCTCAGTGCGGGGCCAGAGGTCCAGGTTCTGGTGGGCGATCAGTCTCAGTCTGATTTGGGGGTGGGGGTTCAGATTGCGCCAGAACAGCAGGCCGGCGGCGAGACGATACCAGTCTTCCGGTTTGGGCCTCTGCCTTTGGACTCGGGTCAGCGAGTGGATGCGGCCTTAGCCGGACGCGAGGCGGGGGGCCGCTCCGTCCCTTCCGCGGAGGCTGAGCCACTACAGCTGGGAGGGGGTACGGACATACCCACTGTTGTGCAGCGCGTTAGGGCAGCAGTCATGGGTGCTGCTCTCTCTGCGCACGGGGGGGAGGAGGAGGGGGGCAGCCAGGGCGTTGAGCCTGTGGACGTCCCTGCGACCCTAGGGGAGGATGGATCAGAGGCCGACTATGTGGACTGTGATCCATGATGATTCTAGCATGGAATTGTAGGGGGGCGGCCAAGCCGTCCTTCATGTCATCTTTTAAGCGACTAGTACAGGTTCACTGTCCGGAGATCTGTTTCCTATGCGAGACTCGATTATCTGGAGAGGGACTTGGACGTTTGAGGCGACGTTTGGAGAGGGATTGGGAGACCTACGCAGTTGACTCTCGGGGGCTGTCGGGAGGCATTCTGGTCCTCTGGCGGCGAGGAGTGGCGACAATTGATGCTTTCCACAATTGCCCTCAACAGGTAGTCATGATAGTTTCAGAACCGGGAGCAGCTCCGTGGGTACTGTGTGGTGTGTATGCGAGTACGGATCACAGAGTTCGGAGAGTCCTTTGGCAGGAGATCACCAACATCACCACTCAGGGTGTTCCGGTAGTGGTGGTTGGTGACTTCAATTGTATCCAGGGTGAGGATGAGAAGCGGGGGGGTGCAGCCTTTGCAGATAGGCTGGACAGGAGGGAGTTTCGCGATTTTATATTGCGGAACGGCCTGGTAGACCTAGGTTTTTCCGGACAAAAGTTTACCTGGTGCAACAACCAGTCAGGTAATGCTAGAGTCTGGGAGCGTCTGGATAGGGCCTTAGCATCCCCTGATTGGGTCCTCCGGTTCCCTACTTCCCGGGTCAGGCATCTGCCCCGGATAGCCTCAGACCACTGCCCCCTGCTGCTATCCACCTCATCGGTACATGTCCACCATAGCCCCTTCCGTTTTGAGAAGGTTTGGCTATCATACCCCCAGTCGTGGGACGTAGTTCGTGACGCGTGGCGTACTCCGGTGCGTGGTGATGCCATGCAGCAGGTGTCGCGCCGCCTGGAGCTGACGAAGAGGCGTCTCCGCCGTTGGAATCGTGAGGTTGTGGGCAACATATTCCGACGTTTGGAGGGGGTAGAGTCCTCGATTGCGGAGTTGCAGAGGAGAGAAGACCTGGGGGGTGTACTCCCGGAGGACGATATGTCCGACCTTCGGGGATTATTAGCTACTCACCACTCCCTGCTACGGCAGCATGAAATTTTCTGGCGTCAGAAATCCCGTGTGCAGTGGGTGAGTGAGGGCGACCGTAATACCAGCTTCTTCCATCGGTCGACGGTTATTCGGAGGCAGCGGAGCATGATCCATTCCTTGCGGGATGACTCGGGCCACCGAGTGGAGGGCGAGCAGGCGGTCCGACAGACCTTATTTGACTTTTTCCGCGCCAGATGGACGGAGGATGAGGAGGTCAGTGATGGGCTCCGCCCTTTGAGGGTGGAGACGGGTATTGGTGATGTCGAGAGGGCATCCCTGATCCGACCGGTGCTGGCACAGGAGGTGCAGGAGGCAGTTTGGGCACTGGCAGCAGACAAAGCCCCAGGGCCCGATGGTTTTCCGCCTTTTTTCTTTCGTCAGTACTGGGGCATTCTCCGCCGAGGTGTGGTGGAGGCTATCCAGTGTTTCTTCTCCCGGGCTGCTATGCCGGAGGACTGGAAAGCCACTTTCGTTACGCTTATACCGAAGCGTCCGGATGCGGTTGAGCCTAGTCATTTCAGGCCTATTAGCTTGTGCACGACTTTATATAAGGTCGTGGCAAGAATAATGGTGGGCAGAATGAAGCCCCTTTTGCCAGGCATCATTAGCCAGGAGCAGGGGGCGTTTGTAGCTGGTAGAAATATCTCACATAATGTTTTGTTGGCTCAGGAGATGATGTGGGATCTTCAGAGAGCACCGAAGCGGCGCAGCTTGATGGCCATCAAGCTGGATATGGAGAGGGCCTATGATAGGGTCAGGTGGAGCTTTCTGGAGCAGGCGCTGGAGGCATATGGTTTTCACAGACAGTGGATCGGATGGGTCATGGGGTGCGTACGGGGACCAAAGTTCTCCCTCTTGGTCAACGGCACGCCCTCACATTTCTTCGAGTCCACATTGGGGCTACGGCAGGGATGTCCTTTATCTCCATACTTGTTTATTATTTGTGCTGATACTTTGTCACGAGCTTTGCAGAGAGTTTGCGCTAGCCGGGAGCTGGTGCCGTATAGTCCGGCACCAGGGGCCCGACCCCTTTCCCACTTATTTTTCGCTGATGATTGTCTTCTTTTGACCAGGGCACGAGTGGCTGAGGCACGGGTTCTTCGCAGGGTGGTGACGGACTATTGCATAGCGTCTGGCCAGAGAGTGAACTTCCGGAAGTCAGCTATTACCTTCAGCCCCAGTACGGAGTCCAGAGTTCGACAGGAGATCCGGGGGTTACTGCAGATACCAGAGCAGGAGGGGACGCTGACCTACCTGGGAGTTACCATCACCGGCCGACGACCGCGAGTGGCAGAGTGCTCGGGCCTGGTGCAGCGGGTACAGAGCAGGCTTGAGGGATGGAGAGCATCTTCCCTATCCATGATGGGGAGATTGACTTTGGTCAGATCAGTGTTGGGATCCATACCGATGTATCTCATGGCCAACACTGTTATGCCAAAGACGACCTTGTTGAGGATTGAGCGTCTTCTTCGGAGTTTTTTGTGGGGCTCACACGGTGGAGGCCATGGAGTGCATTTGGTGGCTTGGGAGCAGGTCTGCCGTCCTATTAGTGAGGGCGGTCTTGGGGTGCAGTCCCTGATGGAGAGGGGCGAGGCGCTCATCGCTCGGCATGCAGTTCGGTTTATACTTGAGCCACATAGCCTATGGAGTCAGGTGATGGCAGCCCGATATGGACGAGGGGGCCTAGGGGGGGCATGGAGGGGCCGCCGAGTCTCTTTCATGTGGCGTGAGATTGTGAGGCACTTACCGACTGCATTAGCGAGCACCAGGTGGCTGATCGGCGACGGGCAGAGCATTGATGTGACCAGCGAGCCATGGGTGGACACCGTGCCATTGAGGCGTTGGCCGACCATGGTCGATGTAGAGGCAGTAGAGGGACTACGGGTTAGCGACCTTTTGGCAGGAGGTGGAGTAGAGTGGGATGATACTAGACTTCGACAGCTATTTGGGGTACACCTCGCAGCGAGGATGTCACGACCCCCGCCCCGTTCCCGGCGGGCCGCCGCGACGGTCCTAGGGTGCGGGTAGGCATAAGGCCACCAGCCACCGCGTAGAACCCTACTACCTATCAATCATCAATAGATCTTGAAAAATTTGGCATGATACATGCACAAAATGATCACTTTTCCTATAGTGACCTGTCAGGATTATCTCAATACATACAACACACTACCTGTCAGAGCAGCAATCACATAATCCGTCACATAATGAACCTGGACAATATATATCAATACATTATCTCAGGCATATAACTCATCTGTATAAAAATCTGGTTCCCATTCCATCCATGGTCAAACCCATATCCACAACAGGATCTATGACTGTAACTATGCACTATATACAATAGAAGGTTTATAATACACCAAAAGGTATAAACCTCTATTTACATTATACTATACTATACTATGGAGCGGCACAGCTAGCAGGCAACCACTAATCCTGCTCTTCTCTATACAATACCTGCCCTGCAATCAAAAACACCAAACTGGGGAGTGAGTATATAAATACTCAGTGAGTGGAGTAGAGAGTACTATGCACATGAGACAGAATATAATCATGGCTCGATGTGAAATCTCAAGATCAATAACAAGATGAACATGATCTCAACATAGAAAATATGGAGTAAGTCATCAATACCACCACAATCAATATCAACTCATCTGAAGCATATATGGAATAATCAAGTAAACATATATGCTACTCATGAATATGCTCAACAGGTCATAGTACTGAATCATATAAATCAGGTGTCAATAGGCTGAATCATCAACAAGACAGCTATCGGGAGGTGGGTTTTACGCCCCAGGCGAACCAGCAACAACTCCCTACTGCCATATGCTTATATCGAATATGACACCACACCAATATGTAAATCATCACTAGACAGCTGTCACATGCATATGCAGCAACAACTCCCTACTGTCACATGCATATGCAGGATAAGACACCATATCGATAATGTAAATGCTAGACAGCTATCGGGAGGTGGGTTTTACGCCCCAGGCGAACCAGCAACAACTCCCTACTGTCACATGCATATGCAGGATAAGACACCACACTGATCATATAAATGCTGGCCAGTATCCAGAACAGAAATCCATCTCACATCTACATACTAAACGGCACCTCGCGGGAATTCTACATCCGCGGAAAGCCATACTGCACCTCGCGGGGTCTTACTATGCCCGGCGGCAAGCAGAATATAAGTCGTAGGACCGGCCGATCCTACGCCTAGGGCCGTGTCCCCCCCTAGGAAGGGACTGGGCTCCGCCCACCCAGAAGGCTACTATGTGCACAAAGGCCGATGTTCAACCCCCATCGACTATAGGTGTCCTGCAGATATTGCCAAGCTATGCATAAATGTCATAATGCACCCTCCCAATACTCTACTAAAAAGGAGTATGATCAAGACTACCACTCACTCGATCATGACCCAATCATAAACTAACATCAGGGTTAGGAGTGAGGGTCAAGGAAGTGCAATACAACTCAATATACCACTAAGAAGGCTCTACAAATCTTTGAAATGGAGGAAATGAAATCAATTTACAAAAGAAGTGATTTCACAATTCGGAACCAATTTGATTACTCATCAACCCCTCGTAATTCCTCTCAATGTTCCCTCAAATGCATGTACAGAATAATCAAGCATGGAGAATCAAGATTATAGAGGAATCTACTACAATATCAATCAATATGCTCAAGTGGAATCAATTCACACTTGGCGACATTCATGAAAATGAATTAAGAATGCTCATGGTGCAAAGTACAAGCTCCCACTCACCTGTCAATCCGGCACGGCCTCGATACGCCTCTAGAATTTTACAGTAGGCAGCAGGGGACTTCTTCCTCTTGTTCCCTAGCTTCTTGCCCAACTGTGACATGCATTTACAATACATTTAGTTTTGTATCAAGGGCTATAATCTACGTGCCAATTATAACATAGGGAACTTTAATTGATTCAACTCCCTTGTTCCCTAAATCTTTTCTTTTCTTTCTTCTTTTCCTTTTTAATTAATTAACTCACCATTTATGTGTATTAGGGACTCCTTTGCATGAGTACAAGGTCCCTTTTAGCTTGATCTAGGCTTAATACTCTATTATAGCATGAAATCCCCTATTTTCCACCCGGATGAACAGTAATCCGAACTGACAGTGGGTTACTTCATCCCGGTTTTGATCCACTTTCAGGACTCCAAATTTGATGAAATTTTTACCTAACATTCTACACTCACAGAGGATTCCAAAGAGATAACATGCATCATCATCGGAGGCCGTTTGGCCCCCTAAATAATTTGCCGAAGTTGGGACTTCGACACAGTTTTTCCGTAGTGCCGGAAAAATTTGTCAAAATCCGATTCTTCTTCTTTTAACCACCTCTACAACCCTTATCCGACCCCTCTAGACTATATCCACCCTTTGTATAGCCTAATGTCATCAAAAGACTAGATAGGGATGGATATTTACCTTTTTCTTTTTGGAAATCGAGGTCCTTGCGTAGAGGGGAAGGAGATCTACGTTTTTCCCTTCAGCTGGAAGTGCAACCAGGATCCCTTTCCTCCTTGAATCCCCTTCCTCTTCTTCTTTCTTCTTCTTCTTCTTCTCTTTTTCTTTCTTTCTTTCCTCTGTTTCACGCCTGAGAACCCCCTCCCTCTTTCTCTCGGTTTCACCAGCTCAAACCCTCCAATTAAATCACATCAAAACACTATTCACCCTTTGTTTAATATTATTAAATTCCCATTTTGCCCCTAACACTTCAACATATCTACCGTTATGCCATTAACTTTTGATTCCTTCCAATTTTACCCTTACCACTTCAATGCATCTACAACTATGCCATTATCTTTTGATTCCTTCCAATTTTACCCCTTATATCAATTTTAAAGGACTATTCTATCCCTTTTTATATATAAAAAAAAAAAATTTGGGGTTATTACATCCTCCCCCCCTTATATAAAATTCGTCCTCGAATTTAAAAGAGTAAATTACCTGTCATAGCTGCATTCGATGTCTGTGCCTCCTGTGGATTTACCGTGAACACCCTTCCTTGCCCTCTGCCTACTGGAGCTGACAGTTGAGATGGTCCAGCACTCTGCTGTGATGTTTGTGCTTGACCTCTACCTCTGCCTACAGGCTCCCTACTACTAGGCCTGTCCATCTGCACAGAAGGATAGGATGCCAAAGGCACAAACTGCTGGGTGGCACCCTGCGGGCATTCTCTGACAAAATGACCCGGCTGTCCACATCTGTAGCACACTCCCTGACCCATTCTGCATCTGCCAGGGTGCTGCTTCCCACATATGCCACATACTGGCCATGATTGGAACCTAGATTCAGTTCTGGCCATAGTGACTGGAGGACGAGGTACTGATGGTAGAAAAGTATCTTGTGATTGACCTCTTTTCCTCCATTTCCTCTTACGTGGGACAGGTGGAGCTAAGCGTACAGACTGCTCCATCGGGCCCTCCGAGAGATCTACTCCCTCAGATCTATCTCTACTGTTTTGCTCCTTCCCCACACTCATTTTCCTCTGTTCTCTTTCAGCTCTTTCCTCTTTATTTCTGGTCTCCCACTGTTTTGCTTTATCTATCAGCCTAGACAAGGTGGGGACCTCTACTGCCAGTACTGCATTATAAAGCGGGGAAATCAGACCTCGTCTGAACCTTTCTATCCTGGCAGCTTCAGTGGGGATGATGTAAGGAGCATACTTCCCCAATCTAGTGAACTCACGAGCGTACTCAGATACGCTCATTCCGGGCATCTGCTTCAGCCTCTCAAACTGAAGAGCCCAATTCTGCCTCTCAGCCGGAGACAAGAACTCATCCATCACTGCTTGCCTGAACTCTTTCCAGGTTGGAGGATTCCTACTGTACAATCTATCTTCCATATGCCTCTGGTACCAGTCCCAGGCATCTTCCTTCATTGTAAGCCCTACAAGTTCTATAGCTCTTGCATCAGAACAGGGCAGTCTCCGTATCATCTTTTCAGTCTCCTCCAGAAATCTCTGAGGATCTTCACCTTCTTCCCCCTTAAACTCCGGGGTTCTGAGCCTCAGAAACTCCTGTACAGTAATCCCCTCATTATCTAGAGCCCGCCTGGCCAAACTTCTTGGCACAGGTACAGGAGGTGGGATAGATACTACTGACGGGGCAGGAGGTTTCCCCTGAGCAATCTGCTCCCTCAGAGCCTGATTCTCCGCCAGTAACTGTTCCATCAATGCATCTCTATTTCCTACCTCCCCTTGATCATCAACTCTCCGCCTGTCTGCAGGAGGAGATTTTTCTCTTTAGGGCTCGACATGTGCGGAACCCGCATCCAATGCTATATCTGGCTCCATCCTCTTTCCAGGACGAGCAGGTCCTCTCCTTGGAGGTATTCTTTATATCTCTCTAAAAAAGTCAAAAAGAGAGGATGGTCGTTACACACTGAGTCATGATATATTTTACTGAGTTGTAAATGACTCATAAAATAACATACAGAAAAATCCTATGCTCCATAGTATAATCCTATACTTAATCCTGACTCATCCTATTGCTCTGACAGGACTCTTGTTTAACCTTTGCTCTGATACCAAGCTTTGTCACGACCCCCGCCCCGTTCCCGGCGGGCCGCCGCGACGGTCCTAGGGTGCGGGTAGGCATAAGGCCACCAGCCACCGCGTAGAACCCTACTACCTATCAATCATCAATAGATCTTGAAAAATTTGGCATGATACATGCACAAAATGATCACTTTTCCTATAGTGACCTGTCAGGATTATCTCAATACATACAACACACTACCTGTCAGAGCAGCAATCACATAATCCGTCACATAATGAACCTGGACAATATATATCAATACATTATCTCAGGCATATAACTCATCTGTATAAAAATCTGGTTCCCATTCCATCCATGGTCAAACCCATATCCACAACAGGATCTATGACTGTAACTATGCACTATATACAATAGAAGGTTTATAATACACCAAAAGGTATAAACCTCTATTTACATTATACTATACTATACTATGGAGCGGCACAGCTAGCAGGCAACCACTAATCCTGCTCTTCTCTATACAATACCTGCCCTGCAATCAAAAACACCAAACTGGGGAGTGAGTATATAAATACTCAGTGAGTGGAGTAGAGAGTACTATGCACATGAGACAGAATATAATCATGGCTCGATGTGAAATCTCAAGATCAATAACAAGATGAACATGATCTCAACATAGAAAATATGGAGTAAGTCATCAATACCACCACAATCAATATCAACTCATCTGAAGCATATATGGAATAATCAAGTAAACATATATGCTACTCATGAATATGCTCAACAGGTCATAGTACTGAATCATATAAATCAGGTGTCAATAGGCTGAATCATCAACAAGACAGCTATCGGGAGGTGGGTTTTACGCCCCAGGCGAACCAGCAACAACTCCCTACTGCCATATGCTTATATCGAATATGACACCACACCAATATGTAAATCATCACTAGACAGCTGTCACATGCATATGCAGCAACAACTCCCTACTGTCACATGCATATGCAGGATAAGACACCATATCGATAATGTAAATGCTAGACAGCTATCGGGAGGTGGGTTTTACGCCCCAGGCGAACCAGCAACAACTCCCTACTGTCACATGCATATGCAGGATAAGACACCACACTGATCATATAAATGCTGGCCAGTATCCAGAACAGAAATCCATCTCACATCTACATACTAAACGGCACCTCGCGGGAATTCTACATCCGCGGAAAGCCATACTGCACCTCGCGGGGTCTTACTATGCCCGGCGGCAAGCAGAATATAAGTCGTAGGACCGGCCGATCCTACGCCTAGGGCCGTGTCCCCCCTAGGAAGGGACTGGGCTCCGCCCACCCAGAAGGCTACTATGTGCACAAAGGCCGATGTTCAACCCCCATCGACTATAGGTGTCCTGCAGATACTGCCAAGCTATGCATAAATGTCATAATGCACCCTCCCAATACTCTACTAAAAAGGAGTATGATCAAGACTACCACTCACTCGATCATGACCCAATCATAAACTAACATCAGGGTTAGGAGTGAGGGTCAAGGAAGTGCAATACAACTCAATATACCACTAAGAAGGCTCTACAAATCTTTGAAATGGAGGAAATGAAATCAATTTACAAAAGAAGTGATTTCACAATTCGGAACCAATTTGATTACTCATCAACCCCTCGTAATTCCTCTCAATGTTCCCTCAAATGCATGTACAGAATAATCAAGCATGGAGAATCAAGATTATAGAGGAATCTACTACAATATCAATCAATATGCTCAAGTGGAATCAATTCACACTTGGCGACATTCATGAAAATGAATTAAGAATGCTCATGGTGCAAAGTACAAGCTCCCACTCACCTGTCAATCCGGCACGGCCTCGATACGCCTCTAGAATTTTACAGTAGGCAGCAGGGAACTTCTTCCTCTTGTTCCCTAGCTTCTTGCCCAACTGTGACATGCATTTACAATACATTTAGTTTTGTATCAAGGGCTATAATCTACGTGCCAATTATAACATAGGGAAATTTAATTGATTCAACTCCCTTGTTCCCTAAATCTTTTCTTTTCTTTCTTCTTTTCCTTTTTAATTAATTAACTCACCATTTATGTGTATTAGGGACTCCTTTGCATGAGTACAAGGTCCCTTTTAGCTTGATCTAGGCTTAATACTCTATTATAGCATGAAATCCCCTATTTTCCACCTGGATGAACAGTAATCCGAACTGACAGTGGGTTACTTCATCCCGATTTTGATCCACTTTCAGGACTCCAAATTTGATGAAATTTTTACCTAACATTCTACACTCACAGAGGATTCCAAAGAGATAACATGCATCATCATCGGAGGCCGTTTGACCCCCTAAATAATTTGCCGAAGTTGGGACTTCGACACAGTTTTTCCGTAGTGCCGGAAAAATTTGTCAAAATTCGATTCTTCTTCTTTTAACCACCTCTACAACCCTTATCCGACCCCTCTAGACTATATCCACCCTTTGTATAGCCTAATGTCATCAAAAGACTAGATAGGGATGGATATTTACCTTTTTCTTTTTGGAAATCGAGGTCCTTGCGTAGAGGGGAAGGAGATCTACGTTTTTCCCTTCAGCTGGAAGTGCAACCGGGATCCCTTTCCTCCTTGAATCCCCTTCCTCTTCTTCTTTCTTCTTCTTCTTCTTCTCTTTTTCTTTCTTTCTTTCCTCTGTTTCACGCCTGAGAACCCCCTCCCTCTTTCTCTCGGTTTCACCAGCTCAAACCCTCCAATTAAATCACATCAAAACACTATTCACCCTTTGTTTAATATTATTAAATTCTCATTTTGCCCCTAACACTTCAACATATCTACCGTTATGCCATTAACTTTTGATTCCTTCCAATTTTACCCTTACCACTTCAATGCATCTACAACTATGCCATTATCTTTTGATTCCTTCCAATTTTACCCCTTATATCAATTTTAAAGGACTATTCTATCCCTTTTTATATATAAAAAAAAAAAATTTGGGGTTATTACAGAGGATCCGGTCTCTTCCGTTACCAGGATGTGGGGGGCGGGATGTCAGGGTATGGGGCACATCGAGCCAGGCCAGTGTTAGGCTAGGAGACCTCTCCCGTGTCATCCAGTCAGAACGGGAGAGGGGGCCGGATTGCACATGGATCTGGAGGCACGGTCTCCACCCGCGGGTAGCCCTCTTCTTATGGAAGGTGTTCTGGGATCGCCTTCCGACGAGAGCTGCGCTGAGTAGGCGTGGTTGGGGGATCCCTGCAGAGTGTGGAGCGTGTGGGGCTGTGGAGTCGGTAGACCATGTGCTCTTTCAGTGTGTATGGGCGAGATTGACATGGCAGTGGGCCGGGATCTCGCAGGAGGCCCGGAGTGACAGGCCACAGTTCCTTCACATGATACGACAGGGGCTACCCAGTTCCGGGACGTGTCAGGAGGCTATTAGAGCGACTTGCACAGCGCACCAGATTTGGCTGGCAAGAAATGCTCGTACTCTCGGCGACCGCAGGGTGTCACCGAGGTTTGCTGCGGAGCTTGCTCGTGTTCAGGCCCTTGAGTTTGTACCCACCACCTCTTCAGACAGACCTTTGACAGCTCGGGACACCTGGGGCCCCCCCTCTGCTTCGGCAGCCCACCATATGGTGTTTTTCACCTGGGAGCCCCCACCCCCGAGTTTCCTCAAGGTCAATTTTGACGGGTCGGTGTTGGACGGCGGTGCGCGGGGTGGTGCGGGCTTTGTTATACGAGGCCCGCACTCCAGGGTAGTTGCAGCAGGTGGCTGCCAGCTGTTCGATACGTCGGTTCCGGAGGCAGAGCTTCGAGCAGCCTGGGCGGGCGTGCGCCATGCGAGGATGATCCTGCGAGCCAGGTCGATCATTTTGGAGGGCGACTCCACCACGGTCATCGGATGGATTCGGAGGGGGGCGACGGGTGATGGTACAGACCACCCTTTGATCCGCGACATAGGGAGCATGATGGGAGATGAGCGAGCCTTTCAGGCTCAACATGTATTTAGAGAAGCTAATGGGGCAGCCGATTGGGTGGCGGCCCATGCGGCTCATCACTCAGGGTATACCCTTTGGTCGGAGGAGGAGGAGCTGCCACATGCGCTCCGCGAGTTGCTTTATTTTGATTTTCTTGGATGTATTCGTACACGTATTGTATGAAATATCCGTTTTCAGCAAAAAAAAAAAAAAAAAAAAAAAAAAAAAAAAAAAAAAAAAAAAAAAAAAACGTTACAAACTTCCTCGCGTCTCCTGCCTCCAAGAAAGCCGTCCGTATCGTTCTCCCTTTTGAATGAAGAGAGCGGGGGACTTCCTGCTCCGAAACCCTCGCCGCCGCAGCTCCACCACCACTGCTTCCACCCTCAGAGTAGCAGTAAAATACTCTACTCGTTCTTCTTCGCTTCCTCTTCTTTAGGTCTCTTTGATCCCAACTCCTGTAAAACTCTCTCTCTTCATCTCTCAAGATGGACTCTTCTTGTTCGTCGTCGTCGACGGAGCGATACAGCTACAACCCTGCCCTTCGTTGGAATCCACAGGTAGAGGAGTATTTCATCAAAGCCTACGGAGCCGAACACTTCGCCCGGATTTCCAAAGCCCTAGCGTACGTTTCCTCTTTTTTTTCCCTCTCTCTCTCTCTCTCTCCACTTGTTCCAGTGTTTTGGATTTAGGTCTTAGTTTGGAAATTGGAATTATTTTCTTGTCTTTGAATTGGTTAAGCTCTTCTCTGGATAGATTTGAGATTTCTATATCTTTTTGTACTCAGAAGCCGATGATATAGAGCCAAACCCTAGCTTTCCACTTCAAGATTAGCAATAAATCAATTTGAGTGGGGAATGCTGTTGTTCATCTTTTGGTCTCTGATTTCTTGACTCGTTAAACTTGCAATCTTTTTATTTTTTCTTTTTTTTTTAAAGAAAAATCTTGGACACATAAAATTTTATACTCTTAGAGTACAAGATTTTTCTTGAGGGGATGAATCGTTTAAGCCCAAAAATAATTGGCGTAACCAGTGATATCTCAAAAGTCACAAATGGCCCAGACAGCTTTTCTCAGATGTAGATATAATGGGGCTATAAAACATTCACATGAATTGAACTGATCAAATCTTGAAATAATCCTCCCACCTATGGAGTATGGAATGGATATGAGATATGAATATAAAATGATATGGATATGAAAAATCTTGAAAAGTAGGATATGATTCGGCTAGGATGTGACAACTGATAAATATGTATCTTTTTGCACATATGTAAAAGAACATCCATAAATCATTTTGGGCTGTCGGAAATCACATAATTTATACTTTATACAATTAGCATCAATATTTGAAAACTCCATCATTTAGTCATCTAACAAATCCATAGACCACAATATTATAACTTATACAATGATATCAACATCACAAACTCCAAAATTAAGTGATGAGAAAGAACAAAAATAGAACCTTCCTCCTCATAGTCGGAGATATTGGTGAAGCATCTTGGATGTAGTTAAGAAACATCAGGGATCTTTTTTTTTTAATTTTGTAAAATAGACTGCTCAAAATAAGTATATGATTTATATCCTAGAAGTATCAGACAAGTATTGATATTTGATAGGTATTTGATATGGAGATGATATGCATTCTAAAGTATCTATGCTTCCTGACCTCCTACGAGACAAAAGCTAGGGGTGCCAGTAAGCCGGGCTTGAGCGAGCTCATTTAATTTTGACGCAAACTCAAGCTGCTGACGGACATCTTGTCTAAGATATTAGGTGAGAGTTTTAAGGCCCCTGAAGACCTTAATATATGTACTTTATTCTAGTTGTATCTCAATCTTGCCATTGAAGCCATGGATTAAGGCATCATATCATATTGGTCCTTATTGGACATACCATACTGGTAAGGTACTGAAATTGAGACTTTAAACAACTGGTTGATACATTTTTTTTACATAAGTTATGCTAATCTATAACAAATAAATGGATTTTTATATAAAAAATAAATACTATAATACTATATTATGCATAGAAATTATTTAATTATTTTGTATTTCAAATTGAATTGAGTCGAGCTCAAGTGAGCCAAACATACCTCTAGTTCTACTAACTGAGCAAACCACTATTGAGCCAACATGAGCCATTCACAAAAGGGCTTCCTCCTTTGATTGCCTAATCACAGAAACCTGATACAGTAATACAGTCATATGACAAATTTCATAGTTTTCTGATCTTTGTATCCTTTCTACCACAGATTTTTATCTTTGCATTCTTTCTAGCACCCAGTTCAGAGATGTGGCAGAAAATCCTCAAAAATAGATTATGGTCTTCAGTATTGAATGAACAAGTCTTTTTCAAGTACAGAATAGGTTGCTTGTTAAACTAATCCTTTTTTTGTCTCTAGAAAGAACAATGTACGTTACTAGGTGCTATATGAAGTTACTGGTTGTTGTAATGGCTTTAGACATATTAGAAGCACCTTATTTCTTAGAGTCCAACTTGCTTGCATGGCATTCACATATACTTTCATACTAGGTGCTTGTGGAGGTGTTTTCTACTTCCATACTGTTTCTTTCTACTCAAAGTATCTGGCAGGAAGTATGAGGTATTGATTGTTTATTTTGTCTAGGCATCCATCTTGCTACTCTTGTATTCGTGTGAATACTCTCAGATCTTCAAGTGATGCTGTTATCAAGAAGTTAGCAACCATTCTAGATGATAAAAAGCTTGCTGGTGATATTGATGGCATGACAATTAGCAAACAGAGTGCTGCAGCTGAAGTTGATCAAGTAATGAAACCAGATAGCTTCTGTGAAACTTTAAATCCTGATCATAGGCTTGCCACAGGAACAGATGGAGATACTTCTGTGGAGAGAGTACGAAGCCCATGCATTTGCAAGTGTCCCTATCCTGGTCTAGACAATGTTGTGTTTGTCAAGGGTTCAGGACCACACACATTTCAGTATGACGGACAAACTGGCCAACCTGTGAAGGAAGTAATTGTGAGTCGAAAATGTGCTGAGGCAGTTCTTCGAGGAGCCCAGGTACATCTTTGCAGTATTTAGATGGTTGCATTAATAACTTTCCCACTTCAGGTTGCTTGAATATGGCATATCCCTCAAAAAAATGACTGCTTGCTTTTTGCTGCTCCAAATTAATTTTCTAGCCCTATGATTGGCAAACTATTAGTATCTGCCATGGAATATCCTATCCATTTGGTTTTATTTTGTATTTCTACCTTGCTAATTCTGCCTTATCTAAGGCAACAATTATCATCATAACGTGCTTCTTCAAATTTTTTATAACTGGTACTGTTAAATTCTTTTTTAGGACTCACCCTGCCCTTTTCGAGTATTTGTAATTCTTTGAGCCATTGGCCTTGTTGCATTCCAGCAATATTTTCTTTCCCATCTCAACTTTCACCTTAACTGATAAGCTTGTTCAACCAGGGTCAACTTTATAGACCATGGCAGATTTATTAATTATGTGAGTATTTTATGAGCTGTTCTCAACGTGATATTATTTGTTTGGTGTTGACTTCCTGTCTGAGACAAGATTTGGTGTGGAACTTGCCATGAAACCTAAAACCTTATTGGTCCAAGAATACTAATTGATTACATGACTTATGCTCATGTTGTTAGGGTTGCAACCTAAATGGTTATTCCAGACTTGAAAGGGCATAGACAATGATCTTTGAGGATATACAAAATCAATTAAGTCTCTCATTGTTTGTTACTTTCTATTCTATGTGATTATACATAGGGAACTTCTAGGAGCAGGACCCCATGGAGGAACTTGTTAATGATTTGTAAGCTACATAGCAAGATTTTGCATTCTTGATTATGTTAATGCAAACTTAAGCCTATATTAAAAGTTATAGCTATGCACAGCTACCTTTGGGCAGTCATGCATGGTTAAACATGCCAATTTACTGCTCCTGAAGTTTCATTTACAAATTGCTACGGCTTTATTGGATACATTATCGGACTTTTCTATCATTAGGCAGTTTGCGGGCGTGATGCTGCTTGACCCCAAAATGTGCATGGATCATCTTTCATAGATAATCCACACCATGCATCACAATTCTTGAAGAATAAAAGAAATGACATTTATCATATATATGTACACACATAGACTAATTATAGATATTATAACCATTATACAATATTCTTTCAAACATATTCACAAGTTCTACGACATCCAAAAACAATTTGTGAAAGATGTGGAAAGGATTTCTAAGACTTGGAAAAAATAACTTCAAGTTAATCAATGTACGCATATATATATGTGTGTTTTCATGAGGAAACAAGCATGGGATAGACAAGAAAATTTAACAACATGATGAGTCGTATCGACCTATACCCCCTATACTGGGTATGTACTGTGCCTTATCAGTAAGGTAGTGATACAATATCGAGGTTTGATACGATGTAGGGGCAAGCTGGTTTGTACCAGGTGGAACCGACCGAGTTCACCTGATTTTGTGTTGTATCAATCCATACCGCCCAATTATGAGTGGTACCATGTTTGGGGCATGAGAAAATGATCTCCCGACCCTCTGTTGGTACTGGGAGTGTACTGTAATGTATCAGGCATATTGCATCGATCGAGTACCGGTGTGATGCTGAGTACTGATACAATGAACCTGACACCACCATTGCTAGCTACATATAGCATCTTCTGTTTGTAACTGATACATGTTTCCTTGATTAGTCATGAACAACAATGAATATCGAATAGTTCTTGACTAATTTGATTACCAAGATTAATTTGACGAATCATCTGTCCAATTAAAACCTAAAAATAATTTAAGATCATGTCAATACATTAGATAATATTGTTACTTGCTTTCAAACATTTTCTATCTATGTGTGCATAATCTGTTTTTTTTTTGGTGTAAATTTTTTTCTTTTTTCTGAAATCTTTGATCTGCAAGATACTTCCTAGCTTTCACCAACTAATCATCAAGCTTGGTCCAAAGTGTTGAGGGTTTTCCATTGGGCAAATTCTGGAGTCATTTTTTTCTTTGAAATATGTCTCTCACTCTGTTAGCTTGATATCTGTATTTTAGGCAAGCTCTGAGCTCCGAAACCCTTCTCTAAACTTTTGATTTATACTTGATAGGCTAAAACCAACAAATTATGCTACTCGCTGTTTTACTTAAAAACGTGCTGTTGGATGATGTGTGTTTGGAGCAAGGATTTAAATCTCGTAGGCTGTCCTAGTTGTTATGCGGACGGTGAAATGCTGTGTCCCGAAACTTCAGACTGTGGATATCCCGTCCTCTCTTGTCCTGGTCCCATCCCAAGACTCAGGACAGTGCCCTGTCCCGACGTTGTGGTTGCTAAGACGCCATGCCGTCCCACTGGGACGAAAATCCTCGGTTTGGAGGGTGATTTTTTTCTGCTTATAATATATTTTTTACTACTTCACAATCTTATTTTTTGATGTATTGTTCTTTTAACATATACATGCCTTCTCTATCTGAAATGGTCTGATTTATATTTCACATGGACTTAGATTTCTGTAACATGTTAATGATCTGAGGTTACTTTCTAACTGGCACGATTATCATTTTATCGCAAAGTTACACTTGATCTGCAGGTATATGTTCCTGGTGTATTGGCTTGCAGTTCGCATGTTGAAAAGGGGGATATGGTTGCAGTTTCAGTTGCTGTGGAACAACCTCTTAATGACAATGGTTGGGGTGTTGGTATAACACGTGGAACAGTTCTCCAGGGGTTGCTGTCAGGCAAGCAATATCTATGACTTCTTTCCAAGAATTTCAAATATTCATGTAACTCAATCAATTCATTTTCCATATATTTGCTGCTCCGGCTTTGTTAATATATCATGGTCTAGAATAGATGATTATTTTTTCTGTCTAATATTTTGGCTTCTTAAAACAACAATACTCAGCAAATAGGTGCGTCTTGTTGAAATTCAACAAAATGACTGCTGCCAGTTTATTTCTTCTGTAATTTGGGGAACATGGCACCTAGGTGTCTATTTTTCTGGGACCTAGTCTTTTTGGTCAGTGAGAACCTATTTCTTAACAAAAAATTGTGATGATGAATGTGGAACTTGCCTTACTGCTGGTCATTTGAGTATGGAAACTCATGGACAAATTTGGATTGGACTTAGTGCAAGCATTACATTTATAGGTTTGTGTGCATGTGTTCATGAATATATTTGTGCATATGCGTGGGCATGTGCATGTTTAATAGATTTAAATGGCTATTCATAATAACATGGAATTTCCAGTCTAATCCCTCAACTTAGGTTAAACTCTTAAAAAAAAGGCAATAAAACTTTATGTTGGCACATGGATTATATAGATTTGTCTTTTCAAATTACCTTTTAAAAGAACAAGTCAAAATATTCAAAAGCTGAAGATTGTTAGCTAAGTCGAGGAAGTTCAGGAACTACTTAGAAACAAAAGCTTCTAAAAATGATGATACTTTTTCTTTGGGCATGTTGAACATTTCTGTGACAAAAAAACCTGGGAAAGGTGCTGGGAAGGGCCAAGGAAAGGTGCTGTGAAAATAATGAGTTGTATAAATCTCTTTCAGCAGATTGGAATTTGATTTCTAAATAAACTGGAGGAATTGATTGGATAATAATTTTTAGTTAACTTGATCTTGGTTCTGTCAATTTTCTCTTTTATTTGGTTCTAGGTAGCTACATTTAATTATATAGCTAATCCTTCAAGATGCCATTTTGCACATGATATGTGATCTTATTTGATGCAAACAATAATATTGACAGATCCTCAATATCATGGAAGAAATGGCATGTACATTGGGCAAGGAAAAACTTTGATGTCAAGGGCTGGAATCTTTCGTGTTCCTGAAGGGATTGCTGTGGAAATGACAAATAGAGTATACAAGCTTCCATCTTTTCATGGTATATTTTTTCTTGTTTTAAAAGCCCTCCTGCAATATCCTAAGAGAAGGGATATTTCTGATCCACTTATTTAGCAGTATAATGCATCATGGACCTATATTATGTAAACTAATTGCTTGTGATTTTACTAAGTCGCTGTTTTGATACACTAGTGCATCTAATCTAATGTACTGACTGTGATTGCACCATATTTTTAATTTTAGACACATATAAGTTGACTGCTTGATTATTTGGAATTGAGGGTGTATTGGGTATATTTGGTTGCACTGGTACTGCTATTGATTTTAATAATTTATGCAGGGTACTGGTATTTTTACTGCAGTAGCTGGTTATATTATATTGTGCGACCATACTGTTCTCTTCCAAGCTTTCTCTCCCGCCTTCCATTACATTCTTGTCTCCACCATCATTTCACAGCCACCTGTTTCAAATTTTGAAGTTTTGACTTGCTAAAAGAGCTTATGCTGTAGGGTTTTCTGCAGACATTGCTGCTTATGCTAACCTGATGTCAACAGAAAAGCCTACTAACATTGGTCATGGTTATTTGACAGAAATTTCATATTCCCATGGTGTTTTTCTTCTTTCGCTTGAAGTACTTTAAGAAAACTTTCATTTCTCAAAACTGGATCTAGTTCATCCAATGAATAAAATTTTGTTGGAATGGGACAATGTCACTGACACCGTATTGTTGATGGAAACCAACTTTGATATCACCCTTAGGAAATTGGAACTGATTGAATGGTACATAACGATTGTACTGGTTTGTTCCGACAGTCCATACTGATACTGCACCAGTCTGTATTGGTTATTTTTCACTTTTATTGATTTTGAGAGTCTTGGTGCATACCTGGGACAAAAACAGTATTTAAAACCTTGATTTCATCTCAATGTATATTTTTTTCTTCAATTGAATACATGCTTGTATTTCTTTGGCATTTTAGATCTAACAGAAGTTTCTTTTACATCACATTGAAAATGAAAAAGGTGTGTATTTATTTGAGAAAAAAAATTCTCCATTCGATATCTCTGAGTATTTATATAGCCGCTCTATCAGAAATGCTCACTAAAGAAGTCGTTATAATCCATATATATGCATTCTAACAAAGTTGGAGGTTACGATCTGTCAGTTAATGTTTATGCTAGGCTTTTGCTCTGACTGTCATTCACAACATATATTGCATTCAGTCCAAGCTCACTGCTCAAGTTTGCTTGGGGTCAAAGCAAGGGGCTATGTTGGATTCTCGTCACCAACATCAGATTTGTAACAAGTGTAATTACAAATCGACTATTGGTCTCTGTTAAATTGAGTCATCTCCTCTTTGTGCTTGTATTTTTATTTTTATTCTATTTGCTTGGAGTTTCCCCCTGGAGGAATTTCAGAATTCAATGAATTGTTTATGCTTGCTATTTTGAAAGTTCAGGACTTCTACAACATATTTTTTGGTTTGGCTTTCTAAAAGGAGTCCTGACAGAAAATTAAATGTCTTTGAGAGAGAGAAAAATTGATCACTAAGAGAAACAACCAGAGTCCGCTCTCCCCTACCAAGATTAAGGGTTATTAGTGAATTCAAACTGTTTGATTTAGGTATTGGTGAATAGTGACCTAAATTGTTAATTTGTTTTCCTTCTTATTATTACTGCCATGATAATACTTGAACATTTGGTGTTGTTTTGTCTATAATTGATGTAGTCTCAGGGCTCCATCTTGGACATAGTTTATATTTTTTTTGTTATTTCTGTGTTTTCCATCCAAAGCCATATTTAGACTTGGATTTTCAGGCAAGTCATGTACTAGGACTGCCAAGTAAAAAGAGTTCACCTAGGTGTGATAAGAAGCCTAACCTAACTCCAAACCACCACACTTAATCGCTTGAACCTTGGTCTTTCTTCAATGCCCACGGCCATCACTCATCTCTAGGAACGGAGGAGGATGGATGATAGTCTTGGAGATAGAATTGTGCATGTTGAATGTATGGAAGGAGGAAAGAAAGTTAAAAAAGAAAAAAAAGAAAGAAAAGAAAAAAAGAAGAAAAAAAGAAAAGAAAAAAAAGTAAATACTGTTCACGTGAACAGTAATCCGGGAACAGTAACCCAACCCAGAATAGTAAACCGACCCGGAACAATAACCCGACCCGGTTATAGTTCACGAAACAGTAACCCGGCCTATAAAAAGAGAGAACAACATCCAAAAAAAAGAGAAAGAAGAAGAAACCCTAGAAAGGTGAGTGCCACTATGGCCGAAGCCCTGAGAGACCCTTTTTCTTCCACTTTCATCCTGCTTCTTGATCTATTTCTTCTTGGAGCCACCTTCTTGACCTCATCATCCTTCATCTTGATACCTTGGTGGAGCGCGGCTGGAAGATTCTTATTGGATTGAAGGGACCAAACTTGCAAATGTAATTATCCGACAAGTTTTATTACCATCTTTTACCCAGCCCACGTTTCTTCGTCCATCAATCATTATCTCCACCCATCATCATTACCATTGTTGCCATCTATCACATCCTCGAAATCCGAGATTACTGGCAATATTTTTTTAATTATTCTGTTGTGGTTATTTTTAGTTTACTGCACTAGTTATATTTCATTGATTAGGCTTCATTAATAAGATATCTATCATGTTCTGTTTTGCGTTCACATTACCTCTGTAGTAATCGATTATAGGTTGTACCAATAATCATTTTCAATAGGCCCACAACCTTACATCAAGCCTCGGTGAGTTTTTATGCACCATTTAGGTGTCATACAGTATCCAAGTTGCATCAATTAGGACTTTTAGCTTGAGAATCACTAGTTTTTACACCAATCTTCGAAAGGAGTTGTTATTAATCATGCACAGGTCTTGGGCTAGCTTGAAACTCACCCTTCAAGACAAAGCCTTAGTTTAGGCTAATGACAGGCTTCACCTACCAAGCCCAAGGTGGCTTGGATAGTTAAAAAATAGTGCACGACTGGCCAAAAACTGTCTTATTTGATTGGAATTTTAATTGAGAAGATGCTGTGAACTTGCAATTTCTGGTGGTCATGTTTGTTGATCCTTTCTAATACTTGGAAACATCCAAGGTCTTAAAACAATGGCTTGAGATAAGATTCCAGAAGCCTTAAAGTCCAGTTGCTTTATGTTTCGATTTGATCGACGAGGTTATGCTTCGAAGATCAACATGCAAATAGAAGAAAACTGGATTGAAGAATCTTTCACTAGGTGAAGAAATTCTTTCAAAAAGAATTTTATTAATGTCTCAAAAGTTGTCCTTACAAACTTATAGTGTATTATGCGCATATTTATAGGACATGATACCTTAACCCTAATTCGGGCATTAAATCCTATATAGAATCATGCTTAAAATAGGACTTGATAATAAGAAAACATACCAAAATTATTCTGTTACTAATATGGAAACCTAGCTAAAATTTGATACGGTCCTTAATAGAACTTTTATAAAAACATCCACCGATAAATTAAATATTTGCTTACTGCAGTCTTGGCCCGTGGATCCATTGGCTCCTCCGATGCTTGCATAGTCTAGTTGGTCATAGTATCTGTTGTTTGCATCTTGTGCTACATCAATATTACAATATTCCTTTGAAAAATTATTTGTTGCTAAAATAGGCCTGGTTGCCCGATTGTCCTTGTATCTTGTTTGTTTTATTCCCTTCAAGTGTCAAGGGAGCTCTAAAATGAGCAAACTGAACCTACTTTATTGTTGCTAAAAACATCCTAATGGCCAATAAGAATCCTTATACATATAAATATGCAGGTCTTGATAATCATATTGGGACTTTAAAGGAGATAAAAACTCCAGGCATTTACAATCTGAAACACGTGGAGAAGGAATTTCTGCAATTATGATCTTGGCCATTTTGGTTGTCTCACGACTCATCTCCATCCAATGGACCAAATATAAGGGGGTTGGCTAGGTGCAATGTTCGCCGTATCGGTACCAGACCCCGTACTGGTGTCACGCTAGGATAGTATCGGTACGACACGATATGAAATTTTTTTGGCATACTGAGGGTCAGTATGCCACCGGTATCGATACTGAACTGGTATGGTATGCTCGGTATCGTCCGGGTTGGTATGGTACGGCATACCATGACCAGATGTCATTTTATTAGTCCTTGCTAACTGCCTGAGGTAGATAATAACTCAATTTGGAATCGTTGGTTTTAATGAAAAAACATGAAGAAAAAGTTTTAATGATTTTGTAAGATATGATGACTATGAGTTTGTATAATAATTTTCTATCTTCAGGATAATTGGTTTGGTTTTTTTATTTGATGAAAAAGGATAATTGGTTTCATCTGCCATTTTTTTACAATGTCTACTAATCGTCTCACGTGATTAAATTCTATGAAAATCTATGACTTGCTCAGCTGAACCCTGCGATTCTATTTGTAAACTCTTTGCTTAAAGCCCATGTATGAAGCACATACATTGTTCAGTAACTTGATTTTTGCCCTTTTTTATCTAGATGTGCTTGAAGGAGAAATATTTCTTCAAAATTTGCCCAGCATCATCACTGCTCATGTCTTAGGTATGGTTGCAGAATGAGGATTTGTTCATGCCTCCAATGCACTTTATTTTGTTGGATGCATTTTGTTATTATTTCTGTAGAACCTGAACAGCTGCCAGTTAGGATCCTTATTTTCAATATTAGTTTTCTGTGCTGTCAATTTTCCCCATCTTTTGATAGCTCAAATATTTATTGTATAACTCAGTCCTTATTCTCTGGGATAGTATGCTGTTCTTTTTTCGTACATACATCTTGTTGCTGTTAATATAGCAAGCAAAAGGAAGGGATAGTTATTAACTGAATACTCATTGGTGGCAGGCTCAGAAACATGCATCTACTTATCAATGAACCTTGCACATGCATATAGGCATGTGCAAGCTTTACCCATGTACTATGGATATATATGTCTGGAGATTTTCTTTTTTAATGGAAAATAATGAGTTTGATGTAGTCCACAGAAGATTTAGAAAAAGTGCTTTTCATGTGAAGTCCTATGGAGACATTTGATGCCTGTGCATGGTGAGAGCCTCATTTCACAAGTGACTTCAGCAACTGAATTGAAAGACTCGAAGATTTGTTTAAGCTTAGCAGTGCTTAGGAGCTGGTGCTGGAGCAGATTTGGGTACAGTAATGGGGAACCACATCTAATTAGAATAGAAACACATAGGAAGCGCACATGGGAGAGGGTTTCTTGAGATTCCGAAGCAGGTTCTACATTCTATGTAGAAGTTTCATGCTAGTAAGATATTCTCAAGCCTGCTATTTTGTGAAAAGGAAAGAATTTTGTTATTATTAAAACATGCTAAAATGTAGAAAAAGGTGAAAGCAGATTTCTTTTAGGCAATTAGGTGAAAGCAGATTAGGAGAACTACAGGGGATGTTCGTCAAAATTGATGGTAAAATTGGTGAGTTTCAAGGATTTAGTTTCAGAATTGCCTAGTGGGTTGTTTTGTATTGAACAGACATCCAATAATGTATCTATGGTGAATGAATTAATGAACTAGAGATGCTAGATCTTTCTCCCTTATCATCAAATTTTGATCAAGTGAGATGATGAAGCCTTTTCCATCGTTGCCACAGTGACATGTAATCATGAATATGATTCCTACAAATCAAGCAATGAATAGAAAAACATTGGCCTATGCATGACATATTGCCATGGTTAACAATAAGGCGCTAAATATATCATTCTTTAATAAGAGGTTTTCTAGAGTTGCCATCATGGTTCGCCGTACCGGCCTAAATCGGATGGTACGGGGCATACCGTATAGATTCAGTACTGGTATCCGGTATGGCAGACGTACCGATCCTCGATACGCTGAAAAGATCCTGTACTGAACCGATATAGTGCTAGTGTGGCACCGGTATGGGTTCAGTACTGAGACGGCGAACCTTGGTTGCCACTTTAAACTCAGATGAAAGTTCCTACGAAAATTTCTTATAAAATCATAACCTTGTGCTTAGACCTTTCTTAAGGTTCCTGATCAGCTTTATATCGAGTCAGATACATCGGTGTTGGGTATTCTCAATTAAGTGATCGGGTAACTGTAAGAAAAAAGTCATGAATTTTTAAGAAAGTTTGGATTCGATGAATTATGAGTTTTTGGTGAATACTTCTTGAGTTTCAATCAAGGTGAAGCTCCATCTTTCGAGATGATTGATACAAGAGCAATTTTTAAGCCTCAAAGAATAAGAATGGAGCATGTAGGTCATCAAAGTTTGCTAATAAAACAATATGGTTTCTCTCAATGGGATGATTTTAGGTGCGGCGTATTCCCTTTGGCTATATGATCGTGTGGTTTCTGAAAATTTAAAACCCAATTTCCTCCATAAATTCTCTGATCCAAATGGCAGGGAAGTTTCCATATTTGTACCTTAACATATTGAGTTTACTGAATCTAGATTTGGCACAATCAAAATTCCTTTAAAGATCTGCTAATATTTTTGCGGTGTAGGAAAATAGCCAATAAGTAGTTTCAAGTCGTGGCCAGATTTAATGTAAGCATTAAGTCCATCTTGGACTAGGATCCATATTTTTATTTGAAAGTTGTTAAAAGATTTCTTTGGAATATGTCAAATAATATAAGACAAGTATAATTCTATTAGGTTTACAAAGAATTCACTTATCTTCTTATATTTCTTCTTTTTCTCTGTTTACAATTCTCAACACATATCATGGTCTGGATCAAATCATATTGGCCTCTGAGAATGATAGTGTTATTTTGATGATTAACAAGCATTTAACAAGAGTATGTTATAAGTTAAATCGATACTTCATTTATAAGTTCATTACTCTCAGTATATTTGTATAAATTGATATAGATACATTTCATTGTTTATATGAATGAATCTAACCTTGAGATGCAGCATAGTGTGGATTGAGTCGACCCAAAGGATGATTAGGTCGACCCCGGCACATCAAGAAATCATTTGGCACACTTCTGCAAAAATGGCACAGATGAACAGTGAGTTGGGTCGACCCAAGGAAAGCATGAGTCGACCCAAACATCAAGATCCTCAAACAACTCAGAAAATGGTTCTCTGGATTTACTGAGAGGGTCGACCCAAGAAGAAGTTGAGTCGACCCAAGTAAACCTTGAGTTGACCCAAAGAAAGGTTGAGTCGACCCAAGTGAAGAAAGGCTGAAATTCAAGATTCTGAATTTTCTGAAAGTTGGGTCGACCCAAGAAAAATTTGAGCTGACTCAAGGTTTGAGTCGACCCAAGAAAAGTTTGAGCTGACCCAAAATTTGAGTCGACCCAAAGAAAGGTTGGGTCGACCCAAGGGAAGGAAGGCTGAATTTCGAGGTTCTGTGTTTTCTGAGAGGGTCGACCCAAGGAATGTTTGAGTCAACCCAAGTGAAAGTTGGGTCGACCCAAGGACAGGTTGAGCCGACCCAAACACGGGCTGAAGCATAACGGCTAGTTCTGCAGATGTACTTTTTGTCCTTCTCAAGGTGAGTAACGGCTAGTTTTTGAACTCTGACCATTGGGGCTTGTCCAAAGGATGTGGGAAGCTATTTAAAGGGGCACTATTCATCAGATAGAATAACTTTTGAAAGGAATATCAAAGAGTACACAAGAAAACAAAAGTGCCCTAATCTTCTTCATCAAGAGCTTCATTCAAGAATCAAAGAAAGGGATTGAGCAGATTCAAAGAGTCATCAAGAGCTCCATCCTCCCTTGAAGAGTGAAGCATCCTTGACAAAGAAGAGCAAAGCCACTTCAAAGCGATAAATACTTTCTAACTCTTCTTTGTAGTTAATATTGTTTCATTATTTTCATATGCTCATTTAGGAGTTTGAATCTTTTCTTTTGTTTGTCGAACAATTTGTAAAGGTTCGTTGGTGAACCCGTAAAACCAACAAAGGTTTTTGGTGAACCCGGAAAATCAAAGTGTAAAGGTTCGTTGGTGAGCCCGTAAAACCAACAAAGGTTTTTGGTGAACCCGGAAAACCAAAGTGTAAAGGTTCGTTGGTGAGCCCGCAAAACCAACAAAGGTTTTTGGTGAACCCGGAAAACCAAAGTGTATAGGTTCGTTGGTGAGCCCGTAAAACCAACAAAGGTTTTTGGATTGTGAGCCCGGAAAACAATCCAACTGTAATCCGCGGGATTATAGTGAATTCCCAAGGGGTCGCTTGGGGAGTGGACGTAGGTGCTAAGGAGAGCACCGAACCACTATATATTGTTGTGTTTGTGTTGTGCATGTGCTTACGTTTATTCTTGCAATATCTTCCATCTTTGTTCTAGTTTAACTCATTCAAATAATTTAAGAAAGCATCCACCGCACTTAATTAAGAAAACTTTTAAAACACCAAAATTTAGAAGAAACCAATTCACCCCCCCTCTTGGATTGTCACCTTGGGCAACAAGTGGTATCAGAGCAAGGTGCTCTAATAGTACTCATTGATCTCACAATCAAGAGTTAAAGATCATGACAACCCAAGTGGGATGTTCTATGAGTGAGGGACAATTAATTGATAGACCTCCACTATTTGATGGTATAAACTACACATATTGGAAAGCACGCATGCGCATTTTTATTCAAGCACATGACTACGATTTATGGAGTATCATAGTCAATGGGCTACACACAAACACTAATCATGATAAAGAAAGGGCTCAGCAAAATGCAAAAGCCATGAATATTCTATATTATGCATTGGATGATAGTGAACTTAATAGCATATCTTTTTGCATAACTGCTAAGGAAATATGGAATATGCTTGAAGTTAAATATGAATGCACTAACGTTTCTAGTGAATTTGAAACTAGTTCCGAAGAAGAAGAGTATCAAACTGAAACTGAAAATCTATGCTTTGTAGCACATGAAGATGAGGTATGTACTCGAACACAAAGTGATTTCTCATTCAAAAATCAAGTACATACTGAAGCTCAATCTGATTTTACATTTGATGAACTTCATGATGCTTTTTCTGATTTATACTTAGAATACAAGAAGCTTAATTTAAAAAATAAGAAGCTTAGTTTAAAGAATAAAAAGCTAAATCTGAAAATGTCAGAAGAAAGAAATTCTACCGTTGAAATGAAAGACAAATTAAATTTTGAGAATGAACATTTAAGGTTAAATTCAGAAGAATTAATTCAGAAAAATCAGAATTTAATTAAAGAAAATCAAAACTTAAGTAAAAAGGTTAACCAACTGAAATCTTTTATTAACAAATTCACTGTAAGTTCAGAAAGATTAAAAACAATGTTTGAAAGCCAACATGCTGATTTTGATAAATCAAAACTTGACTGGACTTCCTTACTTAACAATAAACCCCTAAATAAAATGGTAATTAATTCACCAAGCAAACCATCAAATAAGATAACTTGTTTCAAATATGAAAAGAATAGGCATAAAAACTTTACCTATTGTTTCAATACAAGCAAATCAAATGATAAAATTATTACAATTAAACAGATTTGGATTCCAAAAGGAACCATATGCACTAACTCCCAAAGACCCAAGCAAGCTTGGGTACCTAAAATGAAAAACTGAGATTATCTTGCAAATGTGTCAAAGCAGCCCTTGAAGCTCATGTGAAACTCTTAATTGGGTGCCATGGCACGTGACTTATAAATAAATTTTATTTCATCATTTGTGAATGTAATTTAAATTGTCATTTTATGTCTTGATATGCTTAACTTTATAAATTCAGTTAGGCTATTGAATATTTATTAAATGCCTTGTATGTATGACAAATCTTATCTACACGATCTTAGCATGAAATTTTCTAGTGCTTGCATGATGATAAGAAAACAATGAATGAATATGTATAACTTTCTCCTTCAAGTTTTCAAAATCTAAATTCTCTCTAGTATAAATGATTGATGCTGATTTCATGCCTTCATGTTAAAACTTCATTGAGCATAATCATTGTATCCATGATTAATATCTTTCTCTAAAATTATCTCAAATTCTACTGATTAATTGTAACATGTCATGCTTAACTTGATCATAAAAATCTTTTAAAGCATGAATATTAATTTTTTTAAACTATCACTCATAAGTCAAAATAAAATCCTAATTGCTCTAAAAGAAGATTGCTCAACTCCCTGAAACATGATTATTAGTGTTGAAAACTAAATCATAATCAAAATTTTTGATAGAAACAACTGTTTAAGATAATTTGATTAAAACTCAACTTGTATATCTTATTGATAATTATCTTAAGCAAATAGAATCTAAGCTAAATTAATTCTGAAAATAAAAAAAATTTGATTTGACCTTGATGAATCCTTCTATTGCCTCACATGCTTGTCCTTGAACCATTTTACTTAATGAAGTTATCTCTTTAGTTCAAGTGACTTGTGCTTGCTTATATTTAGGCAATCTCTTGAGTAAAGTGACTCAAATTCAATTATTATCATGTCTCATGTTGAGTCATCTAGTTAAGAAATATGTTGTATGAATGTTTTTGTATCATAGAGAACCTAATGAATTGTCTTCAAGAAAAGAAAAAGATTTAGCTAATGATACAGGACTTATGAGCAAGAAATTTCAACTTGAAGGACACCTCGATGAAAGATACAATAAACATCCCCTTGCAAACAAAAAAAAAAGAGAGATTTTCTTCAGCCAAGGATGTAAAGAATTTAAAAGATATTTGGCTTGAAGAATGCTAAATGCATTGGTAATCTAAACCCTTCTCTTGTGAGTTAGTTGAGCAAAATTAATAGTCTGAAATTATATGGTAGCATGATTAAACATTTAATTGCTAATCTTCTTGATATCATGCTTCATTCTCATACTAATGATAATTGTTTCATGGTGTGATTAAATTGAAGTTTACTTTTTCCTATATAATGCATAACCATGAAATACACAAGTTTATGCCTCAAATCTCTAATTCAAAATAACTTGTGATAAGCTATGAATCATTGGGCATAATGAAAATGCTGTTTGCATGATATACATTTATATGCAGCATATTAGATTAATTCTTTATTCTGCTCTTTCATGTAAATTACTTGAGAATAACAAAAAGAGGGAGATAAAGAAAAGAAAATGAACAATTATTCAAGGGAAGTAAAATCTAAGTAAAGGCAAATACTCCAATCTTTAGGAAAAGCAAAACAAGCATAATATATTTGGCACATTTATGAGACTAATATGAACATTCCTTTGGAAGAGATAAAATCCGTAATAAAATACACTTAAACAGGGAGAGTTTGAAGTGAACATTTTAACATTTCTATATTGCTCATCATAGGGATGGTGCCAATGGGGAGGCTAGTGGTAGTACCCGGCACTATTTGACTCAACTATTCGGTGTAGGGTATATTAGGGACGGCACAAGAGGGAGGCTAGTGGTAGTACCTCGTGCCCCTTCCAACTCCACCGGAAATGGAGCAAATAGAGTATAGAGCATAAGAAGGTAAAAATGAAAGTATATAAGAAGAATCAAGTCAAATTTTTAATCACTTGAAAACACACTTTAAGGATGAAATCAGTGCAAGATTATATTTAAATAGGAGGAGTTTATTTGAAAAGAATTGATTTTGATCATTGACATGCTTGCTCTTAATATTTTAATACATGACTTAACATATAATATATTTTGCATATGGCATGATGTCTTGAATTATGGGTTCTCAATATTTTGTAATGCTCCATGCTTGGACAATTTGATTGAATGTTTGAAATACTACATAAAATTCTTATTTGGTATTATTGAAAAGAAATTTCAGAATTGTCGTTCACAATCATCTTTAAAATCTGAAAGTTGAATAAATTTGTAAAAAGGAGAAGAGAAGGATATCTCTATTTAGGCAAAATGAATTGATTTTGTTTTATCCTTCAACTTGCCTAACTTTGGTATATAATGTTCAAATTCATACCAAAACTCAACATAAATACAAATATTCTGAATATGCTCTTATATGTTTGAAATATGTGTTTTCAATCGTAATGATTTAAGATGAGCTACAATGTGAAGATACATATCTCAAATTACAACTTTGAAAGCCTCCTTGAGAATCTTTATGAAATTCAGAATCTGATTTTGTATAAAAGCTTAAACTCAATATGAATTTCTAGATAAAACTACAGCTTAAGAAAAATAGAATAATTCTGATGCCTTGATTGCTTGCCCCGATACGCATCTGAAACATATCATTTCTTATCTTCAAAGTGTACTAATATTGGTCTGAATGATGTGTCTTTCGATGATCTTGATTGCAAACAAATATTTTTAAATATGTGATTTTATTTTGATATTGAAAAGATTTATTGTGCTTCATATATACATTGCTGAAAAACTTTGATTAAGAAATTGAGTTCTATAAATATATATACTTCAATGATCATCTATATGTTTTTTTTCCTCTCCTACATTATTAAAGACTTCTATCAAAATATATATGTATATATATATTATTAAAAGAGTGAATGATCTTAAGTTTAGAAATATTTCAGCTCACTCAAATGATTCTTAAAAGAAAGAAAATGTAAATGCTTTTGAAAGAATTTGAGTTTCAAATGAATTATTTTCTGATTAATATTTCAGTACATTTTCTCAAAGATTAAGAGGAAGCATAACTTGTTCTTAAAAGATTAAAAAGAGTGATTGCTATAAATTTTGAATAATTCTAGATCACTCTACATTCTTGATATCATAAAGTTTCAGTTTTATTCACGTTTATCATTAAAATCTGAAATTCAACAAAAGATAAGAATAATTAAAGAAGAATGCATCTCTTAAGGGGGAGCTTTAGATATTCAGTATCTTATCCTAAAGTTACTTTAATTTGATGCATACCTTGAATTTTATGGATTGATTTTGATGAACCTCCTTATACTGCAAGACTTGCTTTAATTATATAATAAGTTTATACCTTGAGATGAGTTCTATAAAGGTTGTCTTATCTCAAACCTTGAGTCTTATGAAAATAAAATATATTTTCGAGATTGACAATTTTATTGAACAAATTCTAAAACTCTCAAATGGAATGATTAATTAAGGGGGAGAAAGAAAATTTCAGAGGGAGAGATCATATAGAACTTAATCATGTAAATTCACAACTAAAGATGAGAGAAAGAATACTAAATGTAAAGTGGTATTAAACTTTGTGCCTCATTGAATATCTTTTGAAAGTTGGATTTTCATCTGTACTTAATTGGTAAATCACTTGTTTTGAAAACTAAGTGAAAAGGATTCCATTTGTCTTAGTATTAGAAATTTACTTTGGAATCTACTAATGAGCTCTTATTGGCTTGCACTTTAGTGTTTCAATCATGAGCCAATTCATTTTAATTGATTTTGATGATATGATCTTTAAAGGAGTAAAAGAAAGTCTTTAAGAGAGCTTTAAAAGAACTTTCAAAGCCCTGAATTTTATGTATCCTACATTGCATAAATTCATATTTTGGTATCTATGCTCCAATACTTTTATATCATGAAAGAACTTTGAAGTCATTAAGAATTAAGGATTCAACATAATCTTATGTTTTTCGAGTATATAAGTTTTGATCTTTATCTGCTCTTATACTATACTCTAAAAATTAATTAGATTGCTCTCATGTTGCTATATACTTAGTATATTAAAAAAAAGGTATTGGATTTTCATTCGTGCTTTCTTTGAATATTATTCTTGATACTCCTTGAAATAACTTGAAAAAAATTCCATCTACACTTGATTTCAAAACTATCTTTGGAATCTACATTTAGAGATCACTTCTGGCTTATATCCTAAATATCTCATTCCTAAAGCCAAACACATAGAAATAAGATATGATTTTACTAGGGATCATGTGCAAAATGGAAACATATGTATTGAGCATATATGCACTGAAAAACAATTAGCCGACATATTCACAAAACCCTTGAGTGAAGATAGATTCTGCACGCTAAGGAGAGAATTAGGTATATGTGATCCTTTTTATTGAAGAAATATAAAAGGGAGCAAGTAGTCTCATGATACATTCCTCCAATTTCTAAAAATCCATGAAACATGAGTCAAACTTGTTATCTATAGATTCCTTACTCATGTATCATTGTCCCAGAAAGAATTTATAAGGATTGGAAGCAAGGAAAATTTTTAGAAGCAAAAAGGAAGAGAAAAGAAAAATTCTGCACTTGGGTCAACCCAACCCAGAATAGGGTCGACCCAACGTTGAGTCGACCCAAGAAGTTTCTTGAGTCGACCCAACGTCGGGATCCCACTGTTAAAAGGGGGACCCGTGAGCTATCTAGGGCACTGTTTACCCTTTGTCCTCTTCCGAAAACCTTATTTTCCACTCTCAAATCTTCTCCAATCATCTCCAAACAGTAGATTACCTCAAGATCTTGGAGAAATGGGATCCGAGAGAGCCGTAGCCAAGCGATCCGGGAGAGTCTCACGATCTTGTTTAGAGATTAGGATATGTATCTAGTTCTCATATGTATTTGGTGGTTATCATGCATCTTTAAACTTTGATTGAGGAATATTGTATTTGCTTTTGCTTTTGATATACTAAAATGTTCCTATTTTGATCAATGAAGTTTGAAGTTTGGTATTTATTGCATCTTTTCCCATGTACCTATTTGATGATAACAAAAAGGGGGAGAAGTAAAGAAAGAGTAATAGGGGAGAAGTAAAGATATCTTTAGAGTAAATAGAGTAACAAAAAGGGGGAGAAGTAAAGAAAGAGTAATAAGAGGAGAAGTAAAGAAAGAAAGAGAAATAATTTGTAAAACAAATAGAAAATCATATAGGAAAGCATATACATCCAAGGGGGAGCAATTTGCAACAATGAAAATGATCAACTCAAAAATTTATATCAAATTTCAGAATTTGGCACACATAATTTCAGAATTTGGCACGCACCTTTCACACCTCGATACATAATCTGAAACTCATGTTTTATCTCAAAATTTTGAAGTTTCATCTTTAATGAATTATAAATGAAAGGGGGAGTAACTCAAAAAGTCAAATTGGCAACATTTAAATGATATAGGGGGAGACTTCACTCTTATATATGAAAAGCTGAAATTCAGCAAGTTAAGCCCTTTTCAAAAACTGATTTTAAGATAAGTATCAATAGGCTCATACTCTTTATTTTGTAATCATCAAAAAGGGGGAGATTGAGAATGATAGTGTTATTTTGATGATTAACAAGCATTTAACAAGAGTATGTTATAAGTTAAATCGATACTTCATTTATAAGTTCATTACTCTCAGTATATTTGTATAAATTGATATAGATACATTTCATTGTTTATATGAATGAATCTAACCTTGAGATGCAGCAAAGTGTGGATTGAGTCGACCCAAAGGATGATTAGGTCGACCCCGGCACATCAAGAAATCATTTGGCACACTTCTGCAAAAATGGCACAGATGAACAGTGAGTTGGGTCGACCCAAGGAAAGCATGAGTCGACCCAAACATCAAGATCCTCAAACAACTCAGAAAATGGTTCTCTGGATTTACTGAGAGGGTCGACCCAAGAAGAAGTTGAGTCGACCCAAGTAAACTTTGAGTTGACCCAAAGAAAGGTTGAGTCGACCCAAGTGAAGAAAGGCTGAAATTCAAGATTCTGAATTTTCTGAAAGTTGGGTCGACCCAAGAAAAATTTGAGCTGACCCAAGGTTTGAGTCGACCCAAGAAAAGTTTGAGCTGACCCAAAATTTGAGTCGACCCAAAGAAAGGTTGGGTCGACCCAAGGGAAAGAAGGCTGAATTTCAAGGTTCTGTGTTTTCTGAGAGGGTCGACCCAAGGAATGTTTGAGTCGACCCAAGTGAAAGTTGGGTCGACCCAAGGACAGGTTGAGCCGACCTAAACACGGGCTGAAGCATAACGGCTAGTTCTGCAGATGTACTTTTTGTCCTTCCCAAGGTGAGTAACGGCTAGTTTTTGAACTCTGACCATTGGGGCTTGTCCAAAGGATGTGGGAAGCTATTTAAAGGGGCACTATTCATCAGATAGAATAACTTTTGAAAGGAATATCAAAGAGTACACAAGAAAACAAAAGTGCCCTAATCTTCTTCATCAAGAGCTTCATTCAAGAATCAAAGAAAGGGATTGAGCAAATTCAAAGAGTCATCAAGAGCTCCATCCTCCCTTGAAGAGTGAAGCATCCTTGACAAAGAAGAGCAAAGCCACTTCAAAGCGATAAATACTTTCTAACTCTTCTTTGTAGTTAATATTGTTTCATATGCTCATTTAGGAGTTTGAATCTTTCCTTTTGTTTGTCGAACAATTTGTAAAGGTTCGTTGGTGAACCCGTAAAACCAACAAAGGTTTTTGGTGAACCCGGAAAACCAAAGTGTAAAGGTTCGTTGGTGAACCCGTAAAACCAACAAAGGTTTTTGGTGAACCCGGAAAACCAAAGTGTAAAGGTTCGTTGGTGAGCCCGCAAAACCAACAAAGGTTTTTGGTGAACCCGGAAAACCAAAGTGTATAGGTTCGTTGGTGAGCCCGTAAAACCAACAAAGGTTTTTGGATTGTGAGCCCGGAAAACAATCCAACTGTAATCCACGGGATTATAGTGAATTCCCAAGGGGTCGCTTGGGGAGTGGACGTAGGTGCTAAGGAGAGCACCGAACCACTATATATTGTTGTGTTTGTGTTGTGCATGTGCTTACGTTTATTCTTGCAATATCTTCCATCTTTGTTCTAGTTTAACTCATTCAAATAATTTAAGAAAGCATCCACCGCACTTAATTAAGAAAACTTTTAAAACACCAAAATTTAGAAGAAACCAATTCACCCCCCCTCTTGGATTGTCACCTTGGGCAACAGCCTCGAAAATAGCTTCTAGCGGTTTCCCCCTACTTTGTTTGTGGTGATGTACTTGAACTTTAACCTTGACCACAATGAGATTTTGCTATTAATGAAGATTAGGGTGGACATATACTTAATGGTGACTTATCTGCAATGGTGGTCCTATTCTTGATAATGATGATATCATGGTGGTGTTTATGTTCAATAACTGTACCGATCCATGATTGTCTGGTTTATAAAAATGATATTTTTTGGCTTTAAAGGATTTTTTTTTTAAATAATCGGTCTCCATATATGAAATGATCTCATCTAGTAATTATGCAATGCTTCTAGCTTTTATGTATCCTAAGAGGTGGTACATAGTATTAGTGCAGTGCCATACACTGCTGCTTCAACATCCTCTTGCTTATAAAATGCTACGCACTAGTTCAAAAGGGCATTTTGGTTCTTGTACATGTAGTTTGGTGGTACAAATGCTTATTGTAGCAAAAACAAAAAAAGCGCCTTTATCAAAGCTAATAGTTAATACCATGCAACTTCTTTAAAAATTTTGATGCATCTTTCCCTTACCATATTGCATGCATTCAACCAAACTGATATTGACTTATACTTTCCTAAAACAATTCCATTAAAAGAGAAAATTTGACGAAATACCAATTATTAATATATCAGCTACTTTGTTATCGCTGTTTTACTTGCTATGTAAATGGATGATAAAGGTTTTAAGGTGCAACTTTAGTATGGAGAACCTGTCTTTGATCTTCTTTCAATCTGTTGAATTCTAAGTTTCATGCTATTTCTTTATGAAGGATTTAGTGGAACATATAATTTATTTTATGCTGTAATGCTTTCTTGGTTCATCAAGTTATTCATGTTCCTCATTTAATTTTGTTCTTAGATCCCCAACAAGGAGAACGGATTTTGGACATGTGTGCTGCTCCAGGAGGGAAAACGACTGCAATTGCTATCCTTCTGAAGGACAGAGGAGAAGTTGTTGCCATTGATAGATCTCACAATAAGGTAAAACCTTCATATTTCGTTATTTGACTATACTTATTCGACTTAATTTTGCTAAGAGATTAAGTTTGCTGTGTTGTGGCATATGAAGTGGGATTTTAAATGCTATTATTTCTCCAGTATCGCTATTTCTTGATTAGCAAGTGCATATCGCGGCCGAACTAATTGGTGGCCTATGGTGTCATGTCACATGGAGATTCTGTTGACAAAATCCTTACATATATTTGATTTCAAAACCAAGGTTTTACGTACTGAGCCTTATTGGTCCATGCCGGCATATTGTACCGTACCGGTAGAGTACAATATAGTAACTTGATAAGGTACTGTACCGACACATGGTATGAGTGTTTTGCTGCCTTAGCACCTTTACCATGTGTTGGTATGATGCCAATTCCAACTGGTAACATATTGGTATAGGTACCAGCACCAAGATGTAAATCCTTGTTAAAGATATAAACCTGACCCTTTAGAGCCTTTTATATAAGAAGAATCTAAGTAGTTGGCCAACAACTGTGACATCCTTGCTTTTTCAATTAAAAATTTAACATGTTGATATGCTCAAATAGGTTTTAAGTTTGTAAAAGGATTTATAAGATTGGCTAGGCTTTTCATCAGATCTGTAGGTGTTTTAGCTTTGGAAAATATATGCCCCTTATTTTTTTAATGCTTGATTAGTCTCCTTTCATGTAGACACAAATTAAGGGCATTTTCTGAAAAGAATTTTGTTATCATCACCTTCCCTTTGACATGTGATCACCTAAGAGATTGTCTTGAAAGGGCAGCATGAGATTTTTATTTGAATATTGCAACAGTGCCTTGTTATAATAGAGGTGGCAGATGCAAACCTGTCAGGTAATGTGGCTCACCTGACCTTTCTTTTAGCCAAGATTAGTCATCCAAGTTAGAACTTGTATAGGTTTTGAGTTGGGGATCTTGCCTTCTGTCTTGATGCGTCACGATGAAGTTAGTGCCTTCATCTGCTCTAGATTATTGCTGCAGATATCAACTTGGCTTGGTAGAGTCTGGTCATTGTGGATAGGGTTGGGTCTATCACACATGTAGCCAGGTTTAGTTGCTTGAGGAGGTTATCATGGCCACTGATATTGATCAAAAGATCTCCTCTCTCACCCTAACAACCCATCTCTTATTTCTGGCATCTCCAATAACTGTACATTTAGTTCATAACTCATGTGAGCTAAAGAATGGAACCAAACGTTAGTCAGACTTGAAATTGAGGTTTAAAGGTTGCCGTTGGTAGAAGGATTTTATTTTTCTTTCTTTTCTCTCTTTGATATTACTGGATCAAGGTTCAGAGCTAGATTTTAGGAAGAAAGCCCCGCCAAGGTGAAAGTGGCTTAAGTGGGCTTGGTCAGGTCAAGATGCAAGAGGTCCAACTGTTGCTTACGTCAGGCAATCCTCATGTTGAAGAGGTCTAACTGCAGAAGAACCCTCGTGTTAGCCGGTTGAGTTGGTTTTGGGTTGAGCCATGAATTTAGGTTACTGATTTGACATTTAGAGCTGATCGAAGACTTCAATAGTGCCGATATCCCCTAATAATATGTCTACATATCCCCTCCAAAACAATGATGTACCATTCTGATGGAAAAAGGCTGTTAATTACCTAGTTAAAATTAAGCCTTTGACTTGACTCTTTTGAATATAAAATAATGGTTGTTATAGCAGCTGCTGTTAGCCATTATATCGGGAATGGGCGGAGAATTTGGAGAAATAAAGGCCTTATTTTATAATCTCACTGATCACAGAACAAAATATTACCTTAAAGCTGACATCAAAATTTAAAGAGAAAATAGTATTTTATTTGAATCAGTTTAACTATGAGATAACAGCCATTGTCCCCATGAAATAATAGTTATAATAATGGAATAACTTCTGATGTTGTAATGGAATTTATTTTGAACTAAGGATTTAAGTGCCTATGGTACAGCGCATGGTGGCCAGTGGCTGCACCATGTATGTCCTGCCATCCTCGTTACCCACAGCCCTCCCCCCCCATCCCCCCTCCCTCCCCCCTCTCCATATCTCCCTTCCCCTCTCCATTCCAAGTCCTATCCTCCGATGCTAAACTAGCATAAGTTGATGCCTTGTGATATGCAGGGCAATGCGGCACGTGTATGCCCCATGTTAGCACCGGCTTGTATCATGGTATGATACAGACGGGCACTTAAAACCTTGTTCTGAACATTTATCTTATTTGACTTTTCAATTATAACATGTATATTGCTTTCAGGTGATGGAAATTATGAAGTTGGCTGCAGAGATGGACTTGACTTGTATAAATGCATATAAGCTTGATGCTCTTAAATCTGTACGTCGAACTAATGAGGGAGAAAATACTGATGTAACAGATCATATCATTAGAGAATTAGATATGACTGTTAAAGATTCAAAATCATTTAGAGTTACAAATGGTGACGTTGTTAGCAGTAATACAGAAACATCCGGCATTGATGTGACATCCATGCAAACTGGTAAGAGAAGTATGTCAGCTTTTGTTTTTTTTTTAAAAAATTCTTATTTTCTTTTTCCTTGTCAACTGCACAAGTTATCAAGTATACGAATGGTTATGTGTTCGCCATCATACATTTGTTTGGTTTGGAGGAAGAAATTTGTGACCTTTGAACTATATTGTTACGAACTATGCTACGTAAGAAAGTCCTCTGGACAATCCATAAAATTACTAGTAGTCTATTGGAATTACTCAAGTTTTTTCCCTTTTCTTTTTTTCTTTTCTTTTGTTTTCTTTGTATTTTTTACAAGTGGTTGCTAATATATATTTGAGTGGTTGAATCAGCTATATTCTTCATCACTTGGTAATGTATATGTTGTTATAAAGTAGGTACCAGTCCCCATACCAGTAACTTACTGGTATGGTTCAGGTTGGTATGGTACACCCCTATATTAACATGTGGTATGCTGCTGGAGTCGGCACAACAGCTGTGCCATGTGCTGGCACGTCCTTGTACTGGAGCCCTTGTGTTGTACCTTACCACATGTTTGTACTAAGTACATTATCATTCTTATCGTCGCCATACAGTTTTCTGCTAGTTGCCTCAGAATATTAACATCATACATTGCGATGGTTGGAGTGGATTCGACTTGTTTATCCTGTGCGAGCATATTATATTGACAATTTGAGATCACTTGATTGATACTTTCCCATTTTCTGCTGGAAAGATGTTCTAATTAAGGCTCCAAGTTGTTGAATTCTTCTGGTTCAATAATTTGCTTTTCTAACACCATTTTCTATCCCCTTTTTGATTATGAATTTGAAAGGAGGGGGGGGGGGGGGGTTGATCAGCTACATGCTAATCCTTTGCACAACATTTGACAAGCTTGTTTTCTTTTATTTTACAATTCCAGGATATTCTGGGCATATATGTTTTGATGTTGCTCTATTGGAGGGTCAGATTACATAAGAGAAACATCATGAAAATGTTTATATAGATTGTGGTAAATTTTGTATAACAAGTTTCAGATAACATGCATTGGAGGAATTATGAGAATTGTGCTAGTTGTAGATTAAGTCATGGGGAAAGGAAAGATGTTCTAATTAAGTCTACAAGTTGTTGAATTCTTCAGGATCAATATTGCCTCTCCCTTTATCAACCATGATTTCGAAGGAAAGGTTTAATCGGCTACATTCTAATTCCTTTGCATTAGATTTATGAATATGGGAAAGGCTTGCTTTCTTTAATTTATTAGATATTCTCGACATGCATGATTTGATGTTGCTCTATTGGAGGGTCTGATTACATAAGAGAAACATCATTAGAAATGAGGTTGTTTAAATAGATTGTGGTAAATTTTGTAATAACAAGTATGGATAACATGCGCATTGGAGGAAATATTAGAATTGCACCAGTTGTAGATTAAGTCACAAGGAACTGGTTACGATGGTAAAGTTATTAGGAAGGATTTGTGAAGCTTGCTTCCAGAGATTTCTCTTTCAGGAAATGGATAATCAATAAGGATTCACAGATCCAGCTCCAATGGTTGTGATAAATCTTGTTGGGCGATTAAAGTTTTGGATGCTGATGAGATTTAAAGATTGATTTTGATAATCACAAAATCTTGAAGTATAATTACTAATGTTTGTGTTGCAAGAAGAAAGATAATTTGTTTTGCAAGGAACATAGCAAGTTGGAAAAATACAAGAAGGTCTCAAAAGCTCTTAAGAAAAGTTGGAAGAAAGCTACACTTCATTGGCCTAAGTTTCAAGTTCAAAGGATTCAAGTTGGAGGGATAATTCTAAAGAAAAACTCAAAAGAACTGTTCTCGAGTCGACTCCTGGAAGTTCAGAGTCGACTCTGGCACTCTAGAGTTTCAAGGAACAGTGCTCGAGTCGACTCCGGGACTCTGCGAGTCGACTCCGACTGAGAACAGACGAAAAGACAGAGAGTTGATTTTCAGCGCTACAGTGCTCGAGTCGACTCCTACTTCAGCACTACAGTGCTCTAGTCGACTCCCAGCTACAGTGCCGGTAGACTACTATTCACAAGTCGACTCCTGTTCCAGCCGAGTCGACTCGAGCATGCTGGGAGGTATAACGGCTAGTTTTTTCTCAACTCCAACGGCTTTATTTTTGTCTCTAACGGCTAGATCTTTGTTCCCAAGCCATCCAAAGCTATAAAATCAAAGAAAGAGCTAGGGAAGAAGGTAGGAAAATGGGAGAGAACATATAGAGAAGAGATTTCAAGAGAAAATCTTCCAAAAGCATCAAAGGGCCGTTCAAAGCAAAAGTGAGAGAAGAAGAGCATCCGAGTGAATCCCAAGGCTTCCTCTCCAACTATGTGCTGCCTCGGTGATCCTTTACCTCGTGCGAAATCAGAAGAGGGTTAAGTAAAGAAGAAGCCGAGTTCCTTCATCTACAAAACTTGTTTGAGAGCTTCTCTTTACTCTATTTTGTTTATATTGCTATATCTGCTTGTTTAAGAAGCTTGTATTTGCTTCAAATTCTTGTTCTAATATCTTGTAACTTGATTCAATCAACAGATTGAATCAAGGGGTTAAGGTTTGTTGGTGAGCCAAAGGAAAAACCAACGGTGTAAGGTTGTGGTTGGTGAACCAGAAAAAACCAACTGGGTTTGATTGTGAACCCGGAAAAACAATCGGGTGGTTCTAGTCGGTGAGCCTATGAAAACCGACCGAGTTCGTTGTAATCTCGCGAAAACAACAAGTTGGGTTGTGAGCTTGTAAAACAACCGGCTGTAATCGGAGGGATTATAGTGAAATTCCCAAGAGGTCTTGGGGAGTGGATGTAGGTGCTGGGGTGCACCGAACCACTATACATCTTTGTGTTTGTGATGCTTTCTTTCATTGTTTAATTTCCTCACTTACATAGTTAAATATCTAATTGAATTGCTTGCTTAACTCTTATCCTCGCATCCTTTAGTTGCAAGCATAATCAAATTGTTTAACCAAGTTTCATTTAATAAACTGCATTAAGATTCATTGTATTGAAATGCTTGCTTGGGAAAATCTAGACTAATTGTTTATTGAGTCCGCTGCTTAATAGTTTTAAACTTGATCAGATTAGAATCAAACTGTTGCTAAGTTTAAATTCCACTGTAAATCTGTTCAACTTAGCTTAATTAATTGAAAAGTCTAGAAGTTATTGAAAAGTTTTAAATTACCCAATTCACCCCCCCTCTTGGGTTGTATCTACTGGGCAACAGATGCTGGTCCCTGGCAATAGCATATTACAGTGTCATGCTGTGCAGTGTGCCTAGGACTGGCACACAACTAGCACCATGTCAATGCCACATGGTACATGTCAATAAGGCATTGATGTGGGACGTGCCGGTCCATGCTGCTTGGCATGGAGAACACCTTAATCCATGGTTCAGAAAGGTTTATGCTGTCTATTCAGGTAAATTGTTCATTATAGAGCTCATTATAGCTTTTACATCTTTATCAGGGTTCTCATCTCCAAGAAACCAAGTGGAAAAATGTATAGTTTCATTGTCATGAGACTAATTGTGTGTTTATTTCGCCACTGCCTGTAATATGTGGCTATTCAGATTTGCACCTCTTCACTACTTTATCTTCTAGAAAAAGTGCTGTTTAGATTGCAAAAGAATATGTTCAATAGTGATTTTCCACATGAGGTATCATAATTTGGTGGGGCCACTTATGCCACTTTTACCATCGAGTTCATGTTATTTAATTTCAAAACATGTTTTAGCACTCTGTGAAACTGTAACTCATGATTAATCTTCACAACCAGTTTTAATTCGCCGTTCACATAAAGGCTAAAACATTGCTTATTGTCGGCAAGCTTTTCTGTCATAACATAATTAACAAATAAATATATTTCTTGGTTCATATTTTGAAGACTTTATGATGATCTTCATCATCATCATCTAAAGTCGTTTAAATTCTAACAAAGTCATTGTACAGTCAACAATGGAAAAGCAGATTTAAGAAGGTATGTCAGCAAAGCTGACCTAAGGAAGAATGCTCGACGAATGAGAAATGGACCAGGAAGAAATCATTGCATGGGTGCTAGGGTTGAAAATTCAAAAGGCTTTCTACCTAATAGTTTTGATCGTGTTCTTCTTGATGCTCCATGTTCCGCTCTTGGCTTGAGACCTCGACTATTTGCTGGGCAGGTATGATTTAATCTACCTGACATACTTTGGTAACAAAAAAGTGTTGGTTATATGTATACAAAATCTTATCTTGATAGACAAGCCTCTTATCCAAGTCTATTTGGTTCGATCTATGGGTTGCAATTTGATCCATGAAAGTTTTGGGAACTTTTTACAGTTGGATCTCGACCTGGTTCCTATTGTCTTTAGATTGGTGCCAATCCTTTTTAAGGCAACTTACAGCAAGAGAGTGTCCTGAGTTTATCTTCATTGATGATAGTTGTATCTTGTGTACTGATTTGTCTTTTTTCGTCATAAAACATGCAATGAGCATGGTTCATTTCAGGATGCATTTGGTCATAACTACCAACTTTGAGTCACATCTTTTCAGCCATAAAAATGAAGAGTCCAAGGAAGTAATATTCTAGATCGACCAATGAACGATGCATGTGTTATACAGTGGTTTCTTGGTTTTGATGATCTCAATGGCCTTTTTTCTGTGCATAGTTCATATACAAATTTGAATTGGTATATTGGCCTTAATTTATTTTCACATTATAGTGTAATATTCTTTCTTCATAATATTAATTATGTAAAAAAGGGAAAAAATAAGGATATCAGCAATGTTTAAATTATGGATACACAATTTCTCTAATACTTTATGTTCTCATTTTGTAAGATGTTACATTGGTTTCCACTTCTATTAATTTCATTTCTTTATAGGTTTTGATATTTCTGACAATGTAGGAAACTGTAGAATCCTTGAGAAATCATGCAAAGTATCAAAGAAGGATGTTTGACCAAGCTGTTCAGCTAGTCCGTCCAGGAGGAGTTATTGTGTACTCAACGTAAGTATATATCTTGGATGATTTGTTAATTGTTAAATACCATGATTGTTCATTGTAACTATGAAAAGTTCACTCAACATGTAGGTAGTTTAATAGTGCATTTTGATATTTTTCAATAACACCAAATAAGAAAAGCCAACATGTTCCATCTATAAGATAGTATTTTATCATTGAGATACTAGAGTTTGTATACTCAATGATGTGTGAGTTTTGATGAATGGTTATCTGGTTTGGAGATGTGAATCTAGTGTAATTGATATATTTTAGATTTTCATTTATTTCATCATAAATTGTTTTCAATGTAGTTTGCATGTCTCTATTTGTGATTGATGCTTGATTTTTCGATCATAGTGTGACATTTGATTTACCCTAGCTTTTATATTTGAAGAACAGTTGCCTTGTCTACAGCTTGCTGCCTCGTCAATCTTTGGATCATTATTTGCATCATTTGTTTCCATTTTTTACTTGAATTCGCTTGATCTGTGTTCATCTTTTTTAATTACTATTGTGCACTCTTCATCTTGCCTTTATATCGTTGATGGTTAGTATTTACAACATGCCTCAACCATTGATGCTACACAGAGATCCAGAAATTTGAGGGTCCTGGTTTCTTTTTTTCTCCAAACTCGGTCAACAATACAATTTGTGTATACATCTTGATCTTCTTGTAACTTCTAACTTTTCAGCTAGTGCACCTTCCCCCTGCCCCCACCTCTCTTCTTTCTTTTCTGTTCTCGGAGCTTTTAGGTCATTTTAAATTCAGCTTACTCTTGATGCGCCTTCCTAAGCTCAAGACACATTAGTTTTTAACTTCTTTTCAAGTTCATGAAATTCAATATAGTTTTTAACAACATAATTGCAAGGTGGCCTGATTCTCATGGAATGAACAGCCAAACAATTTATGCTATGTTTTTTCATCATCAATAAAACAGATATTACCAAAGAACATGCCTTGCAATGAGCTAATACCCTCGATCTCCAGATTTTTTTTTTTTAAAATAACTATGTGGAACAGTTCACATGCGCCCTCAGAAATGCTATAGATTTAACCTTGAGGAATCTGTTACAGATCATAGCTTGTACACATTCATGAACATGATTCTCCAAGTACTACCCAAAGGTTTTGTTTATAGACATTTTTTTTATATGACCTTAAATGAATCAAAGCCTAGAACAGTATTTCAAAGGATTATTAACAAAAGACCCTAATTGTGCATTCAAGATTAACCAATTAAACCATTAGGTCAAAGGACGAGAAGAACGAAAACAAAAAAGAGCATATAAACAAAAAGAGTAGAAACAAAGAGGACAGAAATTTGCAGAAAACATATGGAAATAAGAGCAAAGGTTAAAATACAAGGTAAAGAAGACAAAAATAGAGGGGGAAATGATGAAAAGGAGAAGAAAGGGGAAACCAAGAAGAGGAGAGTAGAAATGGAAGAATCTTTCACAATAGAAATGGGAGAAGAAGAGGATGGAGAAAAGAATAATGGGAGGATCTTCTAGAAGAGAAGGGGAAGAAGAAGTTAGAAAATAGAGGAAAAGAGGAAGAGATGAGGATAAAAGAGGAATGGAAGAAACGGGCATCGAGGGAAAACACAAAGCATGTTTTTTGGGGGCCTTGTGTGGTTAGATGGCATGAGATTGAGCCTTGGTGCAATGTAAGGTTGCTCCATTTTGATCTGAAGGTTACGAGAACCCGGAAATAGCCTCTTTGCACGTGGAGTAAGGTTGTGTACATCTAACTCTTCCAAGACCCTGCAATGTGGGAGCCTTGTGCACTAGGCCACCTTTTTTTTTGGTTGGATGTCTGCCAGCAGTTAGATGAGCTGATGGAAACCCTATGCTTGGTTTGGTGGCCTGGTGGATGGTTGAACAGCTACTAGTGGAAGGCTGCCACTTGCCCTAGCACTGGTGAGGTGAGGGAGGCAACAGGGCCCATGGATGAGATAAGGCATTCTGAGATGAAGCAATGATATAGTTTTTTTTTTGGCTAAATAAATATCACCATGCGATAGAAGATTGAAGTACTTTGACAAACCTATGCATCAAGGATTTAATAATTAGCTTCTAGTCTGTACCAACTATACCGATAGTGTACTGATATTCCCCTCAGCATCGATCTGTATCAACATATGGTACGTCACATCATTAGTGTTGTGCCATCATGAAGACACACTGTAATTTGTACAGTACCAGTATGGTACCAATGCCATGACCATATTTCATCGTCATTGACAACTGTACTTCAAAACAAAAGAATATTTCTGAATTTCAGCTACCTGCTTTGCTTAATTCTTGATAGTCTTTTGCTTAATATTTGCATGTTGTTACAGTGGGGAACATTTTTTGTTCTGTCATGTAATGCCCATGATACTTAAGTTAATGTCTAAGGTTTCATTATCACAGTGCGGATATTTTCTTTTTGCTGACAAGTAATGACCCCGATACTTTAGTTCCTGAGTAACTGTACATAATCATTGCTCAAGGCCTGTTTGGCTAGATCTGGTAGGATAGTCCTGGATTGGATTGCCGGGTGAAGGAGCAGGAGAGGAGGAAGGGAGAACATAGGGATGGTACGGCCCACTCCCATGTGGGATATCCCACAGGATCAGGCCCCATGACCCCATGGTTCTTCCTCTTCTGCTCTCCCACTCGCTTCCTCCCTCTTATCGATCTCCAACCAATCCTGCCAGATCTGGATGGAAATTCCCAAACAGGCCCTTACAGGTATTATCAGCTTTGAATGTCCACTGGGCTTCTCAATCAAGTGACAATTGTCATCTTTCATGGTGTAATTGTAAATCCATCTCCATACCTCAAGCATAAGATTTCACCATAAATGTCCTTAAATAGTAAAGGGACAACCAACTTAAAACTTTCCCTTAATACACTTTCATAGGTATTAGCAGAATTACAGTTATTAAGTGGTATAGAGTAGTCACAGTACTTGCAAACATCTCGCAGATCCTGCGTTACTTTCACTTAGTCTCATTACTTTATAACATGTTTTCCATAGCATGGAGTAGCATTTTACGTTATTCATGAGGTATTCTTTATATTGTGTATTTGTACACCAACCAATACAGGGCATGGACTGCTTTAAGTATTTGATGCATTTCTCGAACCAAAAAACCATTATACTTCATTTTAGAACATCTCATCATTTCAGTAGTCTTCCTCTCCCAAGTCCTATATGACAGCCACAAGTTTTAAATATACTCCTAGATGTTGTTGAAGAATGAGGAAAGATTATACATGTCATTGTAGGGAAAGGGGAGAAATTTGTTACTGGTGGTTTTGCTAATAGAAGTAATATCAACTCAGAAATACCCTATTCATTCTTCATGGTTATTAAGGTTGATATAAAAGATGGACTTCAATTTTTTAAGACTAGTTCTTTAAGCATATGTACTTATGTGTTCCTATGTGTCTTTTCTGTTTTGCTCTTTTTACACTCTAAATTTAGTTGCTGTACATCTATTGTATTCAATAAACAAGTGAAGGAGTGCCACTATTGATGTTTGTTCTTTTAGATGTACGATAAACCCAGGAGAGAATGAGGCCTTAGTTCGGTATGCTTTGGATACATACAAATTTCTGTCATTGGCATCGCAGGTAAATTTACTTAAGCAGCTCAGTTCCATAATGGGAAAATTGCGTACTTTCTATCTCTAGCTTTAGCATTTAATAAGTTTCTTGGTGGCATACTCAGACTTAGTTATGTATTTGCAGTACAATGAGTTGGTAACATGTAATGACCATGAAGTTTTTTTACATGTATAGCATGAAGCTTCTTGAATGTCAGAACATTTATGATTTACGTCATACCTACACTTTTGAGTTTCTAACTACATACAATTTCTTCTTCTCATTCTATTCATATGGTTGTAAAATCTCAGCACCCAAAATTGGAGGACCTGGTATAACTGGCCGTTGCGAGCTGTTTGGTGGGGAATATGTGGAGTAAGTCGCTTTCATTTTTCTTTTGCAATGGGAGCGCATTTTAATGCCCCAATACATGCAGATTTTGAGGCATTAGGGTTATTGTAATATGTGTTCTGTGCACCACACTCTGTCTGGTTTGCATTGCAGCACAAACTCTATCAGCTACTTCCAGCGTGCTCTGATTGGAAGATGATTTTAAATAAGTTAATTCTGTTAATATATGCTTAAGCTGAAAAACATCATCAGACCTCCCCGTGTAGATATGCTTCTCTTTTTACTCATCACCTCTGCCGCTATCTTCATTTACATCAAAGCTGAAGTGAGTTTTGTATAACATCTTGTCCTAGTCTCTTGTTACCTGAAACTGTAGGACTTAACTGATGATGATTAATGCAGAAAAAAGAAAAGAATGTTAAACTGAGTCATTGAATAGATGCATGGATCAACCATAAAAACATTCCAGATTACACTGATTTATCCAGAACATCAACCTTTCTTGTTACATATTACTATTAGATAGCCATAATAAGGTTTCTTACTATCATTGCCGCCGCCGCCACCACCATCATCACTGTCGATGATAAAAGTGTGCTGTAAACTCATTTGGAGGAATCAATTGTAGTTAAATTTTTCAAAAATGAAAACTTAGCATCAATATTGGAACAATTTCAGGGTCAAAGTAAAGGACATTATGAAAAAGCTGTTTATTTCTGAGTAGTATGTTCCTCGTAATTAGTAAGCTTGTTTTATAGCTAAAATATAAATTTAAGAAACAAAGTGGTCATCCTTTGTGAAAACATGTTATGCTGATGTAGATTGATAGACATATTATTGGCGAAGCAAATTGAAAACAAGGTGGTGAAGGCAGTTAGACATTTATTAGAAACAAAATAACCATAGTTTGCAAAATTGAAATTGATGTGCCTTATATGTGAAATCCAAGTTTTTTAAATTATTTCTGCATGAATGAAGCATGCTTTATTGCTGCCTCCTTGTTGGAAAATAATTAGAGCATAAGCATGCAGATGGTTGAAACAGGAAAGGTTTTTTACTTGACCTAACCCGACCTGTTGCCATCCCTCATCCAGGGTCAGTGTTAGTTCTCCTCCATGTTACATTATTTTGGCTGTTTTTTCCTTATTAGCTGTGATGAGATTAATGATTGCCATTGTCAATTTTGAAAATTATATGATGTCGGGGAAAGCTTATAAACAACTTTTTTGTAATATTGTCTCTCTGTTGCACCCAACTCTGGAATGAAAAGATACAGTTTGAAGAGTTTCCACTGATATATACTAAGAATGTTCTGCTTCCATCTTGCAACTATTAACTAGTATTGCCTTTTGTTATTTTGCTCTGCTAGGGAATGGCTAACCCAAAGTGAAGCAGAACTTGTTCAAAGGTTTGACCCATCATCTTCGCTCGATACGATTGGTTTCTTCATTTCAAAGTTCCACGTTGGTCAGAAAGATTTATGAGTGCAAGGTGACATTTTCATATTTCATGCACACTTTTTAGGAACAATGTTTCTTTTACTCTGTTGTTTAATTTACGTGAACATTATTTATTATTTGCCATAAGTGCTGTCTTTATTACAGAAAACAACCACCTATTTTAAAAGAGATCAAAGATACAGATTGTCTGTCCAATTTTTGAAAGAAAGCTAGATTCAATTGCTTGACGACAAAGAGTCCATCTTTTATTTATAATGCTACAAATTCTCTTGGTAAACGAATTACTAGTTGTGAAAGGACTTTCTGATATGCGATAGGAGACCTCCATGTTCATGTTACTTGCCGATGATACATTTTTAGTTGATGAATTAGCTGTGTACATCAAACTGGAAGGTAGCAGCACAGGATAAAGGATTGAAAATTAACTTGGATAAAACAAAGTACATGGAATTTCAACTATAGTAGAAATTTAGATAGTGATTTTAGTATATACAGTTCAATATATATATATATATATATATATATAGACATGCCCTGAACAAATCTGTTGCATTTTTTTCTTCCATTATACACAGTGATGAAGAAATAGCAACCATGTCTTAAAACAGGGTGATTCATCCACCAGGATGCTATGCGACTTGCAAGGGTCATTCAGACACAGGGCAATATCTTAAGATTACTTAAATCAGCTGCATCTTTCAGTTAAGATAGCTCAGGAGTGTAAAATGAGCATTGCAAGGATGAGGATTTTGAGATTGACATATGGTTAACAAGAAACAGGTTTAGGAAAAAAAAAAATCAGAGGAATGTCAAGAATAAATGAGCAATAAGTTTGAGATGGCTTGGACATTTTTAGCTGCAGCATAGCCCAGTGTTAGCCTTGGCAAGGAGGGGTTCTAATTGTAAGTGGGTCCATAAGCAGGTTGGAACTCCAAAGTATTTGGATCAAAGTCTGCAAAACTGGTGCAGGGAATGAGTATGTTATCGATTTGGTACGGTATAGTCGGAATGGTATGGTATGCATCCCTTACCGAGATAGGTTTCCAACATTTTCTTCTTACTCCAGCCATGGTACCTCCTGAAACTAGGTGGGACAGGTTGGTACCGGGCAACATGGGAGGGGAGGGGGGGAGTTTCGCTTGGTTTGGATTGGTACGAACCGGTTTAGTTCTTATACTGAACCGAACCTTGGTACTATATCAGTGCCTTACCGGTACGATACAATATAGGTTGGTATGGACTAGATATGTAATTTCCAATCCTAGAGGACCTAATTAGAAATCATTGGTAAATATGGGAATCTATGTAGCTTTCTATAAAGTAATGGGAAAAAAATTGTTTGTCTATGTATTTTACATTTACTTCTTCAGCATGAAATATGTAAGTTGATAGCTGATACTGATTTCATGCTGAGTTTGTTCTATTCCCTAAGATTATTTTATTCTTGTCTTGTAGCATTGAACTTACTGGTAACAACTAAAACCATGGTCCATCTGAGCAAGTTCCATTAGTCCTTGTTCAGATTGCCATCCTAACTGAACTGGATGGAAAGCAGCATGCAATCGATCCAGCATGTTTTGGGTACCTTGAGACAACTCGTATTTACTTAAAAAGAGGCTCCAAAACTCGTACGAGACGATCAGGTCTATGCAGAGAAACGGAGTCTGGCCCCACATTACTGCAGCATCAGTGTAACTTTTAGTTTTAAAATCTGTCTATCATGGTAACTGATCATAACAAGTAAATTGAACATGATCCTGATGTTAAGAGGCACTTCCATTTTTCTCGTTAGCTCAATTCATACGTTCTGACAAGCCTTTTTTTTTAACTAAATGTTCTGTAAAAATATATTGTTAATAATATATTCATTGGAGCTGAATTTAAATTGAGATGGTACACATTCCTTTTATGATTGATGTTTCTATTTTTTGCCGTTTCATTGAAAAGAAGACCAACTTGTTAACTTGACAAATCGAGTATTTCATTGATTTGTGCTAAGAATACAGGAACTATACCCAACTTGTTGAAAAGAAGACCATACCTTGCTTCTGATAATTTTGCAGTCATTGTATGAGAAAGAACTTGTTTTTGATAAGCTTCTACCCGTTGTTGTCGAACCCAGCACTTGTTACGAGTGCAAAGCAGCCTAGTGTGTACCAGGCTGCTCCGGCTTATTTCAAATGAAAGGGGTATATGAGCTGAGCTAGCCAAATATCAAAAAACTATTCAAGCTTGGCTTATTAACTAAAGGAGCCTATTACCATGCCAAGTTCAGGCTTCTAGTTATTTTAGGCAAGCAGGTGTTCGGGCATGGCTCATGATGTTTAAGGTTTCCTCCTCTCCAGCGAACAAGCTTGATGAATCCTGTTGCATGGCTCATGATGTTTATGGTTTCCTCCTCTCCAGGGAATAAGCTTGATGAATCCTGTCACGGATCCGAGCCCAAATTATTCATTTACTAGTTTTCATCTAATATTGGACGGACAAGCAAGGAAAGGTTTGCTATGGAGCATTGGCAGAATCAATACCAAACTTACGAATTGTGACCCTCCTTACTTCAATTCTCTCCCACCTCATGGCTGTCCGAGCAAGGGCTAAAAGCCTAAAAATCATTCATGTACCCAATAATCGCTATCGAATCCTTCAGGAAGAAACTTTCAGTTCCAATAGGCACCATCTGCCGTTCGATTTATTAATCGGCCCCATTTCCTTAGCATATGGTCTAGTACGCGTGAACAGTGGAGGGGACGGTTCGAATTATGCTTGCTTCCAACAGGAGAGACCCAGCAACAGCACACGTGCCAACAGATGCATGCATGCTAAAAGGCTGAATATGATGGCAATGCAACGGATGGGCCATAAATCCCAATACCACATGGTTAGTGGGAAAAAAAGAAGTCTTCTTGTGTTCGAGGCATGCCCTCCACCAAGTGTGCTGCATGATAGCTGGTCCCACTCGCATCACGATTTCCTCCCTCACACGAGGACCCATGCACGTGTAGCGCAGCTCTGCACCTCTAGGACCATACATGCATGCACTTGGGCCACTCCATTAAAAGGTCTTTAGCTATTAAGGCGACGACTTCCACTTCTCTGTCATATTTATAAGAATTTCCATGAGGGAGGAAGGGGAGGGGAAGAAGGTGAGAAGGCGAGGAAAGGAATAATTGTGGCGTAGTTTATTATTATTATTATTATTATTATTATTATTATTGTGGCTCACACAACACGAACAGTTGAGCTGAACTAAAAAGGCAAGGCTGCGTGCCGAGGTATCAAATCTCCAAATTTTTAAACTTATTGCATGCTTGAGGATCCCAGCATTGGCGGATTCGCCTGTTTGCTTGTTTTATCTACTCTTTTTGGACCAAGAAGGATGGATGGATTAAAGAAGAAATTCTATGTACCGTGCCTCTCAAGTGCAGCCAGCTAAGGAGATCCATCCATGTTGCTTTATACGGAAGCACATGCTGTGCACGTGGTGGAGGTAATATTATACTTGCAATTTGCGATATTATTTTGTGGGGACACCGAACGGGAAGGGGGGTGTTATGAGTATATGGAACCTGCCAAAGGCATCGAGCTTGCAGTTTAATAGGATGGGTGTGGGGGATAATAAAATAAGGATCTTTTTATCTACTACCTTGCACTTTGGTTAATTATGGTTGGCGCCTGGTTTTTTATTGCTTTCAAGTGGCAGTTTTCATTTTTCATCTTTTTGTTACGGCAATTTCCTCTCTAATATTAACATCTGTGGTGAAACTAAGCAGGTGCTGATGACTACTATATCCAGCTCTTCTTTTGAGGCTAGGAAATTTGCCCTTGGTTTTATGAGATGCTGGTCATTTTCTCTATCAAGAGAGAACTGTAAAGTATGTAGTTGGTTTAGGAAGGCGAACAGCATAGCAGACTGGGTTGCTTCATTTGTTGCTCGGCATTCTGGAAAGATCATTTGGATATCTGTAGGAGAGATACCTTCTACTATGTACTCTTTACTTTCTTTCGATATGACTGGATGTACTCACGTTAAAACTATATGAAATGCCATCTTTACCAAAAAAAAAAAAAAAGGTACATAGTTGAATTCAATAAGAAGAAGGTGTTTATAATTCTCGTGATACAATTATAAAAGGCACTATAATTCAGTCTACACCATCCATGCACGCATCTGCATGTGCCTGAATCTTTTTTTTAAAAAATTTTTATGGTTGGCCTAATCGAACGAGGAATAAGGTAAGCTACCTGACCCAAAATGGCAGATATGCCACGCTTGATTGGTTTGAGGAAGTTATAGAACTAGCTCGAACTATCTAGTTGGAGCTGAGTGAAATACAGAATTAGGTAATGCTATACATAACTCTTCTCAGTGAAACCTAGCAGTTATGGAGATATAACTGCTGCTCTCTTTTTTTTGTTTTTCTAATGCACTTTTGATGAGGAAGTTCTTTTCATGATCATTTAATTGGTTATGGAGAAAGTAATAAGGATCCGGCATACAATACAAATGTGGATTTACCATCAAATAACCGGACTCAGAATCTTTCATTGCTAGGCCAAGAGGTGCTGCTACAAAGGAAACCCGGTTCTTGTATCCTCAATATTCATACAATCTGAAAACAATCATCAATGTTACACCCAAAAATATAAGTGTAGCAATTGGAAACAGAGCAAGCAGATGCTTGTATGGTGGACATGAAAGAGGGCTCGTTACAATCTTCTAAAATCAAATTTCTAGAAAATTGCAGAATTGTTTAAAACAAATTCAAGCTAGAATGTTTTATCCAGTATTTTCCTAGTCATAAACTATCATTAAAAGTTATACGACGTAAAGAAAGTAAAAAATATCAAAAAAAGAGAGAAAAAAATGCCATGATTTTAGGACAATCCAGATACGTGGTAATTAAGTTAGGAGATACTAGGATGTCCAATCATATATCTTTGGAATTATTCGTACATATACAGGAGATGGACTTGGAATACTTTGTTGAATGTCATTGTTGCAAATTAATTCCTGTAAGGAGAGCCTTTAACAGAAACATCCATATAGAGCATATAATAATTTATCTAAAGACTGGCATTCCATTTTATTTTTGCATTTTTTACTTCCGTATTCAGATGGACTATGGGTTGCAAGTTATATGTTTTCATTAGGGGATGTTTGGATGCCAGAAAATCTTATGTCTTCCAGGCGAGAACTCTTCAAAATTTACTTGGGATGCAAAAGAGTTTAAAGAGATGTTAGAGCCAGCAAACACAGCTTAATCCCTATCTCCTAGAGAGCATTCATTCCATTTCTAAAATATGTTATCCTTGGAAAATGGAAACAATCTTTGCTTGTCGGTTGTCCTGTTTCCTTAAATCTCTCCACCTCTCATGGAGTAAACCTAGATTCCTGATTGATGAGATCCTCCGGTATCCAGAACACCCTCTTAATGTATATATATGTATATATATAATATCTTAGGATAGGATACTGTCACTTGTTGAAGGAAATGGCACAGAAAGTAAAAAATTCAGGAGGGTATAAATATTATAAACTGCTCATATTCTTCTCTTTCTCCTTTATATGTCAGGAATGGGAACTTTATCAAAGAAGTGAAAACACAAATAAATACATACATAAATATATCAATAAATTAGCTAATTCTGCAACTTGTTAGAAACCCACTGAAGAAGGGAAAATTTTGATTAGGAATTGAATGGTGTAAACAATAGATGATACATGTGGTTTGCGCACATTATGAGTTCACTTTTCTTTTGAGATTTGAGAAACCGCAATCCCCCATTTCGAGAGAAAAAAAAATGCATGGAATATTTGCGTTAAAATGGAAAAACACGCATCAAAATAATACACAATGCCCTGTGACAGTCGCCTTCATGTTACTAGACCTTGGACTGTGACGGTTAATATTTTTTTTTAAAAAAAAAGAGAAAAGTGATAGATGAAATGGAAATACACAAAGAATACAATAATACATTTACCACCATCACCGCAAGCTCAATTCTCCTGCTTGATGAACACCATCACCTCAACCCCTAATCAACGAATTACTGTCACCTCTGCAGCATTTTGTTTCTGAGCGTCAGCTGACCAGCTCTTTTTCTGTGCGCATGGCGGGTTCAGAGGTGGGAGCAGATATTTTCTTTATATTCTGCTGGTGGTAGACTTGCCTTAGCCTCTCGATCTCCTTCTTTAATGCTTCTTGGTGGGCTGCAATTTTGCACACGGAACCACCACCCAATCCATTACAAGGAACTCCATGCATGATAGTAATTATGAAGCCATCATCAGCTTCAGAAATGCACGTCTCAACTGCTGATTGAGATTTTTAGTGGATCTATTTGTGTTACAAGAAGCATGGTTCTTGCTATTGCCCATACATTTTTAATCCATTCATGAATAATGCATGAGACTGGCCTATGGTTCAATTGAAAATATTCCACATAATGTCCATGGGAAGCAAAACATGTTGGACCATAGTTTAAACTTTTTTTGTTATCTACTTTTAACCATGAATTATGTTTGCGCAAATTATGTACTGTGGTTTAACTTCTTTTTTTTTTTTTTTAATTCATAGGTAGTTCTGATGTTATATACTATTGTGAATGGTTTGGATCTGAGACTTAGATTATACATAATACATTTCGACATAAAGGTGCCTTCTTCTTCTTTTATTTCTTGAGCAAGAGAAGAGCATAATATTATATGAAGAGGCACAATATTATTAAGATACTTATATTTCAAATGGCAGTGTGGGGGTGCGATTAAGCATATAGTATATTGTTAAGTGTTGACATTCAAAACTAGTTCAGTAAACAAAGATATATGAGACTTTTTTTTTTTTTGGGTGGGGGCCGGGAGCGGGGGTTAAGAATTTGCTAGCTAACTAAAGAAGTTTTATGGAACTAAAGAGTATTATTATCGTCTATGCAAGATTGCACTCACGAAAAAGAACGTCAATTATTTAGAAAAATAATTATCTCATACATTAATCATGTAAATGTATTATGGACTATCAAATAATTTTTTTTAAGTCGTAAAAAATTTCAAAAATCATTTGGCCGATGAAATAATGATGAACATCCAGAGAATTTTGATTAGTGAATTGGAGAATATCGAGCAACTCCAATGTAACTCATTTACCGAATACATGTAAAAAAATTGGAGCAAAAAAATTATTTACACGCAGCGTCGTTTATGCTCTACCTATCATGTTGCTGTGGCTACGTCGCTTGGCCCTCTTACATTTATTTCATTTGTTCATAAAAGAAGACAACGAATACATGAAAGGTCGGGCTGCGCGAAAGAAATATTCCGGACTTAAGAATTATATGCAACGGGAAATGCTGCATCATCAAGCAAAAATTCCGGGAAAAATCCGAAAATAGCCGGTGTTTGTTTTAAAAATACTTGGAAATTAGTTAAGCCAAATTATAGCTAGTGCCTAGTGATATCACTCTAAGAAACTCACCATCTTTAAAGATTTTGTCCTGGGCCAAAGCTGCAATCCGCTGCTTCAGATGGCTGTTCCCCATTGTGAGAATCGAGCGCTGGTGATCGAGGAATGCAACCCGAGGCGACAACGCCGACACCTCGGTCTTCATCCAAAAGACAGACATAACCAACCAAACCATTAGAGAATGTTGGCCAACTTATGAAATCTCTACATATTTACACTGTTACGTTGTCCCACGGAAGCTAATTTTTCCTATTAGAAATCAATTTAAACGTTTCCATCATGGTATCCAAAATTCCACAGCATATATATATGACTACCTGCAACGTGGTGACGGTGCGCTCGAGCTCCGATATGTACTGGAGCTTCCTCACTCGCGACCTCTGCGCCGACTGCCGGTTGGCTAATATCCTGCTCGAGTCCGCAACTTGATTAGAAGATGGTCGCGGTTGAGGCCAATGCCGGAGCTAAAGCGAGCTACATTGTCGCAAAATGGCGGAAATCGGCCTCACCTCTTAACTCTCTTGGGGTCGACGATGGGCTCCGGTTCAGCTTGCGTGGCAGCAGCCGGCGCCTGCGGCTCGGCCTTGCAAGCGCTCTGCGCCTCCGCAGCCAACTCGTTGCTCGGTGCAGTCTGGCGGTCGGACGATGCGGCAGGCTTTAAGTCGTCGTTGACGCTGTTGTGGTCGGACGGCGTGGACGGGTTGGAAGACGTGACGGGGAGCGCAGCACCGGCGGAGGAGGATGACGGGAGCGGGACGTCGTCGGAGAACATGGACTCTATGAGCCGGTCCTCGTCAAGGCGGTCGTATTCACGGGCAGCAGCGGCGTCGTCCGCCGGCGGGGCCTCAAGGAAGGCGATGGAGTCGCTGACGGAGCGGCGGTGGGAGCCGCGCTTGGCGGAGGAGAAGTCGAGGAATTCGTCGACCCATGAGGGCTGGGAGCTGGGTGCCGGCTGCGTGGGGGTGGGGATCGAGGAGGAGGGGAGACGGTGGTGGCCGAAGTTGGGCCAGGTGGGGGGCATGCTGGTGGGGATCTTAGGAGGGAGCTGAGCCATCGCTCTCTCTCTCTCTCTCTCTCTCTCTCTCTCTCTCTCTCTCTCTCTCTCTCTCTCCAAAAGCTTGGTCTTAGACCGGCGGCCAGGCAATGGTAGCCGAGAGCTGAAACCTGATGGAAATAAGGATTAGAGGCCTTTCAATTCGAATTCGAATAGCAGTCGCTTGTTTGTGCTTCTCTCCCTCTCTCTCTCTCTCTCTCTCTCGTTATTATGGTTGACGCGGTAGGGGTGGCAGTTGAATTTTCTTTTGCTGTAGGGGCAGGAGAAGAGGGGTTCACATGACAAGGGAAGAGGGAGACAGCTAGCAACAGCTGGAGAAAGAGATAGAGAGAGAGGTGCGAGGAAGGAAGGAAGGGGGGGTGTCGAGGCTTCAACGGTATTACAGGCCGAAAGCCGTAGCTTAAGTTTAATGAAGCGAAGGAATCGGCCACCACATGCTCATGTGACCGTGCCTTGTGGTTTGGCTTCCAAGATGCATATACTAGAAGAGAGAGATTGTTGCTAGTGTCCTTCGTTGATTCGGAAGAGCACATATGCATGCCGTTGGGTTTAATTTGGATGCAAACTCCAAACATGATTCCACTACTAGAATGAGCTTGAGGTTGCTACGTACCAAAGCAATCTCATGAAACAAAATATGTTAACAACTGATGCGGTGCTAGCCCTTCTCATCATCGTCGCGAGTTTGGAAGATTTGAAGAAAATAATTAACATTAACGCACGGGATGCGCAGAAAATTATTTATGCAAATGAGTTATATAGGATGTCTAGAGTGTTGCTCGTTCTTAATATTGTTGCTGTTGAAAATATGGTTATATGATTTGAGCTGAGTGGTTGTCATCAAGGCATAACTAAGAGAGCTTAGGTTGATTTTGGTGTCTCAGCTCAGTTCAAGTTTAGTTTTAATATTTATGCCAAATATAGTTATCGTTCATATATATAATGAGCGAGACATTTGTTTTTTTAAAGATATGGTCTTTGGCTTAATTAAGATCTTGTTTTCTTTCTAATAAGTGGGTACTACTAATAAAGTGAAACACAATCAGAGTCCAACATAATTGGCAGAATGATCATACTAGATGAACTTGTACATGCGGCACTGATGCTTCTTGAATAACATATCTTATCATAAAAAAAAATATGGTCATTTTTATACATCATTTTAATTAGATATTGTCTCACTAGCTATCATAATATTTGTTAATTTACTCTAAAGCTAAGTATAATCATGTAGATCGAGACACCAAGAGATGAGGGAAAAAAGAAAAAAAGAAAAATCAAAACTTGATACTCTAATATTGTTGTGGCCTTACAAGAGCTAAGCCAAAGTTGTAACTTGTCTCATCAGCTACCCAGTACGTGGCTGCATATATCGACATCCATGGGCAATAAAAGCTACATGTGAAGGCAATATATTGATAGATGTAAGGATACCCATTGTGAGAACCCATGCGGGCGTGTGTTTAGTCCCACATCGGTTATTTGCTAGTAGATCTTGGGTACTTATACAAAATTAAGGAACCCAAATAATAACTTCCGGCTAGCCATTTTGGGTGAGGTCCTAGGTTGTTACAAATGATATCAGAGCGGACCCGGCCCATAACCTATGTGGACTAGGCATGGATCCATTGGGGTTGACCACGGGTCAATCGTAGTGTTTGTGATTAGATTTGAATAGATATGAACCCTTAGCCTAACGAGGATGTCGGGGCTTGAACGGGGGGAGTATGTGAGAACCCATGCGGGCGTGTGTTTAGTCCCACATCGGTTATTTGCTAGATAGATCTTGGGTACTTATACAGGATCAAAGAACCCAAATAATACCTTCCAGCTAGCCATTTTGGATGAGGTCTTGAGTTGTTACACCCATGGAATAGATATATCCTTTTGCTGTAATTCTTCTGTAGGTCGATGGAAATCATGAGATGGATAGAGATGTGTGATGGGAATTTTAAGAATGGGGAACGGCAGGAGATGCTTAAGAATGGGATGAATCATTCCATCCCATGTGCACTGTTGGCACGCCCCCTCCTTGCTTTGTCGCCAAATAAACTATGCCCTCTCACATGCACACCTTGTGCCTCTTCTTTTCCTTGTCCTATTTCCTTTTCTAATATATATTCCTCTTCTTTTCTACCAATAATCTTCCTACGTACCTCGTCTTTGAGGTTTCTTGACAGTTCCAGACCATCTCGCTGGCCATGAGAAGTCATGTTTAGCTCTACAAGTGGAAGAGTCATGGCCTGCAACTTGCTAGTTTAATAGAATCTTGGGGGGTGGTAGGAACGTGGGAGGCATTAAAGTGTGAAGAGAATTCGGAGCACTATTTAATTGGAAGATAAAAATAGAATTAGATCTTTGTAAAAAAAATTTTCTTTTTTTTTTGCTGCAACGGGCATTTCATACATCATGGGTACGAATACATCAAAAAAAAATCATTTATTTATATATCTCCTTTGTACATATATTGTTGCTTGCTTACATGACCGTTATGGCAAAGTTTGGGAAAGAAAGATACAGAGAAACGAGGCTCTTCTTCAGACTTAAATTGCAAAAACTTATGCCGATCAGACTTAGGTCAGCTGATTGCTATATATCCCTCTTCATTTGGAAGAGCCAAGTTTCAAACACTAACGATGCCATCTCCATTCTCCACCATATTTTTCAAAATATAAAAAAATAATGCATGGACATCCCATGTTCTTTTTCTAATCTCTCATAGAAAATTACACATTCTGTTGATGCGGAATCATGCTTAAGCATCAAACGATAACACTACACACATAGGCATGAAGAAGTATTTGGCAAAGACTAACCTTGTACAGGTTCAGCTTCATGCAGATTCCATTATCCATTAACGAAGAAATATTTGTATTTTATAATAGTGGGAAATGATAACCATCGGTTAATCCTTCTTTCATGAAATAATGTTTCTTGTAAGGGACCCTCACTAGTTTAACATTTTTCCAAATCACTCTCTTCCCTAATTTTACTATTTTATGACGACAAATTAACATGTAAATAACCTTATTAGTGACTTTTTGTCCGGCCACCTCTATATCTTTAGATTTCAATGGCTCTTAAAGGTAAATTCTTTCACAACACTCAAATGTTGGAAAAAAAAAGAAAACTTGTGCCCCCACATCGTGGTCATCTCTTTTCAAAACCATGAAGTGCCAGAATATATAGTCCCCACTTTTTAATCCACCATTCTCTGTTGGATGGGATCAGAATATTCATTAAATATTTTCTCCTCGCATACATGGATATATATGTGCATTAGACATGTTGCAGCCATATATATTTGGTGTAAATTTTGCCTTCAGCTAGCGACCACGAATTTTATTATATTTTTACTTGTTACCAGCCAACTCCCCCACCCATACATATATACATGCATACATAAACAAATACATAGCGCGTATGCATGTATGTACGTATTCCTCACCATCAAAAAACAAAAGAAAGATAGTGGCCATCGATTGTACTACAACGGATCGAGAACATGGCGATGATTTAATATTTGGATCTTAAGCAAGGTGACAACATGAGACCAACAAAATGTCTCAAGATGCCTCGACCCCATCCCACCCTACGCCAAAAGAGCTAATGGAGGACGTGGAAATTTCCCACACGATTCTTTAGTTCGTACCGCCACCATGCATACAAAACCAAGTGAATTGAGAAAAGGAGGGACGTCCCAGTGCAAAGCATGTGACATGTGGGGATAGCTCCAGCAAAAGGACACGCATGTCATGTGGCCATCACAAGAAGCCAAGGGGAGACGAGACATGTACATGAGATGCCTAGCCCACACTCACTGCATGCGCTTGAACCATCCCCATCGATAGCCCATTCATTGTACTGCCAAGTCTCTTCTCATATTGGAGGAATATGCTAAGAAATTACCACCCTTTATTTTATTGGATGTGAAGTTATTTACAAGATGGGTTCATGATCATTGAGTGCGGAGAGAAAAAAAGAAGCAGAAGAGGGGAACCGAATGTCGTCTGCTATTAGTTTGGAGTTCAAAACATAATATGATCAGCTGCTACTGCGTATTTTGTGTGTATTGCTTTCCATCTCAGTGCTTATTAAGTGACTCTTCTTCCTTCCCACTCTCATCTGTTCAGTGCTTTGTTGTCCTGCATTTATGTATATCTCCAGTTACATGTTGTTGCAGACTTCCTTTATGTCGTTTCCAATGCCTCGATCAGTAACTGACGTCCAGTCTTGAAGTAGGAATAAAATCTTCTGCATGACGAACCCGGTGGACGTAGCTTCAAACTCGAATATCCTTAGATTTCTTTCCTTCCATAGACACCAGCAGGTTATTGCGTAATCCCATGTCAGCAGCCTTCCTTTCCCTTTGATCTGTATTTCTCCTCCTTGTCCACCTTTCCTTGCTCGTAAGTGGCAAAGGGGACATGGAATTTTTCATGCTGAACTTCTGCCAAATTGAATTTGCATACCTGCAGTTTAGAAATAGGTGGCTGACGGGTTCTTCTTCTGTTCCGCACAATGGGCATGTAGCCGGTGCAGTCCAATTTCTCTTTTGGAGATTCTCTGCCGTCAAAATGTTGTTGTGGTAACTTAGCCAGTAGAATGTTGTGGGAGTTTCCAGTTGATTTTTGCAAAATGGGAAGAAATCCCACCATGTATGAGAAACTGATAACATCTTCGAACTGTGAAGATTCCGTCAGCATTCCATTTCCATTCAGCTTTGTCTTCCTCATAAGAGGGTGTTCCTCTCTTCCTCGTCCATTTGTCGTTGGCGACATTGAGTTCCAAACATCAGACTGTCGTAGATATGAGGCCACCGAGACGTCTGGTTTTCTAGTCAAAGCAAACGTGATAGGGAAGACCACCTTCAATGGTTCTCTCGTTAACCAAGGATCGTGCCAGAAAGCTATCTGATTACCGTTTCCTAGTGATAAGAAGATGCTTGCGAAGAACCACGATTGAGTGTTCACCACACTTTTCCATACTGGGGATGCCTTCCTGATTGAGGTTTTAGATGCTTGGCTAGGAGTTTTGTGGGTGAAATATAAACGGTTGATGAGCTTCCTCCAAGGTCGTTCTGTTTCAGTATAAAATCTCCACCACCATTTTGTGAGCACGCAGTGCTTCATTAGTCGTAGGTTAAGTACTCCAAGTCCTCTCAGTCTTTTCTGCCGGCAGATATTATCCCATTCTGCCAAAGAGTGTCCTCCGCCGCATGTGCTGTCCCTCCTCCAAAGGGAGCTTCTTCTTTTTCTATCAATTCTATCTATAACGCCTGCGGGCAGCTGCAACGATGTCATCAAGTAGATCGGGATGGTGAAGTTGAGCAATTTTTCTTTCCATGATGATAATCTCTTTTCAATTTTTTCCTCAAGGAATGGCCCATCTCTTCTCCTAGGCTTTCTAAAGTGTAGGAGAAATTAAGAGAACCTGTACAAACGTATATTTAGTCTCTCATCAGTTATTCATCGAGGAGATCTTGTGTACTTATATAGGACTAAGGAACTCAAAAAATATACCTTCCGGCCAGCTATTTTGGTTGAGGTCTTGGATTGTTATAAATAGTATCAGAGCAAACTTGACACATAGCTTATGTGGACTAGGGGACACTATGGCACAAATTCATGGAGTCTGACCACAGGTCGATCGTGATGCTTCTGATTAGATTTGAATAGATTTGAACCTTTAACTTGACGAGGGAGTATGTGAGGATCTGTGCAACCATGTGTTTAGTCCCACATCAATTATTCGCCAAGGAGATCTTTGGTATTTATATAGAACTAAGAAACCCAAAAAATATACTTTCTGGCTAGCCATTTTGAGTGAGGTTCTAAGTTGTTATGAAATTTCAAATATCTAATTGGTAGGTTCGTGTTGTTGCAGCCTGGTAATATTGCAAAGTATTGACTTGTGCTATCATCTAGACCGATTCCAATAAGAGACCTTTTTTCGAAATTCACCTTGAGTCCGGTTAAGAGCTCGTATGAGTAAATGGTGAACTTCAGGTTGCTTACATGCTGTGTTGATGCATTGCTAGAGATTAATGTGTCGCCTGCAAACTGCAGACAAAGGGACTCCCCAGTGATGTCTGATTGACCTATCCCTTTTACAACATTGTTGCTTGAGGTGATTTCCAGAATCCGGTTGAGAACATCGGAGGCTAGGATGAAGAGAAGTGGGGACATTGGATCTCCTTGTTTAAGTCCCCTTTTCGTTGTGATCCACCTTGCTGGTTCACCGTTGATAAGTGGTGGTAACTTGTTGGAGTTGAGCAAACTTTCGATCCAAGAGCACCATTTATTGCTAAGTAGTCCTCTTCCCTTAGCAACGACAGCAGAAATTTCCAGCTAACATGGTCGAAAGCTTTTTCAAAGTCCAATTTTACCATCATCCCATGACGATTGGACTTTTTGCAAGGAGCAAGAATTTCTGATGCCATCAGGAAGCTGTCATTAATCTGTCTGCCCTTTATGAAAGCCATTTGTGATTGTGATATCAGTTGATCCATTTGCCTTGATAATCTGTTGAATAGTGTTTTCGAGATGATCTTAACAATTTCATAATCAAACAAATCGGTCTATAGGCACTTACTTTCATACTCTCTTGTTTTATAGGTATAAGAGTCATGAATGCATAGTTAATCCCTGAAATATCTGTTGTATGGTTGTAGAAGGTTTCAAAAAGCTTGTGAATGTCAAATGTCAAAGAATGCAGTTCGTTCCTTACGTCTGAGTCTACGGCTATCTCATCCCCAAAATGTGACAACCTAGCTCAGTTCTATCATTCTCTAATGAACACTATCACTAGGAGGTTTGACTCGAATGACTTCCGTCGACCGCCTAGAAAAGAAAGAAAGAAAAATAGAAACTCGGAAAACAAGTACTTAAAAAAAATGCTGCATCTCAATTTCGAAAGCAGTGCACCATGAGAGATAGAGTATCACAAGAAAAGGGAGCGGATATGGTGTGTTCGGATATATCCGAGAGCGTTGGACTCGGAGTTTTTTTTATAGACTCTATCCGAGAGACCGAGGAGACACAATGGTTCAAAAAATGTGGTGTTTCGGAAATACCATATCTTCAGAAAGAAGCATAAGCTAAAAGTGTTATAAAATTTAGGAGATAGGGTTAGTTTATTTTTCTTATAAAATATATTTTTTTCAAATTAAAACTCTAACATCTCATGCCACATTAAAATCAAACTCAGTTGGCAAAACTAAGTTTGCTCTAAAATAACGGCCCTTATAACATAGTGCTCCGGTTACTGTTATATATGCATAACGGGCATTAAAGGACCGCTATTATTTGATTTTATCACCGCTTACATAATGAAGTATTCTAGTTAAAGAGATAATATTATAACCTATGAACACTGTTCTCATTTCAAACAGCATGACTATTTGTCAGTTTTACTATATCCTTTTTCCTGTTATAATGGCTTTCATTCCTAGAGTTCAATCGGTCAAAAGCTGTACTCGGCAAATAACAGCTAAAAAATTCATCAAACTGCTACTAACCCAGGAGTCTGTCGTAGCAGCATGATGATCTTGGTCGCATTCCAACTTCCAAGCACCACGAACATGATGGTGTCAGACGCACCATTGCGGTCCCCCGCGCCATTCACTTCCATTTCACCCAATGGTACAGTAGACTTTAAATCACATAATTTTCTTTGATCTAATCTCCGCTAGAATGGAGCCAATTACCAGGCTCTCCGTAATATTTCACATGCATGGGTACATGCATACCTCCCCATCACCACCACCAGGCTGAAAAGAGGAGAAAGGGAGAAAACAGTGAGAAATCTCGATAAATACTAGGAGAGCGACAGGAGGATATGGAAGGCCGATGCTGAAACCTGTGCAAGTTCCAGACGTTAACAGATTATTTTACAAACGATCTATATCCATGGTATTAATTTTAATGTGCATGAGGCTTAACTCAGAACCATATAGGAAACCACATTGACTTACCATTCCATGGAATATCCTGCAGCTATCACAGTTCAGCATCTAATCCCCTGCTAAAATGCATCATTTGATAATATGACATGCCTTTTCTGTCAACGATATGGGTTCACAATTCGTATCATCTTTAGGTAAGACATTCTCTCTGTAAGATATCCGACAAGGACAGCAGCTTCCACGGATCGGGTGCAAAATAAACATAGATTTACTGCAACTCACACAAATGTCATATTATAAATGCTGTGCTTAATTAACAAAGGGTGAAAGAGGCAGTCAGCGCCGACAACACCAGTGACAGCTTGCAAAGTTAGGACGCGGGTTCTGGGTTTCAGCTGCAAATGCTACGGATTGTCGCCACTCCAGCTGTTCACAGAAGTCTAAAATTTCACGAGGGTACGGTGCTCTGAAGCAGGTCGGCTCAGATCTGTGTGTCTTGCTAAGTTCATAGCATGTGACGAGGCATCGTTGAGTATGCCGTTTACTTTACATATTATAGTGAACAAAGTCAGGCTAGGAGACTTCTAAACACATCTCCAAGTGGCAGCCAAAAGGATGTGTGCACATGGTTATTGAAAGCCATGCGAAAGAGAAGTAATGGACAACCAAAGATAAAAGTTTCCATATGACAGCAATGGAGCCTACAGCATATCAGACATTTCTCAACAGGAAATGCAAATTTTTTGAGCCAAAAACAAGATGCTTGTATGCTGATATTCTTGGGTTTAGAGATGTCGCACTACCTTGTTGTCTTCCTACAGGACCTGTAACTTCAGCCAGAGGCTGCATAGAAAGCCAAGCTTGGCATAACCCTTAATTTGCATTCAGTACTGACCTCTTTTGAATCTTCACAAGTGTATGTACAATGTAGTATCTACATATCTTCTGTTTTACTTGTTCCTTGCTTCTCACCCTCTCCAATTCTCTGATAAGCACTCACACTAACCAATGGGTATAAGCTGAAGATGCAGCCACATCACTGGAGGAGCAAGAAAGAGAGCCAAGCATTAGAGCCCTAGTCCCAAACTAAGCAAAACTTCAAATGAAGACAGGAAATAAATCATCGATTGAAGAACATGTGAGGCGCTTTGGAGTTTTTACCTCAAACAAACAGACTATTCAAAAGCATTATAATTTGATTATCCTGTTAAAAGAAAACAATGTATCATCATAGAGCAGGACGAGGAGCTTCTTGCACTAAGGTTTCTTAGAAGCAAACTAGTAGAATCTAATTAGTGACAATTTTCTCACTATAAATTAAAATACTATTGACATCAGTCTGAACCAATATCTGAATATGGATGCTTGTTTTATGAGACAAGTGAAATTGGCATATTTCAAGGACAACAGAAATCGTGACAAAGGAACTTGACATGGAGGCTACTAATAAGGTTCGATCAGAGAGAGATAGAGAGAACTCGGGATAATGGAAGAACTATTTATGTGAATACACATTATTTCGAGAGATAGCCATTTTCATGTCCAGGAGGTACAGCAATTTATTGGGTGTCTTCAATGAGAGAGAGCGTGCGGCAAATTTGGAAAAATATTGCAGTTCCATGTCCATAGACAGGAAGATAGCATTCAATAGGACATCAGAGAATAGGAAAGGAACTATCTAATTGATTGCACAAACAATTTATCTGAAACTGACCCAACAGAGTTGGTTAGGAAAAAGATGTCCCTCAAAATCATATAACAAGGTAAATGAACTGAAACTAAGTTGCATAATTCAGTTCACTGTAAATCCAGGAATACTAGAAATCCTTTTTTTTTTTTTTTTGATAAAGCCACCCGGCAGGATACTAGAATTCAAGCTAAGAGGATGTTTAATATGCTTTACAGTATTCGTAAACAATGATGCAGTGGAGAAACTCAATTCATCAGGTCCATATATATGCACAAATATAGGTTGGCCGATCACTCTCAAAAGTGATGTTAATCCTTATATTAGGTGCCAAACTCATGAACAATACCATGTTGAACATGGAAATGCTCGCCAAGAAGCTTAAAATGCAGTTGGCGAGTATGAAGACATATAAGGGTCATCCAGTTCACTTTGTGAAACAAGGCAGCAACAATCCAGGCCCATTAAAGTTGAGACAAAAGGTAACAGCGAAAAATAACTGCATTCATCTGAAGGCAACATTAAAGGCCAAAAAGCTGAACCGAAGCACCAGCCCTATATGTTATTGGATAATAAACTTGATTTCTATAGTGATATGGCATCCAACTAGCATTCTAGGTGGAGAGTCAAAGTGAAGTCAATGTTAAGAAGGTGAAATGCCATGGGTCACAAGAATCATCATGAGTTATAGAAAGTTAAGAGTCATAAGTTGTTGTATGTGAAAAGTCATGAGTTATATGAGATTTAAGAGTCATGGGCCGTGAATATATCAAGTCATGAGTTAGAAATATTAAAGGTCAAGAGTCATGAGTTATATGTAGGAATTTCTAGAGGCACATGAAGTCTATATAAAGGGTTGTAAGTATCCATTTGTATGGTGTGAGTTGAATGAAAATTATCCTTCTACCAAACTTTGTTTTTGAGAGTTTCTACCACCTTCTTCTTGAGTGTTCTTTCTCATTTTTTCTAACAAAGTGGTATCAGAGCTAGACTGATCCAATAGCCAACAATACGATGGCATTTTTGGCTCCTCAACTCACCAAAGAGAACTACGATAATTGGTGCATCTAAATGAAGGCACTGCTCGGCTCGCAAGATGCATGGAAAATAGTTGAAAAAAGCTATGTGGAGCCTATAGATGAGGCGACTTTGACGGAGAATCAAAGACAATCGCTAAGAAAGTCAAGGAAGAAAGACAAGAAAACTCTTTTCTTGATTTATCAAGGGTTGGATGAAACCATCTTTGAGATTGTTGCAGTTGCTACAACGTCAAGACAAGCTTGGGAATTTCTTCAAAAAGCATACAAGGGTATTGATAAGGTAAAGAAGATTTGTCTTCAAAGCCTTATAAGTGATTTTGAGTCTTTACAAATGAAAGTTTCATAATCTATTGCTGATTATTTTATCAGAGTTATGGTGATTGTTAATCAATTAAGGAGGAATGGTAAAACTCTAACCAATATTTGAGTGGTGGAAAAGGTGTTGCGATCTTTGGACCCGAAATTTGATTTTGTTGTTACAACCATAGAAGAATCTAAAGATTTGGAGGAAGTGACAATTGAAGAAATCATAGGCTCTTTGCAAGTTCATGAGAAAAAGCTTAACAAAAGAAAGGAAGAAAAGCCATTGGAGCAAGTTCTACAAATGAAGCTTACTACAAAAGAAGATCATGGGAGAACTCAAGAAAGAGCTCGAGGACGAGCTCGAGGCCGTGGTAGAGAACGAGGAAGAGGAAGCATCAATCGTGGCCGATCAAGCAATAAAGAGAAGAAGCAAGTTTCAAATCCTATAAGAGGAAAAGAACGTGGTAGAGGAAGGCCATATAAAAGAAGGTGATATGATAGATCTAATATTCAATATTATAATTGCAAGAAGTTTGGGTACTACTCCTCAAATTGTTGGAGTGGTACTAATCAAATTGATAAGAAGGTTAATTATGGTGAAAAGAAAAATGAAGAAAAAGAGCCATTTCTATTATTAGCATATAAAGGAGAACAAGGCAACAAAGAGGAAGAATGGTATCTTGATACTGGAGTGAGCAATCATATGTGTGGCAAAAGGAGTATGTTTGCGGAGTTTGATGAATCGGTTGGTGGTCAACTTAGTTTTGGAGATTCTTATAAAATTTTGATAAGGGGCAAAGGCGCTATTTTGATTTATTTGAAGAATGGCACTCATACATTTATTTCCAATATTTACTATGTGCCAAATTTGAAGAATAATATTTTGAGCTTGGGACAACTTTTGGAGAAAGGTTATAATATTCAAATGCAAAATCGTACTCTTGCTATAAGAAATTTAAGAAATAGATTGATTGCAAATGTTAAAATGACAGAATCGAATGTTTCTTCTAAACATTCAAAGTGAAGTTGCTATGTGTTTGAAGGCTTGTTTTAAAGATTCATCATGGCTTTAGCATTTGGAATATGACCGTCTTAACTTTGGCGCTTTAAAGTTTTTATCTAAGCATGATTTGGTGAACGGATTGCCATTCATTGAAGATCCATAGCAGCTTTGTGAAAGTTATCTTCTCGGCAAACATCGCAGAAAGAGCTTTTTAATGAAGCAACATATCGAGCACGAGAGCTACTAAAATTTGGGCACACAGATGTTTGTGGCCAATTGTTCCTACTTCTTTCGGTGAGCACAGATATTTTTTCACTTTTACTGATGATTTTAGTAGAAAGATATGGATTTATTTTTCAAGAAATAAATCCGAAGCTTTTAGTACTTTCAAAAGATTCAAGATATATGTTGAGAAAGAAAGTGGTTATACTATTAAATCCTTGAGATCCGATAGAGGTAAAAAATTTACTTCTAAAGAATTTGAAGCTTATTGTGAAGAGAATGAAATTTGTAGATCTTTGACGGTTCCATACTCTCCACAACAAAATAAAATTGTAAAGAGAAGAAATAGAACTATTCTATGATGAGATGCATGTTAAAAAGCAAAGATATGCCAAAGCAATTTTGAGCCGAAGCAGTAAATTGTGCCATCTACATCTTGAATTGATGCCTCACAAAAGGCTCGTGGAATGTCACACCACAAGAAGCATGGTCCGGTAAGAAGTACTAAATATATTTTCATTGGTTATGATGCTTGCTCAAAGGGGTATAAATTATATAATCCATGTAATGGAAAAATTGTTGTTAGTAGAGATGTTGAATTTGATGAAGAAGGCACATGGGATTGAAGTTCTCAAGAAGAGAAAAAGCAATCCGACATATTTATTAAAGAAGAGCAACCAAGGAATGAAGAGTTACAAGCACTTGCACCATCTTCATCTTTATCTTCATTCTTAGCAGAACCAAGTTCAAGGCGAAGAAAAATGAGAAGGCTAAATGAAATATAGGAGGTAACAGAGAATCAAAATAATCTAACTCTTGTTTATCTTCTTGTCAATTGTGTGCCTATAGATTTTGAAGAAGCCAAAAACCTCATCTATCATGAAAGAAGCAAGCACATTGATACTTTATATCATTTTATAAGAGAGCATGTGAAGGACAAGAAGATCGAGCTTGTACATATCAAATCTCAAGATCAAGTGGCGGATATATTCACCAAGCCTCTAAAAGTTGACACCTTCTAGAGATTAAAATTCATGCTTGGAATAATTGATAGAGGAGAAGAATCAAGTTTAAATAGGTGTGTTGGATAATAAACTTGATTCCTATGGTGATGTGGCATCTAACTAGCATCCTAGTTGGAGAGTCAAAGTCAAGTCAAGGTTAAGAAGGTGAAAGGTCCAGGGTCACAAGAGTCATTACGAGTTATAGAAGGTTAAGAGTCATAAGTTGTAGAATGTGAAGGGTCATGAGTTATATGAGATTTAAGAGTCATGGATCATAGGTATATCAAGTCATGAGTTAAGAATATTAAAGGTCAAGAGTTATAAGTTATATGTAGGAATTTTTAGAATCACATAAAATCTATATAAAAAATTGTAAGCATTCATTTGTATAGTGTGAGTTAAATAGAAATTATTTTTCTTTCAAATTTTGTTTTTGAGAATTTTTATCATCCTCTTTTTCCTGAGTGTTTTTCTTAAGATGATATTTAGTACTTTTTCATGTACAGATAAGTAACATAAGAATTATATATATAATGGGCCTAGCCTGCGCCTGACTTGAAAAGATTCATATATATCAAACAAACACATTCTTAAATGCAACCTGACAGTACGTGCATTCCTCCAATGCTCTGTCCCAAGCTTCATAATTGCTAGACTTCCTGGAACTAAACTTATCAAAATCTTTATGAATCAGTCAACAATCTTTCATATTAAGTTAAAGAGCAACCGTCTTGCACAATTAAAAAGGAACATAATAGTCATTTCTATTAATAACAGCAGTCATGTCTCCACATATCGCAGCATAATATTCTCTGTAAAAATGCATAAAAACATGGTTATTTCCAGAATTTTCTGTACCAATATCAGGTACAATATCAGTACGTCACTAGTATCGTAGGATAAGATATGCATGACATGGTACAACTGTTAAAACAAGATATGCTGTTGGAGGTGCAACAGCAGATGTATCATCTATCAACACAATACCAAATCCAAGATTGGTCCAATTTTTAGGCGATTGAGACGGCCGTCTAAGGCCCCGATCCAAAAAAGACCCACCACAAGAAAGACGTCAAAGACAAAATCGAAAGAAAAAAAATCTTCTTGTGAGTTTGTCTTAGGCTGATTCACTGCAGGGAAGGCCTCAAAGACAGAACAGCCTTAAGACAGAACAGCCTTAAGCTCCCAAATACATTGAACCGCTCTTGGCCATATTGAATCCTAATATTGTACCGATACTGTACTTTACTGGTATAGTTCAGTATCTCCATTACCCAGTGGTATGGGTCAATGCAGCAAACCATAATTAGCATTGCATGTTAAATACAGGATCTCCTAAGAATATACGCACAACATGATATTCAAGAAGTAAAAATTTTTGCATGCCTCATAAACAACAATCTTGTTCATATCTGTGAAAAATTTATACAACAGCTGAGGCCCAAACCATATAACGTTGTCATACGTTGAAGCATGAAAATATTCTTTCTTAGCATCAAACTGTTGCGACACCGCTTAAATTTCCATCTAATTATCAGGATGAGGAAAATAAGGGTCCTATATATGTGCTAGTCAAGTGTGCAAGCATCTTAAAGACTTGCTGAGGCCTAGTTTCCAAATCCTTGGTTGATCTTAGTTTCTCCATCAAGATTTACCAACTCTGTGGCCAACTTTGTAGCCCACTTACCATATCCACTAAAGCTTACACACCAATTTTTCTGAAAATCATTGATCATCTTTGTTGCCATATGACGCATTTACTCCTCTTTCTTCATACGTACTCTGCATCTCCTGCTCCCTTGTACTCACAATAACACATCCAGTTCTGCCAGCATCCCTCTAATGAGGCTTGTGACCCTTTGGAAACTGTTTTCCATACTCAGCAAAAGCACTGTTTTTCTCCTTCAAAGCCTTCTTACCATCATGAACTAAACGGCCAACAACTCTGAGCTCATATTCAAACTGGGAAGCCTCCAAGTTCCTCTTCCTTAACTCTTCTACCCGCTTCTTCTCGAATGACCGGATGATCCGGTCCTTCTGATGCAGCATCTGATTCAAATTAACGCTGCACCTCCAATTGGACCTTCATGTACTCCTGCTTCTTATCTAAATACATCACCTCAGTCTTAGCCATCCAATTCTACACTTCTTCCATGGAAGTAGCATCAACAGCTGATTTTGTATGTTTACCGAGACTAATTACTATGCATCCTTTCTGCTTAACCATACAACCAAAGACAAACACCATCATCACCGACATCATTATCATAATTACTCTCTCCAGTGTTAGCATAATTTTAGGAATTACGTAACAGTATACATCACCCATAATATATTTTTTTACTAATCCGATTCTATATCAGCCTATATTATTTTTCTTATATGAACTCTGTATATGAATATATATAACTCGTAAAATATGCCGAATATAATGAAATAGAAAAATAACATTATTATTTTTTGTTTTTCTTTTCTTGTGGAAATATTTTCACATTCAGCTATTCTCCTACAGTCATTTCCAAAGAAGAAAACCCTCTTGGTCCATCATCTAAGATCACTTTCTTACGTAGACCAACGGTCCTCATAGCTAAGAATTCTCCTCCAACTTGTCAAATTTTCACGCTCGATGCCCACATCATCGTCGCTCACATCCTTCCCTACCGAATTCAAAGGCTCCTCTCTGATACCAACCCCAGCATCCACGTCCTTGCCGGGCCGCAAACTCGAGGAGAGACCACAATTCTCCGAACCCAACTCCCGATCGCCATTGCCAGCATCATCTTCATCGTCAATTGATGGCTCCGACTCCGTGCTTATCTCCGGCTCGCACTCCTCTTCGTAAAGCGGGGCCGCTGACGCTTCATCGAACACTGAAGGTGCGAGGGAGGGTAGCACCGGCCGGTCCTCGACACCTCCAAGATCTCCCTTTCCACTATGATCCACACCCACCCAGCCTAGTCCACCTTATGCGGCCGCCCCTCCTTGACCGGCCGAGCCGCCGCGACGACCTCCTCCGGCGGGACGCAAGCATCATCATAGAAACACCATCCAGTTGATCAAGAAATCCATGACGGCCGCAACGGCTGGAGAAGATATCGGCATTGAACTCTGTTTCTCTCACTAAATGGAGAACCAGGGCGCGGACGAGCGCGACGCGGGCGTTAAGGGCGAGGCTGCGGCGGGTGAGGGGCGTCGTATTGGGCCATGAGGACGGCCAGGATGGCGCGGTGAGGGGGAGTGGACGGCGAGGTATTTGGTGGAGGACAAGGAGACGGGGCGGAGGTCGCGGGGCTTTGTGGGACGAAGGTAGGATCATTCTTGCGCATATTGGCGAGGGTTTTTGCGAAGGGAGGGGAATGTAAGGAGGGGAAAAGGAGTCCATGGGGGTTTGGGTTCTTCTTTTTTCTTGCTGTTGTTCTAGTGGTGGTGGTTCTTTTCTTGGGCATGGGAAGTGAAGGCGTTTAATGGAGGAAGGGCGGGCGGGCGAAGAAGGGGAGAAACCCGCTCTGTTCCCATTTGAAATGCCTCTGACCGTGCTTCATATTCGGCATCATCCTGACATTTGTTAGGGTGTTGAAGATTCTATCGCTCGTACTATTTTGACTTGCATGATGACCGCACAGGTTTAAAAGCCGGCTCCTTTCTCTTGCCCATGCGACCGTTATTTTCTTATTTTTATTAAAAAAGATAAAACATTGAAGAGAGAACTTTTAGGAACAACAGAGTCACAAGATTTGGCTGGCATGGAATTAGCGTAATTTTCAGAATATTCATTGCAGTTCTAGATTTATTTTGATAAAAAGTGCGTCTCTAGTGTAGAAATTTTTTTGCACAACTATTTTTTTTAAAAAAATAATAAGAAGAAACCCTAATTTTTCTGCTTATCATTTTTTTTATTTGAAAGCCATCACCTCCTATTTTCTCAGGATCAATTTCGATGGTACTATATTAAATAAAGGTGATTGCGGAGGAACTAATTTTGTTATTAAGAATTCAAGCATTGTAGTCGTGGCAGCAGGTGAAATTAAACATTTTGACATAATAGTATCTATGGCAAAATTGGATGTTGCTTTGGAAGTGCGGATATATGCGATGAGGCATGTTAAGACATTTCATATTATATTCCTCAAGGGATTCGTTGATAATGATTAGGTGGTCATCAAATTCACTAAATTCTGAAACTTTCCATCTATATATGACTATTGGAGAATGGATTTTACTCTACTTGCTTATGAGGTTGTAACAACTCAGGACCTCACCCAAAATGGCTAGCCGGAAGTTATTATTTGGGTTCCTTGATCCTGTATAAGTACCCAAGATCTACCCAGCGAATAACCGATGTGGGACTAAACACACGCCCACACGGGTCCTCACATACTCTCCCCGTTCATGCCCTGACATCCTCGTCAGGCTAAAAGTTCAAATCTAATTACAAACATCACGATTGGCCCGTGGTCAGCCCCAATGGATCCGTGCTGCAGTGTCCCCTAGTCCACATAGGTTATAGGCCGGGTCCGCTCTAATACCATTTGTAACAACCCAGAATCTCACCCAAAATGGCTAGCCGGAAGTTATTATTTGGATTCCTTGATCTTATATAAGTATCCAAGATTTACCCAGCGAATAATCGATGTGGGACTAAACACACGCCCACACGGGTCCTCACATACTCCCTCCGTTCAAGCCCTGACGTCCTCGTCAAGCTAAAGGTTCAAATCTAATCACAAACATCATGATTGGCCCATGGTCAGTCCCAATGGATCTGTGCTGCAGTGTCCCCTAGTCCACATAGGTTATAGGTCGGGTCCGCTCTAATACCATTTGTAACAACCCAGGACCTCACCCAAAATGGCTAGCCGAAAGTTATTATTTGGGTTCCTTGATCCTGTATAAGTACCCAAGATCTACCCAGTGAATAACTGATGTGGGACTAAACACACGCCCGCACGGGTTCTCACAGAGGTAGTGTATATTTTTCCAAAAGCTAATAACGCTGGTGATTGCACGGTAATATATGTGGCTAATTATATCCGAACTACATTGTGGACAGCTATGATTTTTACGTATTTTATTTTCTTATTGTGCATCCTCTAGTTGACTCCTGGATGCACTAAAGTTGCTGTTTAAGGTACTGCTTAAGAAAAGAAACCAAGCATCCAACCTAACCATATGCAAAACTTCCACGCATGATTGTAGAAAATTAATACAATCATAATATGTGGCAAAATTTTATGGTATTTTAAAATAATATTGTAAATTTTTATTGACTGTGCAACATGTATCATATCTGATGTATGTAATAACAACTAACAAAGCTGGTTAGTTTTAAACAAAAAAAATATTCAGTTGGGCCAATTAGAATTAAAAGAAACTCTACCGATATTAGGATTTGGTTAGCACAGATCACTGCTTGACAAGTTGACATATAAGATGATCTCATGTTACAAGGCGCGTTGATGTTTGGAATCATATAAGCAGGTTGTTCATGTTTAGATTAAAACTGAGGTGAGCTTAAACATGTGGTTAAAGCTCAAACTTCGTTTTTGTGGCTACTTAAACAAGTTACTTCTCAAAGAGACCTCGAGTTGCTACATAATTATGTGAGCCAACTGCAGTTTAGGCCTACCTTATTTGTGAATCGAGCCCTCACCCCAGTCATATACTACCATATAGGATCATTACACTAACGAGAAGCTTGACCTTCAGCATTTTCTTTGGTGTGATAATTAAAATCAGAAAACATAAATTGCATAGGTGTTAACTAGTTTATTACTAATGACTCGAGCTGATTATGGGCCGGGTCTTAAGCCTGAACTTGATTCAATTTTAATTGGGCTTAAGGCTGTGCCTATTAAAATGGGGTAATTAATCACCGGTACATTTATTGACCGGTCTCTAACGTTTAATTCCTGTTGACTGGTTGTTTAATAATCAGTCCAGCCATATTTCAATACTTTATTATGAGACGAAAACGCCCCCTAAAAATATTAAAATGCCCCTGCCCCTTTTGATCTCCCATTCCCAGAAGAAGAAGAAGAAAAAGGGGCAGCCGCCACCGACCACCGCCCGACCCCGCCCGAGCTCCCTCCTGCGGCCGCCACCGGCCCCATCTCGCTCCCTCCCGAGCCCCGTCCCGCGGCCCGCCCCCTCCCGTGCCCCTTCCCCTCCTAATCTCCCGTTCTTAGAAGAAAAAGAAGAAGAAAAAGTCCCGGCCGCCGCCGACCACAGCTCGCCCCCGCCCGAGCTCCCTCCCGCGGCCGCCGCCGGCCCCTGCTCGGCCCCTCCCGCGGCCTCGCCCTCTCCCGAGCCTCCTCCCACGGCCCGCCCCCACCCGAGCTCCCTCCCGCGGCCGCCGCAGGCCTCGGCTCGCCGCCTCCCGAGCCCCCTCCCACGATCGCGCAGCCAGGAATGCCCCCACCCCTGATCCAGCCCCTTCACAAGCCCCCTCCTGCGGCCGTCGCCGGCCAAGGCCCACCCTCCTCCCGCATCTGCTGCGGCCTAGCCTCTTTCTGGAACCGCCGGCCTCGCGGGAGGAGAGGTGTTCTCCGCCGCCACCGACGGCGGCCCCACCCCCTCCCGCGGCCCCCTCCAACAGCCGCCACGGCCCGGCCCCCCTCCGGCGCCGCCGGCTCGTGGGAGGAGAAGAAAGAAGAAAGAAGAAGAAGGGAAGAAGAGAAGAAAAAGAAAAGAAAAAAAAAGAAAAGGAAAGAAAAAGAAGAAAAGAAAAGAAAAAGAAGAAAGAAAAGAAAAATAAATGCATAAATAAATAAATAAATAAATAATATATTCTAATAAAATAAAATAATTATAAATAAATAAATAAATCTGCCACGGCCGGGCCCTCTCCTGCGGCCCCCTTGGCGGCCGGGCCCTCTCCCCCGGCCTCCTTCTGGCGCTGTCGGCTCGCGGGAGGAGAAGAAAGAAGAAGAAAAGAAGAAGAGAAAAAAAAAAGAAAAAGAAGAGAAAAAAGGAAAGAGAAAGAAGAGAGGGAAAGAAAAAGAAGAAAAGAAAAGAAAAGAAAGAAAAGGAAAGAAGAAAAAGAAAAAGAAGAAAAGGAAAAAAAACAAAAAAAAGAAAAGAAAAGGGAAGAAAAGGAAAGAAAGAGAAGAAAAGGAAAGAAAAGGAAAAAAGAAAAGAAAAAAAGAAGAAGAAAAAGGCAAGAAAAAGAAGAGAAGGAAAGAAAAAGAAAAAAAAGAAAAAAGAAGAAAAGGAAAGAAAAATAGAAAAGAAAAGAAGAAAAAAAGAGAAAAGAAAAGAAAAAAAACAGAAGAAAAGAAAAGAAAAAGAAGATTTAAGTATGTGCAGAGAAGACATAATTGTGTACAGAGAATACTTAACTGTGTGATGCACACAGTTAAGTGTTCTCTGTATACAATTACGTCTTCTCTGCAGACATTTAACTGTGTGATGCATAGAACACTTAACTGTATGCAGAGAAAATTTAAATGTGTGCATATAAGACTTAATTGTGTATAGAGAATATTTAACTTAACTGTGTGATGTATAGAATACTTTACTGTGTTGAGAGAATATTTAAGTGTGTGCAGAGAAGACTTAAAAGAAAAAGGAAGAAAAAGAAAGAAAAAGAAGAAAAAGAAAACAGTGAGTGGCAGTTAGGTTAGTAAGCTTGGTACATATGTAATATAGTATGGCACATATTTAATTAGGTTAGGAAAGAAAAAGAAAAAAAAGAAAAAAGGAAAGAAAAAGAAGAAACGAAAAGAAGAAAAAAAGGAAAATAATGAGTAAGTGGCAGTTAGGTTAGTAAGCTTGGTACACATGTAATATAGTATGGCACATATTTAATTAGGTTAGGAAAGAAAAAGAAAAAAAAGAAAAAAGGAAAGAAAAAGAAGAAACGAAAAGAAGAAAAAAAGGAAAATAATGAGTAAGTGGCAGTTAGGTTAATAGGCTTGGTACACAAGTAATATAGTATAGCACACATTTAAGTAAGCTTGGCACATAATTAATCAATGTTTTAACACTTAATATAGCCTGGCACAGTTTTCTGTTTTGTGCACACAGTTTACTGTTCCCTGCACATAGATATAGTTTTTGTACACAGTTTAGTTAAGCTATTTGATTTTGGTAGAATATTTCGAATCAGTTACAACGACGTGGTAGACACTTAGGCCCTATTTGGGGGAGCTTTTGGAGGGCCAGAAAGCACTTTCTAGCCCTCCAAAAGTACTTTTAGATGAAAAACTGTGTTTGGTAAATTTTTCAAAAAGCTGTTTCAGCTTTTGCGGGAAGCTGAAAACAGCTTTTGGAAGAAAGCTTCAATTTGGAGCTTTTGGGAGGAAGCTGTTTCAGCTTTTTCGGAAAGCTGTATTTTTGACAAAAATGCCCATATTAAAATAACATAATTACATAGTTTATCTCTTTATAAACCTAAAAATCTGTTGGAGCCAAGAACCCAAGCCGTCAGACTCCCTTCCGTAAGAAAAGGTATTTTTCTTTTCAATTTTTGTATGGATCTCTTGAACCACATTTTAGAAGAAAAAAATTTTAATCATTTTCCATACCTTTCAAAATCAATCTATTGTTTTTTTTTCATCAACCTCGCGGCCCACACTGAGGTCCTCCTCGAGTGTGGATCACGAAGAAGAGCCCCTGGACCGCGGAAAATTATTTTATGGGAAATTATAAAAAATTATTATGGAAAATTATTTTATACTAATAATTATAATATTTTATACCTTTATTTTTGTATTATACTATAAATATAATATCATATTATATGATATCATAATACATTAATATGTTATGTTAAATAATTTAATATTATGTTATATTATGGAAAATTAATTTATACTAATAATTATAATATTTTATACCTTTATTTTTGTATTATACTACAAATATAATATCATATTATATTATATCATAATACATTAATATGTTATGTTAAATAATTTAATATTATGTTATATTATGGAAAATTAATTTATACTAATAATTATAATATTTTATACCTTTATTATTGTATTATACTATAAATATTATATTATATTACATTACATTATAATACATTAATATGTTATTTTAAATAATTTAATATTATGTTATATTATGAAAAATTAATTTATAATAATAATTATAATATTTTATACCTTTATTATTGTATTATACTATAAATATTGTAATATATTACATTACATTATAATACATTAATATGTTATTTTAAATAATTTAATATTATATTATATTATGAGAAATTAATTTATACTAATAATTAAAATATTTTATACTTTTATTATTGTATTATACTATAAATATAATATATATTACATTATATCACAATACATTAATATGTTATGTTAAATAATTTAATATTATGTTATATTATTAAATATTAATTTACTCTAATAATTATATTACTATTATGCTATGTTAACATAATATTATTTTATATTACAATAATATCATACTATATCGTATATTTATGTATTAATTTATGTTATGTTTTATTTTGTTCTGTTGTATAATACTATGTAATGTCCTTTATGGTAATTTTGTCATATAAAAGTACTTTCTCAGTTTGTTTACCAAACACAAAATAAAGTACCACAGTACTTTACGAATGTAGTTACCAAACAGCAAACAACTTTTTATAACAGCTCTACTTCAGACAGCTCTACTTCCAACAACTCTACTTCCAATAGCTCTACTGCCAACAGCTCCCCCAAACAGGGCCTTAATATAGGTTGTTCTTGTGAGCCAAAACTTATCCTAACATGGCGCATAATCGATTAAGCTTGAAACACACTTAATTAACTAATACACACACTTAATTAACCCCAAAACACAATTTTCTGTTCTATGCACATAGTTTACCGTTTCCTGCACACATGTATAGTTTCTCTGCACACAGTTAAGTTAAACAATTTGATTTTTATAGAATATTTCGAATCAATTACAATGATGTGGTAGACACTTAATATAGGTTGTTCTTGTGAGCCAAGTCTTACCTTAGCATGGCGCATAATCGATTAAACTTGAAACACACTTAATTAACGATGGTACATACTTAATTAACCTCGAAATACAGTTTTCTGTTACGTGCACACAGTTTACTGTTTCCTACATATAGATATGGTTTCTCTGCACACAGTTAAGTTAACTATGCTATATTACTTGTATACCAAGCTTACTAACCTAACTGTCACTCACTCATTATTTTCTTTCTTCTTTTCTTTCTTCTTCTTTTCTTCTCTTCTTTTTATTTCCTTCTCTTCTTTTTCTTTTCTTTTATTCTTTTTTTTTTCCTTTTCTTTTCTTGATATTGATAGATACAGTGGAAAAAAAGATAAAAAAAAGAAGAAAAAGAAAAGAAAAAAAAGAAAAGAAAAAAAAGAAGAAAAAGGAAAAAAAAGAAGAAAAGAAAAAAAAGAAGAAAAAGAAAAAAAAAGAAGAAAACAGAAAGAAAAAGAAGAAAAAGAAAAAAAAGAAGAAAAAGGAAAAAAAGAATAAAAAGGAAAGACAAAGAAGAAAAAGGAAAGAAAAAGAAGAAAAGAAAAGAAAAAGGAAGAAAAGGAAAGAAAAAGAAGAGAAGGAAAGAAAAAGAAGAAAAAAGAAAGAAAAAAGAACATAATTAAGTATTCTATGTGCACAATTAAGTCTTCCCTGCATACAGACTTAATTATATACAGAGAATACTTAACTGCATACAGATAGCACTTAACCGTGTGCATCACACAGTTAAGTATTCTCTGTACAGAATTAAATCTTCTCTGCACACAGTTAAGTGTTCTCTGCATCACACAGTTAAGAGTGTATAGAGAATATTTAAGTGTGTGCATCATACAGTTAGGTGTTCTCTGTACACAATTAAATCTTATCTGTACACACTAAAATCTTCTCTGTACACAGTTAAGTGTTCTCTACATCACACAATTAAGTGTATGCAGAGAAGACTTAATTGTATACGAAGAACATTTAATTGTGTGCATCACACAGTTAGGTGTTCTCTATACACAATTAAATCTTCTCTGCACATATTTAAATTTTCTCTGCATACAGTTAAGTATTCTATACATTACACAGTTAAGTTAAATATTCTCTGTACACAATTAAGTCTTCTCTGCACACACACTTAAATCTTCTCTGCACACAGTTAACTGTTCTATGCATCACACAGTTAAGTTTTTTTTCCTTTCCTTTTTCTTCTTCTTTTTTCTTTTTTTTCCTTTTTTTTCTTTTTCTTTCCTTCTCTTCTTTTTCTTTCTTTTTCTTTTTCTTTCCTTTTTCTTCTTCTTGTTTCTTTTCTTTTGCTTTCCTTCTCTTCTTTTTCTTTCCTTCTCTTCTTTTTCTTTCCTTCTCTGCACAGAGTTAAGTATTCTCTGCATCACACAGTAAAGTATGTACAGAAAAAACTTAATTGTATACAGAGAATACTTAATTGTGTGCATCATACAGTTAAGTATTCTCTGCACACAATTAAGTCTTCTCTACACACATTTAAATCTTCTTTTTCTTTCTTTTTCTTTTGTTTTTTCTTTTTTTTTCTTTTTTTTCTTTTTTTTCTACTTTCTCCTCTTGTGAGCCCGACGACACCAAAATGGGGCTGTGCCATGGCGGCAGCGGGAGGGGGCCCGGCCGCAGCCACTTTATTTATTTATTTATTATTTTATTACAATATATTATTTATTTATTTATTTATTTATTCGTTCATCACATATATATATGTATTTATTTATTTATGGATTAATTTATCTATTTATTTTTTTTCTTTCTTTCTTTCTTTTTATTTTTTAATTTTTTTTTCTTTCCTTTTCTTCTTCTTTTTTCTTTCCTTTTCTTCTTTTTTTTTCTTCTATATTTTCCTCCCGTGAGGCCGGTGGCGCCAGAAGGGGGCCGGGCCGTGGCGGCCGCGGGAGGGGGTCCAGCCGCAGCAGCTTTATTTATTTATAATTATTTTATTTCATTAAAATATATTATTTATTTATTTATTTGTTCATTCATATATATATATATATGTATATATTGATGCATTTATTTATTTATTTATTTTTCTTTTCTTTCTTTTTTTTTCTTTTTTTCTTTTCTTTTCTTCTTTTTCTTTCCTTTTCTTCTTCTTTTTTCTTTTTCTTTTTTTTTTCTTCTCTTCTTCCCTTCTTCTTCTTTCTTCTTTCTTCTCCTCCCGCGAGCCGACGATGCCGGAAGGGGGGCCGGGGCGCAGCGGCCGCAGGAGGGGGCCGCGGGAGGCGAGGTCGCCGGCGGCGGCAGCCGCGGCTGGCCAGAGGAGAACACCTCTCCTCCCGCTAGGCCGACGACTTCGGAAAGGGGCTGGGCCGTGGCGGACGTGGGAGGAGGGCGGGTTGCGGCCGGCGACGGCCGTAGGAGGGGGCTCGTAAGGGGGCAGGGGCGGGGCCAATCCTAGCGGCGCGGCCGCGGGAGAGGGCTTGGGAGGGGGCGGGGCCGTGGGAGGGAGCGGGGCTGCAGGAGGGAGCTCGGGAGGGGGCGAGCCGGGGCCGGCGGCGGCCGCAAGAGGGAGCTCGGGCGGGGGCGGGGTCGCAGGAGGGGGCTCGGGAGGAGGCGAGCCGGGGCCGGCGGCGGCTGCAGGAGGAAGCTCGGGCGGCGGCGGGCCGTGGTCGGCGGTGGGGGGGGTCTTTTTCTTCTCCTTCTGGGAATGGGAGATGAGGAGGGTAGGGGCATTTTTGGCCTTTTAAAAAAAATAAAAGGGGCTCAAGGACCGGAAATTAAACTTGGTAAAGATATTGGATGGAAGATTTTAAGACTGGTCAACCGGGACTTTTTGTTATAGCGGGGTCTTTTGGAGGGTGGGGAATTAATTACCCCTATTAAAATTTGGCTTTTTCTGTGCCCAAGCCCAACCCATTATCAGCTCTACTAACGACTTGGGTCTAGGGATGCAAATATGTTGCACTGGGCGGGCCAGCGGACGAGCCAACAAAATGAACCGGACCAGGTAATTTGTTCAGGTCCAAGGGTCAGGTGGAGTCAAGATGTTGGACTCTAAATCTATGTTGGGTCAGGTTCAGGCTGACATTAACCGAACCCTAGCTCGGCCCGATAGGACATATGGTATATACATCAATCACATAGAGTGCATATGGTATATATCATACAGCATAAATAGTAAAGTAAGCGTATGGTAAGTATAAAAACTATATTCATCAATTATATATGCTCAAAGAAGCTATATGCTAAGACAAGAATAATTGATCATCTTTCCGCCATTGGATCGCACTCCGCACAGCTCTCGAAACACTCTAAGCTCTTATTTTCATCCATCTACATAGATCTCAAAGTGTCTATTGTGCGATCCAACTGTACAGTATTTTTTTAAAATTTTTTTTGGGCCAAATAACCATGCCAGTGGCCATGACCCGGCCCATCGGTTCCATCTACAGTACTAAATATTTATTATCTCAATTAAGTGATAGGCCCTAAAACAATCCTCGCCTGCAGTAATTGAATAAAAAAATTACAGACATCTACTTAACTTTCCAAGCTTTTTAAATGATTGAGCGTGTATTAGGGAGTTGTTGTAGCTTCAGGACAAAGAGGGCGGATTATAGTTGAAAAGGAGTGGTGGTGCACGGGTTTTGATGGATTCCCGTGCTTGTACCAAGAGGAGCATGAAAAGTTTTCACAAACCAATGTAGAAAGTTGGATACATGGAAAAATTTAATCTACAAACAGGAAAAACATGCAATGCATGCCTTAGATGTATCTTTTCATTATCATTTTTTTGTGAGACGAGAGAGAACTATAGAGCGAGCCCTATTAAATCATTTACGGTAATATTGAAGTAATCACAATAAAGCAATAACCACAGAGTTACGTACAAGAAGATGCAAACCGGGATGAATATATGAGAAGTATAGGCAAGTAAGAATAAGCCGACTCAACTACAAGGAAATGCTATACCACTGCCAAAGTCTAAATCAACGGCAGTGGATGGCTAGGTATCATCCTCCAAATCGTGGTCATCCTCAAAAAATAATCATTTCTTAGATTATCATTCAAACAATTGTAAAAAATGTCTGATAAGAAATCTCCATTTTCTTGCATCGATCTCCGCCCATACCTTTCCGTCTCTTAAGCAACATTTGACTTCATAAACTTACTACTTTTCATATATATTACTTCTTTCTTTAAGATAAGAATATTGCTTCGGTGCGCAGTACTATAAGCCAACCAACAAAAGCATGAAGGAAAAAAAAAGAAAAAATTGACAACTGCTTTGGTGTATGTTTTTCCTTTTCAAAGACTTGCATCATTCAAGAGAATAACATGGATATACTAAAGGAAATCATGCAGTCCTGTACGTTAAAGAACAAAGAAGTTTACCTTTCTCATCTTCTGTATCTGAATACCTGAATTCGAAGCCAGAAAAAAATTGTTGGAAGCTATAAACTTTTGTAGAGCAAGCCTTTTGTACTATAAAGTTTAGCACTTTTTTTGTCCAATGTATTACATTACCTGTTACTAAACAAAAACTGCGATGACTATTAATTAAACCGAAATCAAATATAATTAAAGCTGAATTCTATCAACACTCAAACCACCAAAAAAAATTAAAAGAATAAAATTATATAAAAAGAAAAACTATTCGACCAAATCAACCTGCAGAAGCATACTCATTTAGATCAACGTGGGTGCCACATGCACGCTTAATATTCCTCCAGTGACATTTGTGGAACAGCCGCAGCAGTCAAGGCCTCAACAAATAAAAAACCCCACAACCTGCAAGACATTAAACGATATGAACTCATCAATGAAAAGTATCCAAGGTGGCGTGTCCCACCCTCTACCAAATCCTTTGAAACTTAGAATTTCCATTCGATCTCCTTCTCATGGACCCGGTATTCACCTACCAACCAGTGTTACCACGTGGCAAGCCTCAGCTTTTATGCCAGACTGCAGAGCCAAAAGGTAATCTGAAGTCCATAACCAACAAAATCTGTGTTCTTCCCCTTACTTCATGAACAATCTATTGTATATGTTCGTGCATGTAACATGTTTACATATAAACCTTTTCAAGACTTTAAAAAAAAAAAGAAGAGAGAAATCCCGAAGAAATCAAAGTGTTGGAAAAGAACAAGGAAATCTGACAAGTGCCATATGAAAAAATTTTCTACTGCCTCTCCAAGTCTTCAACCTCATGATCCCCTTGAGTTCTCCTCCCTGCAGACCTCTCCGTGCTCAACATGTACATCCTCCGAAATGATGAGCTAAACCGCGATGATATCGAGCCACCATCCTTCAAGCCTCCTTCCTTCGTCTCCGACGTGCCCTCGGTGACGCCGCCACCCGATAGCTCACGTATCCCTGGTGGTGGTGCTGACGACTCGCCCGTCTCCACGGCGACCGCCATCGGCGGTGGCTCCACCCCAGCCCGGCAAACCGGGCACGTAGAATTAGAGCTCAACCACATATCTATGCAGCCGACATGGAACACATGCGTGCAGCTCGGCAGCAACCGGACTATCTCACCTTCTTCTATCACGCTCAAACAAATCGCGCACGCCGCGCTGCTACCATCGTGTTTACCATTGCTTGCGTTGTTAGTTCTTCGGTAAGGGAACATCGGCAGGGCGGTGATAGCCGAGGGATCGAGCCCGACCTTGGGGAGCTCTTCGTGGGGGCCGGCGGTGGCGACCCCAACACGAAAAAGGCTGATTGTGGTGGCGCGGTGGGCGGCGCGGTGGCGGCGGAGGACGTAGCGCGTGTAGAGGTGGAGGAAGGTGACGAGGGCAACGACGAAGAGGAGGCAGAATATGGCCGTCAGCAGAATCCGGGTGTCGAGGTCGTATTTCGAGCGGCGTTCTTCGGGGACGATCAATTCGTCCGGCGGGACGTTGGACATGGTGGCTGTTCGTGTATCTCGGAACCCTTCTTGGTTTCTCCTCTTTCCCTTGCGTCTGTTTGTCTTTACAAAGAAGGAAATGGGGAGGAGCTTGTAGAAAAACCTTGGCAACGAAAATTTTTACCATCATTGACTAAAGTTTAATTAGCGAATGAAAAGGTCGATGGTGCCCTTGAGTTTGGGTGTTCATTTGGACCGATTGATGGTGATCAGACGTTGGATGGCTGTTGGTGGGATATGTAATTTTGGTTAGTTTTCAGGATGCTTTATGAATGAAGATGACGCATGAATGAGGCGGGTTCGGTCGGTCAACCAAGCAACATAGAATATAAATGTACGTACAAGCGCATGGTAATCTCTATGCGTAGGACTAAAAATATGGAAAAAAATTCGTGGGGCCCTCACGAGGGGTGAAAAGTGGGTCCAATAATATCCATCCGAATTCATTTTCATATTCAAATTTATCTGAATATGGATAAAAATTTGAATATTCGATTAATATCCGTATCCGTATCTATATCTGTCAAAGAACGATGAATATGGATATAGATATATAGCTATCCCATCCATATCCAGATATTCGATTCCATTATTAATCATATTTATTTTTATATAGAACTCGTGAACTTTTAAAAAAATAAATGACCATATTACTATACTATTAACTTGATTTATTATCCACTTAATAATATCTTTAATTTTGTATCCATAAATTTTAAAAAATATCGAATTCTTAGCTGATGCAATAAATCTAAAATTAACTACTCTTTTGACAAATCGACTAGAATATTTTTTAATCAATTAAAAATTGGTTAAAACTTTCTTATTGATATATTAATATTATATCAAAGTAATGCATTTCTTCTCGTCGGAGGCTCTCACAAGCAAGTGGTAGATTTAGGGCTGTGGACCGGTTTGGTCAAGAACTTGGAAAAATGGCGGCAGAAGGACGTGTAGGTGGCTTCAAGAGTTTGCCGTGGTCGACCCAACTATGGAGATTGACTATTCTGTTTCCCATTTCTATTGTCATGGTGCAGTGATTCGTGGGTACAATGCACCGTTTGGTTAAAAAAAAAGAAAAAAAAAAGAAGAAGCTAATATTTGAATATATGATATCTAAAAATATATTTTTTTATATTTAGTTGGTCATGAAAAAAAAATATTGCAGAGTGCTATATAAAATATTTATTATTTTCTTAATCAAAAAATGTTATTTCATTCTATTTAAAAGTTTAAAATATTTTTAAAAAATAAATTATTCTAGATTTCATCCGGTAAAAAGTAGATTTTTTTTATATCAAATATAATTTTTTTCCATAAATGTCAGCGAACATTTGGATTACGATAGGCCGGCATATTTTACGAGCCATCGAGGGTGGGCCCGTGCCTTGAAGCCAACGAAAACGTTCTCAGCCAAGTACGTGACCAAGCAAGCGTAGGCTCTCTTCTCTTATCTTCTCTGAGAAATACAAACCCAATTCGATTGAAGTGTGTATGGGACGCGTCGCCCATATGGACCCAAGCGGCCAAATGGTCGTCATGTTCTCACTTAAGGCATCGACAAAAAGTCTTCTAGATGGCCTGCAGATATTATTATATAGACAAATCTTGGTATATCTGGAATTGAAGGGGCATGCTACAAGGAATCTGATATCTAAGTGCATGGTACATAATTCAACTTGAAATTCGGTGACACAACTAAAGAAGCATCTAATTTGATTCAAATTGCTAGGATTTTTGATTGGATAACTTATTAGATAACTTAATTGCGAGCACACAATCCAATCCAAGACCCGAACGGTCGAATTAACTCAACCAAGTTTGTAGATGGACCAGTGATCCAAATCAACAAGTTTTCGAATTGTCTTTCTTCGGAGAACTATTCATGTTTATATCCTTAGTTTATTGGTTCTAGTTTTTATTTATATTTTTAGATTATTTTTTTGGTTATATATTATTTAATTATTTTGATGCTGACTCACAAACTAATCTATCCTTATTTCTGGTTGGGTTGGACCATCTGAAATCCAAGCAAGTTGAGTCTCCATGATTTTAAACACCGATATGGTAAGCGTAGGGAGTCATATCAGGAATAGGATATCCAGGATTAGGTTTCTACTGTAGGGAGGGAGCTTTAGGAATAAGGCCTTCAAGCATTGTGAATCTTAAATCGTGATTAATTCTGGTAAGTAGACGACATTAACAAAAAAGACACACATAGAAAGCGAGAGATGTGAATCTTTCAGGGTATAAGAAAGGAAAAGTGAGCAATAGAGTCCTGTTTGTTTGTTTGGGAGGCATAATATGAAAGTCAAATCTATTTGCGAGTCCAATTAGGATAAGTGGTAAAGTCTAATTTGCTTCGGAGTTGCTTTAAGAGAGAGGTACGATTTGGTTGGGAAAGGACGAAAGAGTGGTTTTACAGAGAGGTCTGACCTGAGGGAAAAAAAAAAGAAAAAAAGAAAAAAAAGAGGCTTTGACAAGCCAATAGTGAGTAGGACTGTTAACTAGCCGAGCTGAGTCCGAGCCGAGTCCGGCTTGCTCCATAAAATTTCAAGCTCGGGCTCGGGCTTGCTTGGCACAGCCTGGCTCGGACTCGAGCTCATAAGGCTCATTTGCCCGAGCCTAAGCCCAAGCCCGCCCCGTCCCCATCAGCGGTTCGTCAAAGGAGAAAAGAACGAAGGAAAGAAGGAAAGAAAGATAGAAAGAAAAGAAGAAGAAGAGAAGAAAGAAGGGGGCGGCCATGAGCACCGCCGGCACCGGCATAGGCTGCTGCGGGCACGACCGCGGGGGAGGGAGTGAAAGCTGGGGGGTAGGGGGAGCCTCGACATGGGAACGGCCAGATGGGGGGCGGGGGTTGGGGCGGCGGCGCTTGTTGCCTCCCCCGCCGGGGGCGGCGGCATCGAGGGCAAAGAAGGGAGAGGAGGAGGCGTCCGAGCTTCTCAGAGAGCTGGGATCCGGTCTACGGCGTCGTCATCGTCGTCGTCCTCGTCGTCGTAGCTGTTGTCGGAGGGAGGGCGGGGAGGGGGGAATCAGCTTCGGGCTTAGGGGCGAGTTGGCGAGGATAGCAGAGAAGAAATCGAGAAGAAAGGAGGAGTTAGGAAGGTTCTAGAGAAACCGAGAAGGAGAAGAAAAGAAAAATAGGTTAACGGGTTGGGTTCGGATTAACGGGTTGAGTCCGAACCTGAGCCAATCCAATTCGATTTAAAGAAGTTAAATGGATTTGGGTTAGCTCGGGTTGGGTCTGATCTAAATTCAACTAGGTTCAATTAGATTGGGATTTAAATTGATTAAGCCAAATAAAATTTAATTGGGTTGAGTTCAAGTTTAATTGGGATCCAATTAAATTGTTAATTGGACTGAGCCTTTATTGGGGCTCGTGAGCTGCTCGGGCTCGAGTTCGGATTTAAACGGGCCTCATTTTGAGCTCAGGCTCAGGTTCATTTGACTAACAAGCCAAGCTCGAGCCCAGCTTTTACCGAGCCGAGCCTAAGCAGCTTGGCCCATTGACAACCCTAATGGTGAGAAAGTTAGTCAAGTAATTTATTTTTAAAATAAATAGGGTGAATATTTTAGGTACAAAAATTGGTAGAATCAAGAGAGAACAATCTTTAGTTTGAAAAATCTCATTTTTATACAAATAGTATATATATATATATATATATATATATATATATATATATATATATATATATATATATATATATATATATATATATATATATATATCTTTTTGTTCGGAAAAGAAAAGATGGGATTTGATCCTAGGCTACTCAAAATCATGCCGAATAATTTCACTAACTGCATCAGTTGGCATCAGGGGCGGCTCAATACATTCTAAGGCCTAAGGCGAATCCAATCAACAGGGCCTCTTTTTTTTAATAATAATTTTTTAATAAATATAAAATACTTAAAAAAATATAAAAATAGATAGCTATCAAGTATATTATTTCAACAAAGATACATGAATCTAACAAAGATAGACAAGAAGCCTTTTCAATTTAATATAATTCTTGAATGGAAGCACATAAAAGTAATTACTCTAAATGAAGGGCCATGAAACTGATTGAGATAATGCTTTGCAATACTGTTTACCATGAAAAGGTCATCCTATGTCACTTCATGGTCAAGGTAAAGAAAAGAATTTGTCCATAAAGGAACCTCTCTATAAGAGAAAGTAGGGTCATTATGGGAAATTCACCCCATCCCACCATCTCCCCTTCAAGTAAGTACCCAAGCAGCAACTGCAACATCACAGCACAGCAGCCATTCAACGCCCTCCCTCCTTTTCTCTCTCTACCACCCAAGAGGGGAGAAGAAACCGAGAGGAGAAAACTAAAAGAATCTCCACCCTCCAAGAAGTCCATCTCCAATCCCCCTATCTTTCTTCCGGATGGCCCAGCTGGATCAGGAGTAATGTGAGGGAAGGAAAACCAAGACCAAAACCAAAAAAGAGAAGGGATGAAAGATAAGAGTGGCTTCAGGCGTCTATCAAGCCAACCAAATCCCTCCTCTCTCTCTCTCTCTCTCCCCACCCAAAACAAAACTACTGTCCCCAACTTCCCAAATTGCCCCTCTGCAGGCCAAGAAACTCTCCACCTCCCTTCCATCAAGGGGGAAGACTCGTAGCCAGCTCCAGATCCCGTTTTATATGGGGCCTTTGCTTCCTTTTGGTCAGCCTCCCTGGGCCTTCCATTGGCCCGGGGCCTTAGGCGACCGCCTCGGTAGCCTAGGGCTCGGGCCGGCCCTGGTTGGCATTCATGATAAATTAAAATAAAAAGCATGAAAGCCTGGCAAAGGCAACAAGTCCATTAGCTACAACTTGGCTAGGTATGCGGAAGTATCATTGAATAAAATGAATTTGGATGAGATTCTTCTTTCATAGTAAATTAGCAAGGCTAAAGCCATAGGTGATAAATTTCTTTGTTATATTTCAAGTTTTTAAATTCTACACACTTATAATTGTAGTGCATGTAGATGATTTGCACTAACAAGTGAACTCTGCCACTAAATCAAACTTTTGGAGTAGAGCTGGGTTGGCCTGGGTCACAGAAAATATTAGATTTAAAATAGAGCTGGCTTGAAGCTCGGCTAAAAATAAATATAGTTTAGGCCCGATGCTTGGTCCATAATCAGCTCTACTGTGGAGGTAGCAGGAGAATGAATTATTAAAGTACCATCTCCTTTAAATGTTTGACTATAGAAAAGATTCAATACATGAAAAAGTGTTGAAATTTGGAATATGCTAAATTTCTTCTACTTACCTACAAAAATCTAACAAAATAACATGGCGATGGTTTTCTTGAGTGGTTTTTTCCTTTTAGAGAGAGCCAATCTAGATTGTTATTGCTAATTGCAGAAACCTAGTTCAACAAAATTCTTACTACTATGTTCTCCACTCTAAATATTGAAAATAAGGCTGCCCATCTATTAGCTCGCTTTGCTATCTCTCATAACTTTTCTCTTACTTGGGATACTTACTCTTTTGCCGCATTTTTTTTCTTTATTACCACATGAGAAACTTGATGTAAATATTTCGGATCAATTGAGTTGAATGATATTATTTGGATGCTTTTTTATCAAAAAAAAAAAAAAAACATATGAGACTTATATGTAGAGCTTTGGAATGTCTAGAATCTCGTGGTCTGATCTCTCTTTCATGAATGAATTCATAGATTTTGATATCTATGAGCCGTTTCTCTTCAAAAAAAAAGATGTCTTCGATTGCTTGAATGTGCTATTCTCTCCCAAAAAAAAGCGCTATCATGAGGTTGTCTTCGGTTGGTCTTGAATAACGAGTTTATGACGTAGCAGTGTAATGTTTGCAGGGAGCTCTGTGACCCCAAATTTCATAAAGCCAGAATTTTTTTCAAACGGTCGACCCTCAGGATTTTGTTTTCAGGTTTCCTCTTCATTCCTCCGTGATTTGCCCCTTTATATATATGATGATTGCAATAGCACACCCATAGTACCAACTTCAGTTAAGTTGGAGATTCTAAATCATATAGTGCCTGAATTCTGGGCAAAATGTGGAATCATATTGTAGTGAAATAGTTATTTTATGCCCTGTGATATTAGCAAAATTTATCCGTTACATGTTCGTTTTTTTTTTTTTTTGGGAAGTTCGATTGGGGATTTGGTGAGAGAGGTGCTGGAATCATGGTTGGCTTGATGGAAGAGTAGACTCCCTTGTAGTTTGAAACAGAAGTGAGGAGGAACAAACAGGTGCTGCGGAAAGAAGGCGGATCATTAAGGCTAAATGGGAAAGGATATTTCATCAAAAAGAAAAAAAAAAAACTGGAAAAGAATATGTGAATTGGAGAGAATGGAGTCCGGACTTTTTTTTTTAGTGGAAATGGAGGTGGCCAGAAGTTTCTACCATATTATATTATTAAGAAAAGGTAAATCTAGATATAGGAAGAGGTGCAAAAGAATATACGAGGTAAAAAGGAAGAAAGAAGCAAGATTTCTCCATAGTTGCCGGTGATTCTCCTCTATTTTCACTGAGCGCATGCAGCCCCAACTATGAAAATATGTAGTGTCTTTTAAAGGATGAAGTAAATGGATTGAATCCTTTTGAGAAAAAGTCTCTCATTTCACTTTCCAAATCTCTCAGGAAATAGCTGCAAGAAGCTGAAACCTTGCACTTTTTTCCAACAATTTTTTGTTCCTCGCTCTCCACTTGGTCCATAAATCATAGAAATTTGAGGCCGGCTCTTCAAATTCAATTGTAGTTTGAATAGCAGACAAAATGTTTTTAGAGAACGGGCACCTTATAAATAAGTGATTAACCGATTCACTGCTATAACCATATAAAGAGCACCTGGTACTAACATTCCATCCTTTCTTAGCTAGAGTCTTTTCCATGTGAAGTTTGTTTCTTAAAAGAAGACTCTAACTTCCTCTGGAATGGCTGCTCTCCATATGATCTTTGTGATATGGGCATCTTAATCCTCCATTATTAAAAAAATTGTAGTAAGAGTCGACTGAAGTTGAATACATACCATTTGGGGTTAACTTTCATACCACTCCAATGATTGGTCATAGGAGTGTTATGCTTAATAGCTTTTTCATATAATTCTGCAAAAAAAGAGTAAATTAAAGTGGTATTGAATCAATCTATGAATCTTTTCAAAAGCAAATGCCATGTCCGTTTTCAAGCTTAAAGAAGATACAATTCTAGAAGACACCATCATGTTTGCTAATATCCCACCAAATAGGTGACAGCTTAACAAGACTTTTTTCGATCTCATTCCAAACTTGCACCTCTTGTAGTATACACTATTTATCTGATTCTACCAATGGTTCTCAGATCCTTTAAGAAAGTTCCAATCCTATTTGGCAAGAAGGTCTTGGTTCATTTGATCAATATTTTTTTATACCTAATCCTCCCTGCTCTTTTTTTCTGCAAACTTTATCCCAGTTAACCAGACAATAGAAGCCGCTGACACTTTCTTCTCCTCTCTATAGGAAGGCCCTCAAATTATCAATTCTATTGATGACCCATTTGGGAAACTTGAAAATAGATATGTAGTATGAAGGTAATGTAGTCAAAACATAATTAATTAATGTTAGCCTACCACCCCAAGATAAGAGTCTACCTTTCCAAGAAGCCAATCTTGAATTGATCTTTTCAAGGAGCGGCAACCAACGATGTTTAGGCAACTTCCTATCATAGAGGGTTAGATTCAAGCAAGATAAAGGAAAGGGCCTTCTTTTACAATTCATCCAATCAACATACATCGAAGCCTCCTTGTCTTCCATATTGATAAATAGAATAGAGCTCTTATGAAAGTTGATTTTTAGACTAGATGCCTCTTGAAAATCTAAGAGGATTGCTTTAGCACCCACTACTCTCTTCTTCTTTCTGGCACAAAATAATAGTGTATCATCAGCAAACTGCAAACTTTTGGTTCCTCTAAATTCTTGCTCATTTTCCATTCCTTCAATTAGACCTGAAAGAGTAGATGCCCTACAAGCCAATCGCAATATGTATTGCGAAGGATTTTTCTTTTGATTTGTCCAAATCATGTACATGACATTTAAATATGAATAAAGGCATTGTGTTTTATCATATGCTGTTGATTATATTTGTGATAAACTCCTTAGATTAGGGCAATGGTTTTGAGGGTATGATGAGATCATACTAGTGAGACCTAAAATCCTAAAATCCTAATCTTAAATATTTCCAGTCATTGGTACATTGAGTCGGAGATCAATGATTACCGGAAAGACTGGCACGTCTTATGTATGCTCGATGCAGAGGGTGATTGATCTCATAATCATTTGTGTGGAGACACTAATACAAAGATGTGAGTGCTCATTAGAAAAATGAGTTCACTGAATTGACCTACAAAGAGAAATCTTAGAAGTCTTACTTACATGTCAAAAGATGACTCTCTTAGTGGGAGTTGTGCAACTGATCCTATGACCTGAGATCATCATGGTATCTTGTGCACATGAACCCATATTTTGGTTTATACTCATTCATGACAATAAGTTGTGTATGAGGTCTTCTGGATATGGTGAATTGTGTACGAAGATTATGAGTAGGTCAACAAGAAATTAATCACTTCTAGTAAGAGAAGATAGCATCCTATTTATTCTATGATAATTCAGGAAGCCTTTGATCAAAGCAGAATAAAAATTAGAAAGAGTTTCTAATGTTTCATTATTTGAATTATCATTAAAAGATTGAGAAAAATATGAATATAAAATTGAGTTTGACATATATTCATACTCATATACATATTTGGGATGCAGTTTGATTAAAGGATTGAATTGCACGGTAACTTGCCACTGAAGGGTATTTTTGGTATTTCCACCAAATTTCATATTTTTCGGATAGACATGACACGTTGCTAGACGTCAATCTTGTCTTATAGGTGTGATCGAATTAAAGAGTTTAATTCGATCACCAATTAGAAAGAATTCTAACTGTTAAGTTTGGGTTCGCGCAGTTTGGACTTAAATCGATTAGAAGAGATCTAATCAAGTTGGGTCAACTCGCACTCACACCTTTGCTGGCTAAGTATGGAACCCAATGGGTCACACACAAGAAAACTTATCAAGGTCTAATTGGATTAGATCATGTTTGCAAGATAAACATCCTAGCAGGTGTTGCAAACCTTAGCTCCTGATTCGAATTGGATTCGAATATGATTCTTAATTGATCTAATTTGATTAGATCATATTCTAATATGGGTTAGCCAAGAGTTGGCACCTAATTGGCTTATTTTGAGTCTAATTGGATTAGATTTGATAAATCATTTAATTTTGACCGTTGGATCAACATTGGATGAAGAGAAAGGATCAAATGGATGGCGCCATGGATTGGAGCCATTGGATCTTCATCATGAGATGATGGATGATTAAGATAATGGCGTGATGGACTTGTGATATTGACTTAGTCAACATCAGATGGCGTGAGAGAGAAGGGAATACGGTGAATGTAGAATGGCGCCTCATGAAGAGGCGCCCCTTGGATTGGATAAAGATGAAACGTCATCTTATCCTAACTACTTTTCCCTTCAACCGCATCATTCTCTCTCTCCTTCTTTCTTATGGCGCCACCAATAAGGGCCTTTGGATCATCTTCTAGCCTTGATCAATGGTTGAGAATGCTCCCTATTTTTCATGCGTGAGAAGAAATGAAGAGAGGCATGAGTACGGCGCATTTCATGAAGAGGTGCTTAGGGAATGGATAAGGATGAAGCGCCATATCATAAGCACTTCATCTTATCATAACTACTTTTGATATGCCCTCTCATCAAATGACACCTCCCTTGATCTCACGCCCCTCTTCATGCATGAATGGATGGCTACAATGCATCCGTACGCCATCTATAAATAGGATGCCTTTCCGGTGAATTTATTCCATCGGAAATCAATCCAACTCTCTCTCTCTCATATCCCTTCTTTCTTACATTAGTTTCCTTCTTTCTAGAATTGCTTCTAGGGTGTCCTAATCCAAGACAAGGTGGTCTTCTTTAGGACAAAAGAATTAGAAGTGATTTTAGAAGGTTAAAGAAAAATAGAAAGGAAGGAAAGCAAGCCATTAGAGTTCTTTAGAAGAATTCTGCATTAAGGATCAAACTCTTTGGAGCTTAAGACTGGAATTAAGTTTTCGTGTGGATCCACGTTGGAGGGTGAACATTTGGGCACCTAGTGAATATTCTGCACATTGGATTAGCGTTAGAGGTATTCTTCTATTTCTGCATTTATATTATATTATTTGATTGTTTCTATTAAGATAATCTAGGCTTATAAGGGTTTAATGTTATGGGACTTTATTAAGAAACTTTTAAAAATCCCTAGCTTCCGCTGCCCATTATAACATGCTAGAACCCTTCAGTAGTATCAGAGCTGTCCTTAATTGGTTCAATCAAATAATTATGCATGATTTATGATTATTAATTTACTATGAGATAGTAATGTCATATGCTTAGAGAAATGCTGAAATGTATGATTCATATATGATATGATATGTAATAAAATGTCATGATATGAAATTTTCCATATGAAGATATGTTGAAGCATGTTAATTAATTGCTTATGATTTATACATGCTATGAGATAGCCATGATGCATGATAGTTTATTTTAGACATGTTAAATATATGTTACAATTAAAAAATGTGCTAGAGACTAGTAAGCCCTCAATAAAAATTATATTAAGTCATAGTGTTGAAAAACTTTGGACTAACCCATTCTAGAATAATTAATCTAATTGGTGTCTAAGGAAAGCACTAAAGGTGGTTCTCTAATTAGGACCTTACTCTCTGAGTAAGGAGAGCCTCCCATCTGCTTGCCTGGCCAATTGTTTGATTGCCTATTATGGATAAGCTTAATATTGATATAACACTATTGATAGTCTTCCTTCATGCCTCGACATTATTATGTCAAGATCCATGCTAGTTTGTTGTGCTAACACAAGGCTTGCTATGGGGACTGATTTTATATTGTCTTGGTGCATTAAGATGCTTATGGCATATTTTAATATATTGCTTTGTTGTGCAACCACAAGGACAATATTATTCGAATATGACTATATGGAAATGAAGGATTTGACTTAACTAAAATATTATTGTTTGTTGTGCTAACACAAGACAATAAGTGTTTTAAGAGGACAAGATAAAGTTGAGAATTGCATGAGATGCAATTGGAAAGAGTTTTCCATCTTTGAACTCATAAGGGTTTGTTGTGTAACCACAAGGCTTTTTATGATGAATTAGGATCTCAACCCTACTAAGAAAAATTATATTTTCACGTTTATTATGGGAGAGGGCTATGATATTCGATAAAAATAGTAGGAGACAAATTAGATTAAAGTCCTTATCTAATTGCAAACATGTCATCATGATTGGTCTGCTTTTGTTAGTTTTGTTCTTGCATATGTAGAATTATTAAATGGCTTCTTCACTTTCACTAAGAGGTATATTAGATGCCAACAAGTTGACCGGTCCGAACGATGTGGACTGGTTGAGGAATTTAAAGATAGTACTCACTCACGAAAAAAATTCCTATATTATACTTAAAACCCCTGATCTCGGAGATCTAGGGGATGATGCTACAAAAGAGGAGGTTGCCACACATAAGATGTGGAAAAATGACAGTTTGACTATCAAATATATCATACTTGCCTCTATGAGCAATGAATTACAGAGGCAACATGAAAGCATGGACACTCAATCCATACTTCTCAATTTAAAAGAGTTGTATGGAGAACAAAGCAGGACTGCTAGATATGAGATATCTAAGCACTTGTTCCGTGCTAGAATGAATGAAAGAACTCCAGTGCAAAACCATATTCTTATGGTAATAGACTTAGGCCCTGTTTGGGGGAGCTTTTGGAGGGTCAAAAAGCACTTTCTGGCTCTCCAAAAGTACTTTTAGCTAAAAAATGGTGTTTGGTAAATTTTCTGAAAAGCTGTTTCAGCTTTTGCGGAAAGCTGAAAACAGCTTTTGGGGAGAAGCTCCAATTTGGAGCTTTCCGAAAATGCTGTTTTCAGATTTTTCGGAAAGCTGTATTTTTGACCAAAATACCCCCATTTAAAAAAAATTCGTCCCAAAAACCTCTCTCTCACAGTCTCACGGTCTCTTCCTCTCCCACCCAACCCCATTCCCTCTCCCCCGCCGCCGCACCCTCTCCCTCTGCCCCGCCGTCGCACCCCCTCCCTCTCCCCCGCCCCCATGGTGGGGAGGTGCCGAAGAAGAGGAAGACAGGTGGTCTTCCCCTTCCCGCGGCCGCTACCGGCGACGATGTCCCCGTCACAGAAAGGGACGGTGCCGAAGAAGGAGGTCCCACGGCCCCCCTCCCGCGTCTGCGAGGCCCCGCCGTCGCACCCCCTCCCTCTCCCCCTTCCTGCGGCCGCCGGCGGTCACAACCCGCCCCCCTCTCGCGTCCGCCACGTCCCGGCCCGGCGCTGTCGGCCACGCGGGAGAGCACTTCCCAGGGGGCCAGCCGTGGCCGCCGCCGGCCACGACCCGGCCCCCTCTCGCGGCCGCCGCCGGCCGCCGGCCCCCTCCCACGGCCGCGGCGGCCTGGCCCCCTTCCGGCGCCGCCGGCCGCGCGGGAGGAGAAGAAAGGAGAACGGGGAAGAGGAAGGAAGGAGAAGAAGAGAAGAAAAAAAAGAAAAGGAAAAAAAGAAGAAAAGAAAAGAAAAAAAAAGAGAAGAAAAGAAAATTTAAAAAATAAAAAAAAAATAAAAAATAAATAAATAAATATTTATATAAATGAATGAATGAATGAATGAATGAATAAATAAGATAATAAATAAATATATTTCAACATTATTAATTGTTTACACTAATAATTATAATATTTTATACCTTTATTATTGTATTATACTATAAATATAATATATATTACATTATATCATAATACATTAATATGTTATGTTAAATAATTTAATATTATGTCATATTACCAAATATTAATTTACTCTAATAATTATATTACTATTATGCTATATTATAATAATATTATTTTATATTATAAAAATATTATACTATATCGTATATTTATGTATTAATATATGTTATGTTTTATTATATTCTGTTGTATAATACTATGCAATATCCTTTATGGTAATTTTGTCATACAAAAGTACTTTCCCAGTTTGTTTACCAAACACAAAACAAAGTACCATAGTACTTTACGAATGTAGTTACCAAACAGCAAACAGCTTTTTATAACAGCTCTACTTCAGACAGCTCTACTTCCAACAGCTCTACTGCCAACAGCTCCTCCAAACAGGGCCTTAATCACCAGATTAAGTCAATTAGGTTTTGCTATGGATAGTGAGCTCAGTCAGGATTTGATCCTGCAATCACTGCCTGATTCATTTTCTCAGTTTGTTGTGAACTTTCACATGAACAAGCTGAACACCTCCCTGCCCGAGTTGTTAAATATGCTCAAAACAGCTGAAGGCCATATTAAGAAGGATAAAGGTCCACTCCTTCTTATAGATAGCACCTCTAAGGGGAAATCGGAAAATAAGGGTTCTAAGAAAAGATTGAACCCTAAGAGTAGCATCAAAAAGAAAAAAAGAAAGAAAAACTCCAGATCAAGTACCTGTTTTCATTGCGGCAAAGCTGGCCACTAGAAAAGAAATTGCAAGAGTTTTCTTGCAAGTATGAAGACCGATGCAAGAGTTGGATTGAAAGGTATGTTTATGTTACATGCCAACTTGTCATTAAGTTCTTCAAAATCAAATTCATAGGTATTGGATACCGGCTGTGGTTTTCACATTTGCAAATCTTTGCATGGACTACAGAAAATTAAAATTTTGAAGAAAGATGACTTCGAGCTGTATGGCGCTGGAGGAGAGTCCATCCAGGCTGAAGCTGTTGGAACCTACAACTTGGAGTTGCCTTCGGAAGAGCTCCTACAATTTGAAGATTGTTATTATATGCCCAAAATTATTAGAAATGTAATTTCCATTTCTTGCTATTGTGAAACCGATAACTCGATGGCAGGCAGAGCAGCAGCATTGTTGTTAAAGAAAGGCTTTGAAATTAATGGAAAGGGCAATGGTTGCTCTATTTATTTTTCTAATATGCATCTTTGCAATGGCATTATGGAAAATGGTCTTCTTGTTTTATTACTTAATGACAATGTCTTTCATATTAATAAAAGCAATAAAAGAAAGAGAGAGGAAGTGAATAATACCCTCCTTTGGCATTGCCGACTTGGTCACATAAGTGAATCAAGAATCAACAAGTTATACAAAGAAGAGTTCTTTGATCCTTATGATTATGAATCATTAGGAACTTGTGAATCTTGTCTTATGGAAAAAATGACCAAGTCTCCATTCACTGGACATGGAGAAAGGGCAAGTGAGTTATTAGGACTTATACATACAGATGTATGTGGTCCTATGACAACTTTAGCTAGAGGTGGATACTCTTACTTCATCACATTCACTGATGATTTATCAAGATTCGGATTTGTGTATCTTATGAAACATAAATCCAAAGCCTTTGATAAGTTTAAAGAGTATCAAAGTATGGTTGAAAAACAAACCGAAAAGTGTATTAAAATCCTTCGATCTGATCGAGGAGGTGAATACCTTTCTAGTGAGTTTTTAAATCATCTTAAAGAAAAGGGCATTCTCTCTGAATGGACACCTCCATATACGCCACAATTAAATGGTGTAGCTGAACGGAGGAATCGTACTCTATTAGATATGGTAAGGTCCATGATGTGCTTTACAGATCTTCCTATTTTCTTCTGGGGTTTTGCCTTAAAAACTGCCACATATGTGCTAAACGGGATACCTTCAAAATCTGTATCTAGTACTCCATATGAGATATGGAGAGGTAGGAAGCCCAATCTTAAATATTTTAAAATATGGGGCTGCCAAGCATATGTCAAAAGAAATTTTGGACATAAGCTAAGTGCTAGATCAGATAAATGTACATTTGTAGGTTATTCCAAAGAAAGTATTGGATATCTCTTCTATCACCCTACTGAACCAAAGGTATTTGTTAGTAAGCATGCCACTTTCTTAGAAAAAGAGTTTATCTTAGAAAAGGGCAGTGAAAGAAGAATTGAACTTAATGAAGTTCAAGACCTACAAATAGAAACACAAGAAATTCTTCAACCAGATGTACCCATAAATGAGGTACAACCACAACACACATCTCCTCTCCGAAGGTCAAATAGAGTGCAAAGAGCACCTAACAGATATGGGTTCATCATTGAGAATGATGAAGCCCACATTGTTCAGAATAATGATCCTCTAATCTATTCGGAAGCTGTCATGAGTAGTGACTCTGACAAATGGCTAGAAGCTATGAAATCCGAAATAGATTCTATGTATACTAACCAAGTATGGACTTTGGTTGATGCACCAGAAGGTGTAAACCCTGTAGGTTGCAAATGGGTATATAAGAAACAGATTGGAGCAGATGACCAAGTAGAAACCTACAAGGCTAGATTGGTGGCAAAAGGTTTCAGGCAAAAGCAAGGAATTGACTATGATGAAACTTTTTCACCAGTAGCTATGCTCAAATCTATTCGGATTTTGCTTGCAATAGCTGCATACTATGATTATGAAATCTGGTAGATGGATGTCAAAACTGCCTTCCTTAATGGTCATCTTGAGGAAGAGGTTTACATGACACAGCGAGAAGGATTTATCTCAAGTAAGAGAGCAAATCAAGTATACAAGCTTAAGAGATCCATTTATGGATTAAAGCAAGCATCGAGGAGTTGGAACATCCGTTTTGATACAACAGTCAAAGAGTTTGGTTTTATCAAAAATATGGATGAACCATGTGTGTACAAGAAGACTAGTGGGAGTACCATTATCTTCTTAATATTGTATGTAGATGACATACTGATCATTGGAAATGATATTCCAATGTTACAATCGGTCAAGACTTGGCTGTCAAAAAGCTTTTCCATGAAAGACTTGGGGGAAGCATCCTATATACTTGGTATAAAGATCTATAGGGATAGATCTAAAAGGATGCTAGGCTTGTCCCAGTCTAGGTACATAGATCATGTGCTGAAAAGATTCAGCATGGAAGGAAGTAAAAGAGGTTACTTGCCTATGAGTCATGGCATACGTCTCTCTAAAAAGATGTCTCCTAAGACATCTGAAGAGAGAAATAGAATGAATTCTATTTCCTATGCTTCGGCAGTAGGATCGATTATGTATGCTATGCTATGTACTAGGCCTGATGTTGCTTATGCCTTAGGCATAACAAGCAGATTCCAGGCTGATCCAGGAGAGGATCATTGGATAGCTGTGAAAAATATTCTTAAGTATTTGAGAAGGACTAAAGATATTTTTCTAGTTTATGGAGGATCTGAGTTGAAACTAGAAGGATTTTTTGATTCTAGTTTTCAGTCAGACCCAGATGATAGCAAGTCCACTTCAGGGTATATCTTTATCCTAAATGGTGGTGCAGTGAGCTGGAAGAGTTCCAAACAGCAAACTGTAGCTGACTCAACTACTGAGGCAGAATACATTGCTGTAAGTGAAGCCGCTAAGGAAGCTGTCTGGATGAAGAAGTTCATCTCTGAGTTAGGAGTAGTTCCTGAGATTGCTGGACCAGTCCCAGTTTATTGTGATAACACTGGAGCTGTTGCTCAAACGAAGGAACCAAGGTCTCATCACAAATCCAAGCACATTCTAAGACGCTTCCATCTTGTTCGAGAGATTGTCGAGAGACAAGACATAGTCATTAAACGAGTAGACACAAAGAACAATCGAGTAGACCCGTTCACTAAAGCTCTACCACAACAGCAGTTCGATCGCCACCTCGATTGTATGGGGATGAAATATTAGAGCGATTGGCTTTAGTGCAAGTAGGAGATTGAAAGAGTAGATGCCCTACAAGCCAATCGCAATATGTATTGCGAAGGGTTTTTCTTTTGATTTTTCCAAATCATGTACATGATATTTAAATATGAATAAAGGTATTGTGTTTTATCATATGCTGTTGATTATATTTGTAATAAACTCCTTAGATTAGGGCAATGGTTTTGAGGGTATGATGAGATCATACTAGTGAGACCTAAAATCCTAAAACCCTAATCTTAAATATTTTCAGTCATTGGTACATTAAGTCGGGGATCAATGATTACCAGAAAGACTGGCACGTCTTATGTATGCTCGATGCAGAGGATGATTGATCTCACAATTATTTGTGTGGAGACACTAATACAAAGATGTGGGTGCTCATTAGAAGAATGAGTTCACTGAATTGACCTACAAAGAGAAATCTTATGAAGTCTTACTTACATGTCAAAAGATGATTCTCTTAGTGGGAGTTGTGCAACTGATCCTATGACCCGAGATCACCATAGTATCTTATGCACATGAACCCATATTTTGGTTTATACTCATTCATGACAATAAGTTGTGTACGGGGTCTTCTGGATATGGTGAATTGTGTACGAAGATTATGAGTAGGTCAACAAGAAATTAATCACTTCTAGTAAAAGAAGATAGCATCCTATTTATTCTAATCATATGATAATTCAGGAAGCCTTTGATTAAAGCAGAATAAAAATTAGAAAGAGTTTCTAATATTTTATTATTTGAATTATCATTAAAAGATTAAAAAAAATATGAATATAAAATTGAGTTTGACATATATTCATACTCATATACATATTTCGGATGCAGTTTGATTAAAGAATTGAATTGCACGGTAACTTGCCATTGAAGGGTATTTTTGGTATTTCTATCAAATTCTATATTTTTCTGGTAGACATGACGCGTTGCTAGACGTCAATCTTGTCTTATAGGTTTGATCGAATTAAAGAGTTTAATTCGATCACCAATTAGAAAGAATTCTAATTGTTAAGTTCGGATTCGCGTAGTTTGGACTTAAATTGATTGAAGAGATCTAATCAAGTTGGGTCAACTCGCACTCACACCTATTGCTGGCTAAGTATGGAACCCAATGGGTCACACACAAGAAAACTTATCAAGGGTCTAATTAGATTAGATAATGTTTGCAAGATAAACATCCTAGTAGGTGCTGTAAATCTTAGCTCCTGATTCGAATTGGATTCGAATATGATTCTTAATTGATCTAATTTGATTAGATCATATTCTAATATGGGTTAGCCAAGAATTGGCACCTAATTGGCTTGTTTTGAGTCTAATTGGATTAGATTTGATAAATTATTTAATTTTGACCGTTGGATCAACATTGGATGAAGAGAAAGGATCAAATGGATGGCGCCATGGATTGGAGCCATTGGATCTTCATCATGAGATGATGGATGATTAAGATAATGGCGTGACGGACTTGTGATATTGACTTAGTCAACATCAGATGGCGTGAGAGAGAAGGGAATACGGTGAATGTAGAATGGCGCCTCATGAAGAGGCACCCTTTGGATTGGATAAAGATGAAACGTCATCTTATCCTAACTACTTTTCCCTTCAACCGCATCATTCTTCTCTCTCCTTCTTTCTTATGGCGCCACCAATAAGGGCCTTTGGATCATCTTCTAGCCTTGATCAAAGGTTGAGAATGCTCCCTATTTTTCATGCGTGAGAAGAAATGAAGAGAGGCATGAGTACGGCGCATTTCATGAAGAGGTGCTTAGGGAATGGATAAGGATGAAGCGCCATATCATAAGCACTTCATCTTATCATAACTACTTTTGATATGCCCTCTCATCAAATGACACCTCCCTTGATCTCACGCCCCTCTTCATGCATGAATGGATGGCTACAATGCATCCGTACGCCATCTATAAATAGGATGCCTTTCCGGTGAATTTATTCCATCGAAAATCAATCCAACTCTCTCTCTCTCATATCCCTTCTTTCTTACATTAGTTTCCTTCTTTCTAGGATTGCTTATAGGGTGTCCTAATCCAAGACAAGGTGGTTTTCTTTAGGACAAAAGAATTAGAAGTGATTTTAGAAGGTTAAAGAAAAATAGAAAGGAAGAAAAGCAAGCCATTAGAGTTCTTTAGAAGAATTCTGCATTAAGGATCAAAGTCTTTGTAGCTTAAGACTTGAATTAAGTTTTCGTGTGGATCAACGTTGGAGGATGAATATTTGGGCACCTAGTAAAAATTCTGCACATTGGATTAGCATTAGAGGTATTCTTCTATTTCTGCATTTATATTATATTATTTGATTGCTTCTATTAAGGTGATTTAGGCTTATAAGGGTTTAATGTTTGGGGACTTTATTAAGAAATTTTTAAAAATTCTTAGCTTCCGCTGCCCATTATAACATGCTAGAACCCTTCAAGACCGAGTGCCCATCTTGCTTGAGAAGTCTAGCTAAGATGTCCACAGCTATAATGAAAAGAGCGGGGGAGAGTGGGTCACTTATTGTGGGCCCTGCCTACACTTGATTTATCTTTGAGGTCTGCCATTCACAAGGAGAGAAACTAAAGCTGAAGATAGAAGACTGCGCACTCAACTAATCCACCTACTAGGAAAACCACTCGCTTGAAGTGCTACAAAAAGAAAATCGCAGTTTATCTTATCAAATGCCTTCTCGAAATTTAATTTGCATAGAACACCTTTTTGCTTCATTTTCTTACAATAGGAGATCATTTCATGGGCACTAAAAAAATTCTCTATAATGTATCGGCCCTTGACAAAAGCAAATTGGGATTGGTCAATTAAAGAGGAGAGAAACTTTGGTAAGCTCCCTGCAAGCATCTTAGTAATAATTTGCAAAGACTATTGAGGAGACTGATCGGTCTGAGATCACGTGCAGTGAGTGTACCTTCCTTTTTGGGTAGGAGTAAAATGAAGGCAAACTTCAGTCTGGTCAAGTCAAGCGCATCTCTATAAAACTTCTCTAATGTCATCTTTTATGAGGTTCCAGTATTTCCAAAAGAATGAGAAGGAGAATCCATCTGGCCCAAGGGCTTTCAATCCATTAAAAGGATTAAGGAGATAGATAGAGTGTCACTTGGAAACTAATTGTGGAGACTCCTATGGCAGGGAGGAGGAGATACAAAGGTTCATGTTAATATGTCTGGTTGCAAGGAGAATTATGTGGAAGGCTTGTCTTCTTTGGAAAAGCTAAGAAATCCATAGATTACTATATTTGGGCAAAAATTTCTTTTGATGAAAAAACTTTTATTTTTGCTTTTTCTTTGCGCAGATTTCCTTTCAACCAAACATGGGGAAAATTTTCTGTGTAAAACTATTATGCACCACTATTATGCCTAAAGAGGCGCAATACATAGACTTATGATCCCTACTAACGTTGCAATGAGACTTGCCATTCCTTGTCTCTAGGTTTTGGTATGACCCATTTGAGGAAGTATCTTGTATAAAGAGTACAATGGGAGCATTCTTAGTGCAATGATTGGAGCACGACAAGGGACCGTGTCACAATTATGTAAGAGAAAACCAATATAGCATTCCCACTATCACAATCTTCATCTTTGTAGAGGCAGACAACATACAATATTAATCTCCTTACTCTCAACGGTCATAATCTGCTGCATCTGCTGGACATCATAGTGTGGACACCATGCTTCTTGAATGGCAGCATTTGGCTCTTGTTTCCTACTGTAAGAATTGGATTTATGTGCCTGTGTCCTTTCACATATCATTTTACTTTCATTAATGTATGCCTTTCTTTTCTTTTTTATTGGCCATCTCTGTTGGAAATAGAGGAAGAGAGATTAGAGAGGAAAGGATGGAGAGGAAGAATACTTCAGATTTTTTCTATTCACTTTGGCTCTTGCCTTGCTTACAAAATTATAAGACTTACATAGTATTTATAGGACTTCTAGGTACATGAATAAACCTAAGTACATGAACCACTTAAATGCACATAGAAAATCCAAAAGACATAAACCACTTAAATACACATAGAAAACCCAAAAGATATGAACTACTTGAATACATATACATGAATCACCACTCCCAAGGTGATCCTTTACATATTCATGAATCCTCCCAAAATTCATTCATTAAATTAAGTTTATCTTCTCAACACCCCCCTTTAAACTTAATTTTTTGTAACTCTAAGCATCATCCTCAACTTGCTAAAAGTGTCATACTTGAGAGGCTTAGTAAAAATATCTGCAACTTGATCATGGGTCTTCACATACTTCACTTGCACTTCATTCTTTGCAATGCAATTTCTAAGAAAATGATACCTTGTATCTATATGCTTGCTTCTATCATGAAAAATCAGATTCTTTGCCAATGCAATGGTCGACTTGTTGTCAACAAAAATTTCCATGGCCTCCTCTTGTGGCATTTGTAACTCCTTCAATAATCTTCTTAACCATATGACATGACAAACACAAGAAGTAGCGGCAACATATTTAGCTTCACAAGTAGAAAGTGTCATAATTGGTTGCTTCTTCGAACTCCAAGTAAAAGCTATGTTTTTCAAGTAGAAAATGAAACCAGTAGTATTCTTCCTGTCATCCATATCTCCTGCCCAATCACTATCACTATAGCCCACAAGCTTAAATTCATTAGAATATGAATAAAGCTAGCCAAAACTAATTGTACCTTTGATGTAACGAAGAATTCGTTTCGCCGCTTTGAAATGTGTCATGCTTGGTGACTCCATAAACCGACTAATAAGCCCAACTCCAAAAAGTATATCCGATCTTGTGCAAGTTAGGTATCCCAAACTTCCAACTAAACTTTTGAAGGTTGTAGAGTCTACCTTCTCCCCTTCTTCATGCTTAGATAGCTTTACTCCACATTCCACCGGAGTGTTCACAGATTGACAATCTTCCCTCCTGAACTTCTTAAGGATTTTCTTAGTAAAACCTTCTTAAGAAATAAAAGTTCCATCCTCCATTTGTTTGATCTCAATACCAAGATAATAAGACATGAGACCAATATCCGTCATTTCAAACTCTTTAGTCATAGCTTGCTTAAACTCTCCAAACATACTTGGATTATTATCCGTAAAAATTAAATCATCAATATATAAGCAAAAAAGCAAAATATCTCCATTTTCACGCACTTTAGCATGGAGAGCATGCTTATGTGGGCACTTAGTAAACCCATTCCTTTGGAAATACTTGTCAATCTGACTATTCCAAGCCCTTGGCGCTTGCTTCAAACCATACAGTGTTGTCTTCAACTTCAACACTTTGTCTTCATGGCCTTTGATCACATAGCCCAAAGGTTGTTCAACATAAACCTCTTCCTCAAGAATGCCATTCAAGAAAGCTGATTTGACATCCATTTGATAAATCTTCCACTTCTTTAGAGCTGCAAGTGAGATTATCATTCGGATGGTCTCCAACCGTGCAACAGGAGCAAACACTTCACCATAGTCAATTCCAGGACGTTGGCTATATCCCTTGGCTACCAACCTTGCCTTGTATCTCTCTACTTCACCTTTAGCATTCTTCTTTTCTTTGAAAACCCACTTCATACCAATGGGCTTTTGACTTTCCGGTATGGTTGCTAGCTCCCAAGTTTCATTCTTCTCAATTGACTTGATCTCTTCATCCATGGCAATTCTCCACTTTTCACCTTTGACTGCTTCTTTAAAAACTATAGGCTCACAATCGGCAAAGTGACAAAAAAGCGTTAAATCATCACTTAAATTTTCTGTTACCTCATAAAGATCTTGAAGACTCCTCATTCGTGCCTTTGACTAGAGCTTCCACTAGAAGATGAAGAAGGTGTACTAGGAGTTGTTGGTGATCGAGGAGGTGTTATGGGCTCTTGAACTTCTCTTCTTTGCTCCTCCTCATCAAGGAATGGAAAAAAATCATACCTCTTCTTATCTTCATTACTCCAATCCCAAGAATCTTCTTCATCGAACTCCACATCTCTACTAATAGTCACCTTGCCAACACTTAGATTGTAGAGCTTGTAGCCTTTGGAACGTTGATCATACCCGATGAAGATGTGCTTCTTACTTTTATCATCAAGCTTGGACCTCTCATGATCAGGTACATGAACATAGCCAATGCTTCCAAAAACTCTTAAATGGAAAACACTTAGCTTTCTTCCACTCCATGCTTCTTGAGGAGTTTTGTTCCATAGATTTCTAGTGGGACACCGGTTTGATAGGTACACTGCACAGTCAACCGCTTCCGTCCAAAATTCTTTTGGCATCTTCTTTGTCTTCAACATGCTTTGAGCCATATTGAGAATGCTCCTATTCTTTCTTTCGACGACACCATTTTGTTGTGGAGATCTTGGAACGGTCAAGAACCGCTAAATACCATTTGCTTCACAAAACTCATTAAACTTGTTAGAAGTAAACTCTTCCCCTCTATCCATTCTCAAGGCTTTAATACAATAGCCACTTTATTTTTCAAAAAGTGCTTTAAATTTCCTAAAAGCACCAAATACTTCAGATTTTTCTTTCAAGAAATAAATCCAAGTTTTTCTACTACAATCATCAATAAAGAGAAGAAAATACCGATTGTTACCAAATGAAGAAGGCTTGATTGGTCCACAAACATCGGCATGAACAAGTTCAAGTGGCTCCCTTGCTCTTAAAGTAGTTTCTTTCGGAAAACTCTTTCAGAATTATTTGCCAACAAGACACCCTTCACATAGTTGATCCGGTTGGTCAATAGTCGACAAGCCCTTCAACATCTCCTTTTGTCCTAACAACTTCAAGTCTCCAAAATTCACATGCCCAAGCCTCAAATGCCAAAGCCAAGAAGAATCTTTCGCACAAGTCTTGAGACATGTAACAACATCAGTTTGGATATCAAGCAAAAACATCCTATTTTTTGTCATGGGCACCTTAGCAATCACATTCTCCCTATCATCTTGAAGTAAGAGACTACGATTTTTCATATGAACCTCGTAGTTCTTCTCCAAAAGTTATCCCAAACTCAAAATATTACTTTTCATACTTGGAATATAATAAACATTACTCATAAGTTGATAGCCACCATTTTTCATACGAATTAAAATCATACCTTTGCCTTCAATTGGAACTTTAGAATTATCTCCAAAAATGACAAACCCGGTCACGAATTCGTCAATCTCCACAAATTTGCTTTTATCTCCACACATGTGATTGCTTGCAGCATTATCAAGATACCACAAATCTTTCTTACTTCTTTCTTCTCCTTTGTAGGCGAGCAACAAAGTGGCCTCCACTTTCTTATTTTCAACATAATGAGCCTTCTCTTCAACAAAAAGGAGAACTCCAACACTCCCAAGCACAGTGTCCGATCTTTTGGCAATTGTAACACCGAACTTTGGACATATCATTTTGCCTTGTGTAGTTTTCTCTACCACGTCCTCTCGAAAAATGCCTCCTTTCTTCATTGTTGGAGTATTGATTGCCTTGTCAGCCTCTTCCTCCTCCTCTTCCTCCTCTCCCTCGACCTTGTCCCCATGCACGTCCTCTTTCTTGTTGACTTTTCTCATACTTCCTTTCTTTCTCCTTCACCGAGAGCTTGGTGGCTAGAACTTGCTCGATCGGCTCCTCCTTCTTGTTGATTCTCTCTTCATGGGCTTGTAACGAACCCATAAGTTGATCAACTGTCATAGTCTCCAAATCTTTAGACTCCTCGATGGCTACGACGATGTAATCAAACTTCGAATGCAACGAACGAAGAATTTTCTCAAGGACTCGGACATCCTCCAATCTTTCTCCATACCTCTTCATTTGATTTACTATGCCCAACACCCTCGAAAAGAAATTCGCAATAGACTCGGATTCTTGCATTCGTATACCTTCAAAATCTTCTCGTAGCATTTGAAGGCGTACTTTCTTCACTTTATCAACTCCTTGGTAAGAGTTTTGTAAGATCTCCCATGCTTGCTTGGCGATGGTTGCATTAGCCACTCTCTCGAACATGGCTTCATCCAAACATTGATGGATGAGGGTGAGAGCTTGTTGGTCCTTCTTCCGCATTCTGGGTAGAGCCTCCCTTTGAGCAGGACTCATCAAAGCTTCTTCATGAGGCTCCTCATAGCCTCTATCTACGTTCTCCTACACATCTTGCGATCCAAGCAAAGCCTTCATACGAATACACCAAGTCTCATAATTCTCTTTTGTAAGGCGAGGGAATTGAAATGGAAAGGTAGAATTGGCCATCTCCAGGATCAAGAAACTGGAGCTCTGATACCAGTTTGTTGAAAATATAGGAAGAGAGATTAGAGAGGAAAGGATGGAGAGGAAGAATACTTCAGATTTTTTTCTATTCACTTTGGCTCTTGTCTTGCTTACAAAACTATAAGACTTACATGGTATTTATAGGACTTCTAGGTACATGAATAAACCTAAGTACATGAACCACTTAAATGCACATAGAAAATCCAAAAGACATAAACTACTTAAATGCACATAGAAAACCCAAAATATATGAACTACTTAAATACATATACATGAATCACCACTCCCAAAGTGACCCTTCATATATTCATGAATCCTCCCAAAAGTCATTCATTAAATTAAGTTTATCTTCTCAACAATCTCCATTGAAACTTTGCTACTTCACTTTTTATGTCTTCATGTTTGTCCTTTTTTTCTGCCTTAATTTGTAAATAAAGCAACAGGTATCTGATATGCCCGTTTCCATGGTATTAGTATAAAGTATGGTGGAGGGCATTTGTGCTACATAAACAAGATTAAAGTTGTGCTCCCAAGTCTGTTTACTTGCAATTTGGGTTCATTCTGCATGTCAATCAACTATCTCTTCACTCACTTAAAAATAACAACATTCATTCCTTTTAGTTTATTTTGTAAGACCAAAGCTGAAAAACTCAGAAGAAATGAAAGCTTAAAAATATTTCAGACCTAATTAAAACTAGTCACCATTCTTTCCAGATCATGATAATGTAATGTCATAAGGGTTAGTAATTGCCATATGATTTTCGTCACCACTTGATTTGGTTCCTAGATTTTGTTTTTTTTTTTTTTTTTTGTAAATAATGGATGAAATTCTCATTAGGATATGGTAGAGGGAACAAGCAGTGATCAAGAATGACTGTGCCATCGCATATGCATTTTCTCATAGGTCTTTTCTTGAAATAGGAAATACCTTCATTAAGCAAGTTCAAAAGTATCATGGGTCTAAGTTCTATTCCATGCAGCGAAGATTCGAATTCTATTCTGAAGCAGGGATGGTTTATCCATGATTTTGGGGAAAGCAGGAAGATGGGGCTGGATGGAATGGAATCCTGCTTGTCCATGGTACATGCAGCTTCCTGCTCACTCCATTGGCCATATGAAATTCTATAGGCTCATAGGTCTCCCCCACTGAGTTACATATGCATGTTATTGTGAGAAAAGATCAAGGAAAAGATCACTTCTTCTAACAGATGAGAAAATGGTTAGCTAGAGCCAGATTCTAAACCACTAAAGCACTCTACCAGCAGAAACAAGAATTCCAAGATGATGACAGAACCAACAGCTGCAATAGATGTCATGGTAGTTGTTACTGCCAATATTCTGCCAATATTTTTGCTGAAGTTACTGCCCTGAAAGTGTAGCACTCCATGTTTTCAGGTTGTATCTTTCAAGTGGTTGCTTTACCATGTGGCGTATAGAATAGAAGAGGTGATTGGCTACTTATTATTTCAAGAATATAATTTAAGCAACGTATATGTGCGCATGCGTCCATGTGAAGCAGCTTTTGAAGTTTTTTTTTTTCCTGCAGAAAAAGTAGCTTTTGAAGTTGGCTGAACTGGATGGACCTTTGTTGCTCCTGCCATGTTTTCAGAATAAGATCGGCTGCTGGCCTGGCTGATGGCGATGGTTCATCCAGATTGTTGACTCCGTTTGCGTGGAGAAAAACAGTAGTTTGGGTCCATTTGCGATCACTGATCAACCTCAACTTGATCTTGTGTTTCTCTATACACTGTTGCTTGTTGCAATGATCTCGAGTCATGTCATCTTGTGGAATTTCAACAGCCTTCTGTTCTTTAATTTTTCTCAGAGACAGGTTTAGATTGGCACCATAACACTGTTCATGACAGAAGGTTGGAATTTGTTGGAGATAAGAATTGATTCATACTCTCTACAGCCATTGTTGCTGACCAAATCTTTTGTAACTTGAAATAGAGTGAGGGGAAATTTGGGATTCACAACCACCCACTCTGGCCTCCTCCTCCATCAAGGTCCATCTTCGCCAGTTGCTCAATGTTTTTTGGCGAGGATCCAAATAAGTTTTTTGATATTTGGTATTTGATAGAGCACCATATTGCCTGCATGATTTACACTCAAGCAGTGCTACATAATCTCCTCTACCTCAAAGACGTTGTCCCTAGTTGCATATAAGAATAAGTGACTTCCATTCCAGCTGTTTGGTTAGGAGGAGTCCTATTCTCATTCCAATTCTAGGAAGGAATGGAAATATGTCTCAATCTCCCAAAATCCAATCTGAATTCTCCCTAGTATGTAAATTCCATTCCGATCCCGTTCATGAACTAAACACGTCGGAGAATTTGACTATGATCATTCCGATCCCAATTCCGATCGCAAACCAAATGCACCCTATGCCTGGTGTCTACGAGTGCCTCTTTTAAATGTTTATTTGGGTAGAAAGAGAGCCGCATATCACTTCAACTGCAAAATAACAGTCCTGTTGGGGGAAAAATAAATCGCCCTGGAGCACGTGAGCAGATCGCCAGCACGTGATTGAAGGCATCCGACTTGGCACCCGACCGGTAGGCGCCCGACCTGTAGGCGCCCGACCTGAAGGCTCTCGATCTGGCGCCCGGCCAAATGTTCGACTCCGAAACGCCCGACCGGGCACCCGACCTTAGTGTCCTCGACCTCGGGAGCCCGACCTTGCTATCCACATGCAGCGGTCACATCCCTCTGCAGCTCGGCCGAGGACCATACCCTGCCACCGCTGTCAACAATTAATGCGCATGGCCTCTGCAGACCTCCGGCTCACTCAACAATTAATACGCATGACCTCTGCAGACCTCCGGCTCACTCAACAATTAATGTGCATGCTATCTACGGATCTCAAGCCCTTCATGGCAAACAGCTGACCTGCTCGGCTACGTCCGATCAGCCACGACGACTTACTGGCTCCGGCTTGATCTCCTACGGCAATGCAATAATTCACACGTTCGTGCATTAATTCTAATGACATGCTCAATTATGACGGTAACCCGTTCGCTCCATCACATCACAGGTAATCATGTATCCTCTATAAAAGGGGAGCGCTTCCATCTTAGAAGGGGTTGGACTCTGAAACTCAGGAGACATATTTTCTTCCTCCTTCTACACATTAGCCCCTTCTGACTTAGGCACCGGAGGGCCGGCGCCGGAAACCCCGGCCACCGACTTTTTGCAGGTCTCCCGAAGGACGCTGCCCGTCGACAGACCGCCACCCGCCAACTCTCGCCGGAGCTCCTCCTTCTCAGCCGAGCGGTCACCCCCGGGTCCAATTTCCAGCAACAAATCCAAATGCTGCACCCTGGTCTACGTCCAAGAAGAGAGAAGGTTGCTCTTGCTCATCAGCATAAGTTGTCAAATATAATTGAAATTCCTGTAATTTAAGCTTCATGCAACTGTAATAACTTAGCATCTTCATCTACTGGCAAGTACAAAGGCCTGTGGATGACAGAAGCCCCACTACAGGGACCTACATCTTAAGCACAGAACAAACAAGACAGGCTACTTTGGATCTTACCATCACTACATCCGTAAATAGTGATGAATGCACTTGAATATTTGAAAGGCTTTCAGAAGGCTTTGGTCAGCACAAATTACCTTGATCATACTTTATTTACAGAAAGCGCATAGAATGAATTCTGGACATTCCTATTCAAAAGCTTATCTATTAACAAAAAAAAAAAAAAAAAAAGATACTTGTCGCTCTCAGACAATGGACTTCAAATCATACCAACAGTTTTTGCTGGCAAATCTTCTATCGTTGGAGCATAAGCAGTATCTTTCACTAAACACTTTCTGCTGCTCCACAGCTGCAATCCAACATCTACCAGTATTGGCCTCAAAAGGTGGATTCTTTTTTGTGGGTGAGTGGAATCTGGAAAAGAGAAAGAGAAAATAGTATATTAATAAATAATGAGATGCTTATTTTCAGAACAGGAGAACCACCAGAATTCCTTGAATGCTGAAAGACCTGGCAATGCAGCTCGTGGCTCAGCCAAGGTTGCTGATTCAAAAATCAAGACAACTCGGATAGTATTAAAAAATAATCCAAATTCAGCCGAGCCATAACGAGTCTTCCACGACTTTGTTGAATCAATGAATCAAAAAATCAATCAAGTTAGATTCCTAATTTAGCCAAATTAAATCGAACCGTCATCAGGTCGGACGAGTGATGCCAAGTGGCCGCCAAGTTAAATGAAGACACCATTGCTGAAGAGGAGGAAGAGCAAAGGGACATGGTTCTGGGGGTTGGGGTGAAAAAAAGAGTGATATAAGAACAAGATCCTATTCCTCCGCCTGCGAACCAACACTAGAGATGACAGCGAATTTTTTTCTAAAAGATTAGTTTAATCATAATGATGGGCAAAAATTTTTTATGTTAATTTGAAGTTTGTATATTTTCTTAACTAAGTGATTTGGGCATAATTAATTTTAGCAACTTGAAATATTGATATCCAAATTGATAATGCTACTGTCTAATTAGGTTTTGCATACATACTTCTAATTATTTAAGATTAGAATATTACTAAATTCAAAAATTAATTATAGATATCTAGATCATCAAATACTTTTTAAATTATTTATATGTACGCCTGCAATATACGTCTCGACTAAGATATCATCGGTTGATTCGTCCAAATCAAAAAGACAGCAAGTCAGACACGATCCACGAGTTTTGACTTCCTAACCTGAGGCGGCACGCCATAGAGCAGGAAGGTACGGACAACAGATGGCCGTAGAAGCATAAGAAAGAAAGAAAGAAAGAAAGAAAGAAAGAAAGAGAGAAAGAAATATCATCAAGGCATCAAATCCAAATCATCAATCATCTGCTAACTGTCCCATCCTCAAGGGATCTCTCGCTCAAAGAAAGACAGCAGCCCTACTTTATTTCCCTTCTCTTTTCCACTGTGTAAACAGGCTTGTGACTTGTAAGCAATGAAGTAGTAGTTGCTGGCAAGCCTGGCAATGAAATCTTGCACTATTGAAGGACAAAGACGTATCCTCAGCATCTTCAAATGGGATAGAGAAATGGGCAATCATGAAGTCCATATTTTATTCATCATTTTTGGTTGTCTGGGGAAGCTGAAGCATCAGCATAAAAAGCTGCTTCTTTTTTTTTTACAAATGGGAAAGAGACCAGTTGTTGCCAATTATAGAGAAGCCAAAACCCTCCCTCTCCTCCATATCAGCATGAAAACAACCCCAGGCTTCCTGTCAAATTATGCACTAGTTTTTTTGATTCTCTTGAGCTTTGTTCTTTCTTTTTTCTTTAAGAAAACCCAAAGGAACCAGTTTCCAGGACCATCTCCAGGCGACCAGGGACCAGAATCTTCACCTTGGCCATAGCAGCAAACCATCATCAACAACAGCAAACAACTTTGAGTGACTGCCCTACAACTGATACAATATAATAATAATAATAATAATAATCATAATCACTTGGTCTAGCCATGGCCAGAAAGGCAGCCAAGGAAGGGCTCTAAGAGCCCATCAATATACGAGCAAGATAAAAGAAAAGAAGATGAACTGAGGCCAATCCAGCAAACAAAAACCTTGTTTCGTACATATCAGCAGAAAAACGCGCTTCTCTCTTTCTCTGTCCCCCTTCTCCGTCTACTATATAGACCAAGAAATTCTAAGATATACGAGAACATTGATAGAAAGTGGAAATTTAAGTTGCCATCTGATTAAACTTCAACCTGAGATGGAATGGGAGAAGCCCCCGAAAGCTTGATCGTGAATTTTCTTCTCCACTATGTCAACCTCTCTCTTCTCCCTTTCTATCACTGATTAGAAGCAGAGGAATCAGATGGCGGCTTACCGGCGATGCCGCCATGCTCCTCTAGAGGAATATGGAACCCTGAGAAACCACCGTCACCGCAGAATACGAATCCTGCGGTTGCAACTGATGGTGATGATGAATGGACTCCCGCTGGGTGAATCTGATGACCGGTGGCGGCGGCGGCGGCGGCGGCGGCGGCAGCAATCGGATCCATCCAGGCGCGAACCGACGGCAAGAAACTGGACTGAAGGGTTCCCCTCTGAGAAAGAAGCTGGCTTGGGCTGAGCGCCGGGTGCAGCGGCACCGCCTGGAGTGGTGGCATATTGAACCCATAACCTCCACCACCTTCGCCGCTACTAGTCTCCGACGCATTCCATGCAACAATTCTCTGGTTTTGCTCGGGCCAGCTGGCGGAGGTGGCATCGAAGGCTGGATAGCCAGGGAGGAAGTTCTGCTGGGAGGATGCAGTAGGTATTTGATTCTGGTGAAAGATGGGATCTTGCAAGGAGTGCAGGGAGAGGCGGAGGTCTTGGGCTTGGCTGCTACTACGAGATAGGAGGTCCGGCGGGTGGTCCTGGTAAGAGGATGAAGCAGCGGTCGTGGCCATAGGAAAGAAGGTCTTGATGGTGTCGGCGATGGAGTCGGAATCCAATGGAGGAGGGAGGAAATTACCGCTGCTATAGGCGGCTTGTTCAGCGTTTGGTTCGGTGGGCACAGGCTGGTCATGGAGGTGATCGTGCTGATTTGGAGGTGAAGGATTGGAAAAGTGGGTGGCGGTGGGAGGGTACCAGCGGGGGAGCTCGGCGAGATCATCGATGGCAGCCTTCGCATGCTTGATGAGCCAGTCCACGGCCTTGCTGGGGCGGTCATAGCCAAGGCGGTCCTGGACGTCGTAGAACTGGATGGCGGTGTGGGCCGAGAGCCGGACACGGCGGTCCCGCAGGCCCTTGGCAGTGCACACCTTGCTGTGCCGGTCCTTGCGCCCGGTGGACCGCATAATGTGGCCCCCCGGGACCTCCACGACCTGACCACCGCCTCCTCTCAAAGCCCCCAACCTAGAATTATAGGGCGGCAGCCGCTGCTGCTGGTGGTGGAGCTTCTGCTGGTCGTGACTGTGGTGGCGGCGGCGGCGGTTCTCTTCCATCCTCTCTGAGAGGCGAGCATATTCAGACGAAGAAGCCGTGGTGGTCCAAGAACGTTTTATTTTGGCTGCTGATGAATTTGATGCAGTCGGAAGCCTTAAAGTAGTCAGTCCTCTAATTTCTTCCTCTTCCTCTTCTTCTCTCTCTCCACCCCCTCTTCTTAAGTGCTTGAGGAAAGGCAGGCCTTCTCCTCCTCTTTATATTTTGAATCAGCTAGTACCGAGTCCTCCTGAGATCTAGACTCTCTTGTCTACTTTTTCTCTTCGGCTGCTTCCTTTAAACCCTTAATTTCTTCCAACTCCTCCTTCTCTTCTTGCTTTGCTACGATCTGGTCACGATGCACTCTTGCCTTTGTCTTCCAAAGGGTTTGGACAAGCAGCTGCCGCGATTCCATCACCAACAGCACTCGCTCACTCTATTCCCCAATAGCATCAGCCACAAAGAGGCACCTCAAAGATGCCAAGTAAAGAAAGTAAATGAGCAAATTACAGGAGAAAGTGATACAACTCTATTCCCTCTTCTTTTTCTTTAACTCTTGCCACTTTTCAAAGTCCTTGGCCCTGGCAAAGGGGAAGCAAGCATAGTGAGAAGAGAGACTGTTATATAGCTCCACGGCTTCCCCTAGTTTTGTTGAGCAGCAGCAGCACCAAAACCTTCACATTTTAGCAGCTAATGGAGGATGGCAAAGGGTGAAAGGGGAGGAGAGAAGAAAATATTACTGTGTGAGAGTACGGACTGGGCCTATAGGAGGAGGTTGGATGATGCCACTGGAGGAGAGGGTGGCGCGCAGACAGACAAGCGTCAGAGAGTAAAGATCATGGTGAGCTCAGCCGTTTATCACCCTCTCTCCCAAAATAAATCCCTATACCAGCACTAGAGCTTCAGCCCCCTCTGCCCCTTGCTTTTCTTTTTCTTTTTGGGTACAATTGCCCCTCTCTCTCTCTCTCTCTCTCTCTCTCTCTCTCTCGCGACTGGAAAACGACCCTTTCAGGCTTTTTTTCGCCTTTATTGCGGCTTTGGCAGACGAAACATCACCTTTCCTAACCCTATTGTTACCACCCTCGTATCTCCCTATTGCCCCTGGTGCCATGGTGCCCATATAATCACCCTTAACTTATAAATTTTCATTATCTCACAAAAACAATAAATACATCTAATCACAAATAATATGATTAATTAATAATCAATTTATTAGGCCCATGCTACAGTATTTCTAAATCCATATAGATTATGGATTGACTTCATTATTGTATCATTTGTAACAGTCCAAAATCTACTGAAGCATATGTGGACTAAATATAAGTCTGCATGGATCTTTATAGCTCTTTTGATTCATCCATCATTATTGTTTTAGCAAATGGGGGATATCCTAAGAATAACCGGAATAAATGAAACTCTACTATACATGCTTTTTTTAGCAAAACTATGTGTATGATAGCATGGCATGTGACATGTAAAGCGAGGATTAGCTCTGGAATTATATCATAAGCAACAATTAGGAACTTGATGGGAGAAAAAGTAGGCCCCCCAACGCACGTGACTGAGAAACTCAAATCCGACGACACACGTGATCTCAATAGACATGGTCTCGATAGCCATGGGCTTGGCGAGCACGAGCTCGACAAATGTGACCTCGACAAAACCAACCTCAGAAAGCCTGATTTCAGCATACATGATCTCGACAACCATGAGCCCGACAAATGCGAGCTCGGCAAGCGCACCCTGACCTGACCGAGCAGAGCCCGCTCGACCTCGAGGCTAGAAAGGACCCAGTCAAAACCCATAGCCGACTCCACCGAAAATCTAGCTGATCTCCGAATCGAAACGCCTACAACGTTCTCCATATCCGGGATCGACCCCCGCAATCTGCGCCACGACAGCTGTCGAATTCAAATCCTTCCGTTCTCCACCAATGGCCAGCTAATTCAAATTTTCAGGCCAATTAAGGTAACGTATTTCAGTCCGAAATTTCCGCCATAACGCCTGATAGCATGTAACTGCCACACCACCTCCTATAAAGAGAAAAAACTCCAAGAAGACGGGGACTCTTCCTCCTCCATGCCTGGGCTTCTCCACTAAAAACTGTCTCCAAATCTCTCTCTAATTTAAGCATCGGAGGGCCTTTGCCAGAACCCCCGGCCTAGACTTTTTGCAGGTTCTCCGGAGATAGCCGTCAGCCGCCACCATCTCCCGGAGACAGCCTTCTACAACAGCCCGCGGCGGAAGCTCCTCCCTTTGGTTCGCTATCACTCCCGGGTCCCATTTCCAGCAACAACATTTGGTACTAGAGGAAGGGACCGAGTCGTGATCATGAGGCTGAGGAGCTGAGGAGCTTCTAATACCTTCAGACAACGTGCACCAACTTCCGGCCGCTCAGTCTAGAATTCGCCGTCGATTCCTCCAACGGGCCAAGCTTCGCAGATCTAGCCGCCATAGTTTGATGCGCTGGTACAACAAGTTCAGGCATTGGCTGCGACAGTCAAAGGCCTGCAACAGACGGGGGTCCCTCCGGCGCCACCCCTGCAAACTCGTGCTCGATCGGCACTCCCCCTAAATGGGCAGATATCGTGAAGTTGAAATTCCCGTCGCGGCTCCTCAAGGATCAACGACGGAAAACAGCGCTCCCACCAAGATTCCCCCTAAACGTCTCCTCAGGAGGAGTCATCGGGGAATCGCCAAGATAGGAGGCCACAGCCCCAGGCCCGGTCGCAACCCTCCGAGGCCGGGTCAGGCCCAGCCCCGGGGCAATTTCCGCCGGGACAGGCAACAGTGGCGACGTCCCAAGGTGGAGAACTCAACAAGAAGGTCAAGGAGCTCGAGCGGCGGATTGATGCGCTTCAGGATCAAGGGGTGAAGCGTGAAGGCGACCCTTACTTCACCACCATGTCACCCTTCTCTTGTCAGATCGAGAACGAGCCGATCCCACCGAGCTTCAAAATGCCACAGATAGAACCGTATAGTGGGGCCACCGACCCACTGGATCATCTGGAGAGTTACAGAGCTTTCATGGCACTGCAGGAATCTTCGGATGCCCTACTGTGCAAAGCATTCCCAGCCACTCTTTGAGGGACGACCCGACCTTGGTTCTCGGGGTTGAAGCCGGACACCGTGTCCTCCTTCGAACAGCTTGGCAAGCAGTTCGCTATTCACTTCGCTGCTAGTTGGCACCAGTGACGAACGTCAGATTCTCTTCTTGACATAAAGTAGAAGGAGGAAGAATTCTTGAAGGACTACATCGACCGTTTCACCGCCGCTACTTGGGAGGTTCGCGACCTCGACCGATCGATTGCCATGTTGGCACTGAAGACTGGAGCTCGGTCTTACAAGTTACAAGTTTCTTTTCTCCATCGAAAAGAACTTCCTCGCCAACTTCGCAGAGAAGCTGGCCCGAGCTCGAAAATATGCGAAGGCAGAAGAAGCCATGGGTACTCGGCGAGACGCTGTCGAACGACCTTCGAAGATGCAGAAGAAGCGTCGCAAGGAGCGTGGCCGCCCAAGAAGTACGTCGGCCCACCGAGATAAGAACATGCCTCGGCTGAAGAGCCCGCCTCACCCGAGACCGCAGCACCGATCGAGATCACCACGCCGCCCGAGGTCGCCACCGAGGAGGCTCAAAGACTATACTCCTCTCAACTCTACTCGGACCGAGATCCTAATGGAGATAGAGGGTCAGGGCTACCTCCGACCCCCCACTGCAAATGCGATAGATGGAAGCCCAAAAATGCTCCAAGAAGTACTGTCGTTTCCATCGAGACAATGGTCATGACACAGAGGATTGCTTCCAGCTCCGAGAAGAGATCGAAGCACTTATCCATCGGGGAATGCTCGGTCGATTTGTACAAGACCGATGTGAGGGAAGAGGACCAGTGGTAAACACCACATCATCTGAGGGGCAGAACGATAACAGGCCCATTGCTGGCACCATCAACATTATAGAGGGTGTCCCTGCTGAAGAAAGCTTGGCCAGAGAATCTGCTAAGAAGGAAGCCCCCCCGAAGCGTCAACGTACCACAGAAGTCATCTCGTTCTCGGATGAAGATATAAAAGGAGTTGAAACTCCTTATGATGACGCTGTGGTTATTTCTATGGTTATAAATAAATTTGATGTAAAACGCATTTTAGTTGATAATGGAAGCTCGACAAACATTTTATATTATGATGCTTTCCAAAAAATGGGAATAACGGAGGGTCAGCTCCGAAGAATAAATGTTCCACTGGTCGGATTCACCGAAGATTTAGTCCCAGTTGAAGGCATGATTAACTTGCCTATCATGGCCAGGCTTGCTCCTCGAGAGAGCACTGTGAGGACGGACTTCCTTGTAGTCCGACCGCCTTCGGTCTACAACGCTATCCTTGGCCGATCAGGACTCAATGCTCTCTGAGCTGTAGTTTCGACTTATCATCTGCTTGTGTCGTTCCCCACCGAGTGAGGAGTCCGTGAAGTTCGAGGGGATTAGGTAACGGCCAAGCAATGCTATATGGCGACCCTCAAAGCAAAGCAACCAATTGAAATACCAAGCCGAGCGGAACAATCCACTAACGCGTCAGCCCAAGGTTCGGACCAGGCACTGCCCATCGAAATTCTGGAGGTACGAGACGAGCCTAAGAGGGAACGGGCAGAACCTAGCGAGCTCCTCATTCAAATTCCCTTGAGAAAAGACCGTCCGGAGTAGACCATATAGATCAGCTCTGGCCTGAGCCCTCATGAGCAGGATCGCTTGATCGAGTTCCTCCAATCCAACACGGACGTCTTCGCCTGGTCGCCCACTGATATACCAAGAATAGATTCCGAAGTCATGGTCCACCAACTTCAGGTGAAACCAACCTACAAGCCCGTGAGACAGAAGAAATGGAGCTTCATCCCAGAACGATATCGAGCAACGGCTGAGAAGGTTAACAAGCTCCTCGAGGCCGGCTTCATCAGAAAAGTCACCTACCTAGACTGGCTAGCCAATGTAGTCCTCGTGAAGAAAGCCAACGGAAAGTGACGCATGTGCGTGGACTACACCGACCTCAATAAGGCATGCCCGAAGGATAGCTTCCCTCTCCCAGGATCGATCAGCTTGTTGACTCGATCTCAAGACACCAACTACTCGCATTTATGGACGCCTTCTCGGGATACAATCAGATCCGAATGGTGCCCGAGGACAAGAAGAAGATGGACTTTATCACCGACAAGGACCTCTACTGCTACAAAGTAATGCCGTTTGGGTTGAAAAATGCTGGAGCGACATATCAAAGGCTGGTCAACAAGGTCTTCAGAGACCAGATAGGCCGAAATATGGAGGTTTACGTGGACGATATGCTGGTGAAGGGCCAAACGGCAGAGCACCACATCACCGACCTCGATGAAGCATTCTCCACTCTTAGAAAGTACCAGATGAAGCTCAACCCCACCAAATGCGCCTTTGGGGTTACCTCGGGCAAGTTTTTTGATTTTGTGGTAACTCAACATGGGATCGAAGCGAACCTCGAGAAGATCCAAGCACTGCAGAAAATGGTACCATCAAGGAATCGGCGGACGAGTAGCGGCCCTGGGGAGGTTTGTCTCGAAATTGGCGGAACGATATCTTCCCTTCTTCAAAGTTCTCAAACGGCCGAAGGACTTTGTGTGGACCGAAGAATGCCAACAAGCCTTTGAAGAGCTCAGATGCCATCTCGCCTCCCCTCCATTGCTCACAAAACTCCAGCCGGGTGAGCTCCTTTATCTGTACCTGGCTATCTCCTCGGTAGCGGTCAGCTCAGTCCTAGTTCGAGAAGAAGATAAATCTCAAAGGCCGATATACTACACCAGTCAAGTTCTACGGGACGCGGAGACCCGATACTCCAAGCTAGAGAAGACGGTCTACGCGCTGCTTATTTCAGCCCGAAGGCTCCAGCCGTAATTTTAGGCTCATACTGTAGCCATATTAACCAACCAACCAATAAAGCAAGTCCTGCGATGGTCGGATCGCGCGAGAGAATCGCAAAGTGGACGGTCGAACTCGAAAAATTCGACTTCGAGTACCGACCCAAGTCGGCAAACAAGGCACAAGTGCTCGCTGACTTCATAGTAGAGTGCACCTTACGAGACGACCCCGAAATCGAGCTCACACCAAAAGAGGATACCCCTGAGCAACCATGGAATCTACACGTAGACGGCTCCTCAACCTCGGAGGGTAGCGGTACAGGCCTCAATCTTACCAACCCAGATGGGGTGGTTGCGAAACAAGCTCTACACTTCGAGTTTCCTACCTCTAACAACGAAGCAAAATACGAGGCACTTATTGCCAAGCTCAAGTTAGCAAAAGAGTTCGAGATCAAAAGTCTGAGCCAGGTCCTGGAAGATTTTGAGGCAAGAAAGTCGTCGATGCAGAAATACCCCCAAAAGGTGCGAGACATTACCTCCACATTAAGCGCCTTCGACATCCAGCACATCCCCAAAGCGAAGAATGCGAGGGCGGACCAGCTGTCAAAGCTGGCAACTTCCTGCATGAGCAAGCTTCCGAAGACCACAGCGCTTGACTACCTCCAAACACCAAGCACCGAGGAGCCCGAACCAATCCTCTGTGTTTTCACATACACTTCGATCTGACCTGGAGGAGGTCTCATAACCCGGTCTTCCGACCTCGCAGGCTCAAGGAGAAACCTGCGCTGAGGGAAAAATCGAGCTCAAATCAGGTCCAATTCCTCCTCGGCCAAGTTTGACCCGATTCCATCCGGGCTATGGCCCATCTCCAGTACGACCTCCTTCCCATGGAAAAGGTCCCTACCAGAAGACGAAGCACCACCCGACATTGTCGTGCTCACTAAGTAGTAAAAGATAAAGAAGAAGGAAGGAGAAGAAGAAAAAGAAAAGCGGTAGTCCTCTGAGCAAATGTGGGTAAGAGACCTACTGTGGGTTTCACCGAAAACGTCGACGGCCGGAAGCGAGAGATTAAAGCGATCACCAGAAAACACCCCGAAGCGCCTTCAGGAGAGACTCAACCACTATCAATGGGAAGAGCAAGGGAAAAAAATAAACGAAGGGAAGCTATGGCAACCAAATGAGCTTTTCCAAAGCCAGTCAGGGGTTTATATAGACATCCCCAACGGAACAGATCGCTAGGAACCAGCCTTACCCCTCGCTCGGATCACGCCACATGCTAGCCTCAGAAACCAGCTGGGCGTATCAATCCGAATCGACACCATAAAAGCGGAAGATTGACAACCACTGTTCGTCTTTTCCTGTCTACCTAAAAATATGCTAGACAGATCGTTGTTACAACCGACGAACAAAAGTTAAATTTAAATTTTACTCTTACCTTTCCTACTCGAAGAATAGTGGTTGTAAGAGGTCGATCCACAGGGAGGCGATTGGAGTTGCATAAAAATTAGAACGTTCACTCGGATTTGAAATCGATTTTTGAATTATAAAAGAAAAAAACATTATTTTGAGGATGTTGATATGATTTTCTAATTGAAACTAACTAAAGGAAAGAAAGAAAACTTGCAATTGAATTCTAATGTAGAGTAGGGGTCGATTCCTGAAGACATAATATAAATAAAAACTGTAGATCGAATATCGAAGAAAAATTTCAAAATTATCTTAAAACTAAGAATTCCAAAATGCATAAAATGAATTGCAGAAATTAAATTGAAGCTTAAAACATAGATTGCATAAAAGATAAATGTATGGATTGCATAAAAGAGAAATTACAAAAATAAAATGAAGATTGGAAGCTTAATGCTTCCTCCTACAAATAAAAGAAAAACAAGAAAATTGCGTTTTCTTTCCCTCTCTCTCCCACGGTGGGCCTTCAACATAAAATATATTTTTTTATTTCTTTCTTCTTCCCAAGAACAGAGCAATGCTCTGTTTCTTGGCCTCCACCCCCGAGCACACCCCCTTCCCTCTTCCTCCTTCTCCTTTTATAGCCGTGGACGGATGCCTGATGCGGAAGGGAGATGGCAGACGCGGTGAGGACGCGGGGAGGAGTCGATCTTGGCGTGATCCGGGCGCTGTGGGGAGCTGGATGCGGTGATCACGGGCGATTGCGGACGTGATGCTGCGATTTGCTGGAGAATCACGGCCGGCTGGATCGATGCTTGGGCTCACTCGCGGAATCATTGGGAGGAGGAAGAGGGTAGACGAGCGTGAGATCCATGGATTTCCTTCACGGGATGCTGTGAGGAGTTACTTTGGATGCAAGGAAGGAAGGCACGGATGGCTGGGAGCATGATCGTCGGGATTGCACGCGGAAGAGGAAGAAAAACGGAAGGGAGGAGACGCGTTGGATTGCTGATCTTCCCTTCTTTGGGTGCCGGATTGGAAGCGGAAGAGGAAAGATGCTGGGAGAGGAAGGTGGGAACGGCTTGCATCAAGGGATTCCGGGAGGTGGGGACACGGTGAATTCTTTCTTCTCCCCTTCTTTCGCACGGGATCTCAGGAGGAAGGAGAGGGCGGTGATGCACTGCGGACGGCTGGAGTGGAACGCGGCAGCTTCTGGGAGAATTTGGATTCGTGCTGGCTGCGATCGACGGGCGCGGGATCCGTGGAGGCGTGATCGTCGGGAGGAGCCATTCATGGAAGAGCTGGGATTTGGGCGCTGCTGGTACGGTGGCTGGCACGCGGTGGGGACTTGAACCTTTGGCTTCATGGCTAAAGGGACTCGTTGAAACGGTCGGCTGTGATGATGGCGTGATCCATGGCTTGCTAGGAGGACTCGTTGATGATGCGGACGGAGTGGATTTATTTGGGATGTTGATGATTGGCTGGGCGGATGGCCGAGAAGGAAATGATCGCGGGGCCTTGATGCGGGACTGACTTGATGGATGACGCAGGATTTCATGCATGTATGGCAGCTGGAGAATTTGTTGAGCTCGGGCTGCCGGGCATTGGGCTCAAACCCAATATTATTGGGTCTCTTGGATTACTCGCACTCAAACACAAATACAACGTTAATTAGTTAATTTTATTATTAATGATTAATTATAATACTAATTAAAATGGTCTGATGATTGCACTTTTGTGCTCTCATCAACCACCCCTTCGGATACTGGAGCCCAATTCTGAGGCCGCCACACAAAACCGCCTCGAGAAGAGGGAGCCTTTTTCAAAAAATAGCCAAGAAAATGCTTTTTCCCCTTCTTCTAACTACTTCCTTCGCCCAAGATCGAATACAGCTTGAACTCGGAAGTCGGAGGGTAAATGATGGGGGAAAAAGTGGGCCCCCCAATGCATCTGACTGAGGAACCCAAATCCGACGACGCACGTGATCTCAATAGACATGGTCTCGGTAGCCATGGGCTTGGCGAGCACGAGCTTGACAAACGCACCTCAAAAAGCCTAATTTCAGCATACATGGCCTCGGCAACCATGAGCCCGACAAATGCGAGCTCGGCAAGCGTGCCCTGACCGAACAGAGCCTGCTCGACCTCGAGGCTAGAAAGGACTAGTCAAAACCCACAGCCGACTCCACCGAAAATCTAGCTGATCTCCGAATCGAAACGGCTACCACGTTCTCCATATTCGGGATCGACCCCCGCAATCTATGACGCGACAGCTATCGAATTCAAATCCGTCCGTTCTCCACCAAGGGCCAGCTAATTCGAACTCCCAAGCTAATTAAGGTAACATATTTCAGTCCGAAATCCCCGCTATAACGCCTGATAGCGTGTAACTGCCACACCACCTCATATAAAGAGAAAAAACTCTAAGAAGACGGGGACTCTTCCTCCTCCACGCCTGGGCTTCTCTACTAAAAACTGTCTCCAAATCCCTCTCTGACTTAAGCATCGGAGGGCCTTTGCCGGAACCCCCAGCCCAGGCTTTTTGCATGTTTTCTGGAGGTAGCCGTCAGCCGCCACCATCTCCCGGAGACAGCCTTCTACAACCGCCCGCAGCGGAAGCTCCTCCTTTTGGTTCGCGATTACCCCGGGTACCATTTCCAGCAACAACAGAACTCATTGGGTGGCCGGCGTTCGGTCGCCAGAGAAGTACATGATCGATTTGGGAGCTTGGCACAGAACACCGTCCTTGCGTGTCAAGGGTGTCATTCTTACTCTGACAACACAAGCTCATGGAACCGATGTAAGTTGAAATTTTGCTTCTGAGGCAGAACTAGTTGGAATAAACAGCTAACATTTTCGCTTCCAAGCATATGGCTGCTTTTGAATTTCAATGTGCTAAATAACCTTTTTGGATTATGCTCCATGCATAATGGATATCAGTGTTTCACATATTGCAACCAGTTGCATAACAAGAAAAAAAAAGGTTTACAACATGCATGCATGCGTATTTGTACATGCAAGTGTATTCTATATGTATTTCCTATTGAAAATATTGGTAATTTTCTTAAGACCGAGGGCATGACATATTAGTTAGTGGTATAGTGCTATAATTTGCCTTGTATTTACATGATAGACAGCTAGAAGAGCCTCTCTATTGACTGAGGCCCACTATGGGGACTTGTTGATAAAAATATCACCTCAAAAAAATTCAAATAAACCACAAATAATTTAATTTCACCGAAACAACCATTTTCGATGCGTACCTCTTTGACGGCATTTCCTTTCGATCCACAATAAAATAAATAATATCTGTAGTCGGTCCGAGGCGTGTAATCACTGTCTTTGAAAGAGATTTGCCTTCTTACATGCACCGGATTCTGACGACTCCTTCCCAGGATACAACGGACTATTGAATTTGTAAACGTGCACAGTACTATAAATTTTCTTGAACTCGGCAGGGACTTTTCTGTATGCTCATACCCCTAGATTGAAGAAACAAAACTTTGAAATGAAAAATCAGAAACAAGGGAGAACTCTTCTTTTGCTTTTTCTTTTTCTTTTTTTTCCCCTTGGTGTAGCCTTCTATCTGCTTCACCCCTCCAACGTTTACGCTTTAATTGAGTTGTCCGTTGAGTTCTTCAACAGGCAGCTCTACATTAATGAGTTTAAATGGAGGAACGGTTTCAAACCATTCTGATAAGAGAGAGGCCTTTCAAATTTCAAAAAGAAACCTCTTACACTTGTGATATGCTTGATATTCACAGTTGATTCATCCGGTGTTCAAAGGTGAAGTCCCCAACTTGAATTTTTTGAGATATCTATAGATGTATAAGTTTTACCTATCTTAGGCCTTTAGGCATTACACCTCTGTTTTGGAGGGCTTTTGAGAGGTGTGAGATTGAGAGCTTTTGTAATTAGGATTTTCGTCTCTTGGTATTTTCTTCGCCATTAATTGAAATTTCTCTGATCATCTTCTACATAAATCTCTATGTTCACCATTAATTTAATTTTTCTCTCATCATCTTCTACGCAAATCTTGTGTGTGTGTGTGTGTGTGTAAACTGGTGTGGTGTGTGCCATGCCAAAACACGACTTAGTTTAACAAATGTTTGCATGATCATATCCCAGTTAAGAGTTGGATCGGGTGTAATTGGTCTCAAATCCAAATGTACCCGAGTTGGAATCCATTGTGAAAATATGTCAGCAAGCCTCTGCAACCTATTCATACGGATAGTGTGGGACCTAGCATATGGAACTATTTCTCGGTTTCTTATCATGCTTTTGTTGTATATGGTACAATTATTCTAAACTTTATCTAGATTTAGGCATCTGCATGACATGGCCAACAAGATGCTTTTCAATAGATGCCGGCTGATAGAAGAGAGCGAGAAAAGCAAAGCTACATTCATTTTATACAAATCTGATCTAATCCTACATAGTTTATGTTGATTTTTCTCTTTTTTTTTTGATAATTAATTTATCTTCTTTTTTTTCATTGGAAGATAAAACTTATGAAAACTTCATCGATACAATAAAATATAGTGAAGACAGGTATATTTATGGACTTTAATGCAAATCTTCACCCTGAAAAAGTCTTGAGACCTAACTAATTTTCTCTTTTTTTTTTTTAAGTTTCTGATGTTTCTGTTCTTTTTATTGTCTTGGACGGTACGTAAGCCATCAATTTCCACTTTGGCCGGGTTTGTTATGTCTTGTATCTTTTTGACTTCTCCCAATGTACTGGTAAAGGTCTGCCAAATCGTGGATTTTATCAGGAGAGGAGAGGACAAAGAGATTATAAAAAAAAAAAAAAGTAACACATAAATGAAAAGAACGTTTACGACTGGACTGGCGTTATAACATCATTCATTCTCATGATGATCCTTTATTAATATATCATCCATATCCAAGTTCTTGGGCATTGTGATTGGGCGAGGGCTGAGCACCTTGTACCTTTAAGCTGCGAAAGGGCATGCATGTGGACAGCCTAAGGAAGCTGGCATGGCAATGGCATGGGCAACAAACACATGCCCTCAAAGTTTTTGGAGCGGCACGCAGCTCCAATTATTGCTGGGAAAAGAAAAGCAAAGGGACAACAAGAGGGGGGATCCCAAAAAGAGCAATATCTGCACGGAGGGAGACGTGCATGAGATCAAATGGGTGCAATTGGCCTCAGAGAGCGACGTCTCTTGCCACCCCGACCAAGGATCCAAACCCAACGCACGCCCAACACCTCGAGAACAGAGAGAGAGGCCATCCCTTTGGGCTCCGTCGTTGTCGCCCACTTTTTCTCTCTCCACCACAAGGACCGCTCGGCAGCTGGATTAGAGGCTCAAATCCAATGGGACATGCAAGCATATTTATATCACATACCAAAAATATAAATATAAATACGAAGCTATATTGTGCTGTGTTCGGCGTGCCGATATTTCTAGAGTGTGATTTTCGAGAAAATTGGTGATTACCATCCATTGCTAAGAGATATCCGGATCATGATTTCTGGTAGGTTATTAGAGAGGCCGCCGACCTTTATTGCCAACGACTCGGAGGACCATCTTTGGATGGGTAAAGCAGAGTTGCTCTGTGAACTCTGTGATGTACTGCTTTTTATTTTTTTAGCTGTATCCGTACACGTTATGTATGATACTACCATTTTTAGCAAAAAAATATAAAATATAAATAAATAATTAAATTTAATGGCTACAGAACCTAAGATATTATTAGATGAATGATAAATCAAGTTAATAGCACAATAAATGAAATCGGATATTTGGATATACTTTGAATAGTTATCTATCTATATCTATATCTATTTTTTTTTCGATATATATAGATGTGAATATAGTTATTAATCGGATGCTTGACACATTGATCAACTTTTATCTATTTGTGTAGAATGGTTCGCTGCTGAGCTAATAGAATTGGTCTAAACTAATAATTTCTGAAAGGGAGCAGGCCACCGGATGAGCAGGATAAGTTTGGCCATTTGGGGGGGATTATTAATGAAGCGTGCCAGGCTACCACCTTCATGTGTTTGCTCAAGTTGGTTGGATAGAAAATATCAATATGGATGGAAGGGAAGACAAGTGTGACGTAAATGATTGGAAGGGTGCATAAATGTGGGAGCGTAGCCGTACTATGTGACACGTTCCACCTTGATTTTTAGCAAATAAGAGGTCCTTTTAATTTGATGGTTACGGATAAGGATCGGGTTGCATCAATTCAAATACCGTGTCAGCTTGGAAAACTCCGGTCTCGCTTGGACTTTTTGACTGCAGGACCGGTTTAACTCGTGTTTGTTTTGCTTTTCCCACAAGGGGATTTGAACTTCGACCGGCTATGGGATTGTAGGGCTAGAAACATGAGCTGCAAAGTTTGATGAGGCCGACCAGTGTTGGATAAGCATCATGTCCTCTTGTACGAGAATCTGGCCTAGCTCATGATCTTTAGCTTGAGAGGGTCATAGATATTGGATAGAAATTTTTTTATATGATTATTCTTTTAAAAATTTAAATTTACATAAATATTTTTTTAAAATTTATATTTATTTCTATATCCTCATAAAATACTGTTTTTTACCAATACTCTTAATATAATAGTTCTTCTAACACCATTAATAAAAATCATATTTATTTTAATTAAAAATAAAATAAAATTTTAAAATTATTTTTATTTGTTCTCCATCGCACATCTACTTATTAAGGCTGTTTTAGTTATTTTAATTTGAAACCGTTAATTTTTTAACGGATGGTATGAATATATATGAAAAAAAAGGATAAAAAAGAATAGAATAATAAAACAAGTATTTTACGAAAGTATATATATGTAAATATTAATTTTAAAAAAATATTTATGTAAAATTTGATATTTAAAAAAATATTCATGTAAAAAATTGTATTGGATATATAAGGGTGATCCATGAGAGAGATTCCCTTAGTTTAATTGTCTGTTAATGGCAGACATTTAAGAGTCTAGTTTTTTTTGAAAGGGCTGGAGTCTGAGTTTTTCCCTCTGAAGTCTGAATGTACCTAAAAAGAAAGGAAAAAAAAAAAGGAGCATTAATTAAGGTGTCAATTAACGCTACCAGGAGCAGAGCAAAACCAATCACCACCTATGACGCACTGCCTCCAATTGTCACACGAAAGAATAGGGTACCTGTTTTTTTTTGTTTTTGGTGCAACAGGGTACTATTCATGGGGGGCCACTAAATCTAGCTTCACACCCCATGCGAGAATCAGCACTATGATTTGGATGCAGGCTAAACAGTGTTCTTGCAATTAGTTTGTGATACAGACGTCCTCTCAGAATCTTGTAGGAATACAATAGAATGCAGAAAGAGGTAAAATTATATGAACTAAGATTGGGTCCGCATCTCAGTTCCTCTACCTCCAGGGGCAGTAAAAGCTACTAATTAAGGTTTCTCCTTCAACAGAGACACAAGCAATATATAGTTTCTCTTCCTCCCTGGTGACATTGTGCAGAGGCTCAGCATGTTTGTATGTTAGCAGGCTATAATTATAAAATTTGAAGCCTAAAACATGAACAGAAGTAGTGCTTGGTGAAGTCCAAAGATTTACTCCATACATCCAAGGAAAGATTTACTACTATGTGCATTGCTTACCAGATTTGGCTGGCCAAGAATGCTAGGATCTTTGGCGGACACCGTATGTCTCCGAGATATATAGTAGAGTGTGCTTGTGTACAAGCAGAGGAGCTTAGTTATGGGACCTTGTCAGGTAGATTTTTGATAGTTTGGGATCTCTGAGACTCCCATTATGCTCACGCGAAGCCTCGTTTGGTGTTTTCACCTGAAAGCCCCCACCCTCGAGCTTCTTCAAGATTAACTTTGACGGGTCGATACAGGATGGTGAAAGTAGAGGGGGCGCTGGGTTTGTTATTAGGGACTCGAGCTCTCGTGTAGTGGCAGTCGGTGGCTATCAGCTAGCAGAGATTTTGGTCCTCAGTGCCGAGCTGAGGGCTGCATGGGAGGGCCTTTGATATGCGCGGCGAGTGTTGCAGGCTCGCTCTATTATTATGGAGAGCGACTCAGCCACTATTATAGGGTGGATCTAGGAGGTTACGAGGGTGTCGGGGTGGGATCATTCCCTACTCCGAGATATTTGGGCCATGGGTAGAGATAAGGACGCCTTCCTGGTCAAGCATGTTTATAGGAAAACTAATAGCGCCGCTGATTGAGCGGCACTTTATGGATGCAGGAGGGAGAGCTACCCACGGCTCTCCATGATGTATTGTTTTCTGACTTTATTGGATGTTTCCGTACTCGTGTACTGTGGGACGCCCGCCAAAGCAAAAAAAATAATATAAAAACAAAAAAAAAACAAAAAAATTTAAAAAAAAACATCCAATTTTATTACGGTGGGTTCCAAATTAATCTTTGTTGAATCAGAGGAAGAGGAAAAAGGGTGGGAATCAAAAATAAATCCAAGTGCATTTTGGGAGGTGTTAACAGTCTAATGACCAAGCTCTTTGAGGATTAGGTAGCCAAAATATTGTGGGCTTCAGAGTAGTCCAAGTAGAAAGTGAAAAATCTTAGAGAGATCCGAATACCTCCTCTTCTCTGATGTGGTGAGACTTCCCTTTCCTATCCCGAGGAAAAAAGAGAGAGGAGAAAATCCATTCTTTAGATATATGCAAACCCATTATGTCATTCCTCATATATCTATTGAGGATTTTCAGAGAAATAGCATCCAAACATATGATAACTAATGAGGCACAACCTTTCTTCTTTTTTTTTTTTTTGTTAAACATATAAATTTTTTTAGCAAATGTATGGGATGAAACTTGGATATAAGCTCCCACACAAAATTTTAACTATGAACATGCATTAAGTTTTTCTTTAGGACTCGTTTGATTCACTGAAAAAGAAAAAAGTGTGGTCAAACCCATATAGTACATAAGAAAAAAAGTGCCTCATGTTTAATTAGAGTCTTTATGAAAAGCGTCGGAAATTTTTTTTTCTATTTCCATCTAACCGACGCTTTTACGACGCTTTAAAAAGTGCCTGAAAAGATAAGTTTTTTTTAGTTGAAAAACCCATATAGTACATAAGAAAGTTATCTTCTAATGGGCTGAAAATTAAGATAATTTTTTTTCTAAAAGTGCACTTAAGTTTTAGATAGATTAAGTTGCTAAGCTTACAAGCCTCACCAAATATTTCATGTGCATTAACAGATGCCCTAAATTAGGCATCCTCCTTGGTCAAGTGCACACAATAAAATGACAAAGTAGGATGTGATATCCAGATAAGAGAATCGAAATGCTTCATAGTGCAGGTCAAAATCAAAAAACACCGCTACCGATCACCCACTATAATCACATCATAATCTAGATTGATGCCAAATGCAGTAGTATCGGTAGTAATAGTCGAGCCCCACCAGCGCTTAACCTATCACTAACCTCCAGTACTTAAGCAAGCAAATCGAGCTCAAGCTGCTCATCTAATTTTCAGCCAAATAAGGGCTGCTCATGAGCAACTCATTTTTCCATGTGTCTGTATATCTTGAGGGAATTTTTCCACCACTATATATTGATATTATAGTTGTAATAAACTTTTTTTATATATAAACTATATCAATTAAAATTAGAACTAAAATATTTTAACAATGATAACAATAATTAATATAATATAATATACATTAGTTATTTATTTATTTAGTTTTGAGCCCAACGTTTGTCGCACATGAACAATAGTCTAATTGACCCACATCAAAAAGGCGATACCAACCAACGAGGTGACCAACCAACACTATTAATTTCCATGATGGGTATCAAACAAGGGTGGTGTTGGTTTTTTTGAGACGTCTCAGTTCTCTTTTGGTTTTCAAGCTTTGTCAAAAGTATTCACCACTTGGGCCGGGGGGAAAAGAAAATCTAAAAATTATACCCTTCGCCAGAAGGCAAACCGTTCTTTGGGTTGCAAGTGGATTGCATTGAAAGGTATCTGAACCGAAAGGAACCTGAAAATGATCAGCTCGATTTAAACAAAAGCCATTTAGGTCAACTTTGGATTGGAAATATGCCCCATTTCAATTATTAGTTGGACATGGACCACATCAAGATAGACTGTTCTTCTCCAGAGAAAATCCTAAGGCCCCGGAACCTCCTTTCCAAATCTTATAAATTATTCTGGTAATACTAGTTTTTTTTTAAAAAAAATGAAGCAAAACATTCGTTTTGCGTAGTCTTTTGAGAACATTTATTCCATATTGCTGTTAACTTTTAAGGGTCGTCGATGGTACCAACATATATTTTTTGAGAGAAGGCAATGCCTACCGAGGTTAATAGTTTACGTCTAGTTTATCATGGTTAATAATAAGTTTGCAGAGACTACAGAGGTTGCAGTGGTGGTGGGGCAGCAACGGCGGTGGCGGCTGTGGTGGTACCAATGACAGTAGTGGTAAAACATATCAGTATTTTGCTTTTTGAAAAAAATAAAAGTAATTTTTTTACATAAAAAATAAAAATAAAAAATAAAAAATAAGAAATTAAAATGGACCTCGAAATTTTTTTTTTTTTCTTTTATAGAGAAAGAATCTAAAAAGACTTCCGGAGACCAGCAAAGAATTAGCTTTGGTTAGCTAATCTAGTAGCCCATCCCAATCTAGCCCAGATTTAAAGTATATCGGACCAAAGTCTATAGAGGTAAATTTGATGAACAACATTTAGTGGGGACCGTAAAGACGCAAGTGTTTGTATGTGTCATACAAGTAGATTGGTATGTTGTGGGCCGATATTATCATTTTAGAGGGTGACTCGGTCACTGTGATAGATTGGATTTAGAGAGGTCCGAGTGGTTTGAGCTGGGACCACCCCTGCTTTGGGATATTTGGTCGATGGGCGGAGACAGGGTGGTATTTCAGGCCAAACATGTTTTTAGAGAGGCCAATGGCGCTGCAGACTAGGTGGCCGCTTATGTGCCAATCACTCTGGCGGCACCTTGTCGACCCATAAAAAAGAGTTGCCTAAAGTATTTCGTGATGTGCTGTTTTCTGATTTTATTGAGTGTGCCCATACTCGTGTAGTCTGACTCGCCCGCCTTAGTAAAAAAAAATAAAGAGAAAAAAAAGAAAGAAAAAAGAAGTAGTAGTAGATTGGTACTCTAGGACAAGTCCGCGGGGCACGTGCGGCACCTAGTGCCCACGTGGGAGCCACATGAGGGAGAACACGGAGCTCCTCCCTTTCAGATATTGTCCGGTTCCGGGGCCCGCACACGCGCCGCACGCACCGCTCAAACTCCTCTCTGGTTTTGTTTTCCACCCAAAACGCGTCTGCAGGATTTGGAGACATCCGCCTCATATGCCCAAGCTCTGAAATGAGTCTTTCCGATGTGGAACTATTGGGCTTCACACCCTTCTCACCATCGGACAAGAGCCGTCCTCGGCTCTCATACCAAATGCCATGCCCCCGCCTTCGCGGGGCACGTGCGGCACCTAGTGCCCACATGGGCGCCACAAGAGGGGAGAATCGGGAGCGCATGTGTGCACGTGCGGGCCCCAGAACCGGACAATATCTGGCAGGGGAGTTCCATGTTCCCCCCTCATGTGGCCCCCACGTGGGCACTGGGTGCCTCACGTGCCCCGTGTAGGCGGAAGCATGACATTTGGTATCAGAGGCGAGGACGACTCTTGTCCGATGGTGGGAAGGATGTGAGGCCCAATAGTCCCCCATCGGAAAGACTCATTCCAGAGCCTAGGCATATGAGACGGGTATCTCCAAATCCTGCAAACGTGTTTTAGGTGGAAAACAAAAATGGGGAGGGGTATGAGCGGTGCGTGCGGCGCGCGTGCAGACCCTGGAACTGGATAATATCTGGTAGGCGAGCCCCGTATTCCCCCTTTATGTAGCCCCACGTGGGCACTGGATGCTGCACGTGCCCCGCGGAGGCAGGGGCGTGATATTTGGTATCAGAGTCGATGACGACTCTTGTCCGATGGTGGGAAGAGTGTGAGGCTCAATAGTCCCACATCGGAAAGACTCATTTCAGAGCCTGGGCATATGAGGCGGGTATCTCCAAATCCTGCAGATGCATTTTGGGTGGGAAAAAAAATCGGAGAGGGATCTGAGCGGTGCGTGCGGCGCGCGTGCGGGCCCAGAAATCGGATAATATCTGGCAGGGGAGCCCCGTGTTCTCCCCTCATGTAGTCCTCACGTGGGCAATAGGTGCCGCACGTGCCCTGCGGAGGCCAGGGCGTGACACAACCAAGCCGAAAATGGCATCTAACTCTGCTTCAGCTCGTCATTTCAAGGCATAAATTATCATTCTAGGTGTGCCATATATTGGTAACAAGGTACATTTTTAAAGGCCCAATAAAGTCTTCATTCAGGTGGGCTTCATATAAATATATGTATTACCACACTGATGGAAACTTATGAAGAAGCACAATGGATGGTTATGATATAGAGTTTTAAAATATTTTAATTAATGGTGGTCTTTTCGAGAAGATCTATCTTGTTGGTGGTTTTAGATAAGCTAGCCGGGTTAGTCTTGATGGGCCGGCCTGGGCATTCTCTATTTTGATATTTGGACTGTTCCATTACTTCCGTCTCTGTCCTTATCTATGTTCTCTTTTTAAAGCCCCATCGACCGGAGGCTGCATTGATGCTGGTTTTGTAATGTTTTTATCAGTCGTTACTTAAAATTGTTTCGCATTTCCTATTTTGTTTCACACTTGCCAATGTTGTGGAATTTTTGGTTGGTAGCATTAATTGGTGGCATGGTATCTAAAACTTATTATATTTCAATAAAATTAATAAATTTGATTAAATTTTATAATGAGAAAATTTTGAAAATCAAATTGGTAGCAGCTTGTTTACATTGAGGCATGTTGAAGAATACTGCCCTAAGAATGTGATTCATCCCCTCATACGGATCGTCTCCAAGAAACAATAACTCAGCTCAACCTGATCTTCCTCTAACGAACATAATTGCATGGGAGGCTAGATCCGATCAACTTGCTCGGAGTTTCTCAAAGTAGAAGAGCCTTTTGTCTCCGACTTCAAACTTAGCAGAATGGGAAGCGTATTGATAATTAGGACTTGGAAATGTTTCTAAAGCAATGTAATGTTTCGGAAACATCATTTTTGCCACGCATATGCGCGCGCATGCGACCACGAGCCGACTACCCTTAAACTCCAATTTTATCTTCAAAGGATGAGTTTTCTATAAACGCAAGAGAACTTGCTTTTATATATTCAATGTAGGATTCAAAAAAAAAAAAAGAAAAAAGAATTTTAAAGCTTTTAAAATAAATAAATAAAAGGGAATAAGCATCCTTTTAAAATTTAAAAAAAATCTTTTCTGAAATTTAAAAAATTTCCAACAACTATGGTGGGGAGATGTGCCAACCAGCGGAAAAGATGGTCTCCTGCTGGAGGCGATGAATGAGGCGCAAATTGTTTGCGAAGGATCTCCTCCTGTAACTTCTAGTGTTGCATCTCTGCTAGAGTGCTGGCCTCCTGAGGTTTGAACAAAATGAAGAAAGGCTTAATATGTGGTTCCGTTTGATCCATTGCTGGGACCAGGCTTCTATTCCTTTCATGTCTGTTTTCCCAACAGGCGGAGCAAGCGCACGCATGTTTCCTCATGCCAAGAACAACTGTTTCCAAAACACTACCAAGGCTGCATCTGGTTGCTGCATGATCCTGAATAAAATTATCATTTCCAATTTGTTTCTGGCCTATTCAACCAAACACCGCAACCTTTCTGTTTTCGTCCGTCTCAAATATAGTTTTTGGTTTTTAGTGAAGTTATGTTCAGTTGCCTCTTTATCTTCGAAAGGTACAAAAAGATAAATATTTCATTGAAGAATGATATTATTCCAAACACTCAATTGCTTCTTAGTCTTCTTCTTCTTCTTCTTCCTTTTTTTTTGTGTGTGTGTGTGTAATGAAAATGTCTACTTGGTAAACTATTGCAACCATATCTTCTCAGAGCCCTGCTAAATGGCTTCTCCATTCATATCAAGCAACTCAATCCTTCTTACCATTGTCATAAGAACTTCATAAGGTGATTTCAGAATTGTGTTGGATATAGAATTGGGTGTGCACTGGCCTTTGAAGCACCCTCATCTACTAAACCATCTTTGTGGACATTTTGCCAGCACCTGTTATGGGAAACTCATCTGAACTAACTGGAATGCTTGCCAAAGTTTCATACATATCTGTTTCGTTCAGTCTTTTCTTTTTTTCAATTATATTGACAATAACTTCATTCTTCAATGCAAAATCAGGGAATCTCTTTCTTTATTTCTCCTTTTTTATGGGCGGGGCGAGGGGGATGCAATACTATTTTGTTCTTCCTTCAAAGTTTAGTGCTTGTTATGCGCTTTACAGTTGTTAGATTCCTGATTATGTGATATGTATATGCTAAACTGATTCTTTGTAGTTTAAGGAACAATCTCTGACAATCTTGACCAGTACCCAAAAAAAGGACAAAAAAAATATAATTAGTCCACAAATGAGATATGTTATCATATTTTATACCAATATGGTGTTTATGTGTATGGTTTTTTCCTCCTCACAATAAGGTTGGAGTCTAATGCATACCTTAGGATTCTTTGATCGATGCATAGCTCAATCTCAGCAGACTTGTATGGGTCTTGCCACTCTGTTTTGATGCAATTACTTACAATATCCCTCGAGAGAGAAAAAATTACTCATTTAAGCTTTTCTTTTCTGAAACAAAAGCTTACCTGTTATCATATTTTGTATCAAGCAATCTGATCTATTGTCCACTCACTTTGCATCATCTTCTCCGAGTGGTTCCTTTCATTGGCATACTCTCTGACAAGCGAGCATTCAAGTCTGTTGCTAATGCTGATGAGGTGGAAGCACTTTTTGATGCTGATGAGGTCTTTCTCAAGGTCTAGTCTGATTGGCTTTGTCGGAGTTTGTTCCAATAATCTTCCTTATCTGATCCCATTTTTCCCAATAAGAGCTCATTTGGTTCGCAGGAAGTTTTTTCCTCCTAGGAATATAATTCCTGAGAAGCAGATTCATAGAAAGAGGATGCCTAGGAAAGTACTTTTGGCATGTTTGGTTGATCATGGGAAAGTGACAAATTTCTAAAATACTTATGTTTGATTGACCATCCACTTTTCTGGAAAAGTTATGTATAATTCCTATTATATCTTTAATATAAATTAGGTCTTAAATGCCTCTCTAATGCTTCTTTAATGCTGAAGGGTCTTTTTGGAAGAAAATAAAAATAGAGTGATTTCCGCCTTATGGAAAAATTATCTTTCCCATGTTTCTCATGAGAAAGACTTTTCCATTAAATGTGGGAATCATATTTTCATGAGAATACAACTTTTCCGTTTCTCTCCTTTGAAAACTCCAACCAAATAAGAGGCTTTTTATTACTTTTTCGTTGACTACACTTTCTCCCTTCTTTTTTTGCAAACCAAACAAACTCTAAGTTCATTTGCAAGGAGCCGGAATGGATTGAGAAGATTTTTCTGTGTCCATTTCTTCTTTTTCAATTCAGGAACCGAGAATTTTATTATTTGGAGATTAACTGCAACTATCTTAATTCATGCTGCATCAGTTGTTTTCCAGCGGCCGCCTTCTTTCCCTGAGCAAAAGCCCGGGCACAGAGTCCCTCACTGCAATAAAGGGAACCTGTTTAATGCTATGAAACCTGAGATTCGTAATAACTTATGCAAGTCGTTTGCAGGTGTTTCTTGTGGCATTCTGAAAGGTAATGATGGTTCATTAATGGCGTCAGGATGGTGTAAACTCTTCATGAATGATGCTCTGAGAAAGATGGCGCTCCTTCATGAATGATGATGCTCTGAGAGTAGCGTCGTTGTTTTAAAAACAGGTCCTGTAGGCAGGCTTTGCAGCTGGCTTCACTGAATCCTGTGCCCTGGTTGATTTAGAACAGAGCAGATCATATAGAGTCCTTTTTTTTTTGGCTATGTCAATAGACCCAGTATTTTTAAAGCAAAAAAGAAAAAAGAAAATACATGGCAGGAGGATGAGGAACAAAAGTCATCCATCAATACATGGCACATTTAGAGAATTTCTATATAATTTATTCAAAAGAGTTGAAAAGGAAAACAAGTCTCAAGGTTTTCAAGATTTAGAAGATAGCAAGAGGCCCTATTTTGGGTGGATGCACGTAGGCCAACTAATGCAATGCAGTATACCCTGCTATCTTATGTTGCTTTCTAACAGGAGGTCACCTGCAAGATGGTCTGAACCGACCGCTTCATGGTCCATGAAATTTATTATTCCAAGAACATTCAACACGGAAAAGAAAATAAAAAACCTACCTTCACTGAAATGTAGAGGAGACTTGAAATGTCTCGTTTCAGAACCAAATTATCAATGGAACTTGTGGAGAAAAAATTATCAATTGAATTCTTGAAATAGATTCCCATCTTTGAGCTTCAAAAACAGCACTTTAGGGTACTCAAATCTTGCAGTCTAGCTTCATTTGCCATCAAAAGTTCGACAGTGTGTGCAGCAACAGCCACAACAACTAAGAAATCGCAACTTATTGAAGAGTTCTTTCAGGCATGCTCGGAATGAATTGGAAAAATTATATTCTCCGACATATTTGATTGGTGACTGAAATCGAAATCGAAATTAAAATGGAATACTAAAGAAGAATAGGGAAAGAAACTTCCTCGAATTAGAGTCATTCATTCCCGTTCCTATTTTAGAGTCCAACTCCCCTCCAAACAAATATATCTTTACTATTTTTTTCTTCTTATATGGATATCTTTTGATTCTATGCTATATGAAATATATCAAAGGTGCCCACTACTAAGCATAGATGGGTCCATGTCATGAGATGCATGCGAAACAAAGATCATGTGTGACAAGATACATCGTACCGGTTTGAATTGTATAGTATAGAACGTACTGGTATCCGGTATAGGTAGCATACCGATACTTACCATACCGATATTATGTTGGTGTGGCATCGGATCGGGATGTGGTACCGAGACGGTGAAATCTTGAGTGTGATACACATGATCGAATATCAAAAATTGTATTTTGCACATATCTCAAAATCGATCTAAGGTTCAAAGCAAACCCCTTCCACATTATCGTGGGCGTGATGACTCTTGGGAGCACTCATATAGGACGGTCAGGCATTGACATATTCATTACAAATACAAATTCTTATTCTGTGCAAGACTAACACGGAGCGTCCGCAACGGGTATTTTCCCGCTTCTTGGGGCCTGGGCTATAAATTGTCCCGGTGGCGTCCCGCGCAGGCAACGATCTCCCCTCTTCGTCTCCCTCACCTTCGAGCGAGATTTCGATCTTGGAGCAGTTCTTTCCGACGAAGAGAGCAAAAGAACCAAGGCATGATCTCAAGTTCTTTCACCTCTCTCCCCTCGATCTCTTCTTCTTTTTCTCCTTTACTCTCGCATTCGATCTCTGGATTTTTGTTTTTTTATTTTATTTTTTTTATCGAGGTATTGGTAGATTTCTAGCGGAACTCGAGCTCCGGATTCTCCAGATCTCCAATTAATTAGATATATCGGCACATAATCTTTATCTCGCGCCCTAGAGAATGAACTGTTTTAGAACAATGCAGCTAGTAGATCGTAAATGAATTTTTTCTATTTTATTTCATGAATTTGTTGAAAGTAGTTTTATTTTAGTTTCTTGTTCTGAGATTAGATTCTTCTTTCGTGCTTTATCGAGGAACTCTCTATATTTTAGGGTTTCCTCTGCGTGACTTGCTTCAAGAATGCATAGATGGGTTTAGAAAGCTCTCTGACGATTTATCTCCGTCCAGATCCATGAGTTGATCTATTGCCGTTCTTCTTTGTTCATTTCCTGATATAGATTTTTATTTCTTGTTTATCTTCGAGGAATTATTTGATTTTATCTCTTTCCGTAGATATTGTGCTAAAAAATGCCCAATTTTTCAGAAATAAATCAATCATGTAAGGTTAATTTTCTTAATGGCATTCGTGATAAAAGATTTTCATCTCAAACAAGGAGGGGGAAAGTCTGATGTATTTTCCTTATTTTTGGTGGCAGTAGGAGTGCACATATCGAGGAGTCATGTGGATTGCATCAATTAAACGTAGCACAATAGAATAGAAAACTGATTGAGGTCTATGGGAATATGCAATTAAAATTTGAGGAGACTCCAGTCAGGAGGTCTGCTCCAATTTGCTTTTAAGAGCATAGAAAGAAAAAAGAAAGGCCTTGGCTAACTTGGATGGAGGCTTTGCAAATGAATTCTCGAAAACCTCTAGCAATGCTAGAGGTAGCTCTTAATAGGAATGATTGGTGAATGCTGAACCCTAAGTGGTTGGAAGAAGCTTGATGATTTTATTGATCAGTGTTATGGGCATGGTCAGCAATAGGATGACTGGAGCAGTTCATGTACTGACAGCTAGTAGCATGTAGCTGAAAGCAGGTGAAGAACAATCTAGAAATGAAAAATAGGTAGAGATTTAAACACACTTATTAGCAACATGGTAACCAAAAAATTGTAATCTATTGCAAAGCTCTTAGATGGAATTATGCAGCTACTTCTCTCATGTTTTATACAACCATATCTCATTAACAAATTACCATGCTCTTAGTTGATTTTCTCCATCACTTATCTTATATGTCTTTTCATAAATGTCTGCATCTAGAAAATTCCCTTTTATGTCAAATATTTCAACTCTTTATCTGCTTCTTTGTCTCATGTTCTTTTGTGCGTGCAGATACATAGCATATGCTTGGCTTGTTGATATGATAGAATGGCAAATTCACAAAAAGGAGCCACTTCAACTACTTGTGACCAAAAGAAAAGCCCATTAGGTTAAATGTGTTATCGCATGCTTAAATTTATGTAAATCAACAGTACTTTTCATTTTCATCAGTGGCAGATATATATTGAACTATAGAACTTATCAAACATGATACATATCTATTCTATCATTCTAACATGAGCTGGAAAATGGTGGATGCAATATTGAGAAACAGCCAAACAGGTTTATAGCATACAAGGCAGTGATTTGACTGTCTTAAGATATGTTTACTCATCTACAGTTGTATTCTAAAACATATTGTGATGTTGAGTTGATCGGAAATGTAATGTTTACTTCAATTTTGAGCAGATGAAGATTTTGGAAATGATTTCCTTAGCTCCTGGCCATCAGCAAAAATGGGAAAAGATGCAATAGATTTTGATGTGGAAACAGTTCCTCTGATCGGAAAAAAATCCTTTAACTTTGACAAACTGTGAGTGTGTTCTTTTAATGGTATCCCCACTTGCTTTAATTTAAATATCTGTAAGCTAAAGTTTTGATCATCTGAAAAAGCATCTCATATTTGCAACCTATATTCCAAAAAAAATATCCACTTTTCTAAAAGGGATGCTGACAGTGCAGCCTCTAAACCAGGGATGACTTTGAGCTTGGCAGTGACTTTGACAAACTATCATCATTCAAAATGGATATGTCTGATCTGGACTTCTCTAGCCCAGTAAACAAGACTGCAAAGACCACTGAAAAATCTTCCAAAGAACTTCTTCTGGGAAAGCAGGAATCAACAAAGGACAAATTCTCCTTTTCTTTTGATTTTAATGAGTATGTGTGTTGCACACATGTTATGTCGAAGATTATTCTTTTTTATCTGTTGGAATTTCTTCCATAAATTTTGTTGTGATATATTTGCTATCAAAATAGTCTGTATGTCCGAGAATGAATTCTCTAATCCATATATTTTTCTTGGATCCAGGTTGGATAAGTTTGATCTTGACTCGAAGCTGGTGAAAGGAGAAAAGAAGCTTAGTAAATGCATGGATGATATTAAACCTGACTGTTCTATAAAGCTTGACAAGGGCATAGATTCCAGATGTAATTCAATCATGAATTCCAATGGCACTAAGATAATACCAAATAAAAAAAATATGGCCACTTCAAGACCTACTCATTTTACAGAGCCTGGCATATTAGATAATGCTAAGCCTTCCATCTCAAATCTATTGCATTATGATGTGCGTCCTGAAGCACAGACATCTACCGAGAAGCAAACTGTTATTAGAGAAAATGAAAATGAAACTCATATTATTCAGCAGCACATAGAACAATCAGATGGAAAATGGCCCATAAAACCAAATGCTGAAAAAGCTCCCCAAGATTTTGCTCTCCTCTCTGTATCTGGTGATGGTTCAACACATGCAAAAGTTCATCAAACTCAAGCAGAACTTGTTACTTCGGTTTCTGCAAAAGAAAATATAGCCAGAGAACAAGAAAGTAGTATGAAATCAGTAGATAGTTCACAATCCAGGAATTCTAGCCCTGCAAACTCATATAACTCAAGATGCTGGATGCCAAAGAGTAAAGCAGAATCACTAGATACTAGTCACAAGTTCCAGAAACATGAAGGGAACCAAAGTGAGGTTTCTGGAGCAAGCACATCTTGTAGTGAATCAAATCAAGATCAAAAGAATGTTGAAAATCCTTCTGTCTCACAGAAACATGCTCCTGCAATCAAGAACACTGGAAAGAAGCAGGACCAAAGGTCAAATTTTCTTCCATCACCATCAAATAGGTGAGTTGTGTATTGGCATTCATAATTCAGTTCTAGCAGGAAACACTTCTGCTTACGATATATGTTATCATTTCTTTGGCTGAAACCAAGCAATTGTCTAGGTCCAAGATTTGATTCATTTAACTGTAGAATCTGCACAACCTCTTGCATTATGACTTAACCTGCCCAATATTTTTCTAGTCTTTTGACATCTTATATTATCTGGCCTTTAAACAAAATATCCAGCACAAGATTGCATCGGAAAAAAATGTTGTCCTACTAATTACTGTTATGCAATCACTTATGTTATCCCATATATTGCATGCCTGTATCTCCTGGGTAATATTATAATGCATGTTAATGGAGAATTTAGTGATAAAATAGCATACAATTACATGAAAGTCGCTTGATGGATATTTTGTTCAGAAGATTATTATCAGTAGAACCTGCTTTAGGGCTACTTTGCTGAATATGGCAACATATTCTATGTAGGGTTTCCAGATTAGTTCAGTCCATGTCAACAAAAGAGAAAGGAGCATCTGCTTTACAATTAAGATCTATGAACACTACAGAAGGCAGTCTATCTCAACGAACGACAGCATCAACACCAAAGCATCTTCATGGTTTGCAGAACAAGAAAATGGAAATTATGCATTTGTATCCTACAAGTTTAAAAAGGTAAACTACAGTAAGTTTCCAATATCTAAGCTCTCAACTGTCTAACTAGGTTGAATAAATTATCTTTTTCTGCTTTTTCCTACTGCAGAGAATCCAAGCCAAATGATGAACTAGCTCAGAATCTGGAGGGTGGCATTTTGAAGTCTGATGATATATCTTTAAAAACAAGTGTGCCATTTCTTTTGGAAAGCAAAAGAAGTAATAAAGACAACGATACTTCTGAGTGAGGAATCCTTACATGACTTGCCCAAGCTGATTAAACAACCCATTTATATGCTCAAGTATTATGTGGAACATGACTGTGATAATCTAAGTCTTTCAGGGCTAGTTGTTATTGTCAATGCTTTTTCTTTAAGACCGCATAGAAATAACTTTTACCCTCTGTTTGTTCCAAGGATGGATTGGGGGAAGGATGGATAGGGGAGAAAAGATAGATGAGAGACATCCATCCTCCCATATGTTTGGTGAAACATAGAAGGATGGACGGGAATATTTTTCTTCTTTGTTTGGTATAGGAGGAATGAAAGGAAAGATTGATAATATTTGTATGACATTTTTACTAAACTATCCTTTGATAAAAAAGTATTATTATTATTAATTTATAACACTTATTTATATTAAAGGAGTAGGGCAATATGTAAACTTATAATATTTATAACTTATAATTATATAAAAAATTATATAAATATTTAATTTAATTTAATTTAATAAATAATTTTATAAATTAATTATATATGAACTATTTTATTTATATATTAATTATATAAATAATTAATTAATTTGTAATTTAATTTAAATAGTTAATTGATTTTATGTAAATTGTTAACTAAAAATAGTGAATATAAATAGAAAAATAGAAGTAGTGTTTGGATTTTGTTAAAAAATTAATGAGGGGTAATTTTATCAATGTAAAAATCTGCCTCTCAGATGCTTCATCCATCATTCCTTGCATCCTCCCAAATTGGGAATTGGGAGGATGCAAATTGGTGGGCCAAGATGGATGGATAATCCCTCCTTGTCATCCATCATTCCGAAGATTGTTTGAACCAAATGGTGGTTGGGGCCTATCCATCCTTCCACCCCATCTATCCTCCCTTTTATGACCCCAACCAAACATAGGGTTAGGGATATGCCAATACTATAAGAGATGCATGACATGTTTTACTATTTCTGTTATAAGAATTTGGGAAGAACCCTCACCTTCACTTTGCAGAGAAAGCAAAATGAAAGAAAGAAAGGCCAAAAGGTCAAAGGAAAAAGCCAACAAGACATCACTATAATAGAAACAAAATAAGATCCAAGGAATAGGGCCAGGCATTATCTGTCTGAATTGCACTTTCAGCACTCTAGTAATTTTTTTTATTTATTTTCTAAGTCTAGAGAAAACTGATGCTTGGTTTAGGCATGGTCTATTATTAGCACATCACTACAAGAGTTTCCCACTGTCTCCCAAGTATTCTACCTCACCTTTTTAAGGGAAAGTTGGTCAAAAATGGAAATTATCCCTTTAAATCGTTAACTAAGATCTGGCTTTAGTAATGATGATTTGGCTTTATAACAGCGATAGCCCAAAACCATCATGGGTCCTAATAAACATTTCCAATTACAATTGCCTCTTACACTTATTTCTAATTGATGTGAGCAGTTAACACTGTCATTCTGGGTTGGATAATATTATTTCACATTTTCTTTCTTTTCTTTTAACTATAACAAATTCTTTCGTTCTTCACTTTTAGTATATTCAGTGTTTCATTTTTATTATACAATCTGATGATCTTGATATTCATGAAACATATTTTGTAATTTTTCTAATTTAACTCTTTTAATAATTCGATCAAAGCCAAATATTTTACTTGCATATAGTTTTGGTTTTTACTCTTTGAATATGATGACCTGTTTTGTGCTTAGAACCTGTATGTATTCCTTGCAGTTTCCAACTTCATCCTTCCAACCTGCACAAACAGTCTACTGCAAGTAACAATGCAAAGAGTATCACTTCTAATCTTGTTTCAGGCTATGCACCTTTGAAAGGCTTCAAGAACATTTCCTTTGAAGGGCAAGATATCACTCCAAAAGATGATAAAAAATGTGATATATCTGGCTCGATGACTTCAAGGTAGAACACCTGCATCTTTTCCCTCCAATTAATTGGTTTGATTTGCTGAGACTGATTAGTAGAAGATTTTCTTAATATCAGAATGATTGTGGGTGTAGGATAACAAAAGTAAACAGCAGAATTCCAAATTCCACGATGCAGAAAGAAATAAAATCAGTAAGGTTTTTAGGGGGAAACTTAACCCCCAAGGTGGCCAACACTGTTATCACAGAGAAACATGCACTGTTAAGCCCATCTTTAAAGCGCAAGACACTTGAGGTCCTTTATACTTTTGCTCACTTGATATCTGTATAATATTGCAAACCAGTGGAATATAGATGGTGTTTATTCTATTATCTTCTACAAATTTGTATCACTGGATGTGTTTGATAGACTGAATTTTCTGCTTCTACTTCTCATTATTGCTTAAGATATACATGGTGCCAATATATGCATGAGAAAATCTCTAATTTTAACAAGAAACTAGATTTTCCCTTTTATGAAGATGATGAGGAAGACCAGCTTTGAGGGTTAAAAAATAATATAGCAGTTCTCTGGCCAAAAAGGTAATGCAATATAATAATGTGTACCAAAGCTACTAGAGAGAGAAGTAACAGTGCAAGCTAGAAGTCAGCATGTATGGGTATTAATAGAGGGAAAGCATTCTTAGGATCAATGGAATTTAAAAGGAATCAGTAACAACATTACGTTGTATTTGCTTGAAAAGACTAGATTTTTGGGTGGTAAGTATGCCTCATTACTTTGATCCGTTTTGGAGAAGTTTGGACAAGTTTCACATACTTGTGATTGAAAAAACTCAAAATGGATACAAAGAGGGGGAAAAAACAAATGAAATTTCTAAGAAAATCCTCATCCCAGCTATTGTGAATCTCATGTCAGCCGTCGTTCATGTCAGGGGCTGTATACCTATATCCTTCTATCAAAGCAGGTATCCATAAAGTCTACCTTCCATTCAGACTTTTTACGCTTTCTTTTCTTTTTCCAGATCCCTGAAACACAGATCACAAGCACTCTCTTAAACTAGGCTATCTCTGGCTTATGCAGCACATACTGAAAAAAGAAGTTCCTGAACAAATTACCTCCAACTTGTTAAATACTAATTTTCCTCTAGCGCATTTGTTTCGTATTCTGTAATTCTTATCTTGACTTTACATCATCTAATATCATCACCTTTATCAGTTAAGCGTGTTACCATGCCAACTTTGTTGGGCCACTAATCACCTTTGATTTCTTATGTTGACATCCGAAATGGGCACTTGATATTTAGCATTATGAAAATCTTATAGAGTATTACAAAGGCATTAGGAAAGTCTCTATTATCTACAAAAAAATAGAAGTCAGCCCATTGTCTTTAATCCATTTTTCAAATATTTTTCTTTTTCAATGTGTTGCTTTATGCAGGTGTACAATTAAGGAATAAAATGCAAAATGTAACTGCCTTAAGTTCAAGTATCACGTGGCCTCTTTTCGTGATCAGGCTACTTATAAAATCGAGACTTTGGACATACTAGTAATATCTGCATAAGTATTTTTAATGCAAAGTTCGCCGTCTTGGTATTGGACCCCGTACCAATGCCATACTAGAATTGTGTCGGTACAGTATGGGGTCTTTGTGGCATACCGTACGCCTCTCGTACTGTGTACCAGTACCGAGCCGGTACGGTATGGTACATCCGATACTGTTCAGGTTTGGGCCAATACGGCGAACCATGGTTCTATGAATGTATTTTGTCATATTCTGCAATCATATGGTGCTTTTGTGTGAAAAGCAAATATCTACCTTCTATTTTTTTCCCTTTGCAGATTTATCTGTATACTGTTGGTACTGATATCAATGTTTGTGTATTGTTTCAGGAAGCAAGAGCAGATGCAGAGACCTTAAAGCCATTAAAACGTATTATGGACTCTTCTACTGAAAGAAGGTTCCTTTGCACTAACGAACATTGAGGATCATTGCTTACTGTAGCAAGTTCTTTGATTATGATGAATGTGCTGTCATATTATGCAGGAAACCATCAGACGCATCCCCCAAACTTGATAGTGAGGTGGTAGATATTTAAAACAAGCTTAAAAATTAATTTTCAAGGCCCTTCACTGCAAATCATATTTATTGTGATGATAATAAGTCTAATATTATCATTTTATTTATATTGCTTTCCTTGATGGTTAGGCTCCAGAAACTCAAAAGCTGGAAGCTCCTCACAGCAGTGTGTCTGTTGATAATCGAACTTCTCCGAATGGTGCTCCTAAGGCGGGAAGCATGATGGATTTTGAAGTGCATGTACTGATAGAAAGTGATGGAAATGTGGAAAAAGCTGAATCCTGTGCAAAGGAGCTTGATGGTGTGAGTATATTATGTATTTCATACTTGTTGTTTGTTAGTTCTTTTGTATGAGGTAAAATAATTCTAAATACAACTTCGATTAAATGTTAAGTTTGGCTTAAAATTTGATATATAGCACCTCACTAAATTATGCTGAAGGGGCTTTCTAGTCTTCATGGCATCTCTTGATTGGGCTCTAGATTTTTTCTAGCTGCTGACTCGCTAAATATGAGTTGTAACAACACACCAGTTTCTGTCAATTCCTCGTTTCTTCTAGAACATTAGGGATGGATACAGTTTCCTGTTCTTATTAATATTCAAATTGCATAATGAAAATTACAATCACTAGCTTATTTAATAGGAGCATCCATAGGTATTACCATGTTATGAGTTTTAGACTCCTACTTTGTCCCATGTGTCTCCCTTGCCATTTCTTTATTAACAGTAAACTAAGTAGGACTCTTTTGTCATTGTAAGCAAAGAAGCCATCTTTTTCTTGTGTGTAAAATAAGAACTGAAGATATTGTTTGACTAAATGCAACATTAGTTGATCATTTTATGCTTTCAAGTTTTCGTTAGATTGTATGCATTGTGCAGATGTTTAATTAGTATGTCACCTTTGATTTTGCATTATTTAATGTTTTATATGTTTTAATTGATAGTATAGCTAATATATATTTCTCGTAGTTTTCACTTATTGCCAAAGCTAGTGCTCTCTCCTAGGCCACATGTTGCTGTGCATAATCAGAAGTTAGGTATTTATGAACAAACTAGTGATCTATAAGTGGGAAATAGAGAAAATTGATCCAAAGTTACAGAATAGATTCTCAGTAAAATTGAATTCCTGAATAAAATGGCAAAGAGGGAGAATGTAGAGATCTATAAGTGGTCCAGATGAGTGTATCACCCTTGTTGGAGGAAAAAGAAAAAAAAAGGAAGGGAAAAGAGTGCATGCGAGGAGAAATCTATTTTGTATACTGTCTCTCACCCTGAAAAAAAGCTGGAGGTTTAGTTTTTTGGAGAGAGTAATGGCAAGAACTTTCATCAATCTAAGGGGTTTCTCTTGTGGTATTCAGATATGAGCATGACGAGTGCTTTATAGAATAACTAGGAAATATATAATTGGAGATCTCATCCGGAGTAGTGGTCTCATGATCTTTGCATGAACAGTTACGAGGAAGAAGGCCTATGCCAACGATGTTAGACCTCTAACCATGCAAGAGCACCATGGAGGCGTGGACCCCTCTGAATTTATGGTAGAATATAGGAAAGCCATGCAGGGAGTTACTGCACATAGACATCCTCTTTCATGACACAGCAAGTAAGGATTACAGAAAAATCAAGCACCGAAACATAAAACCTGATTTAATGTTTATTTTCTTTAACCACCAATCATCTTGTTGCTTCAATATTTTTTCCTCTCTCATAAAGACTGTATACTCACATTGCTTATGTTTCATAATTCAAGTTCTTATTTTTCAAGATTTTTGGCACAATACTTGAATTTTTAAGAATGTTTTCAATATATCTTAAAGTAGTTTTTGAGATCGCTAATTGTACTAGCAAAATCAAGGAGAGAGTATATCTAAGAGGGACTCAAGCACATGCCTTGCCTATTTAGCTTGGTTCTCAAAATATTTTGTTGCATCTTATTGTAACAAACCTTTGGTGAAATACCATGTTTATGCTTAATAAACAAGATTAGTGGAAAAGTATCGGTGAAATAATGAACATGAGTCTACCACTGCATTAGTAAGGTAGGTGTGGTGGAATCAAGGTTTTTAAAGACCGAGATCTTGGTCATCTTGGCAGGGGCTGATATCGAGATAAATCGAGATCTCGGTTTATCTTGGCCAAGATAATCTGTTTACTAGTGAAATTTGACTTGATTGTCTTTTAAACTGAGGTAGTGCGATATCTTGGGCAATAGATCTCATCATCTTGACTGAGATATCATGAGATTGGCCAAGGCTAGAATTTGACTATTTTTTTTTACTAATATTTATATATAGTGCATATAAAATATGGAATAGTAAATATCACATAACTTTAAAAATTGAAAATAAATTATTAATAAAAGACATTATATAATAATGTAGTACAGAAAATTATAATAACAACTTGTATCAAAATATTGAATATGCAATAAACTATGCAGATACTTAAATGCAGGGTAACTATCCTTGTAAAGTTTAATGGCAAATAAAGATGGCAAATAAAGATGGAAAATATATTAGACATTGAGATACACATATATTACATTATTGATTAATATAAAAATTTAAGTATTCAAACTTATTATAATTTTAAGATAAATTTAAGAATTAGTAGAAATATTATATTCCAAACAAAATCATTTTAGTTCCGGATTACTAGTTTACATCAAAAAATGTTAGAAAAAGTTGCATATTCATTTACTTGAGCATAAATGCCAAAACAAATAAAGAAAAAATATAAATATTATGAATTGTCATTTCATGTATTTGTGTTAGAAAAATTATTTTTATATATAAGTATAAAATATAAATAATTATAAATAATTATATGAGATATTTTATGTTACAAATTATTTTATATTAGAAAATTATTTTATATATAATTATATGACCTATTTTTCATCTTGGTCAAGATATTGAGGTATCAGATTATCTCTGTTATCTCAATTGAGATATCGATTAGAATTAATTAAGAAATAAATAATACTCTACAATATTGTCTAATATGAAGAAAAATATTGTTCGATAATATCGATATCTTTGTTTAACCTTGGCCTACGTTTTTGCTTAGTGGCAAAATTTCTCGCCCAATATATTCATATCATCTCAACTGATATATTGGATTTTATCATTTGTATCAAACTGAGATTTTTGGGAGCGATATTTTTGATATATCATATTGGAACGTGCCTTATACCAAGACAAACCGAGATGTCGGTGGAGATGAAAACTTTTGGTAAAACTAAAATGAAGTTTTTAATGAGTACATTCAGTAAAAGTTAGTGGTTGCACAAATAATAAGCAAAAGCAGAAATAACAGATTGTGATGTTATGGGCATGATCAAAAAGACTGAGTGAGGTGGAGGGTTCAAATTTCTGCAGACTTGTCATTTGAAAGGGATGAAGACCAATAAAAGACCCAGATGGTGTAGGAATATATCTGAAAACATTGTGTTTATAATCTTATTAGTTACTGAAGTTCGGAAGATAAGGACTGGAGAAGGTTTTATAAGGATGATCCCAGATAGATCTGATAAGACTCATTCACTGCTACGTCTAAATGCACCAGGCAGTAAGTTTTGGATGAAGGTCATAAGTCATATCCAGCATATAGCGGTTGGCATTGATACCATATTTTTAATTTTGGTTTTAGTGCTGGTCTATGTTAGCTTGATTAAGCCTTAGGTTGAACAGACACAGTCTATTAGTGGTGGGAGTCGGTTGGTTTACATAACAATATAATAGTAGTTTCCTTTTTTTTTTTGAAGTGGTGTTGGGCTAGGGGCTGAGGTGTCCCAATTAAGTGTTTTCGTGTGAGTTTTAGAGAGGACTGGACTAGTTAATAAGAGAGAGGGGAGGCATGATAGATAGATATACGTACATACTTATATGTATGTATGTATGTACATATGTATATATGTATGTATGTATGTAAAGAAAAATAGCTTGAGAGAGGTTCACGTGAAGCTGTTTTTTGTGGGAAGGTGTCCCTGTTAACTGAAAGAAAGAGAGAGCAGTCTTTTGTTTTATTATGGAAAGTTTTGGTGTCTTAAAAAATAGGGACCCGAGTTTGTTGTTTGTGGCCTTTATATTTTTTTCTCTAAATGAGAAAATAATTTTGTTCTCTCTCCAAATTTATTCTCTCTTCGGTAATTATTCTTCTTGCGAGTTTGTCTCTGTGTTTGGTGCTTGTTCAAGGTGATCCTGATCCAGCCAATTTTATTGCGCAAGTCATTGTGCCATTCTACATATTTGTCGGATGGTGTGTGGTTTTCTCCACATGGTATCAAAGCTAGGTGGGATTTTCTACATCTTCTACCCTCAGTGAACTTTGCTTTCTTTTTTCTTTCGTGTTCTTCTTAGCCACACGTACATCATGGACCATCTCATAATTCTACCTGTCTAATCATGAATTTGCTTGCTTAATCCTGGTTGAATTGGCCAGAATATTTGATTTGATGTAATAGCTAGTATCAATTTGGCCATGTCTAGTTGCAGTCTTCCATTATGTGATCTAATAAGTAGTATTATGTGTGCTTGACAACCAGCTGCCCAGCTGGCTTGCAACTCCACTGAAAGAGGTGATCACTGAAACATTATAAGGCCTTATTAGTCCATCATGTGATGAACTGAAGCTGGAAAAAAATGAAAGTTAATTGAGTCTTGCTGGTTCATTCAAAACTTCCTGGTGTTTGAGAAGATGCATAAAATCGATTATCCCAATCTAGTGCTGATTTTTTAGATTGCTTGGGTGAATCTTTCTAGTCATTGCACAATTGTCAGCCAATCTTACTAGTATGCCTGTTGAACACGAATCTCCGTTCTTCAGTATCTCCGTTCTATTTTCATTTGTATGGATTTTTTCTTGGAGGGAAGCTCTATCAGTTTGATTTCCACATAGCCATGCTATCAAAATATAAGAATTCTGTAACCAATATAAAACTCCTACATGTCAGAAATGTCAAGTCAATCAGATTTTTTCACCCAAATTTTTGCTTACTGATATCTGCCACTGGTTCTTGAAAGTATGGAAGTTCTGATGATAATCTTTTCAGATCTGCAACATGCTCAAAAAGAAGCATGAGGAAGCCAAGGAATTACTAGTTCTTGCAATTGTAAACAACAATGCACTGCTGATGCTGAACCATCCCAAATTTGAGGAGAAGATATCCTTCCATATCTAAAACCTATTTCCTTTTTTTCTTTTCTTTTCTTCTTTTTTTTTTCTTTTTAACCAGATATTAACCTTGTTTACCTTCACTATCGGTACATCCGTGCCCTTCAGAGGTTCGCTAAGAGCCTGCAGTCTAAGGAGTACTGAAAAAAAGGTGATATCCTATTACCACCTATATGAACCAGCAGCTGATCTGCTGTAAGCTCTTTGTACCATTCATGCTAGTACTTGAGCTTTGAAACAAAAATTATGATGGTGAATTGCTGAGTGGAAGGGTGTTTCTACAGCTTAATTTTCTGTGATCATGTGAATGGAACAGTTGATTGAAACTCGATTCATGCGATGAATGAATCTTTTTCCTACAGATTTCAAATGTTCATCTGATTAGTTTTTTGGAGAAGAATCTTGAGATGATGGTTTGATTAGGATAGACACCAATATTGAAGGTAAATTTATTGAAATACTTTTGAATGTGGAATATAATTAAATGTTTTATTCCAAAAAGGAAAAGAAAAAGAAAAGGACAGCTGTTCTATGCATCAGTGTGAATATTTATGTTGTTTTCTGTTCAAAATCTTTCAGAGAGTTTTTGATTTTCAACTGTGACATTCTTCCCTGCATAATATTTGCTTTAGGCCATTTGTTCCACTTTAGTCAAAACGGCCACGTATTGAAGCAGTGCCATTCACGAGTCGAAAGAGAAATAGGACGTCCGCATTTTTGTTATAAATTTCACGTTTACTGGGTCCATATTATTTCTATCGTTTCTCAATGCTACGACATCTAAGTAGCAGTTGGTTTGCTTTTAAGCTGGTTGAAGTAGAATTTTTCCAGTTGTATACTTATTAGCTTGAGCTGTATGCACTACGTCCCATGGTTATTGGACAATATATATATATATATATATATAGCCTGTCAATCTAGCACTGTTGTGCCACATACACCTTGCATCGCTCAAGCGTCCATGTACCATTTGAGCAATCTATTGCGACCTATTCCATTAGCGGGTGATTCGTGCATCTTCTTTGTCCTCATTGATGCCGCCAAGCCCCGGAGATCCACAACTTTATAAGGGATGTAGGACTATTAGCTGGCCTTAGCACTATTTAATTCAGGAGCATGGTTATCTTCCAATACTACCAATACCAACCATAAACGCAGCGAAGTTATTGTGATGCTGGAGACCTTCTTAGCTTAAAACCTTGCCATTAGTTAGCTTATTTTTTTTTTTTTGAGACATTCTGATCGTTAGTTAGGTTTAGGTCGTGTTGAACATAGATGGCATTTAGATGGTCTATACCACAAACACGTAGATATCATAGAGTGCAACATAAATAAAAGGCGTTGGTATTACCTGACTATTTGCTCGAGCTTGATGCTGGCTGTCCTCCATACTATTAGTTTCTCTTCCAAGGCGGCAGTTGCGTTGCTTTTGAGACGACGATGCCTTCAAGAGTCATTTTCCAAAATGGCACAATACTTATTTCTCCATTATTTCATTAAATATATACAAAGAGTCATTTTCCAAGAACGTAAATATTAAATCATAATCAAGCTGTCGAGGACACAGTGAGGTGATAAAAGTATAAAACCTTAGACCTATTATTTTGCCAATTACTTTATTCGAACCATGATAACACTGTACAATGTATGACGCCATGTCCGCCGCGCGCATTTGGCCGTCTCTTGCCCTCAAAAGCCGCCGATGCTTGCCCTGGATCGAATCGAATCCCACTCAATCGACTAGTAGGTAAGTGGGTTCGTCCTACTCCGCATTGGCTGAGCTTCGCACCACTGCGATCTTGAAAAGGCAGGGAAATACTGGATAGGCATGAGCAAGAAGAGCTAAGAAAGCACGGATCAGAGGCTATCATTTGAGTGGAAATGAATGAGCGGGCCATAACGTATCCATACTTGCGTGCCTCTACGGAAATGCTCACAAGAGTAGGCCATGATTTGGCCACCCTTATATATTTAGTCCATCCACCGTGGAGATGATATATGTATAGCCAAATACCAATGACTGTATCCACACTTTAGTCATTTCCTATAGACTACCGAGACAAAAAAAAGGGTTGAAAGGAATGAAGCGATGTGCGATGAGCGATGATAATTAAAGGTCCGAGGTATCCTTTTGGTGCTAGGAGTTTTAGATTAATGGAGGACCATATATACCGTATGTAGGGGCCAGCTTGGAAAGTGGCAAACCCAAACCGTTTGTGAGACCTTTTATTTCCTCCCTTCTTCTGATCACGAGAAGCCAACCCAAACGGCACATTTTGGACTCCACTTGTACTCAGGGCTTAAACTATAGGCTAAGGTCGGTGCTAACATGTATATAAGCTGGATCCGGACGCAAGACCCTTGCACACTTGGTAGTAATAGGCCTACCGGCTAAGGAGAAGAAATGGGGACTTTGAGGTTTTCTGTGTGTCTCATTTTGGTGATCACCTCCATATGGAGTTCCGAATCTCGAGTCCTAAGCCAAAAAGAGCTGACCAACGGGCTCGTGGAAACCAAGGCAGGGAAAACGATGGTGTTCGTGACAGGGCCTATGCGAGGGAAGACAACGCGGGTCGTGAACGAGTCGCAGCGGTCGAGCCCCGGAGGACCGGATCCTCAGCATCACTCTAGGGATCCTTCTAATTAGATTGGATGTTGGCTGAGGCTTTTCGGTATTACGTTTGAGTCCTATCAGATATCCATAATGGAGTAACCTCTTGCTTTGGTTTCACTGCCATCGCTTTGTATCGACTATCAACGATGCAAAGTATAAATAAACTATTTTGTTTCGCTAGCTTGTGTTATTAAAGGGTTTTGGGCCACCCAGCCCTTTGACGGTTGACAAAGTATAATATAATAGCAAGGTCTTAATTTGTGCTTTGGACTTATTATTGTAGAATTCAAAGTTAGTAACCTGGCGTATTTTGTTCTTGAAATAGTAAGCATCGCGACCTCAAATTCATCTCTTGGAAGTTCGTTGGATCTTCCCTTCAGATGCTCTCTTTTTCATTTTGCTTCATACAATTATCATACCATCTCAAACAAAATTAAAAATTCTCAGTTATGGTCTTGCAATACATATTAATAGAACTCCAAATCATACGTGTTTAAATCATCATTAGATTTTCTTGTTGGCCATTTCTATCAAAAGAATTGGCTAGACCTGATGCGGCAAGCTCAAAACTTTATAGGATGATGTCCTGAGCAGTCCAGTACTGTGTTTTAAATGGGTGGTTAGGTTGGAGGATAAATAATGTGGGGCGACTTGGTCGGGTAGTGAGTAGTTAAGATTTATCTACTGGTCTCCAGTATTTTTGGTAGATAAGCTTTTTTATTATAGGTCGGCATGAAATCGTACACGTTAAGTGGGCTACGATCACATAATATATGGTGAGTTATCCATAAAAAAAAATAGTAAAGAATATGGATTGGAACAATTTCAAGTTGAAAGATTATTGCCATGCTGGGGCTAAATTAGGAGCAGTTGCATTGCCCTCTCTCAATGTAAAAGATTTAGCTCCATTCAGGATTGCTTTTGGAGAAGCTAAAAACGCTTCTTGGAGCCCAAAAAGTACTTATGAGTGATATACAGATGTTTGATAAAAAAAAAAACTTGAAACAAGCTTTCTATTCTTTCCATATGCTTAAAAACCTGGCAAAAGCTCCAAATTGAAACTTCTCTTCATAAATGCTTTTTGAAATTCATTGAAAGCTGTCTGTGTGACTAAAATACTCTAAAATTTTATAGTTATTGCATTATTTTTAAAAAATAATATTTATAAAAAAATAAAATATATAAATTATAGATTAACCGTACTTTATACTATGTTATATTAATCATGAAAATAATATTATAATATAAAAATAACAATATCACATCCATATATTATAATAATACAATATTATGTAATAATAATTATAATATATTAAGTAATTATATTATATTATAATATAATATATACTTATACTATACAGTATAATATTATATTATAATATAATATATATGTTATGATATGCTATTACATTATACTAATATTATGACAGCTTAATATAATATATTATCATATAATTGTATTATATTATTATATTACAATATATTATGTTATACTAATATTATGATAATCTATATTATATCATATTATATTGTAACAATCAGACTTCGATAGTATAACAATATTATATTTCTAATTTTATACTGTTATTTTACAATTTTGTACTATCGTAATATTATAGTATTTAAAATAATATAATTTGTAAACTTTATACTTTATAATAACAACTCTCAATGTTACATAAAGTTAAAGAAATTGAAATTAAGCACCAATTTTTTTTATTATCATTTTCTTCACTTTCACAATTTGGTTGCCAAATAGATATTATAGTTTCGTGTGTAGTTACTGAATAGCAAAAGCTTTTTGTTAAAAGTTTTACCTCCAAAAATCTTTACTGACAAAAGTTCTGTTATCAGCAACAACATTTCCCAAAAGGCTTTATAACTCCCTTAGATAAACACTTTAGCTCACTTCCCACCGGGGGAGTCTAATTTTATTTTTTATTTAGACAAAGTGTTGGAAAAACACAATACATCCTCTTTAATAGAATGAAATCGGACAAAATCAAGTTCTGCCAAAATACACTTGGTGATCCAGCAAAAGTCATAATGCGAATGGCCACAATGTCACCCATTTCTTCTCGAGACCTCAAAATTTTTTTTTGTTTTTATCGAAAGGAGAAGAGATCTAAAAAAGTGACACATTGAAATTCCAAGGTTTACTTCAAAGGAAGAGAAGCTTTTTGCTGCCTTCTGCCGGTGCATAAAAGACGACCAATCTCTAGTTAGCTCAATAACCAATCGGAGGACAATTCTCTCAACATAGCCAGAGGGACCACTTTTTGGAGGAGGTTCGGCATTAGTCTGGTACCTCCCAGATGCATCGTATGGCTATTAGGACGTCTTGCATAGCTTATCAGGTATGGATGGCTAGGAACGCTTGGGTATTTGGCGAGCTCAGTCCGTACCTGCAGTTCGTGATCACTATAAGAAAATAAACTTTCAGCGACCACTTTCGGTGACTTAATGAATAGTGGTCGCTGCAAATAAGGCTATTTGCGACCAACATCCTTGTTAGTTACTGAATGATTGTCCTACACCGACTAAATGCATATTTGGTCGTGGAAAATCAAAACCAATTTGGCGGGGTGAAGGTAAAATGTTTGGCGACTAAAGTTTGGTCGCTGAAAATAAGGCCATCTGCGACCAACATTCTTGTTAGTTACTAAATAATTGTCCTACACCGACTAAATGCATATTTGGTCGCGGAAAACAATACCAAGTTGGCAGAAAGTTTGAGTTTTTTAGTGACCAAACTTTTGGTACTGGAAGGTTCCCGTAAAACCAAACGATGTTGTACTAGCCCCTGTAAGATGCTAATTTCTAAGTTCAAAAAAAAAAACTGCTTATTTTCAAACGGTGCCGTTTAACACCTTAATTCACTTAGGCATATCCTCGTCTCTTCGGCTGAATCTCAATCCCACAACTTTTCTTCATACTTAAATTCTTTTTTATTTTTATTATTATAATATAATTTTAAAAGCTCGAGCTCGGTGCTTGACTCCTTGTAAAATAAATATACGGATCGACAGGATACGTGGCATGCGGACGTGGGAACGGAAATCCGCTTAGAAATATATAGAATTCTTGGACATCCTACGGGCAGGATCGAAAATCCGCTTAGAAATAAATTTGCATGCATCCTTGTTAGTTACTGAATGATTGTCCTACACCAACTAAATGCATATTTGATCGCGGAAAATCAAAACCAAGTTGGCGCGAGTCCAGTATTTCGTGCGGGCTGGAGGTAAAATTTTTGGCAACTAAATTTTGGTCCCTAAAGGTTCACCTCCGGCGACTAAAAAAAATTTAGTCGAGAAAAGTATGCATGTGGGGACGTGTGAGAAACCAAACAAATCCTAATTTCCTATTCCTTTATTCGGCTTTAACTCCTTGCCTTCACCCGCACGTCGCCTTCGCCCGTTCGCCCGTTCGCTCATCTCTTCGGCATCGGCGTCCCAAGGTACGTGTGTGTTCTCTGAAATTTGATTTAGCAGAGGCCGGGAGGGAGAGGGAGAGGGAGAGGTGGCCGGGGGTCGTCGGGTTCGCCCGTTCGCTCATCTCTTCAGCATCGGCGTTCTAAGGTACATATGTGTCCTCTGGAATTTGATTTAGCAGAGGCCGGGAGGGAGAGAGAGAGGGAGAGGGAGAAGGAGAGGTGGCCGGGGTCGTCGGGGGTTGTCGGAAAATTTAGAGGCGAGGCGGGAGAAGAAGAAACCCAGGTTGGGTTCTCCTCCTTCGCCGCCTCCGTAGCCACCGCGGAGGGCTTCTCCTCCTTTGCCGCCGCCGCAGCCACCGCGGAGGGCTTCTAACTTTTAATACCTTAATTCACTTATTTTCAAAAAAACTGCTTATTTTCAAACGGTGCCGTTTAACACCTTAATTCACTTAGGCATATCCTCGTCTCTTTGGCTGAATCTCAATCCCACAACTTTTCTTCATACTTAAATTCTTTTTTATTTTTATTATTATAATATAATTTTAAAAGGTCGAGCTCGGTGCTTGACTCCTTGTAAAATAAATATACGGATCGACAGGATACGTGGCATGCGGATGTGGGAACGGAAATCCGCTTAGAAATATATAGAATTCTTGGACATCCTACGGGCAGGATCGAAAATCCGCTTAGAAATAAATTTGCATGCATCCTTGTTAGTTACTGAATGATTGTCCTACACCAACTAAATGCATATTTGATCGCGAAAAATCAAAACCAAGTTGGCGCGAGTCCAGTATTTCGTGCAGGCTGGAGGTAAAATTTTTGGCGACTAAATTTTGGTCCCTAAAGGTTCACCTCCGGCGACTAAAAAAAATTTAGTCGAGAAATTTATGCATGTGGGGACGTGTGAGAAACCAAACAAATCCTAATTTCCTATTCCTTTATTCGGCTTTAACTCCTTGCCTTCACCCGCACGTCGCCTTCGCCCGTTCGCCCGTTCGCTCATCTCTTCGGCATCGGCGTCCCAAGGTACGTATGTGTTCTCTGAAATTTGATTTAGCAGAGGCCGGGAGGGAGAGGGAGAGGTGGTCGGGGGTCGTCGAGTTCGCCCGTTCGCTCATCTCTTCAGCGTCGGTGTTCCAAGGTACATATGTGTCCTCTGGAATTTGATTTAGCAGAGGCCGGGAGGAAGAGAGAGAGGGAGAGGGAGAAGGAGAGGTGGCCGGGGTCGTCGGGGGTTGTCGGAAAATTTAGAGGCGAGGCGGGAGAAGAAGAAACCCAGGAGGGGTTCTCCTCCTTCGCCGCCTTCGTAGCCACTGCGGAGGGCTTCTCCTCCTTTGCCGCCGCCGCAGCCACCGCGGAGGGCTTCTTGTCAGGGCGGCAAGGAGAGAGAGCGAGGAGGCGAAGGGGAGAGAGCGAGGAGGCGAAGGGGATTTAGGGCGAGGGCCTTTTCTTGGGCCAGCAGGGAGAGAGAGCGAGGAAGGATTTGGGGACAGTAGTTTTGTTTTGGGTGGAGAGAAAGAGAGGGGAGGGATTTGGTTGGCTTGATACACGTCTGAAGCCGCTCTTATCTTTCATCCCTTCACTTTTTTGGTTTTGGTCTTGGTTTTCCTTCCCTCGCGTTACTCTTGATCCAGTTGGGCCATCGGGAAGAAAGATAGGGGGATTGGAGATGGACTTCTTAGAGGGTGGAGATTCTTTTAATTTTATCCTCTTTGTTTCTTCTCCTTTCTGTTTGGATTGAATGGTTGCCGTGCTGTGATGTAGCTTGGGTATCGAAAGGGAGATGGGAGATGGGAGATGGTAGGATGGGACTTCTTTTAAACTAATTATTTTTTCATGCTTCTATTCAAGGATTATATTAAACTGAAGAGGCTTCTTGTCTATCTTTGTTAGATTCATGCATCTTTGTTGAAATAGTATACTTGACAGCTATCTATTTTCATATCATTTTTTTAACTATTTTGTACTTATTAAAATTTATTATTATTATAATAATAAAAAAAAAGAAAAGGTCTCATTCACTGAATTTGTCTTAGGCCCCCAAATGTATTAGGCCGCCCCTGGTTTTCTGCTGCAACTTTTTTTTGCAGGATACAAAAATAAATCTATAAACTAATCAATCTAACTTGATGAAGTACTTTGTAGATCAGTCAAAATGGACAAGAGTTGGATGACAATAAAAAATAGAATGAAGAGTAAAGAGTATAAAGAAGGGTGAAGTCTTTTATTGAATTTGCGGTGGCAAATTTAGGCTCAGCAAATGATATTTGGTGTCCTTGTGTCGAGTGCATGAATGACAAAAAATAAAGCATTCAAGTTGTCAAGATTCATTTGATGTCGAAAGGAATCTCGCCTTCTTACAAGACTTGGGTGCAACATGGAGAATCTGTTCACATGCATCAATCTTGTGTTTCAAATGATGCTAACTATGACAATGGTAGAGGTGTTAAGGATAGAATGGCTGGGGATGGCACCGATGATAGGGACGAATTGTATAATATGCTGGAAGCTGTTTACGTGGGCGCTTTCATGAATCACGATATTGACGAATTGCCTAATAACTTGGGGAGGGAGGATGCACAGAATTTTGATAAGTTGTTCGATGATGCTCAACGACCCGTTTATCCTAGTTGCAAAACTTTTACAGTATTATCATTCGTTATTAAGATGCTTCATATTAAGGTGTACAACCAGTGGAGCAATTCCTCTTTTGACATGAACATGAAGGTATACAAGAAAATTCTACCGAAGTGTGATAAGTTTGTTCCATGGACCCTTTATGAAGTCAAGAAATTTTTACGAGATTTGGGTTTGGGATATGTGCTAATTCATGCATGCAAATATGATTGTACTCTTTTTTGGAAGGAGAATGCGAACCTGGAGAAATGCCCTATATGTGATGAGCCTAGATATAAGCTGAATGATAGTAACGGTAAGAAGATCCCTCATAAATTTTGCGGTACTTTCCCCTGATACCGAGATTGAAGCGCTTATTTTTGCCCCGAAAATAGCTGTAGATATGAGATGGCACAAGGAGAAGCAAGTGGATGACGAAACATCAAGACATCGGGCTGATGGGGAGGAATGGAAGAACTTTGATCGGCAACATCCTGAGTTTTCCAAGGATCCGCGGAATGTGAGGTTAGGGCTATCTACTGATGGTTTCAATCCTTTTGGAAATATGAGCACATCATACAGTATGTGGCCCGTTATCGTGATGCCTTATAATCTTCCACCATGGAAGTGTATGAAAGAGTAATTTTGTATGCTGTCATTGCTTATTCCCGGAAAAACGGCTCCTGGTAAAGAAATAGATGTTTACTTGAGGCCATTAATTGATGAGTTGAAAGAGCTTTGGAAGGATGGCGTGCAAACTTATGATGCCTCTAGTGGAAGTACATTTATAATGCGTGCTGCTCTCATGTGGACCATTAATGACTTTCCTGCATATGGTAACATGTCTGGATGGCCAACAAAAGGTTATTTGGCTTGTCCCATTTGTAACAAAGATGCTTCATCAGAACGTTTGAGGAGTAAGATTGGCTATATGGGTGCGAGACGTTTCTTGCCTGAGAACCACATATGGTGAAAGAGCAAGCTTTTTAATGGTAAAAGTAAGGACAGGTCAACGCCATGAGAGTTCACGGGAGAAGAGATCTTGGAGCAAATTAATTCAGGGACATACAAGCCGTTGGGCAAGCATCCAAGCATTAATAAGAAAAGAAAAAGGGGCAAAGATGATGACACGATTTGGGCCAAGAAAAGTATTTTGTTTGATCTCCCTTATTGGAAAACACTCAAGCTGCGTCACAACTTGGATGTCATGCACATAGAAAAAAACATTGTAGAAAATATTGTTGGGACATTACTGGGCGTAGATGGGAAATGCAAGGATACAGAAAAAGCATGCATGGATTTGGCAGATATGGGTATACAGAAGGAGTTACACCTAAAAAAGCGGACGAACGGATCTTATGAGAAGCCTCCAGCATTGTACACATTGTCCCCGCAAGAGAGACAAGTTTTGTGATTTTTTAAAATTGATTAAGTCTCCAGATGGCTATGCGGCAAACATCTCTAGCTGTGTAAGTACTCAAGGTGGTAAATTATCGGATCTGAAAAGTCATGACTATCATATTATTTTGCAACGCCTTCTTCCAGTTGGAATGCGTGGGTACCTCAACAAAGAACTTAATACTGCATTATTTCAGTTAGGCAATTTCTTTGAGCAATTGTGCTCCAAGGCATTAAAAATAGCTGATTTGAAAAAATTAGAGGACCAAATTGTTCTTATTCTTTGCAAGCTTGAGAAGATTTTCTCTCCTGCCTTCTTTGATGTCATGGTTCATCTAGCTATTCACTTGCCTTGCGAGGCTATTCTTGGAGGGCCAGTGCAATATCGATGGATGTATCCAATTGAAAGGTAATTGTTTGCTACCGTATAGTAGGAATAGTAATCATGTATATTATTGTACATGTAAGAAATTTTCTATTAGCTTTGAGCTATTATTTACCGTAGGTTACTCAAAGTTCTAAAAGGATTTGTTGCCAACCGAGCTCACCCCAGAAGGTTCTATCGCTGAGGCTTATATTTCTAAAGAGAGTACAACATTTTGCTCAATATACCTCGATGGAATCGAAACAGTGTTTAACAGAGAAGAAAGAAATGATGACGGTGGTGATCGTGGCACGGGGTTAGCAGTCTTCACTCAAAGTGCCCGACCATTTGGGTTAATTCGAAGGGGACCTGATGTGCCGTTTAATGAACTTGAGATGGCTGAATGGTTTGTCTTATACAATAGTTCTAAAGTGGATCAATATCAAAAGTACGTTTTTTTAACTTGCTTATTAAGGTTCAGCTATTGTATATTTAGTTGTTTTGGTCTTATATGTTACTTATATGTTACGGAATGTCGAATAGGGAACACAAGAACTACATACAAGGTGAGAGTGAAGTTGACATCACAAACAGATAACGTAAAGAATTTCCCAAGTGGTTCAAAGATCGCGTAAGCAAAATTAATTAACATGTAGGCACCTTGAGTTATCCTTGTATTTGAAAGTGAAGTAACATATTATGTCATTTTTTTGTTATAGATGACTCAACTTCGAAACCAGCGATCACCGGAAGCTACTGATGAATTATGGTCATTGGCCAACGGTCCTCGTCCAATAGTCAACATATATTCAAGGTGCTTTTGTAACGGTGTCCGATTCCATACCATCGAACGTGACAACCATCGTAAAAGCCAGAATAGTGGGTTAGTTGTTGAAGGGGACCACGAAGGGCAACCGATTGACTTCTACGGTTACTTGTGCAAAGTTTGGGTGGAGTGCCGTGGTATGGAATGGAGGAGCCTAGCGATGAAGAAGAAGAGATTGATAGAGACAGTGATACATATCTAGATTTAGAGCCATGATATATTTCTCTAATGATCTATCTATGGCAAAGTTGAACATATTTTTATGTTAATGAAAATCGTCCATTTTTATCTTACATGCTTCTGTTTTTATGGAGAGTGTGATGTACTTTTTACTCCATATTTCTTTATGGCTGAATATAATGTATCTGTCTGGTTTTTATTGTGAAAGATGCACAAAGTAGGTAAAAAATTTGTGAAGCCTGGGTGCTTGTCCCAGAAGCTGACAGGATATGAAAGGCAAAGGCAAAAAAGGATTGAAATGAACTCAATGAGATTAGAGGCTCTTGGCATACCGGGCATGTCCAAGGCATTGTTTTGTTCAAATCAGATTGGTAATGAAGGACCGAACAAGATTAGCAATGGCGATGACGATGAAGAGTTTCTGCCATCTGATAATGAAGGACTGAATTCTTCTGGAGATGCTGAACTTGTGCCTGTGATGGCTGCCCAACCTACTCTGCTCCCCACCTTTTTTACCCAGCAAACCCACGAGCTTTCAAGTCCACCTATTATTGCCAACAACGTGGGTGAGAAAACTCATCTTTCTGAATCTTGTTATTACTAAGATATTCTTGGTAAAATGATGGCATTTCAGTGGTTTTGTGTGTTTTTTTTGCGTTCTCTTTGTCTATCACTAGCAGGTTTGTCTTATGGCCTAAAGTATTTAAGTATTTTAGCAGGTTCATCATCAAAGCACGTGCGGGGTAAAACAGTTGGGAAAGAAATTGATAAGCTCATTGCCCAGAATGGCAGAGAAAAGCTCTATGTTCCAGTACTTGATAAGTGGAATGGTTTATGTGGTATTAATGCCCCCAAGGTAGCCAATCTGTTGGGGTGTATATTAGGAGAATGTGTCCAATTAAGGGCATACCGACGTGGCGGCATGTAGACAAGGCTACTCAATCTGCTACCATACAATCTGTCCTTGTAATTATTTATTGCACAATATTTTTTTAGGTACTTGTACTAGTTACATTGATCATACTACATAATGGTTTTACTTATGTTTTTAGGACAAGATCAAAATCTCGGATGATTATCATGGCAATCTAGTAGCTCAGCAAGTTGTCCACAGAAAATGCTACAATATTCACAGAAATTGGAGGCACAATATGAAATTGCATTACAAGCATCTTAAGAATGTCTTACATGTGGACCCTTATAGTCATCCATACGAACATGTGATTCAAGAGAATTGGCGCCACTTAATTGACGATGTGTGGAAAAGCAAAGAACACAAGGTAACTTACATATTTAGTACTTCAGAGTTTATAAGTAAAATATTTGATCATAATGTTTTCTTTAGATTTTTAATTTGTATTTTTTTGAAGGTGAGATCAAAAATGGCAAAAAGAATAGGAAAAAGCTTGAGTACAATCATTGTTCAGAATCTCGGTCATCTGTTGCAACAATGACTATACCGGTAATATGTTTTTGAGTATGTACTGTCTATATTTTTAGTAAACTGCCTGTGAAACAGTCTATGGGATAGTTTTGGCTATTGTAAAATAGACAATTTGCTGCAATTAGATTTTTTATTCTAGTTTACTGCAAGTATATTTTTGAAATCCTTTTATGCAAGTAGATCTGACAGTTATTCTAGTTTTCTTATTATGTAGTGGCTATATGCTAATTTAAATTACACTTTGCAGCTGGAGTTTAATGGTTCTGAAAACTTTGAACTTCCAGAATTCTATAAAAAAACTCATACCAAGAAGAACAAAGAGTGGATTGATCCTATTTGCGCCGTGAAATATGTAGGTATCTAAAATCTCAATAATCATTTAAATCAGTTTCTGCTTTTGCAAGGTTATATACATTTAATTCTATTGTTACCTTTGCATTGACAGTCAAAGATGTTGAGCTTGCGAGAAGAATCTTCTCAATCCGGTGTGCAATTAACATCAGAGGAGATGTCTAGGAAGGCACTTGGAAAAAGGAAGAGATACATTCTTGGATTTGGGGATGGGCTGAAGCCCTCTTCATCTTCTTCCACACCTAGTCGTGTGTCACAAGACCATGTTGAGGAGTTGCAGAAACTTAAAGCTGAGATGGAGGAGATGAAGATGGAGCGTGAGGAGCTGCGGAGGCAATTGGAGCAGGAGAGGAGAGAGCGTGAGGAGGAAAAGAAAGAGCGAGAGGAAGAACAGAAGCAAATTGCACATCTTACAAGTTTGGTGACAGAGTTCTTAAAGAAAAAGACTCAAACGCACAAGTCATCTATCTATCATGATAGGGCCATGTATTCAACTGGTGGTACAAATACTCGTTGGTATGTATTCTCATTTATATTACATAGGTTATTTAGAGATTTGGACCAAATTAAACAAAATGTCATTGTGAACTTATACTTGAATTTGAGTTTATTATTTTTCATATGTGGTTATTAATTGTGTATTCTTTTTGGCTTTCTCAGATACATGGTGGAGTTATGAGCATGTGAAATCTAGTTTCTGGTACATGGATAGCTTTTGTTCAGATGATCATGGTGGAGTTGTCTACAAGCAGAATCCAGTTTTTGGTATAAGAATATTTTTGTCTACATGATGGTTGTTTGGATGAATAGCAAGATCAGATATTTTGGAATTTTTAATTTACATTTTGATGTGTTTGGTGATGATTATCACCTTAACATATGGTATGGATGAAACATTTTGATGTATGGTTAATAAGTATGCTTGACTTTAGACTTATAGATGATGATATTTATAATGAATGATTATGGATTCTCCAACATTGTGTATACTTCTATTTGGATGAGCAAATGTATTGTACAATATGGATACTGGATAGGCTGTGTTGGTTGTACAGGATTTGGAACGAGCCCAAAAATAAATATTAAGCTTATAATTTGAATTGTTAATTAAATATAGGTTAATACTTTCTACCATCAAAAAATGTTTGTTGTAATGCATTCTAATACATTATGCGACCAAACTATTGGTGGGGGAAGATAGATATTCAGTGACCATTTGTTTGGTAGCGGAAGACAAACCTTCCACGACCAACTATTTGGTCGGCGTTGAAATTAGCGACAACAGATTTGGTCGCTGATAATTTTCTTCGGCAAGCAAACGTTGGTCGTTGTTGGTGTACCTTAGGTGACCACACAATATTGGTCGCCAAAACCTTTCAGTGACTAGGATTCGGCGACGAAGGGTATGTTAGTCGCGAAAAAATTTCGGCAACCAAATATGGTTATTCGACGACTAGAATCTTAGTCGCTGAATATGTATTTCTTGTAGTGGATGGAGCGGGCTCAGGTATAGACAACAGAGATTCTCCATGCAGATTTAGATCACAAACCTTGGACAGCTCGGAATACCTGAGGCCCCCACATTGCTTCGACAGCTCTTTATATAATTTTCTTTACCTGGGAGCCCCAACCTCCGAGTTTCCTCAAAGTCAATTTTAACGGCTCGGTCCTAAATGGAGGCAGGAGGAGAGGGGCCGAATTTGTTATCAAAGGCCTGAGTTCTAGTGTGGTGGTAGCGGGGGGGTGTCAGGTCTTCGACACCTCGGTTCCAGGGGCAGAGTTACGGGCGGCTTGGATGGAATTGCGTTATGTGCGGCATGTGCTTCAGGCGAACTCTATCCTCTTGGAGGATGATTCGACCACGGTGATCAGCTGGGTCCGAAAGAACCCGAACAATGATGGAGGAATTTTTCTCCTGCTCCGTGATATTTGGTTGATGGTGAGGGAGGGTATTACATTTCAGGCTATACATGTATATCGTGAAGCTAACAGAGCGGCGGACTGGGTGGCGGCATATGTAGCGAGCTACTCAGGAGGCACCTTATAGGTTGGGGAGGGTGAGATGCCTGGTACACTTCAAGACCTTTTGTTTGCCGATGCTATTAGATGTATTCGTATCCGTAATGTATGAATTGTTCGTTCACAAAAAAAACAAAAAACAAAAAAAAAAAAACAAGAAGAAGAACGAGACCAACATATAGTGATGCGCCATTGGTACCAAGTCACTCTATTTGTACTTAAAACTCTTTGATCCTGCCAGGAATATGAAGCTCTTGTGTGAAATCGTTGTCCAAATATTTTTGGTAAGAGGATAGTGAAGAGAAGATATATTTTTTCATCCTTCTCATTGCATAGAATAAAAGCATCATTTACTTTAAATCCTTCCCTAACGAGGTTCATTGTTGTGCTCAGCTTGTCCTTAAGAGCCAACCACATAAAAATCTTTGATTTCCCCTAGAGCCGCAGCCTTCCACAAGTTTTTTTGCCCATGGGGATCAAAATCCGCATGTTTCCCTTGGAAATGATCATTCAGGAATGTATGCATTTCCAAAGTATTTGACATTTGGTCCCTTCAACCAGATGTTATCCAGACAGTCATTCGGTTGAAGGTTTACTAAAAGGGCCGGTCACCAAAGAGAATTCTCAATCTGCTTCCATAGAGAGATCTTTGGATTCAAGTCTGCTATTACATTGAGAGTAGATGGTAACTCCTGGTTTCCCGCGGTGAAAAAAGAGACATCGTAACGTCCTCCAACCATGGATCCTTTGGAATCATATTTCTCTACTATCACCAGGTAAATCTGATCCTATTCTTGATCCCGTCAAGGAAACAAAAGGTTTTCTTTCAACTTGGTCAACTCGAGTCTCGAATTTAAAAAACTGGGACTTTGAGACTTTTTCGGGTAACTATCATGATCCATATATAAATTTTGGTATATATCACTGGTGGAAAGTAAAGTCCATTCACTTTACTTTCATTTCTTTTATTATGTCCTCTATTTATAACGGTGAGATCATTCTTATTTGAGTCGGATTTTATACTATCAAAAAGAGAAGTTGCAACATCTCTGATATTCTATAGAGATCACTTTCTTTATTCGAAGTTGCAAATAGTAGCATCAATATTTTTTATTTAAACTAAAAAAAAGACAGCTTATAAGAAATGTCGGAGAAGTGGAGAATGATCGGAGCTCCAAATAAAGTTCTAAGTTTTTAAACTTGGCTCATAGTACTATAATGCCGAAGAGCCATGCTCGGAGTTTCTTTAGTCCCGATTCTAATCAGGTCATCTTTATAGCGCGCGGTGCCTCCGCATAGGTTTCAAGGATAGGTCTGCTGAAATATATCAAGATTTTTGTACGACATCATTGTCTCCATTCAACCAATGAAGCACAGCAACCCTTGGAAGCCGCAAGAATTGTACCTCTACTACCTTATCCATATGGATGGTTCACAGTTTATAAATCCGAATGGCTGTGGTTTAGCCCCATTATAGAGCGGGAAACCTTAATTTTCATCTGCATATGTCTCTTTTTTTGAAGGGTAATGGAGGAAGCAAACTGGTTCCCCCAGTTTCACGAAAAGCACAAAATTTACATAGTTTCAGAAAAATAGGCATGGACTATGAAAACTTATAATTCAGTCGGCATCTTAATGGCCAAAATTTCAATTCAACAGATAATCTATTTTGGCAAAAGACCAAGAAGATTCAGCAATACTTTGTGGCTGTCACTGCTTTTTTTCATACACAAACTTCCCCACTGCATGAAGGTATTTAGAGCCTTGTGAAGAACTGTATTGATGGATGAAGCTTTCTGAATAAAAACTCTCGAATTTCTTTCCAACTAGATGTGCCAACAAACGGCCAAAGAGAGCTAGTCCCAACCTTTTCGAAAAAATCCTTTAACCCTCTTTCTTCTCCATGAGATCCATAGATCTCGAATATCCTTTGGCCAACCATTAATTTTGAGCTGTCTTGATGGTAAACCACAAGCTTCTTGCAGAAGAACATTTGACAAGGAGATGCAAGATGGTTTCCGAGTTGGCTCCACATAGAGAACATTCTATACCTCTTCCCCATCCTTTTCTTGCCATCCCTTCACCCATATGTAGCCGGTTTTTGAGTGCCAACCATATGAACACTTGTGAAAAGGCCAAAGAACACCACTACAATTCAGCAATTTATTGAAGGAACTGATTGAATAATTACCATTGTTGGTGAGTTCCCATACCGGCACATCTGTTAATGTAGAGGGTCTGATAGGATGTAGAAGTTGGAGAAGAGTTTTCATGCTGCTTAGACTCCAAAAATGATAATATGCCTTAGAGCTTAATGCACCATCTTTGTTTTTTCCAACTCCACAGAAGAGTTGGTTTGCACCACTCTACCGTAGAGCTCCACAAATAGGGATGACAAAGGGTAGCACCTGTTGCTGGAAATTGGACCCGGGGGCGGCCGTCGGCTGGAGAAGGAGAGCTCCGCTGCCTGGGTGGCGGCGCGTCGGCGGGCGGCGTCCTCCTGGAAACCTGCAAGAAGCCGGTGGCTGGGCTCTCCGGTGCCGGCCCTCCGATGGTTAAGTCAGTCAGGGGTCTGTATGGGGAAAGAAAAAGTGAGACGGAAAATAACCCCCCCTAAGTGGAGGAATTCCCCTTTTATAGGGAGGATCGGGCTACCTGTGACGTGACAGAGCAAATTGGTTGTCGTACAATTGGTCATTAATGCTTGATCATGTAAGTCAATGCTATCATGGTAGGAGATTAGGCCGAAGCCTGTCATCACGGAGTCGCTATCATTTGTAGGCATGCGGATTTGCCGTGAAAGACTCGATGTCCATAGGCGACGGAAACCATACGCTTTAATTATTGAGTAAGCCCAGGGGCCTGCAAGGGCCATGCGTTTTGACTGTTGAGTGAACCGGGTGTCTGCACGACCCTTACACATTAATTGTCTGCACGGCCGTGCTGCGGGTGGACGTAATCTCAGTGTGCAACTTAGGCGTCCTCGGGCTAGTAAGACTGAGTGTCCTCAAGCCGGAGGAGGTCTGCTCAGTTGGCCCCTGCTCGGAGGGGTCTGTCCGGTCGGCCCCTGCTCGGAGCGGCTGGCCCCTGCTCGGAGGGGTCTGCTCGGTCGGCCCCTGCTCGGAGGGGTCTGCTTACCAAAGCGTGGCGACACTTTTTCCCCCCAACAACACCAACCCAGGAGTTTTTCCGGAATCCGATATTCTCGCCATTCCCTAGTTTAAAATAAGTGCAGTTCCAGAAGACCTTCAAGTTCTTACTAATATCTTTCCATATAGGTGATACTTTTTCATAAAAGTTTTCGTCCTTTAACAAACTTCTAAGCCCATTTAGCCAACAGGAATGAGTTAAAAGAAGAGTTGGTTTGCACCGCTCCATCATCTTTATAGATCTTAAAGCGGTCATTGTGATCCAACAGTGGATTGGTACGAGGAAGGTGAATCCATCTTCCGCACAAGAGATCCAACCCAGGTCCCATTGGGAATGCTCACAAGAGTAGGGCATGATTGTTTGGTCCATCCACCATGGAAATGAGATATTTGTATATAGCCGAGCACCAGAGTCAAGTGACTGGATCCACATTTTGGCCATTTCCATAGACCAAGGAGAAAAGGAATGAAATGATGCGCGATGACAACAATGGGTCCGAGGTATCCTTTCGGCGCCAGGAGTTTTAGATTAATGGAGGACCATACGTGTGTGGTGGTTTGCATGGAAAGTGGCAAACCAAAACCCATTTGTGAGACCTTTTATTTCCTCCCTTCAAAAAGCCAACCCATAAAGTAATTGTGCACGCATTTGGACTCCACTTGTGCTTTGGACTTAAAAACTATAGGTATATAAGCTGGAGCCCGGCGCTTGGCAGCAGCAGGCCCACCAGCTAAGAAGAAGAAATGGCGACTTTGAGGTTTTCTGTGTGTCCTTATAAGACCAGTATTACATTTGAGTGCCCTCTTTTCTTTTTTTCCTGATGGAACCGTTGAGTCCTGTGACTCCTGTCAGATATCTTCTATAATGGAGTAACCTCTTGTTTTGTTTTCACTGGCATTGCTTTGTGTTCTCTTATGATGACACCATGGCTGAAGGCAGGCTTGTTCGCTAGCTTTGTGTTTGTGTTATTGAAGGGTTTTGGGCCACCCAACCCATTGGCAATTGAAAGGCATAATATGATCGATATCAAGGCCTTAATCTGCGCTTTAGACTTATTAAGATTAAAAGTTTGCAACTTGGCATTTTTTATTCTTGAAATAGTAAGCATTGCGACCATTAATTCATGTCATTCAACAGAATTAGATTCTTCTCTTGGAAGTTCGTCAGACCTTCCCTTCAGATACTCTCTTTTTCATTTTGCTTCATACAATTTGAAATTCCCTTTTTAGGCCCTTAAATAAGCAATCACTTTATCATACCATCTCAAACAAAATTAAACATTCCAAAATCAATTTGTATTCGGACTCAGTTCTGGTCTTGCAGTGTATATTAATAGAACTCCAAATCATATGTGTTTAAATCATCATTAGATTTTCTTGTTGGCCAGCTGTATCAAAACAATTGGCTTGACCTGGTGTAACAAGCTCAAAACTTTAGGCTAGGATGGTGGCCTGAGCAGCCTGGCTCCATGTTCTAAACAAGCGGTTAGGTCGGTGGATAAATATAGTAGGACGATTTGGTCGGGTAGCAAGTAGTTATGGTTTATCTAATTGACCTCAGTCTCCAATATGTTTGATAGATAAGTTTTGTTATAATAGATCAACATGAGATTGTACAGATAAATGGGCTACGTTCACATAATAGCAAGAGTTAAAAAATTAAAAGCACTAATGTCCTTTATTATCATTTTCTCATAATAAAACTACTTTCTCAGTTTAGTTATCAAACAAATGTTTAAGTTTTATGGCACTTTAAAAATATATTTTTACATAGCAAAAACTTTTTATTAAGTACCCTACCCTGAACTCAAAGTTTTTACCTTTTACTTCAGGTACTAGAAACTCCAAGCTATTTTTAATGTCAAAGAGCTAATGGGCAAAGTAGATATATAACATCATGAGCAGACAGCATGTATCCTAAGAGCAAAGTAGATATATATATATATTCTTCTTCTTCGTTTTCATGACAGGTTCTTAGGTCTAGCATGGCACAGCTCCCTGCAAATCAGTTGGTTTTGACGTTCTTCTAATAATTGTTTTCTTATTTTTCCAGATCAAGAAAAAATTGGCATATTCATCATGTTTCATTCCATATAGGGCCTGATTGGGTGCATGTAAATTGGTGTCTTCATGCAATAGTTATTGTAAGGAGCTCGTTTACATCATTTGGTTTGATGTTGCTCTCTAGACAATTTCTTGTGGACCCTAAGGCCGTTCTCTTTGAAACATATTTGGAATGGGATTCAAGGTTGGAGCACTAATTTACCTCATCACAGATAAATTTAAAACAAAAATAAGAGATAGATATATGCCCACCTTCTATCTTATACTCTTCTCAATTTTTGTGAGGTTACTTCAACCAGAACAAAACCCTATCAGCTTAGTCGAGCAGTGATACCATCCGAGCAAGTGCTCCGTGATACAAAATCAAACATATAATTGAACATAAAGCTAGGACTTCAATGACAGTATTTTATTATGATAGATGTTAATTAAATTTATTATATTTATCTTGCAATATATGATTTCTGTATTATTAAAATTTAATTATTATTATAATCATGTCATGGTGGATAATAATGGATGATAGCAAAAAGATAATGGTGTCATTTTTAGATCTCTTTTCACTCAATAAAAAGATTTTATTTTGTTTATCTGATTTTTTTTTCTCAGGAAAATTTGTGACAATGGAAAGAAATAATTGCCTTCAACTTCACTTCTTCCCAGAAACTCAATTTGTTTGCTTGTTTACTCTTCTCTTCTCTCGGTGTCTCCCAAACAGGGTGTTGACAATAGAAATGATATAGATTCTTAAACCAAAAGACCCTTAAATGCCATTGGATGTCCAAACCACTCCTCCGGGCCATAATATCCCACGACTTCCATTGCTCCTCCCATCATGCCGTCCATTTCGACCCTGAAACCATCTCGGCCGTCCACCGTGCGAAAGCCCTCCACGCCCTCTCCATCTCCTCCGCCTCCAATCCGCCCGTCACCGTCCACCACGCTCTCATCGCTGCCTATGCCGCCGCCGATGACCTCGATTCCGCCCGCCAGGTGTTCGAACGAATGCCCCGCCGGACCTCCGTCTCGTACAACGCCATCATCGCCGCCACCGCACGGCGCGGCTGCGCGGAGGACGCCTGGGCGCTGCTCCCCCGGATGATGGTCGCCGGCGTCCGGCCCACGCGCTTCACTTTCGGCCCCATCCTCTCCTCGCTGTCGCTCGAACACCGTGTCGGGATCCAGCTGCACCCATTGATCCTGAAGTCTGGGTTATTTCACGCCGACCCTTACTCGGGCACGGCTTTGATGGGATTTTTGGCGAGAAATGACAGATTGGACGATGCGGTCAAGCTATTCGAGGAAATGCCTACAAAGACTGTGGTCACTTGGAATTGTATCATCTCTGGATTTTCCGAGCTGGGCTTTGTCCATGATTCAATGTTCCTGTTCCGAGAGCTATTAAAGACAGGAATTGGACCGTCAGAATGTTCTTTTCTTAGCGTTCTGGCTGCATTCCGTTCGTCAGATTGTTTGCACTCCATGGAGCAAATTCACGGGCTTGCAGTCAAAGTCGCAATGGATTCATTCCTCGTGGTTGCGAATGCTCTGCTTCGTGTGTACTCCAGTTGCTCTCGAACGCAAGCTGCCGAACGATACTTCAATGAGTTGGCAATTAGAGATGCGGTTTCTTTTAACACCATGATAACAGCTTTTGCTACAAGTGCGGCGCCAGAGAGGGCTATGGATTTCTTCTTGATGATGCCTTTAGAAGGGCTTTTGCCCAATGAATCCACATTCACTAGCATCCTTAATGCTTGTGCTAGTTTAGACACAATGAAGTATGGAGAGCTCATCCATGCTAAAGCCATCAAGCACAATCTTGCCACCGGTGTTTTCGTCGGAAGTTCACTTGTTGATTTCTATGCCAAGTACATGAGCTTGGACAACGCAAAGAGGGTGTTCGATGGGATTGCGGAGAAGAATGTCGTTTGCTGGAATGCTTTGATCTCAGGATATATGAATGCTGGTTTACCTACCACCTTAGTTCTTCTGAGAGAAATGCTAAGCTCAGGGATTAGACCCAACGAGTTCACGTTCTCATCTGGGCTTAAACAAGCATCTGCTTTGGATCTCCAGGAGCTTCATGCGCTGATAATAAGGATGGGTTATGATAGTAATGAGTATGTTTCAAGTGCTCTTATTGCATCATATGCTTCTCATGCCACTGTTTGTGATGCCTTGGCTCTAGTCTCAGAGTCCTTTGTTGGCCCCATGAATGTCATGGCTGGTGTTTATAACAGAGCTGGTCGATACAAAGAGGCACAGGAGTTATTGTCCAAGCTGCAAGAGCCAGATAACATATCATGGAACATCTTATTGACTGCTTGTGTACGTGGTGGGGATTACTCCAAAGCTTTCCAATTGTTCAAACAAATGCAAATTTCAGGATATCTTTTTGATAACTACACAGCAGTAAGTCTATTGAGCGTCTGTTCGAAGATCAATAGCCTCAATCTTGGTAGTTTGCTTCATGGGCTTATCATTAAGACTAACTCAGGGTGTTCTGACACATTCGTCCATAATGTGTTGCTAGACATGTATGCGAAATGCGGCAGCCTCGAGAGCTGTTTAAGAGTTTTTGAGGAAATGGATGAAAAAAATCTCATCTCTTGGACAGCTCTGATCTCAGCATTGGGATTTCATGGTTGCGCCATTGAGGCACTGGAAAAATTTAAGCAAATGGAATTTGAAGGGTTCGAACCAGACCGGGTTGCCTTCCTCGCAGTCCTTTCAGCCTGCAGTCATGGTGGATTTGTGGAAGAAGGCATGATGTTCTTCGCACAAATGAGGAGTGATTATGGAATTGAACCAGAGATGGATCATTATATTTGTGTGGTGGACCTATTGTGCAAATACGGGCATCTAAAGGAAGCCGAGCGCGTGATCAGCGGCATGCCATTTCAGCCAGATGCAGCCATATGGCGCATCTTCCTCCAAGGTTGCAGGAGGTATGGCAGCATGGTGGCGTAGGACTTTAGAAATAAGAATTTCACTTGGGCATTTTGCCATATAGGAAGCAAAGGATACAGTTTCATTCTCTCTTTTTTTGTTTGTGGCCATGACTTTTATGGCTGTGGCTCCTTAAGCACTATATATATGACTGGTAGGATCTCTTTTTCAGTTGGTCAGGCTGCTAGTTACCCATCTTACTTCCTTGGAATCCTTCTTGAATTCACTAGATGAATTAATTTGTCCACTTCATTCATTACTTACAAGCAAGAATGCTCCAGAATATGTCAAAATTCTAATTAGTTCCAGCTAATTTTATAGGAAATTACCAGATTTTCTTTTTCCCAGCTCTCGCGAACAGTTCAAAAATGCTTGCACCTAAGCTTTAGCACTAATCTCCAGCAGTTCTTTTTGCACTCAGAATGTGGGCAATGTTTGTGATTAGGCTTGGACAGTTTCCCTAACATCTATAAGCCCCAAGTATGTGTCAAAATGGAGGCACATTATTGTTGAATGAAGCCATGATCCTAATGTCACAGATTAGCCGGATGACTTCAAGATTTCACATATTCGCAGATAGGGCTGACAAACAAATTGAGCAGGCTCTCAGTTCGAGAAAAGCTCGAATCAAGCTTGATTCAAGTTAAACAAGTCAAGCTTGAACCAAAAGTTGACCTAGCTCGATCAGGCTCGGCTAAATAAGGATCAAATATTTTTAAAGATAATGTAAGTAAGATTGAGGTTTTAATTAGCATCCTTAGTTTATTCTTTGAATCAATTAAATGTTAATTCATGCTTAAATAAAGCTTGACATCAAGCTTGAACCAAGTCCGATGCAAGCTTGAATTGATTTCAGCTTGATTAGAAATATCAAGTAGATTGATTAGGCTCATCTTTGGCTCGGCAATCAATCTTGATCTTCGAGTTAAGCTCGAAATTATTTTCAAAACAAGCTTGATCAAATCCATGCTTAATCAAGCTTGGCTCAATTATACCCCTATTCGCGGAGAAGGGATTGCCATCGTGGATTGGCTGACAAAGGTATCCATTCAAATACTACCAAGTAGTGGATACAGCATTATCGGTGAAAGATGATGGAATTGGTTGTTATAGACCTTTTACCAGATTGTATAATATAAGTCTTATGGCTCAATTACTAAATTAAAACAAAATAATAATTTAAAAACTTTGTAGTAATGAAGATACTCTTGCCGCTAAACTAGAAATAAAGCATAATGGATAAAAGTCATCAAAAGATCTTGAAACTTTTCAACTTTATTTGATAGTGATACATATGATGGATGATCGCGTAGGGCCAATATATGAATATCCATGCAAGCCATATACTGTTAAGCTTTGTGGCCAGCCAAGCTTCAAATTGGATTGCATAAGTGGCTCAAAGTGGCATTGACATGTCATATATCTAATATCCAATCCCGTTGTGGACTCTTAAAGTCAAGGTGCTTGAAACTTTTAAGGCCATTTCCATTGTAATGGCTCCACCAACTCCTTTTTTTCCTTTTTTATTTAAGAATTTTTATATATCAACCCCTAAAATATTATTTATATATGAATCCTTTAATTCCTAAAACTTGTATATGATCAGTTAATAAAATTATATCCTTTAGATATAATAATCCGTCTATTCTCCTACTTGGTAAAATTATCTGTATATTCTTGTTCATCTTTTAAAAAAGAAATTTGTTTGTCTTTCAAAAAAGATATATAAAAATTAAAAATTTTGAATTATATTGTTATAACTATTATTATAGTTTTCTTGTCTTATAATACATAGGGATTGGTGCAAGATTTGTTGTCGTCTGATAAGTTCATTGATTATGAAATTGCCCGATCAAAATTTATAGACCATGAACTTTTTATTTTGTGCGGGTGCAGAATTTGATGGACCAACCAGCTATGCCAAAATTTATTCTCATATTTAAACAAAATATTAAATATAAAAATGAACATCTTTTGCTAATTTTATTCTCTTAACAACAAACTCCTCTAGCTTACTAACGGTTTTCATATTTTAATCCATCAATATGATTGAAGGTGGGTCCGAGGTACATGCCCAAACAAAATATAGTGACTCAACGTTCACAACGACTTGTCCTCTATAAGAGGACGTATCATCAACCAATACAGGAAGAAAAGGCCTTCATCCACATATTAACCACAGTATATAATTATAATGGTAGATCTTCTTGCCACCATATCCCGTCTCCATTATTTTTTCTTAATCAATCATCATCTTATGACTGCTGTCATTGCTTACTCGGAGATCACTACGTTACTTCGTTGCAATGCCGAGCAAGCTTCGAGACCAAAGGGACAAATTAGACAAAAAGGCACTGGAAAAGTTAAAATTTGCTTATCGTTTACGTCAAAAGAATTTGTTCTTCCTACGAAGAAAATTTTTGCGGCTGTTCTTACTAAATATTCAAGAAAGATACGATTCGAGAGGAAACGAGATGAGTTTAACATAGTATGGAACAAATCCCTTTGGAGGTATCATATATATCGTTCATATGCATGCAAAATTTGTTTGTTCTTGGAGCTGAATATATCCTATAAAGTAACTTTACGGAAGGAAAGGAACGGATCGAAGGGGTCAGTGGATTAGAGATCATACACTTGGACGCTTGTGGTGGCTTCCACTAGTAACTTCCACTGGTTTCTAACTTCAACCAGTGTAGAGAAAAAGATTTTTCAGTCGTGGAATTAATGAGAAAACTTGATAAGGAAAAGAAGCTAGGGAATTATGATCGGTAATTAGGATTAAATAGAGATTCAGATAATTGGAATGATATTGAATGATAAGTTAATCTTAAATTAAATTGGCAATAAGAGCTAGATATAGCCACCAAATGCATTGAAGATTATGGGATGGAAATCACCTTGCTTTCCAAGTCGCAATGGAGATGAACTTGGCCATATAATTAGGGTGAGCAATCTGGGTTTTTCATGACTCTACCTACTCTTGGAGCACAGCATGGGGATCCTAGTGGCAATGACGAAGAACTTGGCCACGCATGGAGTCCAAGTGTTTCACAGCCATTGGACCCAGAATAGTGCTGCAATAAGAACATCCAATTGGAGCTAGTAAATTTAATCCAAGCCAGATAGAGCTTCAACTCATCAATGAAACGTAATTGAGCCATGATAGATTAGTTGAACTTTAACGTAAAAGTAGTCCCAAACGGATATAAAGGATAGGAGGCGCACAAAGAAAGTTATTGGCTGGGTGAGGTTGCTAACGGTATGCTGTGCTGGACAAGTTGGCATGAGGAGATGGTTGCTTCTATTGCACAAACCACCTGAGCTTTTCTAAGATCCACTACCACTCCTTGGCTCTCCATATATAGGTGAGGAATTTGGCATATCGACATGCGCCGAGCTGGTTACTTGTGGAGCTTAGCAATGGCAATCCGCGTTGCACTGATGCTGCTATTGGTTATTTGCAGGGAACCTGTAGATATGCCCGAAGCCCGGTTGCTTCATGAGCATTGGAACGGTAATGACAGTGAAAGCGGCCATGGCCAAGTCGTCAAGCTTTGGGCGCATGAACACATGCGTAGAGCTTTGAAGGGTGGCGACAACAAGAAAGAAGTGCCAGGAGGACCAGACCCTCAGCACCATGGCTAACCACCATCATTACGCTGTCTGTGCGTGCATGCGTACACGCTTGTTTTAAGAAGTAGAGATATGTATCTGCACGCGTGCATGTGTGTGTTTGTGTGTGTGCCTCTGTGTGTGTGTGTGTGAGAGAGAGAGAGAGAGGGTGTGTGGTTGGTTCTTAAATGGTTACTAGGTTATATTTAAATATCGTGCAACTAAAGCTTGTTCTAGCTAGTTTGGTGGCTATGGTGCGAGGAATAGCACTCCTGTGTCATGATTGAAGTCTGTCGGCAATGAGATATATTACTGTTTTTCTTTAACTATGCTTCCTGGACTAGAGTTCTAAATGGACAGCTTAAAGATTTCTTAGCTCGTATCTCGTATGTAGCTGGAAAGATATCCTATCCCAGCTGCGAAATGCCGACAATATTTAGGATATTCGTATTCCCAGCTTTTTGGATGATAATTGTCGGAGAGGCCAGGACTAAAGACTCTCAGGTGTTTTTAGTTGTGAAAGTCCCTTCCAGGCTAGCTTCCACTCAGGGACAAGCCTTATTAGAATAACGTATAGTACGTCAAACTTTTTCACATGGATTGATTGTCTTCAAATATTGTCATCAGGTTTCCTGATAGCAACTGAAAAATAATTCATCTAATTGCCAATGTTACATATCTCATGTCAGCGAGGATGCAATGCCTTGAGGTTGCTCAGCCAGATCCCCATTCATAAGCATGTCCGTGTTATCTGTTTTGATGCAGGGTTTATATGTCTTTGGTGCATATATACCAACTGCAGACCTTGCATGCATGGCACTTCGGATGCGTAGGCTGCGCCAAACTCAGAATTTGGCTATGTTATTGAATTAATCATAATATATCCATATGATTCTCTCCTTTTTTTTTTCTTTTTTTTTTTTTTTTTTTTGTTCAAAACGGCATTTCATATCCAATAAATCAAGATTGAGTACATCCTGCCGAATCAAAAGACAAAAGGCAGTGCAGCAAATGGGGAACGGCTGCTGGGCTAGTCCAGATGACGTCCCCGGAATGACGAGCCACATATGAGGCGACCCAGTCTGCAGCTCGGTTCACCTCACGATATACATGACCAATCTGGATAGCTAACAACTCCTGAACTAGTCTGCGTGTGTCCCGAATCAAAGGGTGACCAAATGATTCTCTCCTTCACCAGCAAGAAGTTCTTATGGAGACACAAATCCCGTATCACTTGGCTTAGGGATGGTGTTTTCAACTCTTAAGTTCTTCCATCAATCAACCATTTCCAGGAGACGAAAAACTGGGCTGGACTGCTGAAGACATGTTATATAGGAGGCATACTTTCGGATGACCCTAAGGAAATCAAAAAAGAAACTGTTCCATTTCTTTAAAGTCAGGTGGATGGAGGGTGCGGGGTCGATAGTAAGCATTGATACTCCCATCCCACTCCGAAGACTTATGAACCAAATGAAGCCGGTGGCTGATGGAGGGATTCAAGAGGCCTGGAGATCATTGTCAAGTGATAAGGCCCCAGGACCTGATGGATCCCTCCTCTCTTTTTTAAGAAGCTTTGTCCTGCGTGTAAGGCAGTCAAGCAATTCTTCGAAACGAGTGCAATGCCTAATGCATGAAAGAATACCTTTGTCGTCCTCATCCCCGAGAAGGACAATCTTACGGAGGCCTCGCAGTATAGACCCATAAGCCTATGGACCACTCTCTATAAGCTAATTGCAAAGATTATGGTGGCAAAACTACAGCCTCTATTGGGTGCATTAATTGGTAAGTTTGGAACAAGGTGCTTTCATTAGGCGTAAGGCATCTCCAACAATACACTCATAGCTAGCATAAGAATTTATGTATGATCTCATGAGAGGCCCCCCATGTAGAGGTATGATGGCAATAAAAATCGACATGGAGCGGGTATAAGATAGGATCAGATGAGATTACTTAATTCACTCTTCGAGGTAGTTTGGCCTCCATGAGGGATGGATTGATTGTGTCAAAGGTGTCATGAAGCCCTCTTTTGCCTCGTTGGTGAATGGCACTCCCATAAAGTATTTCCAATCAATGATGGAGCTTCACCATGGTTGTCTTTTGTCACACTATCTTTTTATTATTTGTGCAAACTCCATGAAGAAGTTAGCTATGGTAGTGCCAACATTATCACATCTCCTGTTTGAAGATGATTGCATACTTGTTGCTTGAGCTTTGATTAGCAATGTTATTATACTTCAAAGAGTGGTTCATGAATATTGTAGAATTTCAGTGCAAAGTGTCAACTTACAAAGGTTGGTAATAAAATTAGTCTGATGATCAAAGCGGCACTAAGGCAGCAAATCAGAAGCTTCTAGGATATAGCAAAGTGTAGCGAAACATGGCAATACTTGGGGATCCCCATCACCAGCAATTAATTAAAGATCTCGAGATTGTAGCAGTTTGGTCCATAGTGTTCAAGGCAGATTACAAGGATGGAAGTGGAGGGTGCTATCAATGATGTGTCAGCTAACTATAGTTAGATCAGTGTTAGGCACTATCCCAAGCCATCTAATGGCGAACTTCGTTCTCCCAAACCTAGCCAGCCTAAAGATTGAACAGATAATGAGAAATTTTTTTATGTGGTTTGACGGATGGAGGAAGAAAGGTTCACTTGATCACTTGGGACTCGAAGTGCCAGCCCATTCCAGAGGGCAGCCTCGAGATTCATGCATTAACAGCCAGTCATGAAGTCAATCTAGCTAATCAAGCTGTAAAATTTCTTTTGGAACCTGGTAACATATGGAGTGCCATGATGAGGACCAATATGGGGATGGAAATGATAGTGACTTCAGGATAGGATCTTTCATTTAGAATACAGTCAAGTCGTATATTGACATTGTCGTCCCTAGTATCAGATGGAGAATTAGCGACAACAGGTCCATTGATGTGCTTCCAGACCCTTGGCTTACTAAGATTCCTCTAGCCCGCATGCCTATGAATATTGATTATGACCGACGGGAGAATTTGAAAGTGGCAAATCTTTTCGTTGAAGCGGGGAGGAGGTGGGATAGGGACGCCATTGCTCAAGCTTTTGGCAGGACAGAAAAGATTCTCTCCTTAGCTATCCCGTTGACTAAGGGTCCAAATAATGTGGGTTGGGGAGTGGTAATGGGCTCAATAATCAAATCAAAAGACCTTCGAAAACTGGTGACCCTCTCACTCCAATGGATAGGGATCTCGCCTGAATATAGAGGATAAGAATTTGCCTAAGGGTAGCTCTTTTGATTTGGAATGTGGCTTGGGATCGGCTTCCATACCGGACAGAGTTGTCTCATAAAGGCATGCAGATCAAAAGAGCCCCCACCCTTTAGTTTCCTCAAGATTAACTTCAATAATAGTATCTTGGATGGTGGTGCAGAGGGAGGAGCAAGGTTCGTGATCCGCAACCAACCGGGGATCATGCCTATTGGCTGCTTGAGGGTACCATATCTAGCCTTTACTGTTACCATGCTCCGGGCCCACAATGTAGTGTTAGAAGGGGGCTCAAAGATGGTGATCAGCTTGCTGCTGGGGGGTGTTGCTTTTCAGAATGATCGGCATCTAGTTTTGGTAGATTTGAGTAGACGGGTATCCACTTTAAGATCCTTCAAGGCAGTTCATATTTGTAAGAAGGCCAATGGTGCTATAGACTGAGTTGCTTCATATGTGACCAACTCTACCATATCAGTTCCGGCACTGCTGCAAGATTTACTGTACTCCGATGTGTTAGGCAGTATTTACAGAAGGGCGGTGTAACTTTGCATCTCACTAAAACAAACAAAAGGAAAACAGAAAAAGCATATATACAAACACCAGCAAAGCAGTGAGTTCAATGTTAAAGAATAGACCGTGTTCCACCCATTCTCCTTGCATTGGGCCTTTCACACTTATTGAAGCAACTTCTCAACCAAAGGAAGCCATCATTGACGTTCAGTGGCAGAGGCAAACAACTCAAGGACCAGATGTTTTGTGTCTCATTATTCGTATCACAAACATCATTGTAAATAACTGGGCTTATAGATGTGTCGTAAAGCTAGTCTGGAAGCTCTCAAAGTTTGCAGAAGCAATTATTCTGATCATGAACCTGAAGCTGCATAATAGCTGAAAGGCATGGAATTTGGTCAGGTCGTTTATCTCAACAACAATATCGTCATCCCCATTGACACCATTTCCTTCATGAACTCAAACAGTAGCATTTCACACGATCCAACAGGGAAATCACCAACGGTTCTGTGTTCTATATTGATTTGGGATTGTTGAAGTCATGGCAAATGTGGCCACACCCTAAAAACTAAATAAACAACATGAGTAGAGAATAAATTACAGAGAACTGAGGATAGCTGACAACTAAATCAAGAATGATGCAACCTGCTTCGGAGAATGCACAAAACAAGGCCTTATTTCAGATGTATGCATCACATTTCTTTCTCCACATATGCTTTCGTTTCTATGCAATGTTCCTCTCTCGCATCAATGCTTCTATTTTTTCAACATCTTCAGGAGTGTCTACACCATGGGCGTCGTGGTCAACCTTGATTACCTGTAACAAAGCAAGAAGAGAGAGACAGGAAAAGACACACCATGTAACATCTCTACAAAAGTAATATGCACAATGACAACAAAAGGTCTTAATTCTGATAACCTGATCCTCATGCACTACCGCCAATGACTTGTGGATACGCATGTTATGGCATACATTATAAACTAGAATTTGTGAAGCAAGGGCTTCCAAACAATGAAAATTTGTTTATGGTGTTCAACACGAAATTGGCTAACACACTACATGCCACTGAACTAGCAAAAAATTGTGTTTTTATTGTGGAGAAAAAATTGTGTTTTTATTGTGGAGAAGAAGTGCCTCGGATAGAAATTTCAGTTTTGATGCACATTTTGGTTTCCTTAACCCTGAAACATTTTGCAGAAACCATTCCATTGATGCCAGCATTGGCCAGTTTGGGTGACTCCAATCAGTATTGTTCTCACTTTTTCCTTTTTGGTTGTAAATATTGTCCGACTCAAACTTTTGGAGGAAAGCAAACTTTAGGAATGGTGCATGTGTGCGCTTGTGTTTTGAGAGAGAGAGAGAGAGAGAGGAGGGGCGGGGGGGGGGGGGGGGGGGGGGGGTGTTACATGGCACAGCTCACAGTTTTTGCAAGTGTGCTAGTACATGAATCTGTTCTCTTAAGAGGGGGGGGGGGTGTTACATGGCACAGCTCACAGTTTTTGCAAGTGTGCTAGTACATGAATCTGTTCTCTTACATTGCTAAGTTGGGGTGGTGTTACATGGCAAAATAAGTCTAACAGTATATTTTTGGGACAAGAGAAGCATATCATACAAGAGGGTAAGTCTTGGCGCAACAGTAAGGTTGCTCTATTATGACTACGGTGCCACGAGTTCGAAACACACGCAGTGGTGGGAGCCTCGTGCATTGGGTTAGGAAGCAAACCATACAACTGACAAGGGAAGTCTCATCTTGAGTACTTATAATAGATTTTCAAGAGGTCACAGGTAACTTCAGATGAAGAGTCAGCTTTTGATACAATGGGGTAATCAGAGGGTCAGTTCCATCATCCACCAGAATAGGTAACAAATCATAAAATCAGTGGCACCAGAAGTTCTGGAACTATATGCTAAATAACAATGAAATGATGACAACAACAACTATAATAATAAACTCTTAAGAGGGACTGTTAAAATCACACAAGCATGCAATCACACACTAACACCACACGCATCTATGCTAAACTCCTTGAAACACACCTAAAATAAGAATTTGGAAGAACTGCATGACACTTACCCTTCTGTGCTCTCTCTATTAACATTCTTGATCTTGTCAAGATAATAAATCAAATTACATCATCATTACATATTTTTGGTTGTGTTCACTATTCAATTGAAATATGAAAAGATATATAATATTTTTCATTTTCAAAAAGTTAACATTCAACAAAAAATTCATCATAAAATAGTTTTGATGAGGAAAAAATACATTCCGTGAAAAATCTCGTCTTGCTTTTTTTTCCGTTCTATTATATGCCTATTTCCCAGTCATTTTTAACAACGTAACTTTAAGCAGCTCTGAAGGCCTAAAGCTGATTCTTCAGAGATACATCACATTTTGCATCCAGTTGACAAGACAGCGATAATGGAGATCTAAAACCTTGTTACAGCATGTGCATGAATAAGGCCTCATTTAGGTGAGCTTTTGGAGGGCCAAAAAGCACTTTCTGGCCCTCCAAAAGCACTTTTGGGATAAAAAAAAGGTGTTTGATAAAAATTTCGGAAAGCTGTTTTAGCTTTTTCAGAAAGCTAAAAATAGCTTTTTTGGAGAAGCTCAATATTAGAGCTTTCCGAAAAAGCTATTTTGAGCTTTGTCGAAAAATTATTTTTTTGACCAAAATACCCATAATAAAATATAACAATTACATACTTTGTTCCTTTATAAACCTAAATATCTGCTAGAGCTCTAACAAAGAATCCTAGCCGTGGATCAGACTCTCTTCCGTACAAGAAAAAGTATTCTTATTTTCTATTATTGTATTATACTATAAATATAATATTATATTACATTATATCATAATACATTAATATATTATGTTAAATAATTTAATATTATATTAAATTATTATGCTATAGTATACAATATTATATTACTATATTATAATAATATTATATTACATTACAGTAATATTATACTATATCATATATTTATGTATTAATATATGTTATATTTTATTATGCTATATTGTATAATACTATGCAATGTCCTTTATGGTAATTTTGTCATACAAAAGTACTTTCTCAGTTTGTTTACCAAACACATGTTAAAGTGCCACAGCACTTTAAAAATGCAGTTACCATACAGCAAACAGCTTTTTATAAAAGTTCTACTTCCAACGGGTCTATTTTCAAGAGTTCTACTGCCAACAGCTCCCCCAAACAGGTTGTTAGGATGCATACAATGAGATAATAATAAAACAAAAGAATCTCATAAAACAAAAAAAAAAAGTTCAATCTAGAATGTAATATCATTTTCAACTAACTGGCACAAGATTTGAAACTTGAGTAGGCCTAAGATTTGCATGAAGAGTGTTGTTAAAACTTGCAACAGGACTGTTTCAATTAAATAACAATAGACCAATAGAGGGGCCCAAAGAAGGCAAAATATGGAGATCGTATGTCACATTGAACCCGGCAGCAAGTCTATACGTTATGCACAAAACAGGGGTTCCAGAAAACAAACTCAACTTAGCAATATCAAAGACAACAAATGCCCTTTGCATTAATTCTAAAATGAAATTTCAATCTAGATATTATGGCATTACCTTCATCTTATATCCATTTTCAAGAACTTTAAGTTGTTCAAGATCTTCTTCTAGTTGCAGTGGAGTGGATGGAAGCTGCGGATAGATCCTTAAAAACTTTGAATCGAAGCTCTGGCCAGACACAAGAACACTAATATTAGCAAATTCTACATGAAATCAATTTCTTACTTGTATGGACGTGCAATAAAATAAACTCTTATTTAAAAAAATCTAACCATAAACACTATCAGACAAGCATCATGATGCAAATTTGATGACATATAAAATCCTGGAGTAGAATACAAACCTGAATGCCCAAATGAAGTAGATAGGGAAACTGCAGATTGACTTTTCCTGACCTGAAATATATGCAAACAAATGTAAAGTAGAAATGCATGGATCAGGATATACCCAATATATCTCATGACAGAACATTTAAACAGAGATACACGAATAGCTCACTTGTTATATGGGATCAAACCCCTTGAGAAGTAGATTGCATAACCACGATTATCCACGACACACTTTACCCTGTTTGGGTCAAGTCCATCTTCATGTTTCAAGGATGTGACTGCAGTACTGAAAACTGCATCAGGAGCTCCCTGCTTTCACAAATTACTAAGTTAAATAATGAACAAAAAAATATATTTTTTAACAAAAAAATGGGAGTAATGCGTATTGTTCCTAGTCTAAAATAGATAGAATTTCTCAGTGTGATGGTGCAGCAGGTAAATGAATCCTTTCTTTTTGTCATTTAATTGAAACTTGGAAGATGATAGCTACAGGGTGCTACCACAAGAATGACATTAACAAAAATAAAGTGATGATATTAAGCATCACTTGTTTTTGTCTGCTGGAAAGGAAACATCGTCATATAACTGAGAGATAATACCTCTGTTTTTGTTACCCTTTTAGAACATGTACTTAAGTTAGCTTGACAACATTTGAACTAAAAACACCTAACTGCAAGAATAGATTGATTCGTCTATATTGGAATGCTCTCTTAAACTGAATCGCATAAAGTTTACAATCTAGTAATACTAAAAGCAGGTTGTACATGTTTAATATACACCATGGTTCAACAGGAACTAATTACTGTGAATGTGAGGATAATCAACCACCTAGTCAAGAGGACAGACAATAAACTCTCAGATTTCTTACAATCAGGAAGACCACTCACAAACAAGTAGCTTTCCTGTAATAGAAAAAAAAATTTGGAAATAACATACAGAAAGGAAAATTGACACCTGGAACTTGAAGAAATTATCATAAATAACAAACTTGCTCTACACTGAGAACGAGAATAATGCTTACTATCACAACTGTCATATCTGGCATAATTCTTTGTTGACCAAAGATATACACATTATGCCATTTACCAACCTTTTAATTTCCAATTGCCAATTACCAGTCGTCTCCCATTTGTTTGATATTTCTTCTTTTCATTCTTTCTCTCCTTTTTTTAAGTTTGCAGAAATTTATTTTCCTTTTGAGGAGAAATAATGGCTAAAAATGATAGCCCAAGCCTAGGTAGGATGACAAGCCCTATCTTTTATTGGTGTTAATGCATAATAAGATTGACAAAAATCAAAAGTGTAAAAGGCAAAAGAAAAGCTTACACATGACTTTTGAAATAAACTTTTGCAGTTTAAGAGAAACCAAATGTAGCTTTAAACTAATTAGCTAACTGAAAACAGGACAACATATTCAAGGAAGAAACAGAATCTAATAATAAAAGATAATGAATATCTGTTCATAGCAGTAGCTGCTACAATGATTCAGAATTCAGTCAGTTTCCATCAAATTTGTGATTTCATATTATGTCCTTCGTTTCAATAAAGAAGGCATGATCCAAGACACAAGCTGTAATTCATATAAGCATGTGAGTGACAGGAGAGAGAGAGATAAAACAGGAACAGCAAAAGAGGGAGCCCCAAGTGCAAAAGTTAGCACCCAGACCAGATAAACAAAATGCAACAGCAAACCCAGTCCTATCAACCAAACAAAAAGTAAAGTTAATCCATGGAAGATTTGGTAATCATGGTAATGTGCACATTGTAAAGATAGCTCTCTTTTTTTTTCTTTTTCTTTTTTTTGTTCTAGAGAAATAGCTCAAATTTACTAATGCCTAACTTCATTAAAAAAACAAAAGATGGAGAAACCCTGGTTCACTTAAAGGAACACTTAACTGCAGTTGCAGGTACCTTTTATGTATTGGTTTAAAGGTGGTAGTTCACCTTTTTTTCCATTCTGTTTTCAAGGTTGGTTTTAGAATTAGCTTCTCAAAATTTTTGGAAAGCTCGAATAGCTCTCCTACATTATGAATTTCAAAATCATGATATTATGCAATCATTTTGTTACTACAAGAAAAATCAGGATGCTTTAATTTAATTGCATGCACATATGTATGTATGTATATGTATGCTAGAAGAATAACTTCAGAAGAAGTTTCTACATCATGCAAGCTGTTAACATTTTATACAGGCAACGTATTCCTGTCCCGGTGTGTTTTCTAAAAATAGACAAATCTGTAAATATCGTCGACATGGTTAGCATAGGCAGCACAGAAGAAGTTCTGCTCCTCTAATATTCTGCAGTATAATGGCATCCAAAAATTCAGAAATACCTAACACAACATATACAAAAATACAGAGAAGAAATTCGGCTATAAATGTGCAAGTAACCACCTGCAAAGCTCTAACGATGCCATCTATTATATCCGGTTCAATAAGGGGCTCATCTCCTTGGATATTGACAACAATATCATAATTTTTTGCGAGCTTTAGAAGTGCTTCATTGCAGCGTTCAGTTCCTGAAGATAAAACAAAGCTTATGATAATATATGAGTAACTTTACTTATTTGAATAAACAGTACAAGAAAATAAGAGGTTACCATTTTTGCATGATTCTGATGTCATTATCACATCAGCTCCAAATCCTCTACAACATTCTGCAATCCTCTCATCATCCGTTGCCACAACTAGTGTCAAAGAGAGAAAAATTACTTGGGGTAAAAGTAAACAAAGTAAAGCATCGAACTGAAAGCGATGTTCAAATGTTGCATTAGCAAAATTCCAACCACAAGACTCTGAAATAGAGCAATGTGTCTTTCTAGCAATTGTTATGCTGCATAGCTCAAGAGAGACAGCTTAGCTCATCAGTAGATAGCCTAGGCTTTTTCCTAGTTACTCATGCCATGATTAGCATGGGCGATGGCACAGAAAATAAATTTTGTATCCTTAAATACTGATTAATCACTTTGTATGTAAATTATTGTTTGCCAAACTAGATAGTGTTTTTATTAGATTCATGTATTTGTCAATTTATATCCTTGGTTCTTTAACGATAGTACGTTTCCTCATCTCTTTAATCTCCACTTATTTTTATCTACGAGGTTAAGTTTGAACACTGCTATGTTCATAATCCCAAGTTTCACATGTCTTCTGGTTACAAATGTCAAATGTCTGACGACATCAAACGAAACCTTCTTTTCTCTTCCTTGTTAAGCAAAAGGAGTTCGCTCATGACTTTCTTTCTATACCTCAAGACAAATGGTTTTGACTATTATGGTTTAGACTTCACATAAGTATTATTTTCCTCAAAGGGCTTTTCTATTATGTTACCAACTCGTAGTAAGTTCTTCTTTCCTTTTAATCAAATTATAATGCCATTTATTAGTAAATAATGATACTAATCTTCTGAGCTATGGTATCGGTACATATGGATTAAAAATATAAACTTGGTTATCATCTGTTAAGTGGTCCATCCAACGGCTAAATCTAGTTGTCCAAAAAGGTCCTTACGACATACAAACTGCACCTTGTAGAGTATTATACTATTATCGGCATCATACAAGAAAATAGTACTTACAAGTATTCAAACTTACCAACATGGTCCAAAGTAGAAGCCAACTTTGCTCTCTCCCATGTTCTCTGTAAAGCCATTACATAAGAGTCAGTGGAACAGAACGGTAACAACTCATTCAGTAGATACTATCAGAAAGATACACATGAAGGTGAAGGCACAAATTATAAATCTCCAACAAGGCACTAGAGTATTATTGTAGTTGCAGAATCTCCGACAATTCCATGAATCATGATGGCACAAAGATGCACAGATCCGTCAATTATTAGAGATCAGTTGAATCCAATTATTCCAAAACCCTCACGCTACTATATCAAATTCATAGAACACCAATTCTGAATAATAAACATAAATCATTTACATATTATTTTTCCATGTTGGCGTTTTTCTTTGCACGATTAGTTCATGAGTAGGAAAGTATTAACTCTGTTTGCAGTAAACTAATCAAATTATTCACATTATTGCAATGAAACATCAGCAAAGACGAGGACTTAAGAAGCTCGCTCCATTAACTCGAATTCCAACACAAAAATTAAGAGTGATTCCACCTAAGATATTTGTAGCTCAATTTCCCTACTTAGGGCATGCAGACAACACGCCTGTTCTCTTTTTTTAACACAGTAAAATCTAGAAAGCAAACATCGAACAACCAAAAACTCTCATTAATCTCAGTAAAAAAAAAAAAACGAGAACTTTAACCAAACCACCGCATCAAACCCTAGAATAGATCTCGGACCTGGATCATGGGCTTCCCAAGGATCTGGACCAGGGGTTTCCCCTCGAACCGCGAGGAAGAGAACCGGGCGGGGATGATCCCCACCACCCGGCTCCGGCCCTTCCTGAACCACTTGAAATATAACCCCGCGTGGGCGCCCGCCGCCACCGCTACCGCCGCGACGGCGACCAGCGCGTGGATAACCCAGGCCCGACCGCTCGTCGCCGACGACGACTCCGACGAGGGGGAGCAAATCGCCATCTATCACTCCACCCTTCTGCTAGAAAAAGATTCTAATTTTGAGAAAGAGAAACGCCACGGTAGGCAAGGGACAAATAATAGAAGAGATCGGTGGAGAAAATGTCCCCGGATCAGACATCACATCGAAGCTTGACGCCGTCTCCAAGTGTCGGTACTCCACCGTTATGTTCGCCTGCTATAATTATCTTTAGGATGGAAACTCGATTTTTTTACTATATAATATTACAAGGTGCAAATAATTGAGCTAAAATAAATGAGCAGCGATCCTCCCCCGCCGCCGAGGATTAAATTGGTAAGATCTAACCACAGATCTCTTACGGAATGACCGGTGATTGGATTGAATTCCTTTTACGTGTCTATTTATATCTATCAATTACAGCATGCTTCAAGTCTATTTTTTTTTACCTTTCCTTTTGTTTATTAAGTTCGGATCTATTTAATCATTGAAATATATTACTATTATTGATATATATCTAGGATGTAAAGAACTGAATCGCTCCTTCAAACCTGGACTGATGGATCTGAGCTCATAATGAATATATTACTATTTTTAATGTAATATCAGATGACTTGTATCAAAGATATTGGCTTCGGCTATCAATTTAAAATTTCGTTATCTTCAGACCACAAGTGCGAGATATGCGCCGGGACCTCAGCTTCAGCTCATGCATGGGTGTACAAGATCTAATTAGTAGATGGACCAGCTTCCAGTTCAATAATCACTTGGCACATTATTCTTTATATTTAAGCAATTCAAGATGAAATGAGAGGTGCCTGGTATCTACATACATGTACCGCAGTATTTGGACTGATCCACTGAATCTGGTCCATATAATAATTGCTTGTGTACAAGAGAAAGTTGTCCCTATAGCTTGGGGCAAATAGAAATATTTATTCTGATTTACAACAAAAAAAGCCACCTAATACTTGCCACCGGGTAGTGTTTTCTCCTATTTAATTGGTTAAGACAGCAACATGCTTGGATAGAAATTTAGGGATGACACTCAGAGTGGATCGGGTCAAATGCGATGCAAATCATATCAAAAATTTATGAATTTAAATTTAACTTATTTATTAAATAGTTTAAAATTTTAAATTTGTATCCGATCTTTTATTTAACAGGTAAGTTGATCCGATCCATATAATTTATTTATTAAATAGGTTAAACAGATTATACTGATTTTTAACGAGTTAAATGGATTTAAACAGATTAAATAGATTCAATGGGTTGGCTTACATATTTTAAAAAATAAGTTAAACCGGATAAGCAGATTGAATTATGACATGATTCAATTATTAAACAGATCAAAATGGATTAAATGAATCAAAGGTTTAAACCTGAACCAAACCTATTTAATAAATAAGTTGAGACTGATTAATTTATTTACGATCCAAATCTATTTATGTCAATCACAAACCTAGTTAAAGCGGATTGTTTGTGGTCTGGATTGATAAGTCAGGTCATAAATTGTCACCTTGGAGAGGATCATGGGACTATAAATTTTCTTGGCCTGGCTGCTTAAACTTAATGCTTTTATGCTCATGGACATGTGTGAGCTGCCTCCATTGGTAAAAGAAAGAAAGAAAGAAAGAAAGAAATGGTGGGGCTTGGAAACTTCTGATCTTCGACTTCTTGTTCTCTGAGTGACTTCACTTGAAAAGTTCATTGGCCTTGACATGTCCCCTCATAATGCTACATTCGGTGGCTAAAGGATTTAGTCAAACAGAAACACTAAAAAGGTTAACATAGCTCATGTGTGGTTGTTTTAGTGGTCCCTTATGCGTTGCTAGCCAATGGAGTCAAGGACATGAGAAAGTGATCTGTTTTTTTCCTATTGATTTATTGATTACCCTGATGTATCAAAGATCTGTCATGGGTGGGATTTGGCAACCATTGCTGTTTGGATAAATGGTTGTGGTGGGCACAGATAAGCTTCAAATACTACTAGGCTCGACTAGGCCTATATTTATAAATAATCAAAAATAACTTTGGAGTGGGTCAGCCAAATCTCGTAGGAAGAAAAAAAAATTTAGATTTTTTTTTTTTACTGGTTGTACTGGCCCGACCCATAAATCCAAACCAAGCACTATCTAACCAAAGCTATTATGGATATTTATGATTATAGGTCTAGCCCAGCTTGTAATCAATTATATGATTTTACTGGTTGTACTAGCCTAACCTATAAATTTCATAGAATTTTCAGTCCAATCATCCAAATAGGCTCTTAATTGATGAGAAATGCATCTAATTTCATGCATGCATGTTTTCTATAATACCCATAGCTTGTAAATTTTTGAAGGATACAATTTGTAAGCACCCATATCGGATATATAGATTCCAGTTCCACCTTCATCATAATTAGTATTCTTAATAGCTTAACCTATTAGTTTTAAAAAATGATATTAATACATAATAAAAACCGATAATCTTGACGAATAATAGTTGTTGTATCAAATAGGACAAGCTCATGCTTACTAGTTGGAGTTAATAAAAAAAGGAAAGAAAAAACTAAAAATAATCATCGTTGAAAGGCGACGACCATCTCATCTCATCCCTAGAGCTTGGGCAATAGGATTGTTGTTAATTGGAGTTAGATAGGTAAAATTAGAAGTTTAGAACGCGAACAAAGAAGCCTTAGCTTATGGAAGGCCTTCACTAATTTTGGAGCCGAGAGCAAGGGAAACGAGTCCGTTTTGAAATCAGACACTGCACCAGGACCGAATCTTGACATGCATGCACGCACCACAAAGGACAAAAAAAATAAGTTCAAATCAACAGTACCACCAGCCCGTACAGAACTTAACCCCAAGAATAATTTTGGGATTAAAAAGGAGAATTAAGAGGGGCTCAGCTGCTGGTTGATTCTATTCTGACCTCTGAAAAAGTTAGCGTTGAGGGCTATCCACAACTTATTCAGATATCTCAGTTATCTCGCTAGACAATATCTTTACAGTGGGATAGCTTTGGTGCATGTTTATGGGTTATACTATTCAAAAGTTCTTTCCACAAAACTAGAATATAGAAGCTAGATTTTTTAGCTTCCCAAGGGAACACTTTTTTTCCTTATAGAAGTACTTTTCATGTATCGTTATCAAGTACTTAAAGATTTTTCTATGATTATGTATTAAACCTCTTCTTATCCCTATTGCTAAACAACCCAGATAAAACTATGTTTATTTATAACAAACACAATAGGTTAAAGTTTTGTCACATTACAATAGAGAAGCCCTTACCAATGATGTTGGTGGGGATTGTTGAGGGTTTAGCCCGTGTTGTTTCTTAAAAGGTTCCTCTCTAGGGTTTTTTTTCCATGTTAGCAAGTTTCAGGCATTGAGATTTTCTTCTCTCTTTCTCTCTGCATAGGGCATCAAAGTGCACTAGCATTGTACAGGGTTGTGTAGAACAGTAGATGTAGAGGACTCTGATAATGATTGGAGGCTTGGAGTAGGTGGAGCCAAAGTGTATCAATAACTTCTACGATCAACAACAACGATGCCATCGAAAATAGAGCAGGTGGAGGATTCAAGTGGACTTGAGTGAACTTTAAACACCAAATCAAGGGATTCGAAAACTTTGTTCTCCAATAGTCTGGACTCTAAATTTTTTTTTGGTCTTACCTTTCATGATAGACCATGGTTGAGTAATGTAAATTATTATTGAGTAATGCTGATTAACTTAACCCATGCTTATATTTTTTTTTTTGCTAAACTAGATGTATCAAACAATATAGGTATGGATATAGCTAAAAAAATCGAAAACACCATCCAACTTATTCTCTTCAACCCAAACAGTATCCCCAGAGTGAACTGAAGCTTATGGCTCACAAAGAAGATAACAAGCTGACAGAAGAGATTTGTTACAAACAAACGTAATTTTATTTGGATCAATTTGCAGATAGGAGTAAGAAAGATATTAATAAGTGATTTTAGCAAAATCTTAGATATATATAAAAAAGTTCTACATAAAATTGTGGATCCACCAAGCTTAATCAGAAAATAAGAAGCTTCTCGGCAAGGTTGAAGTCGTTACATTTTTTTTTTAAAAAAAAAGAAAAATCCAAAAAATTTCCAAGCCCCGAGCCCTTTCGGTGGCCTGCCGAAATTGCATGCTGGGAGGTCTCAACGGCTTTGAACTCCCGCCAATATCACCCGTGCAAGCTGCTGAAAATGCCGATTTGAGTCTCTTGAAGCTCATGGCTCCTCTCCAATGGAACCAACCCCCCAGGAACCATCCTCCTCCCACTCCCCAACCTACCAAGCTCTCCTCCGAGCTGGCCCCCGCCTCCGCCCCCTCCACCAAGTCCACGCCCGCATTCTCGTCTCGGGCCTCCACCGCTCCCGCTCCCTCCTCACCAAACTTCTCACCCTCGCCTGCACCGCCGGTGCCATCGACTATACCCGCCGCCTCCTATACTCCGTCCCCAACCCCGACTCCTTCCTCTTCGGCTCCCTCATCCGGGCTGCCTCCAAATCCCACCTCTCCTCCGACGCCGTCTTCTTCTACCACCGCATGCTCTTCGCCCGGCTGAAGCCCTCCAACTACACCTTCACCTCCGTCGTCAAAGCCTGTGCCGACCTCTCGGCATCGAAGATCGGTAGAATCATCCATTCTCATGTTCTTGCTAATGGCTTTGGCTTGGATTGTTTCGTTCAGACTGCATTGGTGGTCTTCTATGCAAAATGTGGCGACTTGGGCACTGCTCGGCAGTTGTTTGATAGAATTCCCGACAGAAGTGTTGTTGCATGGAATGCCATGATAGCGGGGTATGAGCAGAATGGTCTTGCTGAGGAAGCTATCAAGTTGTTTCACAGGATGCCGGCGGAAGGGGTTGAGCCTGATTCGGCCACGTTGGTTAGCTTGTTGTCTGCCTGCTCCCATGTGTGCGCATTGAGTTTAGGTCAATGGGTGGATAAGTTTATCGTTGACAAAGGTTTGGATGTCAATGTGGTTCTGGGCACTTCTCTCATAAACATGTATGCTAGATGTGGGCATGTGAAGAAGGCCCGTGAGGTATTTGATGGGCTCCAAGAACGGAATGTCGTTGCTTGGACTGCCATGATTTCGGGGTATGGGATGCATGGCTATGGGAATCAAGCAGTCAAGCTCTTTCGTCGCATGAAAACTGAAGGCCCATCGCCGAACGATGTTACCTTTGTTGCAGTTCTATCTGCTTGTGCTCATGCTGGACTGGTTAGTGAAGGCCATGAAGTTTTTAAGTCCATGAAGCAGGACTATGGTTTGGCCCCTCGGGTGGAACACCATGTCTGCATGGTTGATATGTTTGGAAGGGCTGGGCTTCTTGATGAAGCAGTCAGATTCATCAGGGACAGGATACCAGGAGAAACGGGGCCAGAAGTTTGGACGGCGATGCTTGGGGCCTGCAAGATGCACAAGGATTTTGACCTTGGAGTGGAGGTGGCCAAGCAGCTTCTTGCTATCGAACCGGAGAACCCTGCTCATTATGTGTTGCTGTCTAATCTATATGCATTGGCTGGTAGGATGGACCAGGTTGAGAAAATTAGACAGGTGATGATTCACAGAGGTTTGAAGAAGAACACTGGGTATAGCTCGATAGAGATCAATCGCGTAACCCATATCTTTCGCAATGGAGATACATCTCATCCACAGACCATGGAAATTCACCATTATTTGGAGGAATTGATTTATAGGATCAGGGAAGCAGGATATGTACCAGAAACCGACTCGGTGCTTCATGAATTGGAGGAGGAGGAGAGGGAGTTTGCACTTAGATTTCACAGTGAGAAGCTGGCAGTAGCATTCGGGCTCATGAGTACCGGTAACAAGACATTGATTAGAATTGTGAAGAACCTTCGGATATGTGGTGATTGCCATTTGGCTATTAAGTTCATGTCAGTTGTTGCTGATAGAGAAATAATAGTTAGAGACAAGCATCGGTTCCATCATTTTAAAAAGGGCCTCTGTTCTTGCCAAGATTATTGGTGATACCCTCCCTAAACGGGTCAATCATAATATTTTGGATATTAGTAACCTTCCAATGAAGATGAGCATAGGATGACTCTGCGTAGCTGGTAACCCATGGATAGGACAGTCAATGTGAGTCGAGTTTTTAACAACAAGCTGGGCATATACAAAGGTCAATCACAAGTGTTATGTCCTCATTATTTGGCCATTACTTTGGAGTTGATGCTCGTGGTTCAGTCATCCATTCGACAATATGAGCTATCTTCTTGCTTCAAAACAGCAATTTTTTAGGTCTACAGCAGTTCCTGAGGTTTTCTACCGGGTCACAGTCTGTTCCAAGTGATTTCAGCTACTGAAAAAAAAAGCAAGAGATTAATAAATTATTCAGATAATTGCATTGATTTGTTATTAACGAGGTCTTTTTCTTAACAGTCTGTTCGCTCTGTTTAGTTATCTTAATTTTCTGTTCCTATGGCTTCGTCTATCCTGGAGCCAAGCTGCTTTGGGCACCAAATGGTCTAGCTCCAGCTTCTTTTTTTTTCTTCTCCTCCTCCTCTTTTTCCAGAGAGTTAATCCCTCAATTTCTCTGAGAGGTACATTTTTCTTTCCATTCTTTATGTTTTCCCAGGAAAATGGAGTTTCTATCTGTTTTGGTTGACTTCCTGGAGCTATGAAGTGGATGAGTGTGAACATTGTACAATATATTCAAGACGGCCGATAAATTATAGGAAAGGGAAAAGAAAAGCATACAAAATGCTTACTCAAAAAAAAAAAGAGAAGAGACTATGTCAATGAATTGTGGTTGATGACAAGTGTCTTCGAATGTCAAGAAGGATCTGATTGGAAGGGTCAGTTGGCATGAAATCTTTCAATGTGAATTCTAGTATCAATGTATCATGAACCAAAGAAATGAAAGGGGTTCTTATCTGTTAGTGTTGATTTGCAAACCAACAAATTTAAATATCACTAATCATTTTATTTCTCACCTAATATTCATTTTGTTCGTGTTGTGGTTCAGGTTTTTCAGGATACTTGGATTCTACTGCATCATTCCCTTAGACCTATTTGCTCTGTCCAAAGTCATGATCTAGTAGCTCATATTTGTTGAGAAAAAAGATTATGTCGGTCCATGCTAGATTTGATGCATGATCATACCGATGTTGTTTAAAACATTGCACACTATGCATGGGCCAGCCTCGCAGCAGAATTTGTAACTTTTTTTGCCTTGCTTTGTCGACTTTCGCAGTTTTTTCCTTTCGAAAAAACTTTCATTTTTTCCTCATCTTTTCCCGGATATCATTTTGACTTGCAAAATGAATTTTCAAGAAGCTCTGTAATTGTGATTTCTCTTTACTCTTTTCCTCCCTCATTTTCTCCACATGCAAATGCCTCATGAATCCTCTCCCCACCATTTCAACTAATAAGAATTGGACAATTAACTGATGTTCCCCTTGTCTGACTTCATGCTCATTTTGCCTGTGATCTTTCTGATGCTAAGAATGACAATGTCTGCATTCTGGGAAAACTTTTCCATTTCATGTAAATATGTTTGGTGGAAAAAAATGGCCATTATGATTTTTAGTTAAGATTGGTGCGTATGCCCATTTTCCTAAGGTGAAACAAATAAACAAAACAATACTCCAAGATTCAAACACTCATCATATGATATGTAATTATTCCTTGGCATATGCTCCATAATATGATCTCTCCTGATGTATCAGAACTGTTAAATTGTATTAGTGATGTTCACACCAATGTTTTCTCAAGTCATGTTCACACCAATGTTCACAAGTGATGTTCACACCAATGTTTTCCCTCTGATGAAACATAATATCTCGCACGAGGAAAACATTTCATCGTAATGCGATGATGGCTGTGGATGCGCCACGAATTTGTGGGGCACAATCAAATAGTATCCATGAATCATGTAGCTTCAATTACTCATACACTGGATAAGATTTCGACCCAATAGTACCTGTGGATCCCACTCTGCACCCAATCCACCGGCATGGGGTCATGCAAAGATGTGCCACAAATTTATTTCGAATTCTTTTTCTTCCATGTGCATGGAGGAAAGTATTCCTGAAAGAAAGGAGGCCTTTTAAAATTATTTTTTTCCTATAATTTTTTGCAAGTTAAATTTTTATTGGTTCAACATGTAAAATAATAGAAGTTAATTTACATCTCATATGATGCTCGAATTGTTGAAGTGAATAAGATAAGTGTAGATTGTGGGATGAATATTATTCAATATTCAATTCAACCCGGCCAAAAAAAAAAGAATACTGCAACGCTCAAATTTAAATGGACAAAAAATTTTAAAATAGACTGCATAACTAATATAAACCAAACTCACGAACTGGTGCCACTTCGCATGATGCTTGAAATGTTAAAATAAAATAAAAATATAGGTACATTTTTATTTTAACATTCGAAACAAACATCTCCTCATCCGCAAAGTCTAATTAGGCTGTATGTGGCATATTCTAAATGGATCTAGCTCAAAAAAGTTATTTTCTTTTACAACTTATTACTTAATATGATAAAAGGTTATCACTTTACCATTTCTCTACTTATTCATTTGAAGCATAAAAATGTTATTAATTTTTTTCATATTTTTTTATAGATTGAAATAATCACAAGATGAATGTTCCAATCGGAATGATAATAAGTGCTAAAGTTCAAAAGAGAAAAAATCAAAATCTTCTGTATCAAATCAAAAAAAGGATTGGACGTCTCCACGTAACACATATTCATTTACCCCACTACAAACATTCAACTATTATGTCAAGCAAATTATCTTTTCTCTTGGCACTGCTCTTTTTATTAATAAGATGCTGAAAGTAAAATGGCAGATAGTTACAAAATACATTTCACTTATAGAATATTTTTTTCATTCTATTTTTTAAATTTTTATTATTCTTCTATCACATAAAATTATATTTCAGTTTTCATTTTCTCTCTATGCATCATTCGGGTACTATTTTTTAACTAAATTAAACAAAAGATTAGGTGTTGTAGCAGTATTTTATGTTAGTTGAAATCCCCCAAGTAGGCATTCTAAAAGAAACCTCTACTTGGGCCAATGGGAAAGAAAGCAGTGGGGAGAAAAAGCTGGGGAAATTGTGGACTCCCTCTCCCATAATTTGGGCTCGAGTGCTTGACAAAACAAAATAACTCTCCACCTTGCCCTATACCAACTGGTAATCGGTTAACCGCAATGAGACCTGCGGTGCAGCAGACCAGGTACTATTTAATTGTTTATCGTACGAACGTTAAAGCTCCAATATTCTCATCCTTATCCCCACCGACCACCGCCTAAAAAAGTCCCCAAAAAAAATCTTTTCTCACGTGCCTGACGTCAGTTACCTCTCCAGAACCTTTTATCTTAGCCACAAGAACCAATAGAATTTACCCAACCGAGTCTTTACCATTCCCACCTAATTTGTCTTATTCATGGGTCTCGCCCGAAGGAAATTTCTTGGAAGCCATATCTTAACCCCCCCAGCCGTTTGTTTTCACGCGCCGGGAGTCTCCGTCACGTTTTCTTTTTATAAAAATACAAAATTTAGCAGCGATAGCTATCGGGAGGCCGTTCTTGTCTCCTTCGTCGCCAAGAAAGAGGAGAGAGAGAGAGGGGCGAGAGAGACTCCAAAACCCTAACCCTAGATATCGATCTCTGCGGTCATGGCGTCCGGTGGGTCTTCCGGTAGATCTGGATCGGGCTCCCGTTCGTACGATTTCGGATCCGATGATGTTCTCTGCTCTTACGACGACTACGCCGCGCAGGATAACTCCAATGGAAAGCGATCGGATCCCTCGGGAAAGGTATCTTTTTTTTTTTCGTTCTCTTCTCGTCTGCCATCTTTGAGAATAGGTTGATTTTCGTTTCTTTGATTCAATAGTTGCTGCCTTGCGTGTAATTGCTTCTGAATTCTGAACTTTGAGGCGTCTGGCGTTGGATTGGAATTGGAACAGAAAGTTTGGATCTAGACTGGAAATGGGCGATGATGTTGAGTTGATTTCTTGATCTTTTTGCTGTGGTCTAAAAGATTCCATTGGATGCATAGGAAAAGAACCGTCTTGTTGGATTATGATAAGAAGCTATCTTGTGGATTTCGTGGAATCAGGGTTCTCCCGGTTTCTTCTGTCTTCCAAATACAATAGCCTCTGAAATTTTTAATATTGGTTTATTTTCTTGGCGAGAGTTGTCTTCCTGGCATGCCTTTGGTTGTGAAAACTGTTTATGTGGACTCAGTGTCGAAATAATGAATTGGTCCCTTTTTCTCATTTTAGTGAAGATTCTATCACGTGCCAGGTTTGTAAGATTTGCATCTTTTTTATATACAGAAATCAAATAGTCAACCAAGATTTTCTGCTAATTTTACTCTGTTAGTTAACTACTTAACCGACTCCTCTATTTTTTTTTTCGTTTAAAATGAATGGTGTTCTTTTAACATATTAAGTTATTATCTAGATAAGGATCTGCTTATTAGACACTAAATTACATTGAAATGCATGATTTTTTTGATTGTTTGTGAAATAATTGACTTATTCCATTAAGCAGGATTTTCATGAGAGCAGAATGGGAAGACCATTGGTTAATATTTATGAGCAAGAGGACTATTCCAAAGAGAAGGTGATATGTGCTGTTGAAAAGTGTATGAAGAAATATGCTGACAATCTACTCCGTTATCTTGAGGGAATTAGCGGACGACTGTCTCAGCTGGAGTTATATTGCTACAAGATTGAGCGCTCGATAGGGGAATTTCGATCAGATATTATTCGGGATCAGAGTGAAGGAGAACTGAAGTTCAAGTCTATTGAGAAGCATCTCCAAGAAGTAAGTTTACGTTTGATCTGAAAATTATTGTTCTCCTGAGTTTTAGATAGTTCTTTCTGCATGGATCGTTCTCCACCTGTTTATGTGGTTATTGGCTTATTGAATAAACAAGTTTTTGTCATGCATCAACTAGACAGTTGTTAACCCTGCAAAAGGATCATTTTACAAGCCTTATAAGGCAATTACAAGTCTGCCTTGCATGACCATAGTTCTTTTCTATATTTGTTTTCTGACTTAAAGACTAGAGAACATTAAAAAGACTAGAGAACATTAAAAATACTTGCTAACAGATATCCATTTATGGTTGGATTGACCTTTATCACCATTTTGTCTTGAAAATTGGACAATTTGTCATTATGCTGGCTGCATCAACAAAGATTTTGATGTTGGGCCTTTGGTGATCTAGTGATCCTCCACATTTATATATTGCCAAGTATATCTACTAATATAGCCGTCGTAAGAAGTTCAGCTGGGATTCGTTTCATGCTTCTTCCTGCCTATTGCACAAATTTATTCAAAGTAAATATTTGTTCTTGCTATGTCATCTGAACCTGATATAACCACAATTATAAATGATTGGCATCAACTAAAAGCTTGAATATCTTTGTCGTCTTCATTAGAATATTAAATTGTTCATTTGATGATAGTTTTTATCTTCAGTAAGGACGCTGCTAAAACCATTACTTCTAAATTACGCAAGTTTCTTTTTTCTAATATTCATCATATCACTGTTCGTCATCTTAGTTGTTATACTAATGGAAGTCATTCTCTGAGAAATCTAACCGTATCTTGTAACTTTGTCTTTTTTATGTGCTTTTAGTCTCCCAAGTTCTTAGTTTGTACATTTGTGTCATGACCTTTGTTTCTATCATGGTAAATATCATTTTTTTTAAAGTCAGTGTAGCACCATGTTTTCTAAGTATTTTTTATTATTTTTCCCAATTCTTTACCTGGTGTTAATTTATAGCTTTTTTAAACTTGATTACTTGTCAAGGTCATTGCAATCAGGGTGTTTTTTTTTTGTTATCTTAAATTGTAGATGCTTGAATTTAAGTCTAGACATTCAAATTGCACGAAATGTCATACTTAGCTGGGAGACAAACATAGGATAAGTGACAGACAGCTTCTTGAGGCATCACGAGTGTCCTTGTTGAGGACAAAGATGACCCATTTAAAGAGAATATTCCATGTAATAGAGGAGAGCTTGGCAATGTGATTGCATGATATAAATATTAAGTTGCAAGAAATTATTTGAAGACACAATTATTGTTGATACAATAGCACGAATGGTGAAATAGGATGGATAAAGTTAATTCAAGAATCAAGATAGATGGTCAACCTTGTTGATTTAGTAATGGATTACCTACTGTGTGCCATGTGCAGATGCTTATGCTCTTAGCTTACACGTTTCATGTTATTGCTTAATATGCAACCTTTTCTTGGAAAGGTTACCGATATGTCTGTGTGCTCTTTATACTTTTCCTTCCATTTTAATCTATTATGTTTTATGTCTACTTCTTTCATGCGTCTTTTTTTTCCTTGATAATTATTGCATCGTACCTTTTTGTTCTTTTTCGGACTCATAGCAGGCAGATATGTGCTATTGACATCTTATTGACCATATTCAATATGCTTGTCGTTATTAGGTTGTTTGAGCTTGCAATTATTTAATTTTGACCTTTTAACTTTGTATTATATTTTTCACAAACATAATTTCTAGTAAATATAGATAGGTACTTTGTCATGAATGGGTAGGGGTGCAAAATGGGTCGGGTCGGGTCACTCACCCGACCCAGTTTCTTGTTCGGGTCCTTATTTTGGACACAACCCAACCCAGTTGAAGATCGGGTTGGGTCGGGTTCAGGCTTACAAGACCCAACGGGTCATTCGGGTCGAGTCAGATCCATGTATAACCCAGACCCGACCCAAAAAATTTAGGTTCGGGTCGGGTCATGTTCGGGTCGAGTCCGGGTCCGGGTCGGATCCCCAAATACCCTAACACAAACCAAATCAACCTGAAAAGATCACATTTTTTACAACCTTTCTTGAATTTAAGAAATTAATTTAGTGAAAGTTCGTCTCATGGAAGAGGCAAAAAGGAACAGTAACTTCTATTTAACTAGCAAATTCCAGATGCAAGGATTAGTTCCAAAAGAAATATGCAGTAAGCAGGAAGCTTGGGATAAAGACCAATGGCTGAGTTCTCTCAAAGAAAAAGACCAATGGCTTCAACCCGATCCCAAAACCTCCACGCCTGAGCCAAAAATCCTGAGAAAACCAAGAGAAGGCTGAAACCTTTCACTCACTTGCTTGTTGCTCAGCCGCTAGTGTTTCTTCTCCGCGGACAGAGAAGGCGAGCCCGACATTGTCCCCAACGCATCACCTTGCTCGCCCCTCTCCAATCCAAAAACACAGAGCAAAGCTAGACGGGGAAAGAACAACCCCAAAAAATAGGAGAAAAAAGCCACACCTCTCTCACGATTTCAATCCTCTCTCACTTCCAATGGGAGGCATTAATAAGGGCGAGACCCAACTCCCCCAAAAATCGAAGAGAGAAAAATGTCAGCTTTGACCCCCCACCTCTCTCTCTCTCTCTCTCCCACTTTTGCTTTCATGGAAAGCTTCGATCCTTCAACTTCCTTGCTGGCAAGATGGGTTTCTTCTTCTCCCGCCCCTCCTCCAAATCTCCCGACTACCCCCGACGACCTGCACCTCTCCCTCTCCCTCTCCCTCAAGTCCGACCTTGTTGCCCTTTTACAAGACAAGCCCCCCTTGTTTTAACCTCTTCTCGGCCTATGCTAAAAATATTTCTTGGTTGGACACCGAAGAGACTCACGGGCTCACAAAAGGGGGAGATTGGTCCGGAAAGAAGGGACATCTGGATAGGGTCTTCTCTAGATCTAGGGTTCCTTCGCCGCAGCCGAAAATGGTCTTCTCTTCTCCAGATCTAGGGGACTTGGAAGCGAAGAAGGGACTTATATCTTATGGGCTATGGCTAGCGGGCTGAGAGCCTATGGGCCTGAGGAGTCACGAGACTCGGAGCACTTTTTTCTTGCGGGCTGCGGGTCTAAAAGGGTAATTCGAATTTGGGTCGGGTCTTTTGGTAAACGATCCAAAATTGATCCCAAAAAAAAGGGTCGGGTCGGGTCCGGATCGGGTCGAGATTGAGCTAGTTGTAAATTTTTGTAACAGTGTGTTGTAATTTTTGCTAGACTGTATGTGGGACCTATTGCTTAATGTTAAGGTTGGAGTATATTGCATTTTGTAATTGGGATGCAACATATCCATCTTGTTGCTAGTTGTCATGAAGAGATGGAGCGCTTATTAACCAAAATAAAAAAAAGGTTGAGCAAAAAAAGGGTTTATTTCTTGGTTGGAACTTCATTATGTTAATCTATATTGCTAACATTCCATCTGCAATCTTGAGGAAGAGGAGATTTACTTTTTGTTTCATATAGTGGTCTTTCTTTGTTAAAATACTCAGTTTATCTTAACAGAAAGAGGTCCAATAACTCTCTTTGACCTAGAGGTACTTTAGATAGTCTAGAAAACTCTTTATGATCCAAAAAGATCAGAGGACTTTTGTTGATAGAATTTTACTTAGTTCTACTTAATTTTCTCATCATAATAACCAACACGTTAATGCTGCCTTTTATATGAGCTGCTGCATATGCTTGATGTGGGTCCAAACTTTGTGTCCCAATGCTTTTATCCTGAATAAGTGGTCAATTTGCTGTTTTACGACTGGTAATTGAATGATATTATGAATAGCCAAAATTATGTACTTATCAGGTTTGGGTCTTTGTTGGCTTGGAATTAAGTATTAGGTTTCTTTATCTCCAGATAACCCATTTTATTGGTCATCGTAAGTGTTACCGATTCAAGGAGTTGGGATTAGATTGTCTCCAGATAATCCATTTTAATTTTTATTTTTTAGAATCCGAGCCCTTCAACGATGTCAGATCTGCTTGAATATTAGTCCACCCAAGGGAAGTGGCACCAAGCCATTGTGAAGTTCTGGACAATTTTTTATATAAATTTGTCGACCTTTTTATATTACTTAATATTTGTCAAACAAACAGTATTCACAGAAAGAACTTGTTAGATTTCCTTGAATGTGTTACTTCACGAGTACTTATTGTTGAGTTCCATGGATTTCCACCTAGAAAGATGATTGAATGGTGGGTCATTGTATGGGACTGTTCTTCGCTAAGAAATATGAGAAGGTTTATCTTTAATTCCTCTTGTTGCATGGTGGGAGACATGGAATGTAAGAACTGCGAGCTTTTTGAGAAGTCCGGTCTGAGTGAGGATACGACTCGAGGCTTCATTATCTTGAATAGCTTCTCAAGGATTGAAAATTTTGTCTTGTAGCGCCTTGGACTGCGGTGTAGTAGTAATAGCTTGTTTCCTAGCACTCTTTCATGTGGTGAAGTTATTCCTTTTTTAGCAGTTATTATTACTTTGCTAGAGCAGCGAATCGAGAGTCTCTCGCTATGTCCCCATTCCTTTCCTTTCTTATATTATATGGTCGATCTTCTTTAATCCAAAGCTGGTGCAAGCGATTTTATCAAAGATTAAGGTACTGATGTTGGTGTGCATTCCGATCTCCAACCTGTACAATATTGTTGCGGCACCCACAGACATGCCAGCATGCCTGTAGACCGATTGGATTGCCACAGAACGTGTCAGCCAGCATTTAGTTACGTAAAGTGGGTCAGAGCAGGAAACATCTTGAGTACAGCTATCGGAGACTCCGGTTTCCCTTAACAAATATAAAAAAAATATGGAAACGCTTAGGACGCAAGTGAAGGGGCAGGTTTTGGGTAGGTTCCTGTTACAATGGACTGGCATGTATCTACAGTGCCAGCACCTCAAACCTTTATTTTGATTTCAAATTTATACTATGTGTTTATATTAGATGCCAACAATTTTCTTCATATGAAAGTCTCTTTTTTCATGAGACTATTTTCTGGCTTCCTTTTTTTGTGGGAAATCAGGGGCAAGTCCCTAAAAGTTATTACAAATGTTCAAAGCCAAAATAGTATTTCACCACTCCTTTTTGTGACATGGTATGGTTGTTGTTGTTGTTGTTATAAATACAGACACCTGTGGTCAACTGAGAAAGACTTTTAGGGCAAGGTTACACGAGATCTTCCTACAATTGTTATTTACTTTATTGTTTTCTAGATACACAAGAAAGACTTTGTATTAATGTCAGGAGCGCAAGGTTATTTTTATACAATGCAACAAGCACTTGACCGTTGGGCTTGATTTGGATTTCTTAGAATATTTAGGCAGCTGAAATATTCTCCAAACGGACTTGGACAGCTAAGGGGATAGGGGGCCATATCATCTTTTGCCCTCGCCATGTTGAAGCTTTATAGTGAAAGAAATTGCTTCCTTTTCCTAGGATGAAATTTGTGCTAAGATGGAAGTTTGATATCGGTAGGCAGTGATGTGTATATTCTAGTATATCGCAGGCTCCTTTGCTTGCATGATGCATCCAAATTCGCAAGCCTAGATAGATCTTGTTATTTTAATCTCCTTACCTCACCTATGATGTTTACATAATCTGCCACCATTAAACCTGTAGAGTATGTATTAGCATATCGACTTACAAATGTATAATTAAGCTTGAAAAGATGATCATTAGATATTTTGAAATCTAAGGTATCATTGTTGATATGTATCATAATTTAGAAGGACCTAGTGTGTTATGAAACTACTTTTGATCACCTCAAAACTGCTTTTGTTTTCAAATATTCAAGTCCTTCTAGTGATTTATGGATATACACTGCATGTCCCTTAAATGTTTGTCGCAGGGTTTTGATTGCAAGCAACATGTTTACCTTGGCATCTTCAAGTCATGTTTAATTGCTTATTTAATTGGGTTAAATTGTTTAAACTTGCATTAGTTATCAATCGTTTGTGTGCATGAGTTGTGCACATATAGGGAACATTAATGAATAATGAGCTGAAAGATAGTCAGAGCAAATAATTTCACTGTATACTGCATACTTCTATAGATACATGAAGCACGATATAATGTAAATCTAAATTTTCCACCTTCCTTGGTAGCCTATTGTATCATCATAAGTCAAAAGCTCTATTATCAATGATAAACAGCATTGTCATGACTCATTATACCGCATACGTGTGTGCTTCTCACTACCCACAAGGTCTTGTGTTTACAATTTACAAATAACCTATGAGTAGACTCGTATTGAGGCCATAATGTCGCGAAAGATTCACTATCTTTATACATGTTCTAACAAATTTAAGTTTGCAATAGGGAGAGGTCATATTTGCCAAGATAACTTCGAGGTAAGGTAATTGAAGAGGTGTAAATATAAAACTATTTCTTACCATGGTTTAGCTGAAATTTGATAACCATGAGATAGAAAAGCATAATCAGTTTTCAAATTATGTTGATTTTATATATAAGAAAGAGAGAAATTGAGACCTATATAATGGACTTGGAATGGAAGGGCTTCTGTAGTTGTTTGTTTATTGTGCTTGCTGAGATGCATGAGAAAATTATAAAGAGACTGGGCCAAAATGTGTTGTAATCGGTGTTTGGGAAAACAGGGGTCAAGCGCATCCAATATTCCTTTAGAGAGGAGAATAATGAAGTAGATGTATGGTTAAATAAAAAAGGATATGTTTGAACCGTATTCACTTCAGGGGTTGCAAGAGTTGCATGGTGCAGACCAGCTGTGGTAGTATGAACATGTATAATGTATCAACTTCATAGTCATGTAATTGTAGTGGTTAGAATCTGTCTTGGGAAGAGAAAATTCTATGACCAATTAGATCAAAATCATGTGAAATGCAATTATTTTTCAAACTTATTTGGTTCCTATAATTTGAATGAATTTTAGGAAAGATTGGAGATGACCTTGAACAGTTGGCATGAAGCTTGATTGTGGTCAATGCAGATCCAAAATAGTGGTACATTTTTGTCTGTCCAATAATTTAGATCCAATTATACTCCTAACTCAGATCTCTATTACTGTATGACACATTAATCACTCTGTGCAGTTACCACTAGATGTTTCCCCTTGATTGTTATGTGCTTAGTCAGTTTAGTTCTCATAACAGAAGTTTGGACATGCTGGCCTGTTCTTACTTCAGGAAGGTGCAACTCCCCTCCACTTTTGAAAAAGAAAACCAAGAAAATAAAGTGTCCTGTTTGCCTCAGTAGTTTGTTCTAAGTTGGATCTTTGAGCTCCATATCAATGACAACCATCTTTATTCGAAGGGCGCAACTATTGTTTCTTCTTCAAATTTTTTGATTCTTTTCTGCATGATAGTTTTAGAGGGATGTTGATTAACCGCCTAAACTTTTTGTACGTGACAAAGGTCCACAGGTCTGTACAAATTCTGAGGGACAAACAAGAACTGGTTGAAGCTCAGAAAGAGCTGGCCAAACTTCAACTTGTGCAGAAAGAGTCTACACAGAAGAATGAAGAGGCTGTTGTTCCATCATCATCTGAGACCAAACGGCATGATGACAAGCCAAATGTGGCAAGCCACCAGTTGGCTCTTGCTCTGCCTCACCAGGCAGTCAGTCAATCATCAGCATCGCTACCCATGCAGCAGCCAGCACCTGTGCAGCAAGATCGCTCTATGTTGAACCAAGCGCACACATACTACTCACAGCATCAACCTTTGCCTCAAGAACAAAGCCAACCGTTACAAGCTGAGCTACAATATGTGCAACAGAGGCCCCAAATTCAGGATATTCCAGTCCAGGCACCACAGCAGCAGCCTCAGATTGCAAGTCAGACTCCACAGCCATACCCTCAGTACCAGCAGCAATGGCCTCAGCAGCCTCAGCAGTTTTCACAACAGGTGGTGCGGCCGCAGCAACCTGCTCCGCAGGCTCCAATCAGAACTCAAGCTCCACCACCGTCTTACCCTCCTTACCCCCCACAACCTGTCAATCGTGTTCCTGAATCATACCCTGGCAGCATGGTCGTGCAGGTTCCTTACTCCACAATTTCTCAGCCTGGTGGGAGTCGTCCTGAAGCTGTGTCATTTGGTTATGGAGAACCAAGCAGCACAGTCTCACCACCAATGCCTCAGCATAGTTTACAACGGCAGCCACAGCCTCCAACTAGCCAGAGCTCTTTTGGACCATCGCCGAGCAAGGGTGGCTATGTGGGTCCTGCACCTTACACACCACCATTGAATGTTCAGAGTTACAGCACAACATACAACTATCCTCCAAGCAATGTTTCAGCTGCCCAGAATCAGCAACTGCCACCTGGTAATGTTGTTGGGGTCCATCATCCTGGCCCACAGCTGATGCGCAGTCACCCATATGGAGAAATGATTGAGAAAGCTGTCAGCATGGGATATGCAAGGGATCATGTTGCAAGTGTGATCCAGAGGGTGGGGGAAAGTGGTCAGCCCATGGACTTCAATTCCTTGCTTGATATGCTCAATGGCCGAGTTACTGGTGGATCCACGCGAGTATGGTCGGGCTAGCACGGTGGCTTTATGCAGAAATGGAGAGGTATCAATATATCCTAAAGGAGGTGCTTTTTTAATGCTTCCTTCTAGTTATCATGTGTTACAAAAATAATCGTTATCGTTAAGTGCATGGTGGTTGTAAATACGAGTGGATGCTCGTATGAGCGTTCTTGCGGTTCTTGCGATTCCTGCGGTCACATGAATGGTGGTGGTGCCAACGGAATCACTATATAAATTGATGGTGAATGTGTTGCTGGGACGTATTATGCAAAATTAGAAATTAGCCTTCATCTTTTGTTGAGCATGATCTCAGTTGTTATAAATGGCTACAGCATGGATATTTTTGTTTTTGTAGTCTCCTAGAACCAATTAAATTTTAGGGGATTCTCTCCATTTCCTTTCCGGCTATATCCAAATATGCTCTTCCCAGACAAAACAGCTGCCTTGTTCCATATTGCATTCCTTCAATTTTTGTTGTTGTGATGGGGCTAGTATTCAATCTTTGTGCTACTCAGTGACAGTGATTCAGACATTTGGTGTCAACCAGGCTGGATCGTCTTTTATTAACTTGGATAAGCAGTGCTATCATGACGCGGATCTCAAACAACAAAAATTTACACACTGAGCTGTAAATTTACTGCGTCTACTCTCTAACAGCAGACTATGGGATCGGGCAATGGCTGTCAGCGAGCCATTCCTTTTTTTTTGTTTTGTTTTTCTTGAGAAGCATCATTTAGCAGTTTGATGTGTGAAATTTGTATTCGGTTATCTCTGCCAGGTTTAATGACTTGAGTACATTTGCCTTCCTGAGTTTCAAGGTACATGAAGAAATTTAAAGCAGAATATTAATCGACCCAACATCTGAAAGTACGTCGTGGCAGTACTATTTGGTGACATTTAGCATCCAGATGCATACAGATATACTGAAAGCCTGAAGCATTCAGGTTGAGCAGAAACTTCAGGGTGCAGACGAAGCATCCATTCTTTGTCTGTGACGTTAGAAGTGCGTGCAAATTGTGAAGCGTCTGTAAAAGTTTAGCGGGGGCAATCAACTGGTGCCAAGGGACTGGCGATCCACAACTGCCATGTGGGCATTCAGATGAATGTGAATCAGCAATGAAGCATCCTCCAAGTTATTGAAAATACTGATCGACCGACAACCACATCTAGAAGCCACGTGAAGCATTTGTTTCTCTCTCCATAGAGTTAGATATGATTATAGAAAATAAATGATACATGCATGCATATATATATATATATATATATATATATATATATATATATATATTGTATGCATATATAAACTTGACCTGGAAGTAAGTTGAGTAAGAGTCAGCTCAAAAACTCTGGCAAGCATCCAATAAGTCTTACACATCAAGGCTCAACTATATACATATGTAAGTACATCTATGATTTGTTATGAAAAATACAATCAATGCAACCACAAAAAAGCCTACAATCAATACGTTAATTTAACAATTAAAATGAAAAAAAAAAAGATATATCAATGACTATATGCTATGCTATCAATTACCATTTACGTATTGCCATTGAGTGCTAGGAGGGAGAGGCCAGCAGAACCATCTAAATGCGTGATTGGAATAGGGAATAATGGGGTTACCGGGGTAAATGAGAGAACTGAGAACAATGATAGGTGCGGAATAGAAGCCCCAAGTCTTCCTATTCTATTTGTATTGTTTAATTTTTGCACTAAATATATCAAACAATAACTTGAGTAGGATGAAAAGTTGGGAAAAAATAGCATTGAAATGGACTGCAGCTAGTGTCCAAATTCGGTTGAGCTAAATGATCCCGACCGAATTTCAAGTAACTGGTTAGGTTAGCTCAGTCAACACTGATCCAAGCCTTTAGATTTTACACAAACCAAGCCTTCTACTTGAAAACAGCCAAGTAATGATGCAAAACACTATAACTGTGGTCAGCTGGAATGTGAACATTTCCAATCATACCAAAAACAAATTTTGGAACGAAGATAACAGCAAAGAATCTGATATATCATTATGGGTAGAGGTGGGCATTGGGCCCGGCACGGCCCGGCACGAAGCGGGCTACAGTAACGGGCCGTGCTAGGCATGGCTCATAAAAGGGGGCCGGGCTGGGTTAAGGATTTTTGGCCCGTGGACTGAGCCCGGCCCGGCCCATAAAGGCCTGTGCTGGCACGATTCGTGGGCCAAGTATGGCACGCGGGCCAGAAATCCTTAAACCAAAATACCCCTCAAACTAGCCATTTTATGGCTGTTGAAAGAGGCAAAATGGGTAAAAAGCCACAAATAGCCGTTATGGGCCACCCATAACGGCTATTTTTTTTTGGACAGACGGGCCGTGCCTGGCACGGCCCCTCTTGTGCATGGCACGGCCCGTGCCAGGCCCAGCATGGCCCGCCACCCCATGGGCCTAGGGTCGTGTCGGGCTTAGCCTTTAGGTTAAGCGGGCCGTGCCAGACACGACCCGTTTAGTAACAGACCGGGCCAGGCACGGCCCGTTTGGTCTGTGGCCTGGTGGGCCTGGGCCGGGCCGGGCCCGGCACAGCCCGATGCCCATCTCTAATTATGGGTTTTCCCTGCCTGCTGAAAAAGCAGTGAGCTGATATTATTGGAGCCCCGGCCCGGCCCCATGCCCATCTCTAATTATGGGTTTTCCCTACCTGCTGAAAAAGCAGTGAGCTGATATTATTGGAGCCTATTCCCTTGTCCACAATCCCTACCAAGCCCATGAAGAGAGGTCATAATACATTCACATTGTGCTAGAGAAACGTCCTCATTTTTCGCTGCCAGAAACAAAGTAATAGCATATTATATGCTCATGTATGTTTTTACACATAAAAGGGGAAAAAAACTATTTGATGAAACACCACCTTTCACACTCTACTATCTAAAATATCCCATCATCATCAATTACCTCTGCTGGCTGAAAAAGTAGCGAGCTGATTTTGAGCCAATCATTTTCCGCATTATATTATGCTGTCAAGAAAATAAACAGAGGTCAAAAGTATAATCGCTGTGATAAAGAAATACCTTTTTCCCTTCGCCAAAAATAAAGCATTATCATATCAAATGCTCATGTCTTTATTTACAAATTAAAAAAAAATTTGATAAAACATTCTATCCATGAAATTAAATGGTAGCAGCCAAAAAACCATGATACAGAATGCCACTGCTGCTCCCCACAAGCAAAGATGGCTCTTTGATTGGTACCATTTGATTAGCACATGCAAACTTCACCTGTTATAGTTGGCCTTGTTGTCTATATTATCACTTTCACAACCAAGTCTTATCAGTAGCTCAGTATTTGATTTCACTGTCTACTGGGTCACCGCTTGCAACCTTGCTAGATGGAATTAACAAACATGTTGCACTGAAGCATAGCTGCAAGTAATCAGTGACTTCGCCTTGAGTGATGATGGAAGCTACTAGTAGATTCATCCCCATCTCGAGATCCTTTCCACTGCTTTCTCAAACCTCTTGCGCTCCTAACACCATTTTCTTCATTCATACCCCCCCAAACTTCCAGCTTTTGACTTTTACTGGATCTTTGTTTTGCTTTTGAGGCCCTCCTCCTAGAAGACAATATACAATCATCATCAGCAAGTACTCTCCCCCTTGGCAGTGGTTCATCATCCACCAATTGCCAGTTATATATTACATCACTCCCATTCTCAAACTGCTGGGTCACTGGTTCACCTGCCCCTGGAAGCAAGTTATTGAAAGCAAGTTCTCCATTATCTCCACCCTTCCGCTCTAGAAGCACTGGGTCTGGTCTAATTATGGTCCCTAGAATGCTCCTGTTCAGGCCCAAGCCTATGATGGCTTTTGTATCTGTCAGTAAAGAGTAAGCCATTGCAAAGGCTGACCTCACCTGCAGCAATGAATGTAACAAAAAGACATAAATTCCCACTTAAAGCCCGCCGCCACTGGCATAAGGTCCAAAACCATACCACATTACACTCAAGCACATGCAAACATAGATGAACACGCATGCATGCACATACAGGGAGAGATGGAGAGAATGCAAGGAATCAGCTGACATGTCAACTCCAAAGTAGCAGTTAAAACCCAAAAAAGGGGGGAGAGAGAGAGAGAGAGAGACAGAGAGAATGGAGTTGGAGAGAATGTAAGGAATCAACTGACAGGTCAACTCTAAAGTAGCTACTTGAAACCCAAAAGGAGGGAGAGAGATAGAGATAGAGAGAGAGAGAGACTATGGAGTTGAACAGAATGTAAGGAGTCAAGTGACAGGTCAATTGAACTCCAAAAGTAGCTATTTAAAACCCAAAAGTAGATTAAAGATGTCCGAACCATGAGACAATTTCCACAGTACAACAATTACAGTTATTATGATCACTAAATTGCTTTCATTATGGCATCCCAAATTTAGTTCTTAAAATAAGGTGAACTGAAAACTCTCTTTGCAGACATTTACTAATAGACATGCATAATCCAGCATGAGATAGCTAAGGTTATCAAGCCATGGTTTGACAGTTCTGAAACACAACTTGGGCAGCAGAATGATCTGTCCATGTATCAGCAGGCATGCACATGCATGCATGTGCACAGAGCACACAGGAAAACACAGATGGCACATGGCATATACATGCAGCTGCACATGCACAGAGATGTATGCCCATCCACATAAACATTATGTGTACATTGTTTTGGCCAAATATTGACCAAAAGTTAGTTAATTCTGGTTACCAAGAAAAACAGTAAAAAAAAAAAAGGAAGTGTATTCTGGTAAAAAAGAAGTCTGGTTAGCCCAAACAATGCAACCACCTAAATAGTCTGTCATTTTGTTCAAAAAACCTAAATAGTCCATTATTGGTTTAAACTTAAAGAATACCTCTTTTTAGTTTATATAAAACATCATAGCATATATTGTTTAGACTGGGAAGAACACAATTGAGCATCGAACATGGGTGTCAAACAATGACAGATCAAATGGACTTCTAAAGTTAAAAAAGATGCAACACTTAGATTGCACTAACAAAGCAAAACATGAACCAGGGCAGGAAAATGAACCTCAACATTATACAAACCAATAAACTTCCACTTGCTCAGATGAAAAGCAACACAGTGGTTTAAAAGCATGATCCTCAACATAGGCAGGTCCTTAGCATAAAGCACAAGGCAATAACAGTAATGCACCGAAAGAGTAGGTGCTACCTTTGTACACAAGAAACAACTATAAGAGAAACATGATTGAATCAAAAAATAGATTACCTTAAAATAGTTATAAGAATTCCTCCCAATGTCATTGTCTGGAGCCTAGTTCATTCAAAATGTCATCCAAAACAAGTTCTACATTTAATACTAGCTTTTGGAGATTGAATAAAACAAAAATCTGAGCAGCAAACAGCACACCTGTGGATCCTCGATGGATAGAAGATATGGTCGTTCAGCATTCATAAATCTATAAATAGCATGAAAGAGAAAAATATGATAAAGTGCTCTATTCTTATAATAACAGGAAATTAATTGACATGAACAGCCTTTCTACAAAGTCTGCAGATGCCATCATACCCTTTATCACTCTTCAAGAAAAAAGTGCCTACTGAATTGCAAGAAACACCAACATCCCAAGTGTTCAATTTGCGACCATAAAAATCAAAGAAGTTCACCTGTTATGGCAAAACCAGCATGGATATGAGAAACATGAAACAATTAAAGAAATGAAAATAATTTGTCCAAAACTATTACGCCCAACATTACATTCTTATCTACAATTGATCTGATCGGGGAGAAGGAAGGATTTCTTTCGACCCACTAAACTCGAATCTCTCGAATCAAATAATAAACATTAAGAATTTTAGAAAGTGAGGCACTAAGCCCTTTACTTTCATTAGTTTTTCATGATCCCCAAATGTACATACCATGGTTGGAAAGTAAAAGTCTATGTTTTCACTCCCTTTGGTTAAGGTTCTTGTGGGTAGAAAGTAGAATCTATGCTTTCTGCTTTTGCTCCCCCTATTCCATTCTCCAAAACCATGGCATAAGCCCTCTATTTTAAGTAGTAAGGTCCTCCTTACGTATGCCGGATTCTTCTTGCAGCTAAAAAATGTGAAGTTACAAGTACTCTACTATTCTATAGAGGTCTACTCTCTTTATTTAAGTCAAATTCTTCTTCTAGTTAAAAGAAGATGAAAATTTTCCTCTTTTTATGCTAATGAAGTTCACTTCAAATCAGATTGAATTCCACTCCTAATTAAAAGAAGATACAGATTAGAAATAAAACAAAAATGTATTCCAATTATATGGCTTCACTAAACCGAGCGGTTTTTGCCAAATGGTATTCATGACAATAGATTGGAATCCCAAGGATCAAATCCTGGAAGACAAGTTAGCCTTGATTATTTCGTGGAATAGGACACACATCATATGCCATGTCTTGATATTCGGGCTTTTTTCCCCACGCGCTGCGTTGTTGGCCAGTTCGGTACCGATTTTGAACCGGTATCGAACTGGAACCGTACTGGTCCGAGAGACAACCGGTATCGGTACGGCATACCTTGGGACAAAGGGATACCCCACCATCCCACCAGCAGTGTTACCTGAACATGGGACATGGGTGTCAAGTGCCCAAGGATCCCAAAGAATCCGTAAAAAATCTAGATACGCAAACATAGCTTTACAATCTAATATATATAATTAACTTAAAATTATTTTAGTTGTTATATTATTTATGTTGGCTTCAAAAAAAACAAGCTTTACGTGAGCAACAGTTTTGGGTTGTAATTCTATTTGAGCCAATGTTATTATACTAATTTGGTGGTAGGTCCAATACAAACAACAACCCAATATGAGTTAACCCTTATTAGCCCTCGGCACCTAACCCATCCCATCCCATCCCATTATGAAATATCACCGCCCTAGGCCCTCTCTCTAGCATGAATCGCATTCATCCCGAACTCTATGACATTAGCAAGGACCACCCTCTCTTTCATTTGTTTTTCTCTACTACGAGTCCCATTAATCCCCCAAATCTAGGGCATCCAAGGGGATCATCCTGTCTCTTTCTATTGCCAGAGTCCCATGATCCCCAAAGTCTAGAGCATCAAGAGAAGGATAGGCTGTTCCTCTTTATCATTTGCCATAGCATTAGAAGGTCGTGAAAGTAAATAAGCAGGAATGCTCTAGTTCCCTCTTCTTTTTTTGTTTTTTCCTGTTCATTGACAAGAGTGGGAGTGAGAGATGGTGGGAGTCCTTAATCATGCAAACGAAGGAAAGAGACATGTCTACGGCATGTGACATGCATGTCGTATCATGTCCAAGTTGATTTTGGCCATGTCCAGGTAACACTGACCACCAGGACTTAAATCCCTAATTGGAACATTCAAAAAACAACAACAGGCATCACACGGTTGGCTTCTGTTTCTTTGAGCAACATGGAGTTATTTATAGAAACCTCTTTTTCTGAGTGGGGGCTTGCAAGGTAGAGGGGGTCAAAGCTTTCTGAAGCATGTCTTTTTGATAACTTAAGAAAGGGAAGATGCCTACTTATAAGCATAAACCCCAGGCACTATTACTTTGGCTGCATTAATATTACATATTAGAAGAGACACTTGTGCCATAGCAATAGAATTGATATTCATCATAAAATCCAGCGAATTGCATATAAGAATGTGTATGTGCATAGTCCATTCACATATTTAGAATGTGCATTTGTGTGGGATGGGAGGGAAGACTTGGCAAGGAGCGCTAAAGAGGAGAACTCGGAGGAAAAAAAGAAGGATAAAGTTGAAATAGAAACCACTATGTAAGAAAAAGGCATTATAAATTACCTGGTGTTCGAACAGACAAAATATGCATCCTCTACTCTAGGCTACTATGAGTTGTTTAACAATGATATTTGGAGAATCCAAAAAAATGCTGATTATTCTAAACACTTGTAGTTTTAGCAAATTAAAATATGCATACAAAGATGGGGGGAAAAAGAATCCAAGACATGTTATTGTGAAGCCCCAACAAAAGTTAACTTGAAGCTTTAAAATTCAACATAAAACAAAAGAAAGTATACATAAACATATAAAAGGAAAAATCTACTAAACAAGAATACACGCATGTATATTTTATATATATATATATATATATATATATATATATATATATATATATATATATATCGGTCAACCAGATATGAAGCCAGATTCGGTCAGGTGAAATTGGGAGACAAGTATCCAAAAGCAAGGATTTAAGTCGTTGAATGCAATCTACCGCCTCTATAATGCTTACAAACCAAAAATCATGGAGACCCCTTGCCGATGCATCAAGTGGTTACAAATAGACAATGTATCATGGTTACAAATTGCCTTATCCTATAAAGCAACTTACTAACTCCGTTTAGTAATATTTTGATAAAATGAATATGACATAATATGCACTGTGCTAAAACAATAAAAGCTTAAACTTAGTTACATGAATCACGAGCAGGTGTAGGAGGGAGTACGAGCGCACAGAAGCAGAAGCAGATCTCTAAAAGAAAAAACTGAAGTATATGCTGATGCAAGTTTCCAGGGAGTCTAAATCCAGTAATATGTTACCAAAGGTAGAAGTTTCCTACCACTGCAAGCATGAAGAAATGGATACAATGGGAATATGACAATGAACATTTTTTTTAACATATGTAACTATATATTACATGATAAACATTAATTCTTGTAAAGTTTATCCACCCTCTTTGCATACTCCCTCTCTTGATTGACCCACACATGATGATATAGGCCGAAGGGGCTTCATCAAAGACTGCGGATGTTGATGTTGTTTGCTTGATCAAACTCGCTCTCTAAATCAGTGACCTCAAATGTATTCAAGCTATGCCCAAGATGTCCTCAGAATGTAGACAAGTACCTAATATTATTTAAATAAAGAAATAGATAGATAGATGCTTACTAGAAATATCTAACACATTGGACAATATCCAAGGTATACTGGTACCCAATAATGTCAGATGCAGAGATGGCTAAGCTAGTATAGCAGCTGAGATTCAGATAATACATGTCTCTACCATCTCTATTCATGACTTTGTAGTGTATTGTATCAAGGTTCTATACAAACATTAAAAATATATATATAAGAATAGATAACTAAATATCTAATAGCACATCACATACCAAAAGAACTCCCAAGTTATGTTCCATAGATCGGCGGCAACCCTGTATATCTTGTCCTCTCCAATGCACCTGAAAACAGAATATCATTGAGATAAGGTGACCATCAACTTCAAGAGGCAATTTGGAGAAGTATCAGAAGTCAAATTATTGTGCGCTTGACAGTTATGGACAACTTAGATCATGGACAAGTTAAATCATGACAACTGATGAATGGTTTCTGTCAACAATAATGAGCAGAATCATGCAGAGCAACACAGCTCTAAGATGTATCTATGTTTAACAGACTACACATTCTGTCATAGAAAATGGACAACGGGAGAACATGAAAATTAGAGTTGTGGAACTGCCAGCTTATGTTAAGATGATTGACAACAGCTCAAATGGCAATGTTACACTTGATTCTTGACCCTAATATTCAGACCCAGCTACATTTATGTCATTTCTTTACAAGTTCCACAACCACCCAGAAACTATGACAGAAATCATTTTCAGAGCATGCTGCAGGTTAGCATTGAATGGAAGTGACAAAAAATAAATAACGTAACAGTCCATTAAACTTAAGGAGAAAATAACTTTACCTGTAAGTATGCTATCAACATTGCAAGAAGGGCATAAGAACCAATACCACCTGAATATACCTGCAAATAGGGACAACAAAAAAGCATTGTTGCATTGGAACCTTGGGTTACTAATTGGTGGAATACCGGGAAATCCAAAACTTTTTTGAATGGCATTCAAGAGAAAAACACTCTAGAAAGATTCATAGAATTGGAAGAACTATTCCTCTAGGATGAAATGATAAAGGAGTACCCAGAGACTCATGAGACATTTGATAGATCCAAAAGCCAAGAAAATTTAATAATTCACCAAGTTTGATGCAGATAATACCTCATTCAGTTCTCTTTGCTGCAGAAAAACCTTCAGAATCAAGCACAAGGGCCGTAAAGGAGGCATCTTTTTCACAGCATCCTGGAAGAAAAATGCCACAGGCTCAGTTAAAAGCGAGTTTTACTTGATCATGAGAACTATCGCTAGAACCTTACGCATCCATAACTTTTACAGCAATACTGCAATGAACCAAATAAATACTGCATAACCTTCAGATTGAGGCTCATAATTAACGATTCACCCTTAATGAACTGGACTCCTGTGAGGTAGGATAAAAGAAATTGTTATTACTGATTTAGATCATTTAATATCAAAGTTTATATTATTTCTGTGGTCTTTTTTATGATTTTTTTTTTTTTATTCATTGGGTGACGTTGGATAAGTAACACAATAACATCTTAGAAGCTAGTTACAAGGCAAGGACATGAAAATTTGATACGTCAAGTTTATCATTTTATGTATAATTTTTGAATTGCTTATCTTTTTATTAGAGTGAAACATACTGCAAAGGTACGCTAGTGTACGTGCGGGACTGGGAAGGGCCAAATGTATGTAGCCTTACCCCGCATACAGAGAGATTGTTTCCATAGTTCGAACCTGTGACACCTAGACCATAATGGAGCAACCTAAACATTGCACCAAGGCCTATCCTCAACCAACTGGATTTTTTCTAAATAATTTTTATAGGAAGACTTCGGACAGAAGTAATAAATTCTATTAGTGCTAACTAACACAAAAAAATAACTTCTCAACACAATAGTTATATCACGATTTGGCTGACTTCCATTGACATGGCAGACATATTTTTGTCCTCATTTTTCAAAGATGTGCATCGCTGATTAGCACCCTGAAGAACATCATTGAATCTGATTCCATCATTGTTAACTATACCAACAACAGATAAGGAGTCATATGTGCCTCTTAACCATTAAACAAGAATGCAGGCAGATATCTTGCGTCTTCCCTATTCCATTTGCGTTCTTGACAGAGTAACCAAATGTCAGTGAAACTGGATTTGCAAAGACCACACAGATATACATTCAATGAGGTGAATTTATTCATTATGATATTCAAGAAACTTTTTTCTTGATATAGTTATTTCATTGAAAAAAAGCATGCACTGATTAAGCAGTAATTAATTAAGATATAAATAACAAAAGAGCCATAAAGGATTAGTTTTCCATGAATACCTTGATAAAATCAGAAGCTTTAGGTCCACTGTCCACATCAAAACTGGAGGAAAAATAAGAACCAGGATCATTACTATGCTAAATATTAAGGGAAGACTAAAAAAAGTCATAAGCATTATTAAGATGAATTATTTCAAAATGTATATTACAAAAGTTAACATAATCAATTGAACCATGTGGGATTTATGATAGGCATCTACCTTGAAGACTTGAGAGAGAATTTTATAGAGCAAAAATAAGGATTGCCATGTTGTATGGCTCAGAGTGTTCGGCAATAAAGAAAGTTTATAAAAACAAGTTTAATGTAGCAGAATTAGGAATGTTAAGATGGATGTACAATAAAACTGAAAAAGATAAAATAAGAAATGAATATTTTAGAGAAGCTGTAAGAATCGCACAAATTAAAGATGAAGTGATGGAAAATTGATTATGATAGTATGGCCATGTAAAACGGAGATCTGAGGATGTTCTAGTAATAAGAGGTACTTTTGTTTGTATTCAAGGTGGTAAGAGAAGGAGAGAAAGACCTCGGATAACATAGATAGAGGTTGTGAAGGAGGACAGGAGAAATTTGGAATATATTAGAGATGGCTTTAAAGAGAAATACTTGGTGAATGAGGATCTATAAAGGCAACCCAAATAGTTGGGAAAAGACTTATTAATTATGATTAGGAAAATCACCCTTTGACCCCCTCAACTTTTCCCGAGTTGCACGTATGCCCCCTATCCTTTAAAAAGTTTTAATTGGGTCCTTCAATTTACTTATGTAATCCAATATGATTCCTTCCATCTATCTCCATTAGCCAGATTGATACAAATCGCATCATGCATCATGTGACAAATTAGAATATTTTAGACAAGGTTTGCTGTAGCGGTACTGGAACCCCTACCGATTGCCTGGTAGTATGGTATGATACGCAACCGTGCCATTCCGTTCTAGATCTGTACCGAAACAATAGAGCCAGCAAGAGAGGGGGAGAAAGAGAAGGAAAGAGAGGAAGAGAGAGAGAGGAGGGAAGGAGGGAAGAGAGGGAGGAAGGGAGGGAAAAGAGGGAGAGCGAGGGGAGAGCGAGAGGCAGAGGGAGGCGGAGGGAGGAGGAGAGGGAGAAGGAAAGAGGAGAAAAGAGAGAAAAAGAGAGAAAGAGAGAGAGGGAGGGAGGGAGAGGGAGAGGGAGAGGGAGAAAGCTAGGGAGAGAGAGGGAGAGGGAGGGGGAGGGAGAGGCGCCGAGGGAAGGAGAGAAGGAGGGGGCTTTTGAGCCCCCTCTCAGCCTCCCTCACCAGTTTCTCGAACTGAGGGACAGAACTCTGTCGGTCCGCCCCCGCTACGGCTCGGTACATCCAGCATTCCTTGATTTTAGGAGAAAAATATCCTTGGCATCATTTAACTAAAATATCCTCAAGCATCGCGAGTAAATCAGGTTCTCCGCCCCTCCTACTACTTTGGGCCGTATTCAAGCATGGCATGGTCATCATCCTCAAACAGGAGCTCATCATGCATAGATTCAAGACCATCAATAGATGAGATGCTAACATCCGGATCACCAACGACACCTGCATCACCATCCTATTCATTGCCAAGATCATCATCCAGATCTCCATATCCACAACCGCTAGACCATCAGTAACGCCATGGACCGCAACTCCCCTCCAACTATAGATGGTGCACCATGTCCAACGGCAACCACTACTTCCTCTCCAACCTTAGCCTCATCCATGCCATGATGGGTTCCACTGCCATCACCATCTCTACCAACTACTTCACCCACCACAATAAGATATATAATAATAAGAACCCGGCAGCATCATTTGTGGATCTCTTTGAATAAATTTAGAAAATGCTCTCTAAATATCAAGTTGCTATTATATAAAACCTTGGCTCGAGTATGATGCAGGTGATGTTATTGGGTCATAGCAATTCCTATGATAGGGACAAGGCAATGAAAGTGACCATTGGCGAAGGTCTCATCAAGAGAATGTCGAGGTAATTTTCTCCAAATTCAAACTATAGCAAAGACAACAACTATGTTGTCCTTGTTATCCTTTATTTTGTCAACAAAGAGAGCCCACCACAAGTAAATAAGTAAACAACCATCATATACCATGCCCCTGCTAACCCTTTCACCAAGGAGGTGAATAGACCAAACAATTGATTACTCTTGTACTTAATTATCTTTAAAAGAAAAGCAAACACCCCAATGCACAAGGTTCCTACCATTATAGGGTCTGGGGACGGTCAGATGCATGTAACATTGTCTTGTGTGAAGAGAGGCTATTTTCATGTTTCAAACCCATGATATCAAGGTTATAATGGAATAATTTTACCATTGTACCAAGACTCACCCCCCCAATTATCTTCGATGAATGAATTCTTCTGGTAGTAGCATTCATATAGTTGTGCTGTGTGTTTCGTTTGAATGGGAACTAGGCCAAGAGGCCTCGACATGGAAGCTAGCATGTGGAAGATTTGGAATTGGAGGTCAGAGAGAAACTTTCTACTGCACAATGCCTATTTTATCCCCTTTGATGCTAGAACCTACGCAAACTACTCATGGGCCTCTAGCTTTGGTGCCAAATCCTCATGTAGGGGACGAGGGGATATCAAGGCCGAAAGGGTGGGAAAGGCTGTGCAAATAAGGTCGACAAGGTTGGAGGGGAAGACTAAGGAGCGGAAGGTAGGGGCGAGCATGGAAAAAGAGTGATCAATTGGGGGGTAGCAGGTGGCTGGGCTTGACGACCATATCGTGGGTGCACTTTGACAACCATTACAATGGCGTGGATCACTGTGCGGTATCGTTGCAGGTGAACATGAAGGCTTTGGGATAGGCAGGGCCACCAAGTGTTTCATTTAATGGCACTATGATATATTTTTGCTTCTTTTGCTGATTTATTTTTTTGGACCTTTCAGGAGTTTTGTCAATGTTAAAGCTATTTTTGTCATCCCAGAAAACAATGTAACAGTGTTGGATGGTGGATGGGGCAAAGGGTCATACTAGGTCACTTAAGTAACTTCAACACCCGGATAAAAAAATTAAAGGACAAGGGGTGTAAGTGCAACTTGGGCAAACTTGCAGGGGTCAAAACATGATTGTTCCTTATGATTAAGGTGTGGACCAATAAATTGGATAGCTTATTGTGCACTTTGATAGCCACTACAATGGCACTAACAAAATACATGATAGGCCATCCAAATTAACAATCCATGTCGATGCCAACTATGCTATCATGATACATGCACCAACATTTAATCAGTTTGAATATTGCCAAGTGGCCTTAATAAACATTGAGTAAAACAATTCGTGTATGCATATTTAAGTTGTTGACTAACATATGAATTATAATCAGATAGAACCAAGAAAAGGAACAAAATAAGACAAGAAAATTGAGAAAAAAAAAGTAGTTGTAGCATGAACTAAGCTGCAAGTTCTTTATATGAGTGGATATTTCAAGTCACAATCCGAACCTGATGTCAAAAGATATCCCACTTAGCTTTTCCACAAACTTAACAATTGGCACGCGAGCCTTAGCTATAACCTGGGGAAAAGAAATTGACAATATTCTTATTTCAGATAAAAGTAGTTAATTGACATTGTTTTAAGTTAACAATACTTCTATGCGATAATGCTTTGAGGAACATGAAAACCAATTACTGAAGTTGTCAACCAACATTAGATCAAACAATTGATGATACGAGTACTGGTCAAAGTTGCTACCTGCATTTTTTTTGCAATACTTCTCTGCGATAGTGCTCTAGCAAGAGCATAAAGACCCATTTGTGAAGTCTTCACCTTTGACTCCAAAATCACAACCTACAGCATACAACAGTCAAGATCTGCTAGTCAAAAGCATCATCATACAAGACTTTGTAGTTATTAACCTAAACATTAAAATATGCATGCTTATGAAACTTTGCGCCCAAAAAATATGAAACAGGTATACACATCGCAAATCACTGTTTTCAACAAATTTCACTTCCATTACTTTGGTGTAAACTGCCAGATAATCTACCGTGGCATTGATATCAACAGGGTAAAGCTATTCTGCTAGATGACAGACATAATCAATCCCAATATCAACACTACCAAATTAGTGCATAATAAATGCATTTAATTCTTGCATATGTAATAAGCAGAGAAGAGAGAAGGAAAATACTAACTAGCTCATTCACTGTGTGCGCCTTTTTTTCGAAAGGAAATTTTTGTGAACGTGCTAGAATGATTTGAATCTCTCATGTTTTGTATAATTTTAAAAACTCACATTGTTGCTGAGTTTTAAAGAAGACAGAAGTGTAGAGTTGTCAGCAACCAGCAGAGAACCATTCTAAAAGTGGGAAGGGGGAAGTATGATGCATTAAGGCATTGAGAAGAAAATGAGCTAGGTAAATTCCTCTAGAAGAAGTCAAACAAAATAATAATTGTTTGCATGCCTGTAACATTAGTGGCCAATACATGCTAGTCTTAGTATGACCAATCCTAAAAACAAGATGCTTTGTGTCAGATTTCTCAATTAGAATCAGGACAGATGAGGTGCTGCTAGCAATCTTAGTTTGAAGTCAGAAAGTTCTACTCAATCATAGATATGCCTGTGATAAAATCATACAAAAAAAGGGTTGTAGACCCTGTTACTCTATTTTCATAGCTACCCAGTTTGTTACTCCCCGTGGAGGCAACTTTCCCTGCTACGGAAATATCAAAAATCGAGCATCAAAATATATTTAGAAGCACAACTACCACAATGTTGGAACTTTCACTCCTTAAATTGATGCAGTAAACTTCTTTCCACGCATAAAAGAGCGAAGAAGAAGGTAATTGTATTCTTGGTAAATAATTGAAACATTTACAAGAGAGCAAAAAATGGACAAAACAAAAAAGACAGAAGGCATTGTATAGTGTAGAAGGGCGCTGAAGCTCTAAGAAAGAGAACAGTAACAGTAAAGGAAAACTGAGGTTTCCGAGACTGTCATCATTGGAATAAGTAGATTATGGCAGAAATTAAAGGTGAACAGAATCTTAAGGATAGTCACCCATAGGGCAGCACGGCTTCAAAAGGCAAACCACTTTAGCTATAAAACTAGAGGTGTAGAAGCTATCAGATCGGTGAAACCATGGTCTGCTGAACCGACCGGTACCGGTCGGTTCAGCCCGTACCGGACCGGTGCCGACTACAGGGGTATAAAACGGTTCCGACCCAAACTGGGTCGGAATCGATTGGTTCTGTACCTGGACCGGTGCGAACCGGCCCGGTTCGCGCCGGTACAAGCCGGTACCGGTGCGAACCGGCCCGGTACAAAGCCGGTACCGGTGCGAACCGGCCCGGTTCGCACCGGTCCAAGCCACACTTCCCCGCGCGCGGGGCAGCGCGCCCCACGCGCGGGGAAGAGCGCCCGCGCGCGGGGCAGCGCGCCCCACGCGCGGGGAAGAGCGCCCACGCGGCTGGAGCCCGCGTGAGCCTCTTAATGCCACAAAGTGGCATTTAAAGCCACTCTGTGGCATTTGTTTTTTTTTTTTTGAAAAACGCGCGCGGACGCGCGAGCGAGAACGCGCGCCCGCGCGCGATTCTCCGCAGGGAAACGCGCCCGAGCGCGGTTCCCCACGCGGGGCACCGTGCCCACGCGGGTTGGCAGCCCGCGTGGGGGCATTAAATGCCACAGAGTGGCATTAAATGCCACTCTATGGCATTTGACGCGTCCGCGGACGCGCGCGGACGCATTTTTTTAATTGGGAAACGCGCGCGGACGCGCGAACGGCGCGCGCGACCACGCGCGTTTCCCCGCGTAGGAAACGCGCCCGCGCGCGATTCCCAGCAGGGAATCGCGCCCGAGCGCGGTTCCCCGCGCGGGGCACCGTGCCCACGCGGGCTGGCAGCCCGCGTGGGGGCATTAAATGCCACAGAGTGGCATTAAATGCCACTCTGTGGCATTAAATGCCACTCTGTGGCATTTGAAGCGTCCGCGCGCGTCCCAGACGCGCGCAGACGCATTTTGTTTTTTTTTTTTTAATTTCCGCGCGCGCGTGGCCGCGCGCGCGGCTCCGATTCGGTACCGGTTCCAAGCCGGTACCGAACCGGAACCGTACCGGTGCCGGTGCTCACCGGTACGCCGGTACAATCGGTCCTGCGAACCTTGGGTGAAACCCTTTTTTTTCACAGCTAATATCTAGTTCATAGAAGTAATAGAATCTATCAGATAAAAAGAAATGCCTCCACAATCTTCATTTCATTTAAACAAAGAAAGAAACAATCGTATAGTGCTCAATAACTGGAGTGTCAAAGTTGCTTGCTAACCATGCGATATGTAAAATACTGTATTTTGTTGTACAAGCTAACAAAATGATACATGATATCAGGCATTGTTGCATGCAGCATAATTCATATAAATTAGCTTCAAGTCAGATGCATAGCAACAGAAATAAATATAAAGAGATTGGGCATTCATTGCAATGTTCTGAAAGTTGCATTGTACTTGCATCAATATCACTTGTTGGTAGATAGAGGCCCGTCCTAAATGATCCAAAAACTTCCACCTGCGCAGCAATAAAAAAAATTACCATTCGATACAGTTAATAGATTGTTTATAATCAAATGCAGAGTTTAAATCAGAAAAGACCATCAATTCACACGAGCAAAGCAGCAAAGAACTGACATACTTCGCAGTGCGGCCAGATGTTTTTGACAACCTCAAAAACACGCTGCACAGCAGCAGAACGTGAGGCTTGTTCTTCAGGAGTTGGCGAGACAAAATCACAAAAATCGAGTATCTCTGCATAAGCCAAAATAGCTTCTATTAACATCTAAGGTTAACTAACAAACATCACAACTCTAGGTTGTAAAGGAAAGGGCAAAAAAAAAAAAAAATCAAAATCCAAAGAACCACAAGGCAAGAAACCACCAAAGAAAATATTATATTATATTATATTATATTATTCGATGCATAACCAGAAAGATAGGTAGAAACCTAAAGGATACTCTAATTCATGATATCTTTATCTATACAAACAGACCCTGCATATAATTTACATAAGCTGGACCTTTTTTAGCCCTCCCAAGAATCTTACAACCCTAACATGAGATTATGAAACTTCTACTAACACAATCCTTAACCATTTAATTACACTATTCATGAGCATGATATGCCAAAAAAGGCCTGCAAAGGTTATCAAGAGTTGGAAAAATCCACACATTTTGGGTGCATATGAAGCCCCCTCAATTTGATAGGGACCACTAAGGACATCATATTTCACAAAGATAGCACAAAAGAAAAGCTCCTGAAGCTCTGATCTATCTCCTTAAGTTTTAATTGGGGGTTTGTGCTGCTGTTGTCTTCATCCATTTTCTGGTGGAGCCAGCAATTAACATTAAATGTTTTGAGAATGGCATGCAACAGCCTCTTCCATGTGTATCGCACATTTCAATTCATTATACGAAAGGAAACAGAAAACAAGGAAGATGATGAGATATATTGAGAACAATAGATTGATGCTGGCTCCTAAAACACATGCAACAATATTATGTGATATTCTTCAAATCTAGTAAACCATGATCTCATCAAAAGCCAGATATGTGTTGCTTATGTGTGAGACAAGCAACAAGCCAAGGAAAAAAGGAGGATGTGGATTTCATGGTAGAGCACTTTGATGTTGGAGATACGTAGCTTTGATAGACAGATGTCAGTTTTCGAGACCAAGGTGAAAGCACTTGACATATGATAAGGTGGATCCAATCGTAGAGGATGGATCATCGTGATACTTCATACTAATATTTAAGATGCCAAATGTGAATCATGTAACTATGAAATCCGCGGGGGCCATCCATTAAAGATTATATCCAGCAAAAGACCATTATATCAAGACCCCCAGATCATTAATCTAAAACAAAAGTTAAATAGACAAAGAAAGAAAAAAAATAGTTAAGAGCAGGATCTGTTATGTTGGTACCGAGCACCGTACCGGTTACCCGGTGGCACAAGTCGGTACGGGCCAGCGTCGTGCAAGCAATTTGCCGACTTCACTTAAAAATCGCGAAATTTTTTACGGCCAGACTCCTATTTCAAATGAAATAGGGGTTCGGCCAAGGCCTCTACCGCCCGCACCAGCGTCGACCTCCGTCGGTCCTTCGTCAGCCTCCCTCCCTCCCCTGCTCGCTCTCTCTTTTCTTCTCTTTCCTTCTCCTACTCCTCCTCCGATGCGGTATTTTGGATTCTTTGCTGGAACCGTCCTGGTATGTTGCTGGTACGGCTCAAGATGCCTCGAACTGGGCAGTTCGAGACGGTTCCGCCAACCTTAGTTAAGAGATCCTTAATTAGAGGAGTGCATGAAAAAGACTTAAAATTTCTACTAAAACCAAAGTTTCCATTTCAGAAGGGGTTCTTTCTTCCAATTTTTCATGATATCCTCATGAATACAATCCATTCAAATGTCTTATTGTATTTCTGAACACTTATCATATCTTGCGATAATGTACTATCGTGAAATATCAATCAGACATTTATAATTAAAACCAATTGAAAGTTCCCAATTAAGAAATGCCTTTTTCTCTGAATTTCTTCATCATATCCTCATGAATAATGAGTTGCTCACTTTTAGAGTCTTATCTTGCATCTAACCTTCTAATCTCACACGTTATGTCTGAAACTGCTCAAAAATCATAGCCCTGATCGTCACTCCTCTTTTTTTCCATTATCTTGACTCAGATGCTTCAACTTTAAAAGAGACAGGAAAAGATAGGACTTTTTCCTCTCTTCCTTATTTCAACCCAATGTTCTAAAACATGGATGAAGTCCCTCGACCACACCATATTGCCTATATATGGTACCATATGCCACCATACTGCATAAGGCCGAGAAGGAGGTCCACTTATGCAGCCTGCTTAGCATTGTTAGGGTGGTTATGCAGCCTTTTAGCATTCTAAGAAACATGCACAGCACACTCTTTTGTAAGCCTATCCAGATGAAACAAGTTCAAGCTGACAATTAGGTCTAATGTAGGTTTCAAGTGGGCACTGTACAAGTATTCATAATATGATACTATTGCTATTAGGCATAAAGTACTAAAAAGCACTACATGTCAGTTCCTATTGTTACCAATATTATTACTATTTATCCAAAACAAATACTAACATTATTGTTGTTGTTTTTATAGTATTCAATGTATTTTATTTATTTTTTGATAGGCAAAAATTAGTAACTGCATATACATCCACATATGTGGTCCATGTACTGCACACACTGTGCAATCCCTTGACCGCATGCATACCACAGCTGCCTTTCAAACACTTTTAATCAAACTGTTTTGTATCCTAATTCATGATATAACTTGATTTTTGCAGAATACATTAAAGCACGTGCTTGATGTTTTTTCTCACAATCAAAGACCTTTTTTCTTAGAAAGTCTTTTAGAAAGCTAATTTGCCATTTGTTTCTAATTAGTTTCTGTATGTATTCTTATACTCTAACGGGACATCACCAAGAATTCGGAAGTCGATTTTAGACTATACTAGCCCTAGTAAGGACATTACTAGTCAAGGTTCTTGATTTAATTTTTTTTCCATTTTGATAATTTATATATTTTTTAGGTTCTAATACATATGTTATATTTGCCACATATATGTTTGCCATATATAATGGTTAAATATAACTCTAAATTACTTACATATTTATGAATGTTATATGTTTTTTGTTATTTTACTCCCTTGTGCATGGCCCATCCTAGGGTACTAGTGTCTAACTGAGGCACCACCCACTTAAGAAATAAAGTGGTCAATGAAGATGGCTAATAACGCCACAATTTCTGTCCAGTGAAGATGGTAATTAACTAATTATGTTATATACCAAGGAAAAGAAGTGAATATGGTCAGATTCAAGAGGGGATTTTTTTTCTTGGTTGCCAAAATTGGGGGTGGGTGTAGGTGCGGATGCAGGAAAGTGGATTGGTGCAGGTTTGAGATGGAAGATTCTGAAGCAAGTATGTTACCCTGGATAGAGATTCCGGATACTAAGGGATTTCCATTGCTCTCATGTGCTTGCACTCTAGGGATTCAAATATGTGAGAATTTGGATGGGTTCTTATTAGATAAGGGAGAGAACATTGTATACCATGTTTATGAAACTCTTAAGGCTTTATTAAATAAAATTTGGTTCAGAAACAGGAGTGGAACATGACGGTCGGTGAAATTCTGACAGCAGCCCCCTTTACATGCAAAAACCAAGTCCCCTCATGCTGCCCATGTTCTTGCAGTATCTTCTTGTTCCTAATAATAATGATGACAAGAACAACAAAAACAATAAGTAATCCTCATATTTTTGCTTGATTGTGTGAGTTACGTTGCCAAATTGACAGTTCAAGATACCAGAGAAATCAGATTACCAATTATCTTGAACAAAGTACAATGAATTTTTTGCAAACCAAAAATTCCACAGACTTTCGATTAAAAAAAAAAAAGTCCATAAACTACGTGCGCCCTACCTTGTCCTACATGGACCATTGTAGACAAAAAAAACCATTGAAAAAAAAAAGTAGAAAGAGCTAACCAGACATACATTACATACATCAAAAAAGAAGGTGATCCACTTGAAATAATTCCAAGAAACCTACACCAAGATTCTTTCTTTCAAGCAGCGGACCCTACCTTTGTGAAGCTGAAACATGGGGCTCTTGAAACGGCTCCCAGCGCGGAACCAGGCCATCTCCAAGGCCCGGTTCCTGTCCGAGGCGCGGGAAGCGGGGGGCGGCGGCGGGGTCTCTTCCCGGCGGCGGTTGTCGGCGGCGACGTCGAGGGAGAAGTAGTCGGCGGCGGGAACGTCGGCGAAGGAGTCCGCTGGAGAGGTTATCTGGTTGCGGTAGACGGCATAGGACTCGGTGTTATCGGGGGCGGAGTCAGGGTCGGCAGAGAAGAAGGGGGTGTCGAGGGTTTCGTAGAGGAAACCCGCGCTCCCTTGCATCCCTTCTTTCTCCATCGGGGCGCACAGGAGAGGGAAAGAGGAGGACGGAGAGGACTGCTGCTAGGGCTTTACAGGGTGTCCTCTCGGCGGCGGAGATTTTCTTTAGACCAAGACCGTCCGACGCACGTGTAATTCTATTTTCAGTTAAAAGAAAGTTTATATAAGTAAGTAATAAATAATTATTAAAAGAATGATTCAGATATTTTATTTTTATTTTATTTTTAATAAAAAATATAAACAGATGATAAATAAATGCTAAAAGAGGGGTGCTTAATCTCGTAGTTAAATCGTAAAATTGGAGAAAAGGGAGGAATCGCGAGCTAGGGAAAAGTGTGATGTGGAAAGTTTGTGAAGTTTTGTAAAACTATTCAATCTTTTGTGACCTTTTGCATGACTTGAAATCTTTAGTGGTATGTAAAGTTATTCGGACTTTGTTTGGTATCACTGAGACTTGATTTTTTTTATTTTGAAATGGAATTAAAGAATCTCAAATAAACGCATTTGAAAATCAAGATATTGTTTTCTTCAAGTCTGGAAACATAAAACCAAAAACATACATCGTTAGCTGAGAAAGTTTGTGAATTAGAAAAGTTAGGTTCCAGCATGCAATATCACCTTATACTTAGGTTAACTATTGTTATTGTAACTAAAATTAAGCTATGATTGAAAAATCAAATGAAAATAACTTTTTAATTGCATCTAGTTTGCCAGTCTCGAAAATTAGATTTTATTTACCACCCACAAGGCCTGTGCCAATGCATATAGGGCTGGAAGTGGGCTCGGGCCGGCCCGAAGCCCATCGGGTCGGGCCGCCCGCGGGCCGGGCTATGGGCTAGAAAATTGAACCCAAATTTGTATCGGGCCGGGCTCGGGCTGGGAACTTAAACCCAAATTTTTATCGGGCCGGGCTCGGGTTTCCCATTGGCCCGGCCCGGGCCCGGACCAAGCCCGAGCCCAGTGCCAGCCCGAACCAAGCCCGAAGCGAGCGGCGGTAAATAGGTTAGTCTGTAACCTGTTAGCCCTATTTTGTAGCCGAATCGCGATTTCCCTATTTGCTTGCCGTTGCCGATTTGGGGATTTGCAGAGGGCCAGCCCGGAGCCGGAGGAGACCGTCGTCATCGTCGTCGTCGTCGGCTACGGTTCGGTGTCGGCTCGTCATCATCGTCGTCATCGGCTCGTCGAGTGCAGAGGCGAGACGAGAGCGGGGGAGGCTCGTCGGTGGTGGTTTTCGAGTGCTACTGTGCTAGGGTTTCTCCGCTCGTCGTCGTCGGCTCGTCGTCGTCGGCTCTCGCGTTAGGCTCCCTACTTCCGATTTTGCTGTTCTCCTCCCCACCCCCACTCTCTCTCTCTATCTTTCTCTCTTCTCTCTCTCCCTCTTACCCTCTTACAGTCTTACTCGACTCTTGTTGATTTGGAGAGGAGTGCTGTGGCCTGTGGGAAAGCTCTTGTTTTGATTCTAGGATCAAGATCTGGAATACAAATGTGCATTTTCCCCCTTATCTTTCAGTTGCTCTTGTTTGGGCTGTTTGATCCGTTAAACTCAGAATTTTTTCTGAAATGGCATATGGTTTATGTTGATTTGTTCTTTAACTTGGCTTCTGTGACTTTTCTGTGGTGCCATTTTTATTGATCTATCTTTCGTGATTTATGCCTAATTTTATTGGACGAAAGTTTATAATGAGAGGAAGAAGGTTGGTCCATCTGGCAGACTGGCACTTTGTACATTATTGTATCCTTAGTTTGCATGCAGTATAAAAGTTACCAATTTTTCGGCTTTCATTTCCAGGCTTCTATAATTCTATTATGCCTAATTGTTGTAAACTTATTTGAGCTCATTTTGAAGCCCACATTGTGCAGGATTTTGTGGCTGTGGTTCACTAGGCAATAGTGTTCATTCTCAATGATTTGTTTCTTCACCATTTTCTAGATTGAAGCTTTTATTGTTATAATAGTAGTTGGCTGTCTTAATGTCACTCATCATGCTTCCTTAAGCATGTCCTTTTTTTTCTTGAGAAGTGTAGTTTTCCTTCATATTTTTGGCAAAATGTTTCTTTTTCTTGATGTGCTCTTACTTACCTTTTTCCACCGATGAATTTTTCATTTACTTGATAGTAACTGTATTAAGGAAAACATTTGATTGGCCAGGGCAAATGAAAATTATGTATTATATGTTGTGCCAATGCATTTGATTGAGTGTGACATGTAATGAGATATTCTAGGATTGATGATATATTGTAGAAAATTAATGCAGAAAATTATGGAGGACTTGATGTTGACTTATGTATTATATGCTGTGTTATCTCCTTGATGTCATATCCACCTCTTGAGATAACATTATATACATTGTAGATTTTTTTCTTGGTTATCTATGAGTTCACTAAGAAGACATTATAGAATGATACTTACCATTGTAGGATGCTCCGATCTGTCATTCTGTCTGTGTACTTTCTTGTAGAAAATGCTAATGAGAGTCATATACTCATATCTGTACAAAAATTTGAAGTATGTTTTTCTTAGTTATTTAATCTAAGATTCTTTGTTACAATAGTTGCAATTGTGGCTAGATTACAATAGTTGATCTCCAACTTTGTCAATAACAAGAGTTTTAAATTTTCGTACATACCTGATGCTATAGGTTAAATTTGTGATATTTATTTTGTTATTTGGGCAGATTATTTTTACTAATGTCTCATTCTAAAGTGGGTGAAAATGAGACTGTTGAAGATTTAAGGAATGAGGATGATAGAAATGAAGATACTGCTGAAAATATTTGTGACAATTCTTCTAGAAAAAGATCTTGGGTATGGAATCACTTTATCGAGGAAAAAAATTCTGAAGGGTCAATAGCTAAGTGCAAATATTGTAAAAAAGTTTTAAGTGGGAGCACTAAAGGAGGAACGAGTCATCTAAAACGCCATCTTGAAAATATTTGCAAGAGGTATCAAAAGAATTCGACTAATCAGTTGCTCTTACTATCAAGTTCAAAAGATCCGATAAAGTGTTTCAAATTCAATCAAGAAGAGAGTAGAAAAATTCTTGCAAAATTTATCATATGTGCTGAGCTTCCATTTCGTATTGTTGAGCACACTGTTTTTTTGGATTTTATGAGATCTCTTCAGCCATTATTCAAAATTATGGGTCGTAAGACTGTAAAACATGATTGTATGGATTTGTATCAAGAAGAGAGGAAAAAATTGCATGATGTATTCAAGAACCTAAGTTCTCGAGTTAGTTTCACTACTGATATTTGGACATCAAATCAGAAAATCGGTTACATTTCTTTCACAGCACATTATATTGATTCTGACTTTACTCTGCATAAGAAGATTATTTGTTTCAAGAAACTTCCATACCCTCACACCAGCTTTGCAATTGAAGATGCTGTAAAAAAATGTCTTGTTGAATGGGAATTGGATTATAAAATATGTGCTATTACTTTGGATAATTGCAGCACAAATGATGCTGTAATGAGAAGGCTCCGAGATCACTTTTGTGCTTCAATGTTGTTTAGTGGGGAGTACAGTCATATTAGATGTTGTGCACATATATTAAATATTATGGTTCAGGATGGAATGAAAATCATTCATGAAGCTATTGAATGTATAAGAGAAATTGTTAGATATGTTTCTGCATCCCCATCTCGAATGCAAGCATTTAATGAAATTGTACAGCATATAAGACTTCCTGCTAGAAAAGGACTCACTTTGGATGTTCCTACAAGATGGAATTCTACTTATGAAATGTTGCATGATGCACTTGGTTATAAAGATGCTCTTATTAGATATGCAACTGAGCATTCATGTGTATGCCCCACCAATGATGAATGGAAAAAGGCTTCTATAATTCTTAAATTTTTAGAAGCCTTTCTTGATGCCACTAAAGTATTTTCTGGTTGTAAGTATCCCACATCCAATTTATACCTAAAAGAAGTTTGGGGAATTAGGGCTTTGTTGATGGATGAAAGTATCGATACTGATGAAACAGTGAAGCAATTAACAAATGAGATGCTAAAGAAGTTTAACAAATATTGGTCTCAGTGCAATAATTTGTTGGTAATTGCTTCTATTTTGGATCCCAGATCAAAGTTGATATTTGTAGAATTTTGTTATCAAAAGGCATTTGAGTTGGAGGAGTGCAAGAAAAAGATTGATGATATTCGTGCTTGTCTTTTTCAATTGTATAATGAGTATGTAGATGCAACAAGAATGCATCCCTCTATAAGTTCAAGTGAGCGAACATCTAATTTTGGTGGACAAGGTGATATAAGTTCAGTTTCTTCCAAAAAAAAATTTGGTATGGACTTTGCTCAATTTAGAAGTCAGAGTTCTTCAAAACGCCCTAAGAGATCCGAGTTGGATAGTTATTTGGATGATGATGTACTTTCTGATTTGGAGAATAAAGAGTTTGACATCTTGGCTTGGTGGAAGAGCAATGCAGCAGTCTATCCTATACTATCAAGAATGGCTCGAGATGTTCTAGCTATTCCAGTCTCCACTGTTTCATCTGAGTCAGCATTCAGCACTGGTGGTAGAGTTGTGGATCAGTATCGAAGCTCTTTGAGCCCTTCTACCATAGAAGCCTTAGTGTGTACCCAAGATTGGCTTCGTGAACAATATGATGAAGGTATATAAATCTTTTAAATTTATCTAATATTTTTTATTTGCTTATTGTACTTATAATTTAAACATTTATGATTGATTTGTGTGTTAACAGTTGCAAATTGCTCGAGTTCTGTAACGTTGAATGTAGATGACGACACCCTGGACTCCTGGAGTGGGCAATTTGGGAGAACTGAATGACGATACCCTCATCAGATCTAGTTCATACCTAAAGTATCAAGTATGAAGTATGTTTGTTGATGGAGTATTTTCATGTGGATCATGGTTATTTGTTGCAAAATTTTATGAGAGTTGTATGTTTTTGAACTGCAGGCTTGAAGCTGACTTCAGGGGGTTTCTCTATTACATGGATATGATGAATATATTATTGTGCAGGGAACAACGACTTCAGGCCGATGATTTTTTTTATCCTCCTGTTTTTGATGGAATTCTTTTGTTTGGTTTCAGTTGTATCGTTGCAGTTGGTTGCATGGAATGAATTTTTTTGCAAGTTATCTTCAAACCATCATATGCTATTTTGTTAATGATCTGTCTGATTGCCTACTTGGTCCATCTTATATTTGATTTAAGTTGAATAGGTTGTTTGCTTGTCGACATTTTTGCTTGTATGTTTACAAGAGCAGCATATGGAACCACTCAGGGGAATGACATTATAAAGCTGAATTTTGATCCGTATATCTACTGTTTCTTTGTGGTTCTTTAAAGGTAAGTGCACTATTATCCATTGCTGGGTTGCTTCAGTGACTTTATGATGAACCATGGAACCAGCTGTAGTTCCAGGAGAGCAGAAAATTGGGTGGCAGGTTTGGTCTTCAAGTGATTTTTGAATGTCCAATAAGAAAACCATTTTCTATTGGCACAATGGGTTGCCACAATGTTATGTCCCAATAATTGTTATTGATCAATGTTTCATTTTTAATATCTTTCATATTATTGCTCTTTCTTGGTTTCTGGAGTGTATACTGAGATGAAACAAATATTTCTCAGGAGATTCTATTTCATCACGCTCTCCAAATGTATCTAAACCTCCACAACTGTCGCCTTTAACAATTTTAGGTCTGCGACTACCTGCACGCCCATTAAAACAGATTAGCTTTTTCAGTGGCAAGAAGGAGGTTCAGAGCTCTGCAACTGTTCTTGGTTATGTTGCACATGTAAGTTTTCGTTTTCTTTTCTTTTTGAAAAATTTACGTAGTTGACATGGCCTGACAACTGAATATGCATTTGTCTTCTGCTCATCTCTCTTAAATTTGAGTTCAAGTTGTATTAAAGTTCATGTGATTTTGAAATTTTGCATGTAGCTGTGTAGCAAAACACGTCATGCTCAAGAGTCTCACTTTGTAGAGCTATCATGGTAAGCAGGTAGAGATATCAGGGTCGGCTTGTAATTTATTTTCTTCCTTGCTTTGCAGGCTGTATTGCTTATTGCATCGTACCTTGATGTTCCTCTACGATATCCTTTGCGCTTGGGAGGCTCACGTTCATATATTCATGACTATGCTCCTTCAGTTGAGTCTATATCATCAGATTTGTCAGCAAATCCAATTCTTATGGGCATGAATGTAAAGCCTACAGAATTTCCACTCTTTCTGGAAGGCCAAGATTCTACAAGAGCAGCATATGCAATATTTTTGTTGAATAAGGTTCATCTTCTATGCTTTATTGTGCTTCTGTCTCTCTGTTTAAGGTAGAAGTTGGCATCAATATGTATCTCCATATGTTGCTACCAATAGGTTTGTCTAAATCTAACAAGTATTGGAAGTCAGATGGTTCACTTTGACTGACAGATGTTACTTCTTATCATTGCCTACATATTTGCTTATCTGGACTCTCTGGGATATCTGCTTTTAATTAAAGTATAATAATCACAAAGCCAATCAGTTGCTCACTCTTCTAATGAAACAAGAGAGGATATTTTAAGTTCTCTTTGTTCAAGAATAGCATGAACTTGTTTGCATGTCGTGCATGATTGCTGCTTCAAACAAAAAATGCTGTTAGTAATATAAGGAAGCAGGTGAGAATGAAACATCAGAAAAAGCCAGAAAACACAAAGGAGGATATGCTATGGCCCAAACGGGCTGGCCGGGCTCGGGATCGGGCCGGGCTGGGGATCGGGCCGGGCTCGGGATCGGGCTGGGCCAAATGAGCTGGCCCAAACGGGCCGGCCCAGGTTAGGGCCCAACTGGGCCGGCCCAAATGGGCTCGGGCCGAGCTCGGGCCGGGCTCGGGCCTTGTTCCTTAAAAATTTTTCGGGCCCCGGCCCGGCCCGAAGCCCCGAAAAAAAATTCGGGCCGGGCTTGGGTAGGGGTTTGGCCCGACCCGGCCCGGCCCACTTCCAGCCCTAAATGCATATGAAGTTAACCGTTATGAATTGAATGAAAAAATTATGGATTTGGGTTGACTTGTATATTTGGATGCACGGGAGAATTCCTTTTTGGATGTCACTGCAAAAAATAAAAGGTTGCATGACATTATTTTGTCATAAATCAATTCATGGATGCTTGATCATGTACAACGTGTTAGCTTGTGGTAGTATTATATGCTTGGTGGGAGAAGGTTTTCAGAAGTGATGGAAAATTTAAATATTTTGTCTTGAGAAGATATCTTTAGGTTTAAAGAAAAATATTAACAACTGAAATATTCTGCATACCGTTGTGTCATTGATGTCAATATATTTTGCTATGTTGCAATGTTGTACATAATTTGATGATACTATGGAGGTTTATTTTGGTAAAACTATCAAGGACACTGCTTTAGTCGCTATAAGCAGGCTTCATTCTTAATCATAGTTACCAATATCACAAAACAAGCACGGAGAATGGAGGAATTATGGTCGGTTTATTTAACTTGTCCACAAGATATGGTCATTGTCCATGAGAAATAAGGAATCCTTACTAGCAAGAAGTCTGTTGTTTTGTCAAGGTGTTAGATCATTAAATTTGGCAAGAGTATAGTCGGATTACGCATGATTTGCATCCAAATTTTGTAAATTCTTGTGCATTCGTTGCAAAACATGTAGTTCTAGCAATCTTTAATTCGTATCAAGCACATTAATTATGAAGAAGAAAGCATCAACCAATTTTGGTACATGGTGTATTAGGTTTGCCATCGTCAAGAAAAGAGGAAAAGCATGAGAAATTGATTCCACATGACTATTAGTCCCAAAACTAGTAAGCACAGTAATAAATGCAATTAGTTTCTCTTGTTAATGAAGGATTATTAAAGTTTCTTAAAGGCATCAATATATCATGGAGATATGGAAGTTTTTCACATGATGGGAATTTTGAGACTCTACAAGCTATAGTACTAGGAAGTATTGCTTGATGACAAACATGGAAATACTTTTAAAATAAAAGAAAGAGAGAAAAAAGAACTCAAGAGACCAGTGCGAGGAGACAAATATGATGAGGGTTTGAATTGGCTTTGCCTTGGATAAGGCCATATATTATTATTTCACAAAAAGGGTTACATATTATTATATGGACATCCAAGCCAAACTGAATATAAGGTCACTCTCATATATAATTAGGGCTGCAAATGGGTCGGGTCGGGTCGGATCCTGAGTGACCCCGATCCAATCTGATTTTTTGTTCGAGTCCTAATTTTGGACCCAGACCCAACCAGGTCGAAATTCGGGTCGGGTCGGGTCGGGTCGATGCCGACCCTGATGGGTCATTCGGGTCAGGTCGGGTCAGGTCGGGTCCGGATCCGGGTTCGGATCTAGTCGAGTCGGGTCGGATCCATGAGATGAACAAGTTTTAGCCCCAAAGCAAGCAAAGTTAAACAGACAACGGATCTGTTGAGAACAATCGTATGTTGATATTTTTAATAATTCAGCTCCATGAATAATGAAGACTGACAAATGCTATTCTTATTTATTATCAAAAGCTCTTAATCACACAATGGAAAAATTGTTTTCTACATGCCGAACCTATTCACACATGCAACCAATACGAAGCAGCAGAAAAAAGCAAACATTAGATGGGGGTAGCATGAAGGTACACTCAAAATGACATCAGAAGCAACAATCATTTTGGTGATAAATGAAAAAATAGCATGCAAAAGTGACAAAAATCCAAGGCACGCTCAAACAGACATCAGAAGCAACTCCTCAGTGTTCATTGACCAATGATTTTGGCGACAAATGATTTACAAATTTCTTTATTAAGATTTACAAATTTCATTTGCCCAGGAGTCTTGCTCTCAGCTCCTCTGCCACTGCATCAATGAACTCCACAGTGTTCAACCACTGGTCTCGAGTCACCCTACAAGAGACGAAAAGGCTCGCATAAAATCATCTGTTGTTTGATGGTTTATAACAGACGAAAGCTACCATTTTAGAAACAATAATAGTGACATGAGAGCCAGATGGTACTTTGGTCCATGATTGAGGAGAGCAAGATCTTTGGTCATCTTTCCAGACTCCACAGTTCCAATGTAAGTAGCTTCCAGTTTCTCGGTAAAATCAAGTAGTCTATCATTGTCATCTAGCTTTACTCTGTTGAAAAACAAACATTTTGGGATTCAAAATTTTAATCTAAATGATGTAGGGGCTGAAACCTAGGCGACCACAGTGCTAATGAAGTAGAACACGGTTATTTAATTGGGTGACTGCTAAAATTATGGATATACAGATCGAGTTTCTCTAGAACAGACAAAAGAAACATGAAGACCTTACAAATTCTTGAATACAAAATGTGAAAACAAATAAACAAATTCTTGAAATACATATTAGGAAAAACAAATAAAAAGAAATATTTCCAGTTAGTGCTTGCAGTTAGAACCACTACAATAATCCAAAAGAAAGCTGAAGATACCTGTGTGCAAGCCCTCGTGACCAGGCAAAGATTGAAGCAATGCTATTAGTACTGGTTTCACCTCCTTTTTGGCGAACCCTGTAATGACAGGTTACTGTGCCATGTGCAATGCTATCTTGCCAATTCATATTCTAAAACTACCAGGCATGCTATTCCTACCATGAATGGATTCTAATAAAACCAAAGTTCAATACAGGAATATAAAGACAAATAATTTCCACAGACAAGAAACCAGATTTGCTTTAGAATATGAATACCAGATTCCAACATACCAGTATTGATGTCATTAGACCAAGGGATCCAAAACCTAAAAATACAGGGGGGGATCTGGTGACTAAGACAATGTGTTAGTGGTGTCAATGTGTCATCAATCATCCCAGTAAAATGAAAAAACTAGGGTTCATTAAAAACTAGACCTGCATGAAGAATAGCTAAGAAGGAGAGTGCTCAAAAAGAAACAATTATTAAAAGAGCTGACGAAGAGCTAACATAGTACAAGAAGGGAAAGCAGAAGATATTCATGTAGAAGGATGAAGCACAAAAGTTGAACCAATTTTTCATAGGATTTTTCAAAGCAAAATTCAACCCCATATGACAATCCAAAAGGATGCATCATAGCATCAGCATCATATTCAGTGAATTTTAGAATTACATAACTAAGAACATGCATAATGAACCACAATTTTCTTCATCCATTCGACCACAGCTAAAGGATCACCTGCACGGCAGAAACAATCAAGAACATCAGTTAAGATAGATTACCACCATCCTGCATAACTCAAAAAAGCAACATGAGATGATGCCAATGAGAGAATTCAAATGTCAACATAATAATGAAGATGATTGTTACTACTTACCAGCATAAGCTAATCATCGGTATTAATATCAACAGCAGTTTCGTAATCTTCAACCTTGTATTTTGTATGAGGAGGTGGAACATCTACAAATGAAAAAAAATATAAAATTAAAAATCTCAAAGTTTTTAAGCACTAGTACAGCTGGTACACGATAAAAATTATAAATGTTGTAGAAATTGAACCTGCAAGATGAGGCAAGCTATCTCAAAGCCAATCTTGTGCGCATATCAATACCTCAACCGTATTCGGAGATAGACTGCTATGAAAATCATCCAAAACCCTGCCAGCAGTGCTAAAGGCAGACTCAGATGCAATGGTAGAAACGGAAATTGCCAAGATATCACGTACCATCCTAGACAATATTGGATATTTTGATTCATTGAATTTCCAATACTATAGAATGTCAAAATTTTGCTCTTCTAATGGATGAACCTGCTCCAAAAAATTAAATGGCAAGTCATTTTTATTAGAATTATTGACTAATATTTTAATGTAAGCATCCAAATTAGAGATCGTAAAATATCTTCTCTTCCAAATAGGTCTCTAATTCTGACTTCGATGGTTGGGTAACTGGTACTCCGTGGATGAATTCTTTATAGCCATGCATAAAACGATTCTCATCTCTTCTACCTTGAGATGTAGACACCCTCTCATCCACTTGAACAAGAGAGACATTTGTGCTATATAAAATTGCATAATTATCATAAAAAGTTTGAAGAACATCATGCACTTTGTTGATCTCAAATGAAGCACGATCACCATTACCATGGATTGTCTGAAAGCAATAAATAATAAGATTTATCCTATGTCTTGGATCAAGAACAACCCCTACAGCAAGAATGTGAGAGCATTCCTTCCAATACTTGTCAAATTTTTCTTGCATCTTTAAAGCCATCATCATCACAACTGCATTTGAACTCCTAGATTCTTCAAACAAGAGCATATTGATTCTCTAAATTTCATAAAAATACAAATTTGCAGTTGGATTTTTTGTTTGTGAAAAAACTTCAGTTATAAGATGAAAAACCTTTAAGAAGTTACAAATAATGATGCCTTGAGACCAATCTTCCTCAGTTGGTGCATTTTCAAAAATAGGATCTCGGGCCACAAGTCGCATAAATACATCCTTGAATTCTATATGTGGAGTGATCGATTAAAACCCCGTTTGATTTTGATGAGCTCAAAGCATTGGAGTATATCTTGTGATTACTAATGAATTCAATTGAGTGTTTCAGTGAAAATCCTGTCCAAGTGTTTCTAGACTTGGTTCATAGCATTTTGGATAAGTTAAGAAGTCTGCATGAACCAATGTCTGAGATACGAGTCGACTCCCGAGTTTCACGAGTCGACTCCAAGCGTATCAAGGTCACTGGCACGAGCTCGAGTCGACTCCTGATCAGTACGAGTCGACTCCGACTGAAAACAGACAGAAGGACAGAAGAGCAGTTTTTCAGGTCTGAGATTCGAGTCGACTCCAGTGGAACGCGAGTCGACTCCCAGCGGTACACACAGAAAAAGGTCACTGGCACGAGCTCGAGTCGACTCCTGATCAGTACGAGTCGACTCCGACTGAAAACAGACAGAAGGACAGAAGAGCAGTTTTTCAGGTCTGAGATTCGAGTCGACTCCAGTGGAACGCGAGTCGACTCCCAGCGGTACACACAGAAAAAGTCAGAGAGCGTTTTATGGACTCTGAGATTCGAGTCGACTCCAGTGGAACGCGAGTCGACTCCCAGCGGTACACAAAGAAAAAGTCAGAGAGCGTTTTATGGACTCTGAGATTCGAGTCGACTCCCGCAGTACGCGAGTCGACTCCGAGACTGTGCGACCATCGACAGACAGAAGACCATGTTACTGCCTCTGAGATTCGAGTCGACTCCCAGACAGCTCGAGTCGACTCCAAGACAAGCTTCACGTCAAAAGGCAGAAGACCAACTTTCGGAAACTGAGAGCCGAGTCGACTCCAAGGAAGTTCGAGTCGACTCCAAGACTGGATGAGCCAAAAGACAGAGAATCGGGAGTTCGGGCTCTGAGATTCGAGTCGACTCCCAGGACAGTCGAGTCGACTCGAGTGGACAAAATTCAAATTTGGATCCACGGACTACAGAGGATGAGCCGACTCCAAAATTGCCAGGTCAGCGCCAGAAGTTGGCGAGTCGACTCCGGGTCAAGACGAGTCGACTCCCAGTCAAGACGGCAACTTTAATTCAAACTGGGAACAGTTGCCGAGTCGACTCCGGAAAAGCTCGAGTCGACTCCTGCTACAGCCGAGTCGACTCCTGATCGCGCGAGTCGACTCCAACCCACCAACGGTCACATTGTCAGGCTGCGCAGAGTGTGCAGAACGGCCAGAAAAAGCAGAGTAACGGCTAGTTTCCGTGGGGGTTGGCTTAAATAGCCACAGAAGACTGTAGCAAGGCAGAGAACACACATTCCACTCCTAGCATTCAAGTCTTCAAGCTCTCTAAGTGCTCTTCAACGAGAAAAAGGGAAGATCTGCATTTACTGCTCCACCAACATCTTCCCAGCATTCAAAGCTTCCTCCTCCTGCTTTCAAGTCGATCACTCTTTCAAGAGGAGACCGGAGTTCCAGAAGCCACACCTCTTCACCATCTTAAAAGCGTTTAAGGGCTTCTAACTCTTTTACGATTATATTGTTTTAAATCTGCTTTTTGAGAAGCTATTTTCTGTTTTCTTCTATCTCGTGTATTTACTTGATTCAATCGGGGGATTGAATCAAGGGGATTAAGGTTGGTTGGTGAGCCGGTTTAAAACCAACGAGTGTAAGGGTTTGATTGTGAGCCCGGAAAAACAATCGGGGTTGGTTCTAGTCGGTGAGCCTGGGAAAACCGACCGAGTTCGTTGTGAGCTCGTAAAACAACAAGTTCGGTTGTGAGCTTGCAAAACAACCGGCTGTAATCCAAGGGGGTTATAGTGAAATTCCCAAGTGAGACTTGGGGAGTGGACGTAGGAGCAAGGGTTAGCTCCGAACCACTATAAAACTTTGTGTTTGTAGTGCATTGTCTCTCATCTTCTTCCCCACACATTACTCACAGCACTTAGCTTTAATTAAATAACTGGCTATAGTATTTAGTTAATCATCCACAAAGTTTTAATTAGCTAAGTTAATTTAAAAACCCAATTCACCCCCCCTCTTGGGTTGTCTATCTGGGCAACAAGTGGTATCAGAGCCAAAAACTCTTCCACTCAAGAGTTAAAAGATCAAAATGACAACCCCATTTGGATCTTCTCACATTGAGGGTCAGTCCACCCAAAGACCTCCTTTCTTCAATGGATCCGACTACTCATACTGGAAGGCTAGGATGAGAATATTCATCCAAGCCCAAGACTATGAGATGTGGACCATTGTAGTGAATGGCCCATACATCCCATCCACATATGTAGAGGGTGTTAAGGTACCCAAACTAGAAACGGATTGGGATGAACATGACATGAGGAAGGCACAACTAAACTCTAAAGCAATGAATGTGTTTTATTGTGCCTTAGACCGTAATGAATTCAATAGAGTTTCAACTTGTAATTCTGCAAAAGAAATTTGGGACAGACTTGAAGTGACCCATGAGGGCACGAATCAAGTCAAGGAATCCAAAATAAACATCTTGGTTCATAAATATGAACTATTTAAAATGGATTCAAATGAAACAATCACAAGCATGTTCACTAGGTTTACTGATATTGTCAATGGCCTAAAAAGTCTTGGCAAGAACTATACTAACAGTGAACTTGTCAGGAAAATCCTTCGGTGTCTACCAAGGTCGTGGGAAGCCAAGGTGACGGCGATCCAAGAAGCTAAAGACTTGAACAAGCTTCAACTTGAAGAGCTCCTTGGATCCCTGATGACGCATGAGCTTACCATGAAACAACACAACGAGGAAGAGTCCTCCCATAAGAAAAAAGTAATAGCTTTAAAATCTACTTCTTCTAACAAGGACCTGTCTTGCAGCAGCAGCAGTGAAGAGGAAGAAGATGAGGAAGATGGTGGTGAGGCACTTCTTGTGCGCAAGTTCAAGAAGTTTATCAACCACAAGAAGACATATCATCAAAGGAGAGGTCCCTCAAATTCCTACCGCAGAGACAAAGGTAAGGAAAGGGAAAATGAGGGGATTGGGTGTTACGAGTGCAAGAAGCCGGGACACATAAGAGCAGAGTGCCCCTTACTGAAGAAGGGGAGTAAGTACAAGAAGAAGAAGGCACTTGTCACTACCCTATCGGACTCCGACGCATCATCTTCATCATCGGATGAAGAACAAGAAGAGAAGGCCAATTTCTGTTTCATGGCCAACGAAAATGAGGTAATTTCCGATACGCATTTTGATTTTACATTTGATGAACTTTATGATGCGTTCAATGAATTAATGATTGAGTATAAGAATATAAATGTTAAAAACAGAGAACTAAAAGTAACTAACCAAAGTTATATTCATAAGCATGATTCATTAATTAAGGATAAAGATAATCTCACCAAAGAAAATCTAGAACTTAAGACAAGCAACCAACTCCTAATTAAGAAGACTAACACCTTAACGAAAGATATTGAGAAACTAACAAAGGAATTTTCAGATCTCAAAAACCATAAACAAGTCTTAAACAAGGATCTAACTAAAGAGCTAAATGATCTAAAAACCGAAAATCAGACATTAACTAAAGAACTAAACAAATACAAACCCTTAGTTGAAAAATTCACATATAGTTCTGAAAAGTTAAACATGATACTTAATAATCAACGAGCCGTATTTAATAAAGCGGGTTTAGGATATAAACCAAGGAATAAGCAAAAACTTCTTAGTAACTTCTTTGTTAAAGCTGGGAAAACTAAAATTAAGAAAATAACTTGCTTTTGTTGTGGAATAGTAGGACATAAAGCAAATGCATGTAATTTTAGGAAAAGTAAAACTAAAAGAAAAAATAAAAGGGTATGGGTTCCAAAAGGAACCAACTTGACTAACCATGAAGGACTCAAGAAAACTTGGGTACCTAAGATGACATGATTTGCTTGTGTAGGAGTGTCTTGCAGCCAAGGTCAACAAAAACTGCTGGTATTTGGATAGTGGCTGTTCAAGGCACATGACGGGTGATAAAGATCAATTTTTCACCCTTGAAGCTAAGAAGAGAGGTGCTGTGACTTTTGGAGACAACAACCAAGGTCACATCATTGGTATTGGTAAAGTTCAAATCACCCCTTCTACCTTTATAGATAATGTTAGATATGTTGATGGTCTTAAGCATAACTTGTTAAGCATTAGTCAATTATGTGATAAAGGATATGATGTTATGTTTAAACCATCACTATGTATTATAACAAATCCTAATGATAATAGTTTAGTTTTTAAAGGGATGAGACGTGGAAATGTATATGTGGTAGATCTAGAAGACCTTACAAAACATAACCAATGTTTAGTTGTTAATGAAACTAAAGAAAATGATGCTAGTTGGTTATGGCACCGTAAGTTAGGTCATGCAAGCATGGACACAATAACTAAACTAGTTAAAAGAGACTCCGTGATAGGTTTGCCAAAATTAAAATTTGAAAAGAACAAAATATGTGAAGCATGTCAATTTGGCAAACAATCTAGAAACTCTTTTAAATCCATAAAATGTGTCTCTACTTCTAGGCCTCTAGAATTACTACACATGGACCTATTTGGTCCAACTAGAACAACAAGCCTAGGTGGAAATAAATATGGTCTAGTTATAGTAGATGATTACTCTAGGTACACATGGGTCATGTTTCTAGCGCATAAGGATCAAGCATTTTCTATGTTTAAGAAGTTCCATAAGGAAGTAACAAATGCTAGAGAGTCCTCAGTTATAGCTATTAGAAGTGACCATGGTACCGAATTCGAAAATCAATTATTTGATGAATTTTGTAGTAAAAAGGGGATAACCCATAATTTCTCAGCACCTAGGACACCACAACAAAATGGAGTTGTGGAAAGGAAAAATAGAACCCTAGAGAAAATGGCTAGAACGATGTTTTGTGAAAGTAACCTCCCTAAGTACTTTTGGGGAGAAGCCATTAATACTTCTTGCCATGTATTAAATAGAGTTCTATTAAGACCCATCATAAAGAAAACACCATATGAACTGTGGAAAAACAGAAAACCAAAGGTTAACTATTTTCATGTTTTCGGATGTAGGTGTTTTGTACATAATAATGGAAAAGATAATCTAGGGAAATTTGATCCAAAATCTGATGAAGGAATATTCCTAGGTTATTCTACAACTAGTAAAGCCTATAGAATCTTTAATAAAAGAACCCTAGTTATAGAAGAATCTATACATGTTGTTTTTGATGACTCTAGTGACATCTCATCTAGTAAGAAGGTTAATTTTGATGATGATATTGAAATACTTGAAGAAAAGATAGATGAGATGGGATTACAAGATGATAATCAAAAGTTGATTAAAGGAGAATCATCAAACCAAGAGCCTATAGTGGATCATGGGCTAACTAAAGCTTGGAGGTATGCTCATGGGCATCCTAAGGAACTAATTCTAGATGATCCATCCCAACCCGTTAGGACTAGAGCATCCCATAGAAATTTGAATAACCATCTAGCTTTTGTTTCACACTTTGAGCCCAAACATATAGAAGAAGCCGAAAATGATGTAAATTGGATAAATGCAATGCAAGAAGAACTAAACCAATTTACTAGAAACAAAGTGTGGGATCTAGTAGAGAGACCTTCTGAATATCCAATTATAGGTACAAAATGGATATATAAAAATAAGCTAGATGAAAATGGAATTGTTATAAGGAATAAGGCTAGACTAGTAGCAAAGGGTTATAATCAAGAAGAAGGTATAGACTTTGATGAAACCTTTGCTCCCGTAGCTAGACTTGAGGCTATTAGACTATTATTAGCATATGCATGCTCTAAGGACTTCAAGCTATATCAAATGGATGTAAAAAGTGCTTTTCTAAATGGGTTTATTAATGAGGAGGTATATGTGGAACAACCTCCTGGTTTTGAAAATCATCAATACCCCAATCATGTGTATAAACTGAACAAAGCACTTTATGGACTAAAACAAGCACCTAGAGCATGGTATGAGAGACTTAGTAAATTTCTATTAGAACATGAATTCTCTAGGGGAAATGTAGATACAACATTATTTCTGAAAAAGAAAAATAAGGATATGTTATTAGTACAGATTTATGTTGATGATATCATTTTCGGTGCTACTAACAATCGCCTCTGCGAGGAATTTGCTGATTTGATGCAGAGTGAGTTTGAGATGAGCATGATGGGAGAGCTGAACTACTTCCTCGGGCTTCAAATCAAACAATCTGAAGGAGGCATCTTCATCAATCAAGCCAAATATATCAAGGAGATGCTCAAGAAGTTTGATATGGAGGGAAACAAGTCAATCAGCACCCCCATGAGCTCATCATGTAAGTTAGACCAAGATGAATCAGGTAAATCTGTAGATCAAAAACTTTATAGAGGTATGATAGGTTCTTTACTGTATCTTACTGCAAGTAGGCCTGATATTATGTTTAGTGTGTGCATGTGTGCTAGATATCAGGCTAATCCTAAAGAATCACACCTAGCTGCAGTTAAGAGAATCTTTAAATACTTAATAGGAACTAAGAACATAGGGCTGTGGTACTCTAAAGAATCTAGCCTAAACTTAATAGGGTACACAGATTCAGACTTCGCTGGATGTAAGCTTGATAGAAAAAGTACCAGCGGGTCTTGTCAATTTCTAGGAGAAAACCTAATCTCATGGTTTAGCAAGGAACAAAACTCGGTTGCATTATCCACTGCAGAAGCTGAATATGTTGCAGCCGGGAGTTGTTGTGCTCAAATCTTGTGGATTAAACAACAATTAGAAGATATGGCATTAAATAAGATAAAATCCCCATTAATTGTGATAATACAAGTGCCATAAACCTAACTAAAAATCCAATTCAACACTCAAGAACTAAACACATTGAGATAAGACATCACTTCATAAGAGATCATGTATTGAATGGTGATGTGACTCTCCAATTTGTTTGTACTGATAATCAATTAGCAGATATTTTCACAAAACCCCTAAGTGAAGAGAGGTTCAGTGTACTTAGGAGGGGATTAGGAGTGATTGACCCATTCTAGTGGGAGTTTCCACTAGATTAATTGATTTTGATGGTTAAAATGAGGTTAAAATAGAGTTTCTATTCAATGATCATCAAATCAGATCCCAACTAGGTGATTTTCCCTCATTTGGCACGGTTATAGCATGATTTTTAAGTGCGTGCCAAGGTTAGAGACGACTCGAGTAAGTTTCAGAGCCGGCTCCTAAGGGGGAGTCGACTCGCGCATTTTCTGGAGTCGACTCGAGGTCGAGTCGACTCGCGACTTAGGGGAGTCGACTCGCAGTCGGGATCCGACTTTTTAACCCTAGGTTTGTCGTTTCGCAAACACTTTTTCTCAAGCCGCCACTGTTCACAAAGCCCTAGAGCCGACTCCTAGGTCATCCTCAATCGTCTCCAAGCCCTTTTCCCGTCGATTCTTCGCCGGACATTGAGTTTCCGTCCGTTCCTAGGTCTTTTCAGGTCAGTCCCGAGCTTCCTCTATCGATCCTTCTTCGTTCTCTAGGTTTTCATCTCGTTTAGGTCAAGATGCCTCGCAAGGGAGTTGTTAGAAAGAGGTCCCGTCCTGTGGCCGGTCCCGAGCGGCGCTCCAAGGCGCGGCACGATCCCGCGAGGCAACCTCCTCCGGATCGTTCCCCGCCTAGGGTGGTTCATGTTAGGCCGTTGGCCGGGAAGGCCGTCACCTCCGGGAGGTATGTCACTTTCGACTATCTCTCCCGGGAAGGATTCACCATAGGCGATAGGCTTAGAGCCCAGGGTCTAGAGTACTTCCTCACCTTGGACCTTCCCACCTATCCTGGCCTAGTTCAAGAGTTCTACAGTACCGTCCATCGGGGAGATGGAGGTATTGAGGGCACGGTATTAGGTGTCCCATTGCGTGTCACAGAGGACCTCATTGCCCATATCCTCCACCTTCCATTAGTAGGGGTGGCTCCTGCACATCCTGAGGATAGATTTGAGGCCCTTACGATCGTCTTAGGGCATCCACCTCAGTCTCCCCTAGATGAGGTATCTGCTAGCTCACTTCCTATTGAAGTGAGAATCCTTTTGAGCATTTTATCCAGGTCCATCTTCCCTAAGACAGGGAGATTTGATTTTGTGAATGAGAGGGACCTAGCTATTATGTCTTACATTCTTCAGGACACCCCGGTCAACTTTCCCAAGCTCATTTATAGGTATATGTGTGAGCCCCTGGATAGACCTAGGCTCTCCCTCCCATACGGAATGATATTCACTCTTCTCTTTAGGCAGTACGAAATTTCCATTCCTGAGAAGGAACCCTCTCGTGCCTTGCGATGGACTGATCGCTTGGGTACGGGGACCATGCACAGAATGGCATTTCGGAAGAGAGAAGGGATCTGGGTTAGGAAGTCCACTCTCACCGCTCAGACCACCAGACCATCACCCAGTCCTGAGCCAGATTCTGACTACCCAGAGTTCCCAGACCATCCAGACCTTCCATCCACTCCTCCTGCTCCTACCACCTCTGCCGGACCTTCCTCCTCAGCTCCACCATCTATGGAGGTCCGTATTGATCCAGAGCAGCTCCGGGAGCTGCGGCAGGAGATCGTCCGAGATTTGAGGGACGAGCTGCTCCGGGAGCTCCGAGGTTCCGTGCCAGCTCCCACTCCTGCACCCACTCCATCCTCAGCATTGGTCCCATCCTTGACAGCCGTGACAGACATGACGGCTGAGGTGCGGCAGGAGATCTACAACATTAGGACCCTGGTGCAGGCCCAGTTCCACAGCATGAGCGAGGTCACGAGCACCACGAGGAGGATGCGGGATGACATCCGCCGTGACATGCACACCACCACCGAGGGGGCCGAGCGCTTGTCGAATGTGCTCATCGACAAGCTGGACGCACTTCAGACCTCGGTGACTGGGCTTCAGACGTCGGTGACTGAGCTCTCCACTACACATAGCAGAGCCACCACGTCTATTATCACGCAGCTGGGCCATGTTACAGAGGCAGTCGCCCTCCTCATGGAGCAGAGCCGATTGAGAGGAGGAGTCACATCCTCGAGAGGAGGAGCTACATCCTCCAGAGGAGGAGATGTATCCTCGAGAGGGGGAGCTACATCCTCCAGAGGAGGAGATGTATCCTCGAGAGGGGGAGCCACATCCTCCAGAGGAGGAGATGTATCCTCGAGAGGGGGAGCCACATCCTCGAGGAGGTCATAGATGATTTTGAGTTGTGTTTTGTCTTCTTTTGTATTGTTCTTGCTTTACCTATTGTATGCTCAAATGTATTCACCTTCATATCAATACAATGAGTAGACATCTTATCTTCATTTCTGTGCCATTTGATGATTGACTGTGCCATTTGTGCCATTGATTGTGTGTGATTACCTCCTTTTTGGTATGATGACAAAAAGGGGGAGAAATGTGTAAGTATAAAATATGTAAAAGGGGAGAAATATTAAAAAATATGTAAAAGAAATCAATGAAAATAAATAAAACGATAAACTCTTAAAAACACACATAAATTTGTTCTAAGTGGATTCGGTACCTCGAGGCTCATTATCTCTCTTTTGGGGCTCCTAATGGAGTAATCTCCAGAATCTATTCAAGGGATATTCGGAGATTAGCTGAATCCTACTCAAGAACAAATTGACAGATTTTCCCTCTAAAAACAAAAATTTTAGTTCAAAAATTTCAAAGCATTAAAAGAAAATTCAGAAAATCAAAACATAGTTGAATGCATATGTTGAGGGGGAGAATCTGAATTTTAATCAAGCTAAATCATTAATGTCATATAAGCCAAACAATTGATTGCAGAATATGAAGGCTTATATAATTCCAAATGAAAGGGAGAACTTTAACTCCGAAATTTAATGTTTCACTCCTTTCAAACTTGGATAAATTAAATTATCAGACATTTGAATTCATTTATGGAGTTTATTTCATTATTTACTGAGCAACTCATTTTACATATACTCAAAGTTTTGTCATCATCAAAAAGGGGGAGATTGTGGAGTGATCGATTAAAACTCCGTTTGATTTTGATGAGCTCAAAGCATTGGAGTATATCTTGTGATTACTAATGAATTCAATTGAGTGTTTCAGTGAAAATCCTGTCCAAGTGTCTCTAGACTTGGTTCATAGCATTTTGGATAAGTTAAGAAGTCTGCATGAACCAATGTCTGAGATACGAGTCGACTCCCGAGTTTCACGAGTCGACTCCAAGCGTATCAAGGTCACTGGCACGAGCTCGAGTCGACTCCTGATCAGTACGAGTCGACTCCGACTGAAAACAGACAGAAAGACAGAAGAGCAGTTTTTCAGGTCTGAGATTCGAGTCGACTCCAGTGGAACGCGAGTCGACTCCCAGCGGTACACACAGAAAAAGTCAGAGAGCGTTTTATGGACTCTGAGATTCGAGTCGACTCCAGTGGAACGCGAGTCGACTCCCAGCGGTACACAAAGAAAAAGTCAGAGAGCGTTTTATGGACTCTGAGATTCGAGTCGACTCCCGCAGTACGCGAGTCGACTCCGAGACTGTGCGACCATCGACAGACAGAAGACCATGTTACTGCCTCTGAGATTCGAGTCGACTCCCAGACAGCTCGAGTCGACTCCAAGACAAGCTTCACGTCAAAAGGCAGAAGACCAACTTTCGGAAACTGAGAGCCGAGTCGACTCCAAGGAAGTTCGAGTCGACTCCAAGACTGGATGAGCCAAAAGACAGAGAATCGGGAGTTCGGGCTCTGAGATTCGAGTCGACTCCCAGGACAGTCGAGTCGACTCGAGTGGACAAAATTCAAATTTGGATCCACGGACTACAGAGGATGAGCCGACTCCAAAATTGCCAGGTCAGCGCCAGAAGTTGGCGAGTCGACTCCGGGTCAAGACGAGTCGACTTCCAGTCAAGACGGCAACTTTAATTCAAACTGGGAACAGTTGCCGAGTCGACTCCGGAAAAGCTCGAGTCGACTCCTGCTACAGCCGAGTCGACTCCTGATCGCGCGAGTCGACTCCAACCCACCAACGGTCACATTGTCAGGCTGCGCAGAGTGTGCAGAACGGCCAGAAAAAGCAGAGTAACGGCTAGTTTCCGTGGGGGTTGGCTTAAATAGCCACAGAAGACTGTAGCAAGGCAGAGAACACACATTCCACTCCTAGCATTCAAGTCTTCAAGCTCTCTAAGTGCTCTTCAACGAGAAAAAGGGAAGATCTGCATTTACTGCTCCACCAACATCTTCCCAGCATTCAAAGCTTCCTCCTCCTGCTTTCAAGTCGATCACTCTTTCAAGAGGAGACCGGAGTTCCAGAAGCCACACCTCTTCACCATCTTAAAAGCGTTTGAGGGCTTCTAACTCCTTTACGATTATATTGTTTTAAATCTGCTTTTTGAGAAGCTATTTTCTGTTTTCTTCTATCTCGTGTATTTACTTGATTCAATCGGGGGATTGAATCAAGGGGATTAAGGTTGGTTGGTGAGCCGGTTTAAAACCAACGAGTGTAAGGGTTTGATTGTGAGCCCGGAAAAACAATCGGGGTTGGTTCTAGTCGGTGAGCCTGGAAAAACCGACCGAGTTCGTTGTGAGCTCGTAAAACAACAAGTTCGGTTGTGAGCTTGCAAAACAACCGGCTGTAATCCAAGGGGGTTATAGTGAAATTCCCAAGTGAGACTTGGGGAGTGGACGTAGGAGCAAGGGTTAGCTCCGAACCACTATAAAACTTTGTGTTTGTAGTGCATTGTCTCTCATCTTCTTCCCCACACATTACTCACAGCACTTAGCTTTAATTAAATAACTGGCTATAGTATTTAGTTAATCATCCACAAAGTTTTAATTAGCTAAGTTAATTTAAAAACCCAATTCACCCCCCCCTCTTGGGTTGTCTATCTGGGCAACACTATAGCATCATTTAACATGAGATATATAGAATTCTAATAAGTAGGTACATCTATGCATATCCTTTTCTTACCATTCATCTTGAACTGTTTCACAATTTCCATAAACAATTCCAACCTTCCTTGAGATGATTTTATATATTTAACAGCCTCGCGGATCCTATGAATAGCACTCTCCACTACCTTCAACCCATCTTTCATAATCAAATTAAGAATATGTGCACAGCAATGCACATGAAAGAATTTACCATCTAAAAGTAAATCTTTTCTAAATTATTTTTGAAGTTCTGTTGCTACAACTGTATTTGCTGACAAATTATCAAGAGTAATTGAACCCAATCTTTTCTCAATATTCCAAGATAAAATACAGTTAGCTATAGCATCACTAATGACTAAGCCCATATGTGGTGAAGGAACTAACTTAAAATTGATAATATGCTTTTTTAGTTTCTAATCATTAGTGATGTAATGTGCAGTGAGACACATATATCCCAATGTTTGATATGATGTCCACATGTCTGATGTTAAGCTGATTCTTCCACAGTTCGTCTTGAACAAATCTTCAAGTCTTCGTTTTTCCTTTTCATAAGTTTTAAAGCAATCAGAAGACAATGTTGTCCTTGAAACAATATGAAATTCTGGTCTAAGGTTCGAAATAAACATCTGAAAGGCTGAATGTTCAACTGTTATAAATGGCATCTCTTGTAGAATTACCATCCTTGCAAGCTCCTCACAACTTCTTTCCTGATCAAATGAATAGGGAACTAATTTGTTCAACGGAACACCATCTTTTGAAGTCACAGTGCCTATTAATATTTTATGTTCTTATCATGAAATTGTTTTGCCTTACAAATATTTGTATGCTTGTGAAGATGACTTGTCCCATTTTTTGGATCAGCTGAAAAAATAAAATGATAATAATTGCATCTAGCCTTGTCTTTTTGGTTTTGTACCTCACAATAGTGATTCCATATCTCCGATCTCTTTTTTTTGTTCGTTTTAGAGCTATCTGTATTAGAAGGCTTTATAGCTTGAGAACTACCACAACGAAGTACACTTGAAACTTCAGCCATGTTTTCATTGCTATCCATCGTAGACATTAACCTATTTTGCATAGAATTCAATAAAAATGTATGAGCATAAAATGCAACTTTATAAATGATACTCGGCTAGCCCATGCAGTAACAGTCACCCGGATTCTTTCAATTAAATCAGTAAATCATTGTCTTCCCTCAAAGATACTCGTATTGTTTCCTTGAGATAATCCCATATTTAGCACTGCTACACTAGTTCGGTCCCAACCTCAAGTTCGGCCTCGTTGCCCTGTTACAAGACAAGCCCCCTTGCCGGAACCTCCTCCCGGCCTATGCTAAAAAAAACTACAGAAGAGGGACATACCTTGGGACGCCGAAGAATGGGGAGAGGGAGATCTGCGGAATGGGGAGCCGGAAGTCGGGAGATCTAGGGCACCGCCGCACCGGGCACAGAAGTTGTCTTCCCTTCTCCGCCGCCGCAGCTCAAGATCCACTTATCCATTATCATAATAGAACAAGAATAGCATTAGCAAAATATTCTGGGAACCATCTGCATGATATCAAGATGAAAAATATAGAGAGTAAAGAGGCCTAGACAAAGGCGACCAACACCTGGTACAGGCGTACTTCAAGGTCCTTGGGAGTTGAAGAATGGGGAGAGGCCAAGAGGGAGATCCGCGGAATGGGGAGCCGGAAGTCGGGCACGGCCACACGGAATCGGTCTACTCTTCTCCGCTACCGCAGCTCAAGATCTAGGGCACGGGGCACCTGGGCACGGTCGCACGGAATCGAAAAAGAGAGGAAGGCGCTCAAGATCTAGGGCACCTGGGCTGCTGGGCACGGCCGCATGGGATCGAAAAAGAGAGGAAGGTTGGAAGGCGATCAAGATCTAGGGCACGGCCGCACAGGATCGAAAAAGAGAGGAAGGCCGAAGGCCAGGAAGGCAGGAGCTTTATATAGTAATGGGTCGGGTCAGGTCTAAAGCGGGTTGGGTCGGGTCGGGTCCCCGGTCGACCCGATTCATTTGCAGCCCTATATATAATAGGGTTCATTGCATGGATACCCTTCTAAATATCAGATTTGCATGAATTTCCTTCCAAAATTGATATTTGCATGTATACCCTCGTAAAACTCTGTTATTGTACAAATGCTTGTAATATAACGATTATTCTAATGGTGTTAAGAAAAATTATATTTATATTAATTTAAAATAAAATAAAATTTTAAAATTATCCTATTGTTTCTGTCTTCTTTTCCTGCTATCGGGATCACGATCTATTTGTATGTTTAATCATTAAGGGTATTTTAGTCATTTTAATTTGAAACCGTTAATTTTTTAACGTCGTTAGATAGTATGAGTACATATGCAAAAACAAAAATAAAAAAAGGATAGAATGACAAAACAAGTGTTTTACAAGGGTATACATGCAAATATCAATTTTGAAAGGGTAATCATGCAAAATCCGATATTTAGGAGGGTATTCATGTAAAAAACTCTATATAATATAAGCCAAATTGAAGATTGGGGGTTGTTATTTCATACTAAGGTCACTCTCATCGTCCAAAATTATATATAAAATTCAGACCCAAAGGTTAGGCAAGGATTCTACCAGGAACCAAAACACAGTTATTTTCTAGTATTTTCTCAGCATGCTTTTGGTCAATTGCAACAATTGTGTTTGACGTTATGGGGGGATATCTGCAATAAAATTGATGCTCACATGCTGAGATTGTTCTTACCATAAACAAGTTGAATTGAAAAAAAAAAATTCATTCAATCTGAATATGGTCTAACGTGCTTGAAAGAAGATCGACGTTCAACTTTGGTGGCCCCACGTTGTAGGCCCCTTTATTGTTTGACATGGTGGGAAGGATCGGTGCCATTCATAAACAATTGGAAATTCACCGAACCACCTATCGATACCATCTTGGATAGCGCGTGAAGTAATAAAATGGTGTGGAATAGCATTTTTTTTTATAAGAATGTACACAAAATCACGTCAACAAGTATGGTATACATAGGACGTTTTTCCATTATTTGTAACATAGGACTCCAGAAAGAATCATAAAACAAATTGCAATGCTTTGGCAAAGTCGTGAGTACTTTAACATCTGTCATTTTATGATCCAATGTTATGAAAGTAGATCGGTTATTATTTTGTATGAAAGATACGGCGCGAGCCTCTTTCATGGACAGAGACTGTTTCTTTTGCACCAAAAAAAATAGTACACCCTTCTCCGCACACATTCATCGTTGGATTGTACAATAATTACAGGTAGATAGATTAAAAAATTAGAATACTTTGAGATTTATGCCAAGCAACTAAGGTCTCAAAAAAAAAAAAATCAACGGGCACCGAGGGTACGGCCTGAATTTTTTTTCCGATAGACATAAAATATGGCTGCATGCTACAATGCCACCCACACATCTCAAACCATTTCTGTAATCTGTGCGGAGCGGCCAAGGTCGCCAAATAAGAACAATCATTTTTTGGTGCAGAGGATACAACCTAAATCCTTTTGCGATAGACATAAAACATCGTTGTACGCCACAATGCCACCCACGCATCCCAAACTATCTCTCAGCCATTAGATACAGAACAACATGATCATGAGTAAAGTTGATTATGAGAAAAGTTAGAGGACAGAAAATTTTAAATTTTATCTAAACTCTGTTGAAGTCGGACAAAAATTGGAAAAAATTTAGGTCTGAGCCCCCGCGTATGATCAGCTGCCCTGTTTGGAAGAGTTGTTGGCAGTAGAGTTTTTAGAAGTAGAGCTGTTGGAAGTAGAGCTTTCTGAAGTAGAATTTTTATAAAAAGCTATTTGCTGTTTGATAACTATATTTCTAAAGTGCCGTGACACTTTAACATGAATTTAGTAAACAAACTGAGAAAGTACTTTTGTATGATAACAATTATTATAAAGGATATTGCATAGTATTATACAACAGGACATAATAAAATATAACATATATTAATATATAAATATATGATATAGTATAATATTGCTGTAATGTAATATAATATTATTATAATATAGTAATATAACATTCTATACTATTATAGGGCTGCAAATAGGTTGGGTCGGGTCCTGAGTGACTCCGATCTGACCTGATTTCTTGTTCAGGTCCTAATTTTGGACCCAGACCGTCGGGTCAGGTCGGGTTCATGCCTACAAATTTTGACCTGACGGATTATTCGAGTCAGGTCGGATCCATGTATAATCTAGACCCGACCCAAAAAGTAGGCCTAAATGATGCCGTCACTTTCTAACTTCTGAGGGTCTAAAAAAAAATCTGATCCAAAAAAATGGGTCAGGTCGGGTCTAGGTCCGGGTCAAGATTGGATGGATCCGACCCGACCCAAAAAATAGAATGGGTCCAAATTTAGGACTTGACTCGGCACTGTGGGTTCTAAAATTCGGATCGGATTGGGTCTTACACGTGTCGGGTCGGATTCATGCCTACAAATTTTGATCCGACGGGTTATTCGAGTCAGATCGGGTCCATGTATAATCTAAATCCGACCCAAAAAAATAAAACAGTTTTTCGTAATTTTTATTAAATATTATTTTTAATTCAAAAATGCTTTTGAGTGTTGTTTTTTAAGCCTTCCAAAAGCTCCCAAACGACCCAATCACATCAGTCCCATCCGACTGCTTATCCTTTTTCCCGATTCCCGTCGTGGGCCCACTCCGGGAGTCTTAAACGGCACTCCTTGGGCCTTTGAAAAGGAAATAAAAGGGAAGCTGGTGAAAGGGCCCCTGAATTCGGTTCTTCATACCATATCCAGAAAAAAATTTCCATTATGAAAAAGAAAAAAAAGAAAAGAGGATTCCTCTCTAGGGTTTCAAGTTGGGACAGTAGCAGCTTTTAATTTTAGAGTTTTTTGGGCTACGGTAAGGATATCGTTTGCTCTCACTCTGCTGCTCCCCGCATTTCCATACCCAATCTCACCTCTTATTCTTCACCCCTTCTTCCTCCCTTCTTTCAATTTTCGCAGGGTTACAGTGGATCGATCCAGAGGCGTCACCAGTGGCTGGATTCCGAAGCTAATTACCACATCGGAGCCGTTGGGGAACAAGGGTTAAGATTTTGCAACAAATTAACGACGTTGAGATTTGAAGCTCGCGAGCCGTTGTCTTTTCTGATCTCAAGTATGCACTTCTTTCTTGGGCAAATGATGTTTTTCGGTTTTTCTGAGGATTTTAATCGGAAAAATTTCGAATTTATTTTGCCCTTCCAAGTTGAATATAGAGAGATATCGGTGAAGGATTTTTTTTCTGTTCTTTTTCGGGGTCGGGGAGCGTCTAAATTCGAAAACCGTATGAGTGGCGTTTCGTAATTTGGTAAAAACTTGCTTTTTAAATGAAAAAGGGGTCTTGGCGTGGGATCGTGGTGGATGGAGGCGGTGAACCTGCTGCTTGCCGCTATTTCCGGGTTCGGGTTGTATTTTTGGCCCGAACAATGGTCGATGTTTTTACGCGACGATGACCGTTGGATTGCGTCACGCACAATATCAAAGCATCCCGAACTCTGTCAATCATCCGCCTGCACAGCTCTCGAAGTCGCCATTGCGCGATCGAACGGTGGCTTCGCCGTGAAGGAAGTTTAATCCTTCTTTCACGCGAAAGATACAACCTCTATTCCTATTTCCGATCGTATCGTTCCTATCCCTTCGTCCCACGACCGAAAGTATTGTCCCCATCCCCTTGTCCCCCGAGGCCACGACCCACTAGCCGTTAAGGAAGCCGTCTATTATTCGCTCCTCGTGTTAGCACCGTCAGATTGACATCAGACGGTATGTAAACAAGCATAGGAAACTTTTATGAGCCTTCCGAGTATAACCTTGCTCGCTCGATCTATGGCTTATTGCAATGATATGTTTTTTTTTTTTTGGCATTTTCTCTTTAATGCGAAAGACTTGGTAAATATTGAAAAATAGTGAAATTGATAGCCGCTTGCGACTTTTCGACTGCACCTGTACGCAGCGTCGGAAGCGCGTTGCCTTCGCCTGCCGTTGATTCCTGAGAAGAGGCAGGAACGCCTCCCCTCTCTTTCTTCACCCAATTAGCCCTCCGTTCAAATTTATAGATAGAAAGAAGGAAACGGTAGCGGAAGGCAACCGACCAACTCCCCAATCCAAGGCGTCGCCCATCCTGACGCGCAGACCTGGCTCTCTTACTATTCTTTACCCTAATAGAATCCCTTTCTATAGACTAAAATAAAAACTCTCTCACAGCTCACAGCAGTCCCATAATTTAATACCTGCAGGCTCCTCGTTTCCAGCCCACCTCCTCTCTCCTTGCACGGCCATTTGGAGGATCGAGAAGAAACGGGAGGAAAGAAAGAGGCGTCTGTTGCCAGATCTGATGCATCTATGAGCAGCCTCCGGCAGCGCACGAACCGGGGCGGCCGCCCGGCTGCCCCTGAGACCGCCGACGACGGAGCCGGCGCGGAGGCCTACAACATCATCCCCATCCACAACCTCCTGGCCGATCACCCGTCGCTCCGGTTCCCGGAGGTCCGCGCCGCTATGGCCGCCCTCCGCACCGTGGGCGAACTCCGCAAGCCGCCCTTTGTCCGCTGGCACGACGGCCTCGACCTCCTCGATTGGCTCGGCGCCTTCTTTGGCTTCCAGCGCGACAACGTCCGCAACCAGCGCGAGCACCTTGTCCTCCTCCTCGCCAATGCCCAGATGCGCATCCAGCCCCCGCCCGACAACATCGACGCCCTAGACCACTCCATCGTCCGCCGCCTCCGCCGCAAGCTCCTCCACAACTACACAGCCTGGTGCTCCTACCTCGGCCGCAAGTCCAACGTCTGGATCTCCGATTCCGCCATCCGCCGCTCCGCCGACCCCCGCCGCGACCTCCTCTATGCCTCCCTCTACCTTCTCATCTGGGGTGAGGCCGCCAACCTCCGGTTCGTCCCCGAGTGCCTCTGCTACATCTTCCACCACATGGCCATGGACCTTAACCGCATCCTCGAGGGCTACATCGACGAGACCACCGGCCGCCCCTCTCTCCCTGCCATCTCCGGCGAGAACGCCTTCCTCACCCGCGTTGTCACCCCGCTGTACACCACCATCAAGGCCGAGGTCGACGCCAGCCGCAACGGCACCGCGCCACACTCCGCCTGGCGCAATTACGACGACATCAACGAGTACTTCTGGAGCCGCCGCTGCTTTGACCGCCTCCGCTGGCCCCTCGACACCTCCCGCAACTTCTTCGCTGCCCCGCCCAACCCGAACCGCGTCGGCAAGACCGGCTTCGTCGAGCAGCGCTCCTTCTGGAACGTCTTCCGCAGCTTCGACCGCCTCTGGGTCATGCTCATCCTCTTCCTCCAGGCCGCCACCATCGTCGCCTGGGAGGGCAAGACGTTCCCCTGGCAAAACCTTCGGAGCCGCGACGTCCAGGTCCGCGTCCTCACCATCTTCATCACCTGGGCCGGCCTTCGCCTCCTCCAGTCCATCCTCGACGCCGGCACCCAGTACAGCCTCGTCTCACGGGAGACCCTCTGGCTCGGAGTCCGGATGGTGCTCAAGAGTATCGTTGCCACTGCCTGGACTATCGCCTTCAGCGTCCTCTATGCCCGGATCTGGACCCAGAAGAACCATGATCGCCGGTGGTCCTATGACGCCAACCAGAGGATAATTACCTTCCTTGAGGTGGCTGGCGTGTTCGTCCTTCCGGAGGTGCTTGCTCTCCTGCTATTCATTCTTCCATGGGTCCGCAACTTCCTCGAGAAGACCAACTGGAGGATCTTCTACGTGCTCACTTGGTGGTTCCAGAGCCGCATATTTGTCGGCCGGGGGCTGCGGGAAGGGTTGGTGGACAATGTAAAATATGCCCTCTTCTGGGTCGTCCTCCTTGCCGCGAAATTCAGCTTCAGCTACTTCCTCCAGATCAAGCCCATGGTCGCCACAAGCAAAGCCATATACAATCTTGTTGATATCGAGTACCAGTGGCATGAATTCTTCACCCATACAAACAGGTTTGCTGTGGTTCTCTTGTGGATCCCTGTCGTTCTGATCTATCTGATGGACATCCAGATATGGTACTCCATCTTCTCCTCACTTGCGGGAGCTCTGGTGGGGCTGTTCTCACACCTGGGTGAGATTCGAAATGTGCAGCAGCTGAGGCTGAGGTTCCAGTTCTTTGCAAGTGCAATGCAGTTCAATTTGATGCCGGAGGAGCAGCTGTTTAAGGACCGGGGTTCACTTCGAAGCAAGTTCAATGATGCGATCCACCGGCTCAAGCTGAGGTATGGGTTGGGGCGGCCCTACAAAAAGATTGAATCAAACCAGGTGCAGGCCAGCAGGTTCGCTCTGATATGGAATGAGATCATCGCGACGTTCAGGGATGAGGATATCATCAGTGACCGTGAGTTGGAGCTTCTTGAGCTGCCACCTAACTCGTGGAATATCCGGGTGATCAGGTGGCCATGCGTGTTACTCTGCAATGAGCTGCTGCTTGCTCTTGGCCAGGCAAAGGAACTAGAGGCGTCGGACCGGGGGCACTGGAGAAAGATATGCAAGAATGAGTACAGGCGGTGTGCGGTCATCGAGGCCTATGACAGTGTCAGGCACCTGTTACTGGAGATCATCAGAGAGGATACAGAAGAGCATGCTATTGTTAACCAGTTGTTTCTCGGGTTTGATGATTCCATTGGCGTGGAGAAGTTTACAGTGGAGTATAAGATGGCTGTTTTACAAAAGATCCATGCCCAACTGATAGTTCTCCTGGACACGCTAATCAAGCCAAAGAAAGATTTAAACAAATTGGTCAATACGTTGCAGACCCTTTATGACATTGTCATCCGTGACTTTCTTACTAATAAGAAGAGCACAGATGAGCTGAAGCAGATGGGGTTGGCACCGATGAGGCCGAGACTGCTTTTTGAGAATGCTATCGAACTACCCAGCACAGATAATGCGACCTTCTATAGGCAGCTGAGGAGGTTGCATACGATTCTCACGTCCAGGGATGCCATGAACAATGTCCCGAAGAACTTGGAGGCCCGGCGCCGCATCGCTTTCTTCAGCAACTCCTTGTTCATGAACATGCCCCGAGCTCCTCAAGTTGAAAAGATGATGGCCTTTAGTGTTCTGACTCCATATTACAATGAGGAGGTTTTGTACAGCAAGGAACAGCTTCGTACCGATAATGAGGATGGCATCTCCATCATATTCTATCTGCAGAAGATTTATGACGATGAGTGGGAAAACTTTTTGGAACGTATGCGGAGAGAGGGTATGGATGATGAGAACGAACTGTGGGTTGAGAGGTTGAGGGATCTCCGGCTTTGGGCCTCATACAGGGGCCAGACACTAGCACGCACTGTTAGGGGAATGATGTACTACTACAAGGCTCTCAAGATGCTCACGTTTCTTGACTCCGCTTCTGAGATTGACATAAGGGAAGGGTCGAGGGAACTTGCTTCAGTTGGTTCCTCAATGAGGCAGGACAATGATGGAGATGGTCTGGAGAATTCTGGTAAATCTCCATCATCACGGGTATTGAGCAGAGAAAGCAGTGGTGTGAGCTTATTGTTCAAAGGCCATGAGCGTGGGACTGCGCTAATGAAATACACTTATGTGGTTGCCTGCCAGATATATGGGACCCAAAAGGCTAAGAAGGACTCTCATGCTGAAGATATTCTGTATCTAATGAAAAACAATGAAGCTCTTCGAGTGGCCTATGTTGATGAAGTCCACACAGGGAGGGATGAAGTAGAGTACTACTCTGTTCTTGTTAAGTATGATCAGCAATTGGAGCGAGAGGTGGAGATTTACCGGGTCAGACTGCCTGGGCCTTTGAAGCTTGGAGAGGGCAAGCCAGAGAACCAGAACCATGCTTTTATCTTCACGAGGGGCGATGCAGTGCAGACTATAGACATGAATCAAGACAACTACTTTGAGGAGGCCCTCAAGATGCGGAACCTGTTGGAAGAATACACTCATTACTACGGTTCCCGAAAACCCACGATCTTGGGAGTTCGAGAACATGTTTTTACTGGTTCTGTTTCTTCTCTTGCTTGGTTCATGTCTGCACAGGAGACGAGCTTTGTCACCCTTGGACAGCGAGTTCTGGCAAACCCTCTGAAGGTGCGAATGCATTATGGCCATCCTGATGTTTTTGACCGTCTCTGGTTTTTGAGTCGTGGTGGTATCAGTAAGGCATCCAGGGTGATCAACATTAGTGAGGACATATTTGCAGGCTTTAATTGTACCCTACGTGGTGGCAACGTTACCCACCATGAGTATATCCAGGTAGGTAAGGGACGGGATGTAGGGCTGAATCAGGTTTCTATGTTTGAAGCCAAGGTTGCTAGTGGCAATGGTGAACAGACTTTAAGCCGAGATGTTTATAGATTGGGTCATAGGTTGGACTTCTTCCGTATGCTTTCCTTCTTCTACACAACTGTAGGGTTCTACTTTAACACTATGATGGTGGTGCTGACTGTCTATGCATTTGTGTGGGGGCGCCTATATCTGGCTCTCAGTGGACTTGAGGAATCAATCAAGAAGAATGCTGACTCTACCAATAATGCAGCGCTGGCTACTGTTCTTAATCAGCAGTTCATCATTCAGCTTGGCTTTTTCACTGCATTGCCCATGATTATAGAAAATTCACTTGAGCATGGATTCCTTCCTGCGGTGTGGGATTTCTTCACAATGCAGCTCCAGCTTGCGTCAATGTTCTACACATTCTCCATGGGAACTAAAACTCATTACTATGGGCGAACAATACTCCATGGAGGTGCAAAGTATCGGGCTACGGGACGTGGTTTTGTTGTGCAGCATAAGGGCTTTACTGAGAACTACAGGCTCTATGCTCGTAGCCATTTCATAAAAGCAATAGAGCTTGGGGTGATATTGACAGTTTATGCAGCTTATGGTGCTCTTTCGAAGAACACCTTTGTCTACATAGTCATGACAATTTCATGCTGGTTCCTGGTGGTATCATGGATAATGACTCCTTTTGCATTTAATCCATCAGGTTTTGATTGGTTGAAAACTGTTTATGACTTTGATGATTTTATGGACTGGATTTGGTACCGTGGCAGTGTCTTCACAAAATCTGATCAGAGTTGGGAGGTCTGGTGGTATGAGGAGCAGGATCATCTTCGGACAACTGGTCTTTGGGGAAAGCTATTGGAAATAATATTAGATCTCCGGTTTTTCTTTTTCCAATATGGGATTGTGTACCAGGTAAAAATTGCCAATGGGAGCACAAGCATTGCAGTTTATCTGCTTTCTTGGATATATGTGGTTGTGGCTGGTGGAATTTTTGTGATAATAGCTTATGCTCGGGACAAGTATGCTGCAAAGGATCACATTTATTATCGGGCTGTCCAATCCTTCATCATCATTCTGGTGATACTAGTTATTATCATATTGCTCAAGTTCACTAAATTTGAGATTGTTGACCTTTTTACAAGCCTTTTGGCATTTATTCCTACTGGTTGGGGCCTTATTTTAATTGCACAAGTGATCAGACCATTTATTGAGTCAACCTTGGTTTGGGATACTGTGGTTGCTGTGGCACGGCTATATGACATAATGTTTGGAGTCATTGTAATGGCTCCTGTGGCATTATTATCCTGGTTGCCTGGATTCCAGTCGATGCAAACGAGGATTCTCTTCAATGAAGCATTCAGCCGAGGTCTCCAGATATCCCGTATTATAACTGGGAAAAAGACTAATGCGATTTGAGGTATTTCTGTGCCCTTATTAAAATTCTAACTTTATTTTTGATTTTTCTGTATTATTCTCTTTGTATGCATTAGCTGTTGTGCAAATCCATAAAGACATGGTATAGATCATTGTTTTCAGTTTCTGAGCTTCTTCTTGAATTCATAGTTTTTGCAAACTGGTCTGTGATCTTATGATTTCTCCAACTCATGATTGCACTTTTAGGTTGCAACCTTCCACTCAAGATGATTATCATAAACTGGATTATGTACAAATATATTTAACGTTGAAGTCTATGTTGGCTGTTTATGTTTTCTTGTGCTTCCTTTTGGGTTAATGAATTGATGCTTTAAATAGTAATATATGGTAGCCAAAAATGAGAAATAAAAAGGTGATAGACAATTCAGTGGATTTACTTTGTAAGTTTCTTAAGAGCATCAACAAAGTCTTTTTGCCATTTATGAACATGAGGCAGCCTTCATACTTGTTTTTCTAATAAAAAATCCTCCTTTTTCTGTCATGTTTTGCGTAACCAGTTGTTGACTGCATCAATCCTGTTTAATTTTAGATCATTGACAGATTCATTATCTTGGCCCTCTTGTCTTGTTTTCTATTTTCAAGTAACTCTTAGAAGATTGTCCCAACCAGAAAAACTTTTTGATAGATGACCCACGTTGATGCATGTTCCAATTAGTGAACTCATAACAGTGGATCTTTGATCAGGACCATGCTTTCCCTATTCATTATTACCGATCATGTGTAGCTTGGATTTTGTTTCTTTCGATGCAATCTTGGGTTAGCATCACTTGTATCTGTTAAAAACTCTAAAATTATGTAGTAGTATAACCCCTCCATCAGTTTGTCGAATGTCTTGATCTTCTTGTTCAAATATGACTCAAATACAAATATGCAAGGCAAGCTTCTCAAGTCCTACATGTTCTGACCTTTTTGAGTCCTTGGCAAACTTAGGCTAGGTTACATCAAATAGGATCCCGGTGTTGTAAACAAGTAGGGAAGCTAATGCATAGAAAGCAGTAGAAGACAATATAACAAACTGAGAAAACTCTACTTCATAATGTCTTTTTTTTTCTTTCTTTCTTTTTTTTAATAATCAGTGCATTTGGTAGTAATGATGTAAAAAAGATGTCAAACATCAACTTAGCAGAATGATGGAATTATAAATAGGGTTTGCCCGACTAATATGTGGAACCAGTGAAAATGCTTTTATAGGTCAAGAGAGAGATTCCTTAATGGCCTTCTATTGCTAGCTTATACACATGCACGCGAGAGAGAGAGAGAGTTTCCTTAGTGGCTGCAGCATCTATGAATAGAATCTTAACGGCTAAGGATTCGATTCACACAAACTTGTGGAGCTCACTCCTGTGCCTCCTTTTTTTCCAGTCAAATTGATTATTTCTTCCCCCAAATTGCCTTTATAGATAGTTATGTTTGATTTTGTCATTTGGTCAAGTTATACAAGGCTTGCTTACCGATTCTACTTGTTAGCGAGATTTGTTTTCACATGTCAAAGGGGAAAATTTTTTTCTATATTGTTTTATAAGCTTCTTAACCACTAGATCAGCACATATTATGATAAATTAAGGCATTAGTTTGTAATCGTGGTTGGTTGGACTAGTTCAACCAACTTGATAAACCATTTTTCTTGTTTCTGTTGCCCAGTGTTTTCTGAATTCCTGAGATGCTAATCTTTTCTCAATTTGGTACCACTCTGTTTGATGCTATGGCTCTGTATTTTTTCTTTCCACTAGTATCTGTTACCAATCTTCCAGTATTATTTCACCAAAATTTTGAACACTTAATTGTGAGAGGTCAGAAATGGGTAGAGTTCCTTTTCCGTTGCTACACTTGGTTGGCGGATGTACCTATCTAGTTTCAAGAGATAGACTCGGCCTACAGAATACGTCTTTGGAATGGTGTGAAATACGATGAATATATTCCTGGGGGACTTCTCTTCATGCATCAACATTAACATCTTGGGTTGTTTTGGATGTGCTTTTGAATTATATCCTTTCTGAGAGACTGACATTTATATATTTCAAGTGGTGATCACAAGGCAGTTTGTACTTTGTAATGGCAAAATGATCTTCCCATGATTCAGTTTATGTTAACAAAAGTTCTGTCGTTTGATGCTGTAATGTATAGCTAACTGACAAAGAAGCTAAAAGAGGTTAGAGCTGAAAAAAAGACACTAGAGCCTTAAACTAGGAGTGAGATCTTGTGCATCATGTGTTTGGAGTACTGGAGTTTCAGATTGCAATATGATTTCTCAGCCATAATATAAGAATTTTATTAGGTGTAAGATCAGTTATCATAGAATAGATACCTCTGGTAATAGTTAATGCTTAAATTTTCAAGGCCCTTTACTAGTGACCCACAGCTCAGCTCCACTATTAATTTGTATGTCTTGGGTCAGTTTGGCAAGATAATCTGCAAGTGTTTAACTAACCTGAGAACTTCTTTTGAATTTGTTTGTACTGGAATGGACAAGCCCAATCTAGTCTGCTATGATTTAAGAGCTTTGGAAACTACCATCTTAACAATTATACACTGGAACATTCAATATCAAATAATACATTTGTTTTCGTCTGATGCTTCTGGTTCTGCAAAAGTGCAAGTTTTGATTCCAATGAAGGTGATGATTAGGTTATGACAATACATGTTTCAAAGATGCAAGTCTCCACACCTACCCAACCTCCCCCCCCCCCCCTCCTTCCCAAACCAACAAAAAAAAAGAAAAAAGAAAAAACAAGAGGCCTCGGTGAAAGATCTAGTAGTCTGCCTTCATTTATTGCCGTTTATGGAGATGCATCTTGATCTCCAATGCTCAAATTTTTCTACAACTGTATTCTTATTAGTTTTTTAGCATGAACAGTTGATGCCTTCTCAAATTTGCTTGTAAGTTCATCAAATGCCTTTCTGTATGGATCTTGTTTATAGAAGTCTATGCAATAGACTCCCTTGATCATATTACCATGGTATTATATGATTCTCATTTTATTAGCATCCTGATTTCTGAGAGTGATATATGTCTTGATGTCTTTAGTTTTTCAAAGTTTCAATGCTTGTAATGTTGTCTAAGTCTAGCCTTTAGAAGGATTTATCTCTAATATCTAAATTGGTTAATCCATCTGCTTTTTGATATTAATCTTAATCATGCAAGTTTATTAGTATCGAACCTCCCTTTCTTTTCCATTCTGGGCATGAAATTTCTAGCTCTGCTATTGTACGTGTGCTCAAATCAATTCTAGAAGTTTGTTTTGGGGAGATGATGTGATTTTCCACAGTGCTGACCATACGGATCAGCTCTTTGGCACAGGTGTGCTTGATAAATATAGGTAGGTCTTCCTAAGCTGTAACTCGAGCCTGGCCATGTTAGAGCATCCTCTTTCTAGTAAATTGAATGGCTATCGTTTCATAATGCAGTGTTGGGATGATTGCTGCGAAATCTCCTTATTCCAGTTACTCTTTCAATTAGTAAGCTCAAGCTCTGTTGTAGGATGAATCATATTTGGCTGACATGCCATCCTTGCTAACATTTTTTTTCCTCTAGTTGCCAGTCTATTCGTTGATTTTGTTTCTAAAGCAATCACCCATTGGAATTGCTGTCTTTTGTTACTTTTAATTCAGAATAGATTAAGTGGCAAGGACTTGTGGCAGATATCACACCATATGCTTATCAGTGCCAAATTTTGTCTTCTCAACTTATTAGGCTGCTTGAATGGTTACATTATGGGAATTAATGAGTATATTCAATTCAACCTTTGTAAAATCCTCTAAGCTGTTTAAGGGTAGACTTTGTCAGCAAGTAACAGATACAGACTTTTGCCATTGTTTACCATTAGCCACTGGAAGCTTTTAGCTGACTTGTATCTGGTAACTGTTTAACACAGTTTGTTATGAACATGCCACTGGTTGGCATAGCCGTGATTTATGCATTGAAAAATGGCTTCAGTAGCAGCAACTTGGAATTTGAGTTGCCAAAACCTTAAATGCTAGTCGACTTTCTTGTCTAGAAAATTAGAGCCCTTAATCATCAGTTCAGTAACTGTTGTTAGTGCGCTAAAATGTATTCAATATTTGGTAGCTTCTGAAATCTTTAATATGGTTACTGTTACGGGGAAACTAAGCCGCCATGCTCCACGTGACCGGCACGCGCGCCCATGAAGACTACGGCTGTCCTTTGATCCAGCAATCCGACCCCGAGTCGGACATCTTCGGCTCCACAGCCCGACCTCGAGTCGGCTGCCCTTCGATCCAGCAGTCCGGCCCCGAGTCGGACATCTTCGGCTTCGCAGCCCGACCCCGAGTCGGCTGCCCCTTAATCTAGCAATCCGACCCCAAGTCGGATATCCTCAGCACCGCAGCCCGACCCCGAGTCGGCTGCCCCCTGATCCAGCACTCCGACCCCGAGTCGGAGATCTCTTGATAACGACAGGCTGCTTCCCAGAGGCACGCCGAGGCCTCCTGCTCCACTACTCCCTGCAACGGCTGTATCCGATGCTGTTCCACGATCTCCTGTATCAGCCGTACAAAGCGGAACTCCACTACGCCCTGTCATGGCCGTACCCAGCGCTGCTCCACGACGCCCTGTAACGGCCATGTCAGTGGCCACTCCATCGCGCCCCACGATGACAAACCCCCCTGAGAGACCCCCCAGCCAGGTATATATGCGGCTGGGGGGAGAAGGGGGGTAAGCAATATCTTCCAGAGCACTCTCTTGCTTGCTATTATCATCTCTCCTCCTCCTCCAATCTCCTCTGACTTGATCGTCGGAGGGCCCCCACTACCCCAGTGGTGGTGCGAGGCTTGCTTGCAGGTTTCCCGGTGGAAGGTGGAGCACAATCAACATCGACCAAGGCAGCTCAGACGGAATCCCGTTCACACCGCTGTGCCAATCGTTCTCGGTTTGGACCACCAGCAACAGTTGGCGCTAGAGGAAGGGCCCGAATCTTAGAGCGATCATAATGGCACGGCGAGGTGGTCGTGGAGCTTCCAATGCCTCCGGTCGCGGGGCCTCTCGCGCCTCCGGCCGGGAGGCCGCTGCGTCTCCAACACATTCTCAGCAACACTCCACCGTTCCACCCCCGATTCAGATGGTCGAAGCCGCTCAGTTCGACCAGTTAGCCCAGCAGGTCCGCACCCTCGCGGAAGCGGTGCAGAACCTGCAGGGTGTGATGTCTCGGGCGCCGCAGCGGGCCCAGGAGCCGCTGCTCCCTGAGCGCTCACCTGTCCTCCTTAACCCGCGCTCCTTCCTCTCCCATGGGGAGGAGCGCCGGCGCGAGGAAGATTCTCGAGCACGGTCCATTCTGCCGGGACCGTCCCATCGAAGCTGCGCGGGGTACAAGAGGCGGGCCCGGGCGCATTCCCAGACCCCCCAGTCCTCAAGGAACCCGCGCTCCAGTCGGTCCCCCTCTCGGTGCTCCTTGTCTCCCACCCATCGGTCGCGCTCCCTGGACCGGCGGGTGGACAATCTCCACCGACAACTCCAGGTCCCTGAAGGGCCACTCTAAAAATCCCTTCGCCGACTTGGAGATCTCCTCCCAACCGGCGCTCGCCTCGAGGATCCTGCGGACCCCGAATCCGCCGGGGTTTAAAATGCCGGCGATCGAGCCCTATGACGGGGCGGCGGACCCGCGGGATCACGTCGAGAGTTTCAGGACCTTTATGCTCCTCCACGGAGCATCAGGTCCTCTCCTCTGCAAGGCTTTCCCGGCGACCCTCCGTGGCCCGGCAAGGGCGTGGTTCGCCGGCCTGGAGGCTAACTCGATCCAATCCTTTGATCAGTTTTACCCGCCTCTTCATCACCCATTTCGCCGTCAGTAGCCGGCGGCGACTGGTCTCCGACTCCCTCTTTGATGTCCGGCAAAATGAGGGAGAAAGCTTGCGGGATTATCTTACCCGCTTCAACAAGGCTACGTTGGAAGTCCGGAACCTGAGCCAGGAGGTGGCTCTTTCAGCCCTGAAGCGTGGCTTCCGAAAGGGCAGACTCACCTTCTCCCTGGACAAACGCCTGCCGCGGAGCTTCCCGGAGCTGTTGTCCCGGGCGAACCAGTATGCGGACGCCGAGGAGGCGGCCGCCCACCGGAGCAAGGAGGCCGCCGAGATCCCTCCAAAGCTCGGGAAGAAAAGGCGAAAAGAGGCACGCCAGGGGAGGAGCCCGACGCCTCAACGTCGGCGCAGAAGCCCGTCGCCGGCGAGGAACCACGGCGCCCTACGCCCTCGTTCTCCGCCCCGACGTTTCAACCGGTACACTCCTCTCCTGACTCCCCGGGCGCAGATCCTCATGGAAATCAAGGGGCGAGAGGACCTCCCGGTCCCGAGACAGATGAAGAAGATCCCTGGGAGGAGGCCCTCTCGGGCGTACTGTGAGTACCACCGGGACCACGGCCACGACACCGAAGACTGCTTCCAGCTTCGGGACGAGATCGAGGCTCTCATCCGCCGAGGCGTCTCGGTCGATACGTGAACGACCGACGTCCCCCGCAGACTCGCGTCCGGCCGACCCGGCCCCTCCGGAGCCTCGGGAGCAGAATCGACCCGTCGCGGGCGTGATCCATACTATCACTGGGGCTGCCCCCGGCCCGAGAGGAACGCGGGGGCTCGACTGAAGCATCAAGGGCAGCCGTCGCAAAGAGGCAGAGGGTCGGTAATGTAATCACTTTTTTGTGATGAAGATGTAAAGGGGGTTCAGACCCCCCACGACGACGCCATGGTGATCTCCCTCACTATGGCAAACTATGATGTAAGGCATGTTCTTGTGGATAGTGGAAGCTCAGCTGATATTTTGTTTTACGAGGCCTTCCAAAAGATGAGCTTGTCCAGACAATTGTTGCACAAAACATCCACCCCCCTCATAGGATTCACTGGAGACGCTGTCTCGGCCGAAGGTGTCGTTGAGCTGCCTGTGACTGCGGGCGTTGCATCCGCAGAGGCCACGGTGCGGCTCGGGTTCTTGGTCGTCCGTGTTCCCTCGGCCTACAACGCTATCCTCGGACGACCCGGACTGAACGCCCTTCGCGCGGTGGTCTCAACGTACCACTTGCTCATGCGGTTCCCCACGGCGGCCGGGATTGGAGAGGTCCGAGGCGACCAACCGACCGCAAGGCAATGTTTCTTAGCAACTCTCAAAGGGAAGAAGCCCGTAGAAGCCTTAAGCGTCGAGTCCCTCGACGCCAGAGACGAGGTGGCCTTGCGGCACGGGGAGCCGGCCGAAGGTGTGATCGAAGTTCCCCTCGAGGAAGGTCGCCCGGACCGGACGGTCCGGGTCGGCACCAATCTCGACCCGGGAGCTCGGGCTCGGTTGGTGGAATTCCTCCGAGCCAACGCCGATGTATTTGCCTGGTCGCGGCCGATATACCTGGGATCGACCCGGAGGTCATTTCTCACGCCCTCAACGTCGACCCAACCCACCGACCAGTAAGCAGAAGAAGAGACACTGTGCCCCGGATCGGATCCGAGTGGTCGACCAGGAGGTAGACAAGCTCTTGGAGGCAGGATTCATAAGGGAGGTCAGCTACCCCGAATGGCTGGCAAATGTCGTACTTGTCCGGAAGGCGAGCGGAAAGTGGAGGATGTGCGTCGACTACACCGACCTGAACAAGGCATGCCCCAAGGATAGCTTTCCGCTTCCGCGGATAGACCAACTGGTCGACGCGACTTCCGGATATCAGCTTGCTGTCTTTCATGGACGCCTTCTCCGGCTACAACCAGATAATGATGGCTTCCACAGGACGAGGAGAAAACTGCCTTTATAACAGACCGGGGGCTGTACTGTTACAAGGTAATGCCCTTCGGTCTGAAGAATGCTGGCGCCACTTACCAGCGCCTTCGTCAACAAAATCTTCAAAGGGCAAATCGGCCGGAACATGGAGGTGTACGTGGACGATATGCTGGTGAAGAGCCGCCATGCAGACCAGCACATCGCGGATCTGGAGGAGACTTTTGCCACCCTGCGGAAGTTTCGCATGAAGCTGAACCAGCGAAGTGCGCCTTTGGCGCTTTCGGCCGGGAGGTTCCTCGGTTTCATTGTCAACCAGCGGGGGATCGAAGCCAACCCTGACAAAATCAAGGCTATCCAAGATATGTCCCTCCGACCAAAGTGAAGGAGGTTCAGGAAGCTCGCTGGGAGGGTCGCCGCGCTCGGACGATTTGTGGCAAAGTCGGCCGAACGCTGTCAACCTTTCTTCAAGGTGTTGAAACGCCCGGAAAGACTTCCTCTGGACGACCGAATGTCAAGCAGCATTCGACCAGCTCAAGGAATACTTGGCGTCTCCTCCCCTGCTGTCCAAGCCGCAAGAAGGGGAGATGCTCTACCTTTATCTGGCGGTCTCCCCAACCGCAGTCAGTGCGGTACTGGTTCGGGAGAGGCAAGTTCCAGAAGCCTGTGTACTACATCAGCCGGGTCTTACGGGATGCCGAGACGCGGTATACGAAGGCTGAAAAGATCGCCTTCGCGCTGGCTCACCGCGGCCAGGAGGCTTCGCCCCCTATTTCCAGGCTCATCCTGTCACCCTCTGACCGATCAACCATGCGGCAGATCCTCAGCAATCCTGAGAATGCGGGACGGCTGGTTGAACGTGGGCAGTAGAACTTGGTGAGTTCGACATCCGCTACCAGCCCCGACCCGCCATCAAGGCCCAGGCTGCTACGCGGCTTCCTCGCTGAGTGCACTGTGCAGGAGGCGGAACCTAGGCCGCCGGAACCCCAGCCTCGACCTCCCAATCTGGACGCTTCACATTGATCGGGTCGTCGAACCCCGAAGGTGGAGGGCCGGGCTGGTCCTTACCAGTCCCGATGGAGTGATAGCCGAGTAGCCTTGAGGTTCGGATTTCCAGTGACAACAACGAGGCGGAATACGAGGCCCTAGTCACAGGACTCAAACTCACCAAGGAGCTCGGCATCCGGCGTTTGAAGGTCTTCACCGACTCCCAGCTGTGGTCGGGCAGGTCCGAGGGGAGTTCGAGGCTCGGAGCCCGACCATGCAGAGCTATGTCTGGAAGGTGCAAGCACTCATTTCCGACCTCCGGCAGTGTTGACATTCAGCAGGTCCAAGAAGCGAAAATGCCAGGGCCGACAGGCTGTCCCGCCCTTGGTGGGCGCAGACGCGCCAACTTATCGAGGGCGATCTACCTGGAGACCCTGGATGCCCCGAGCATCGCGAGGCCGGAGCGGTGATGGCGATTGATCCGGAGCCATCTTGGATGGACCCGCTCGTCGCCTACCTCGCCGAAGGGATCCTCCCAGAGGCGAAGATCAAGCTCGGCGACTCGTCATGAAGTCCGCCCACTACGTACTCTATGAAGGGAGGCTGTATCGGACCTCGTTCACCGCCCCCTCTTAAGGTGCCTCCGCCCCTCGGAAGCGGCCTACGCCCTCAGCGAAGTCCACGAAGGCATCTGCGGATCGCACCTGGGGCTAGGTCCTTGGCGCATAAGATCATGAGGCAAGGCTATTATTGGCCTACCTTGTTGGAGGACTCAAAGGATCATGTACGGAAATGCGACGCCTGCCAGCGCCACGCCAACGTCCAGAGAGTCCCTTCTGTCCCCTTGGCACCAATCACTGCCCCTGGCCCTTCGCCCAGTGGGGAATGGATATCCTCGGACCATTCCCCGTCGCTTCAGCTCAGCGGAAATTTTTGATTGTTGCAATCGACTACTTCACCAAGTGGGTGGAGGCAGAGCCGCTGGCCACTATCACGGGAGGTGCAAGTCCGGAAGTTCGTGAAGAACATCATTGTCCGATTTGGGGTACCTCGGGTCCTCATCTCGGATAATGGGCGACAGTTCGACAACAAGCATTTCCGTGACTTCTGCGAGGAGTTCGGGATCGAGCATCGGTTCACATCTGTGTCGCATCCCCAAACCAACGGCGAGGCCGAGGTCACAAATCGGACAATCCTCCAAGGAATCAAAGCGCGAATCGGTCGGATGGGGCAAGCTTGGGTCGAAGAACTCGAGAATGTCCTTTGGGCGTATCGGACCACGCATCGGACCCCTACCGGGGAGACGCCTTTCAGCCTAACCTATGGCACGGAAGCCGTTGTCCCGTGGAGCTCGGACTCCCTCACCTCGGGTGGCCGCGCACCGACCCGAGGCCAATTCGGAACAACTCCGAGGGAACCTGGATCTCTTGGAAGAAGCGAGGGAAATGCGCAGGTTCGGATGGCGATGTATCAGCGGAGGGTGGCCCGATATTACAACTCCAAGGTCCGACCGAAGCTTTCAGAATCGGAGATCTGGTGCTAAGGCGAGCTAAAGCATCTCGACCTGCGGAAGGTGGGAAGCTAGCGCCAAATTGGGAAGGCCCATATAAGGTTCGCTGGGTAAACCGACCTGGCTCCTACCAGTTGGAGGCCCTAGATGGTCGAGAAATTCTAAGGAGCTGGAATTCCGCTAACCTGCGGATGTATTACCAGTAGAACGACGATGCCAGAAAGACAGTTCAAAAATGTATAACACTTTGCATTTCAATAATTTCTGGTTACAACGGCGTGCTCGGTGATTACAAGGAATTCCCAGAGGGGAATTAGGGTGTAAAGAAAGTAAAGAAGAGGTGGAGACTCCGAGGAGCTGAAGATCTGGATCCCGAAACCTCCATCTGAAGCGGTTGCAATCCCGTCGGAAGTGGGTGCTTCCAACGGAGCGCCATCGGCGTCTCACGAAAGAGACGAAGAGCCGGCGCGGATGAAGAAGAATGGACGAAGAAGAAGTCCACATGCCTCCAACCGGAGGCGCCATCCACGCCCCACGAAGAGGATGAGGGAGCCGCCGCCGACGAAGCTCCCGCTGCCTCCAGAGGAACGCCACCTCCAAGGATATTCCGGTCCTCCCCCAGTGTTAGGGGAGAGAAGGAGTACAAGGGGGAAGAGCATATGGAGGCGCGGTCCCCGGATCAGGCGTCTGGTGCAGAGCTCAATCGGGAGGCTGAACTTCAAGGAGGGGAGATGTGATCCCGGATGAAACGCCTAGAGCGGAGTTCCGCCGGGGAGACCCTCCTGCTGATCCCAGATGAAACGGCTAGTTGGTTGAAGTCGCGAGGGGCGCGCCTCCCGTTCCTTCGGCAGGAGTCTCTCAGCCATGCGCCGAGAGAGGTCCACGATCCATGGCAACTGAACAGCTCCGGCTTGGCAGGCTCCATCGCACCTGCACCTATATTTATAGCCAAACTGCGGCCCCCCGGTCGTTCCGATGCGGGTGGCTCCAATAAATGCGGGCGCATTGAATCCGGAGCCGATCCGGCTCTCGAGGCGTATCTTCCCGCGATTTCCTAAGCGTCATTCTCCTTAATCGCATTCTTTGTGCAGGACACTCCGGGTGGCCTGTACCCCTAGGTCCACATCTCCGCTCGCGCCCAGGCCGCATCCGCCTCGAAGAACGCGCGCATCGCGGCCGCTTAACTGACACTCCTCGCAAGCAGCAACTGGCGATCCGATTTCCCAGGTAACGCATCAATTAGCGTTTAATGCCCTTCTGGTGTTCCCCAGGCACGCTTGGAGAGGAGAAACACGATCGCAGCTGGCCACGGAGAAACCCGTCGGGCGCAAGCGACAGCGCGCATGGCCAACGAGCGGAATTTCCCGAGGCTCGGCCCTCGGATGCCAGGCTAACCCGATGATCATCCCGGGAGCAGACTAGCCTGAAGCCCCGACCGGTCGCCTCGGCTTGCGCCAGCCTTGGCCGACCAACGAGCGGAATTCCCGAGGCTCGGCCCTCGGATGCCAGGCTAACCCGATGATCATCCCGGGAGCAGACTAGCCTGAAGCCCCGACCGGTCGCCTCGGCTTGCGCCAGCCTTGGCCGACCAACGAGCGGAATCTCCCGAGGCCAGGCTAACCCGATGATCATCCCGGGAGCAGACTAGCCTGAAGCCCCGACCGGTCGCCTCGGCTTGCGCCAGCCTTGGCCGACCAACGAGCGGAATCTCCCGAGGCTCGGCCCTCGGATGCCAGGCTAACCCGATGATCATCCCGGGAGCAGACTAGCCTGAAGCCCCGACCGGTCGCCTCGGCTTGCGCCAGCCTTGGCCGACCAACGAGCGGAATTCCCGAGGCTCGGCCCTCGGATGCCAGGCTAACCCGATGATCATCCCGGGAGCAGACTAGCCTGAAGCCCCGACCGGTCGCCTCGGCTTGCGCCAGCCTTGGCCGACCAACGAGCGGAATCTCCCGAGGCTCGGCCCTCGGATGCCAGGCTAACCCGATGATCATCCCGGGAGCAGACTAGCCTGAAGCCCCGACCGGTCGCCTCGGCTTGCGCCAGCCTTGGCCGACCAACGAGCGGAATCTCCCGAGGCTCGGCCCTCGGATGCCAGGCTAACCCGATGATCATCCCGGGACAGACTAGCCTGAAGCCCCGACCGGTCGCCTCGGCTTGCGCCAGCCTTGGCCGACCAACGAGCGGAATTTCCTGAGGCCTAACCCTCGGATGCCTGGCTTAGCGCCGGAAGAATTTCCTGAGGCCTAACCCTCGGATGCCTGGCTTAGTGCCGGAAGAATTTCCTGAGGCCTAACCCTCGGATGCCTGGCTTAGCGCCGGAAGAATTTCCTGAGGCCTAACCCTCGGATGCCTGGCTTAGCGCCGGAAGAATTTCCTGAGGCCTAACCCTCGGATGCCTGGCTTAGCGCCGGAAGAATTTCCTGAGGCCTAACCCTCGGATGCCTGGCTTAGCGCCGGAAGAATTTCCTGAGGCCTAACCCTCGGATGCCTGGCTTAGTGCCGGAAGAATTTCCTGAGGCCTAACCCTCGGATGCCTGGCTTAGCGCCGGAAGAATTTCCTGAGGCCTAACCCTCGGATGCCTGGCTTAGCGCCGGAAGAATTTCCTGAGGCCTAACCCTCGGATGCCTGGCTTAGCGCCGGAAGAATTTCCTGAGGCCTAACCCTCGGATGCCTGGCTTAGCGCCGGAAGAATTTCCTGAGGCCTAACCCTCGGATGCCTGGCTTAGCGCCGGAAGAATTTCCTGAGGCCTAACCCTCGGATGCCTGGCTTAGTGCCGGAAGAATTTCCTGAGGCCTAACCCTCGGATGCCTGGCTTAGCGCCGGAAGAATTTCCTGAGGCCTAACCCTCGGATGCCTGGCTTAGTGCCGGAAGAATTTCCTGAGGCCTAACCCTCGGATGCCTGGCTTAGTGCGCGGAAGAATTTCCTGAGGCCTAACCCTCGGATGCCTGGCTTAGTGCCGGAAGAATTTCCTGAGGCCTAACCCTCGGATGCCTGGCCTAGTGCCGGGACTGGAGATTCCTGAGGCTAACCCCGGAGCCCTGGCTAGTGCCCGGGAAGGAATTTCCTGAGGCCTAACCCTCGGATGCCTGGCTTAGGGCCGGAAGAACTTCGAGAGTCAGGAGTCGGCAAGACGCTGCCAAGAGTTAAAAAGAAAAAAAAGAAGAGGAGGAACGAAAGCGAGATGAAGAAACATTGCGACTTGTATTAATTTCATTGTTTCAGGGCCAAGGCCATCACAATTTGGGCAAAACGCCGACATACAAAAAAAAGAGGACAACGAAAGGTACAAGAGGTCAGCTTGGAGGAACCCCCGGGTCGGGGAGCGTCGGGCTCGTCCGAGGGGGTAGGGGAGCGGTAGGAGAATCAGCAGGCGATGGCGCCGGAGAGGAGTCGAGAAGGGAAATCCCACTCAGGTCAACTTCGGGGTACTTAGCCGACAACCCTTGCCAGGCCCTCCTCGAAGCCTAAGATGAAGGATTCGGACCCCGCGTCCGACGCGTCACGGACGAACTCGTCAGGACTGACGATAGGCCCGTACCGCCTCCGACATATCACGGGTGAACTCGGCGGACTGACGATAAGCCTGTAGTACCGCCTGGCGCCCGATCTCCGCTCTCTTCTCGGCCAGCGCCGCCTCTGCTCGCTCCCGTATCTGAGCCTTAGCCTCCAAGACCTTCGCCACAAATCCGGTCTTCAGCCTCGGAGGAGACCCTCAGCAGATTAGCCTGAGCCTCCTTATGTTCGCCTCGGCAGCAGTGCGAGCGGCCTCAGCTTCCTCCAGGCGCGAACGGAGCTCTTGGTCGTTCGCGGCGGGACCTCTCCAAGGCTGACTCCAATTCGCCCAGTTTGGCTTCAAGAGACCGGGTTCGGTGCGGGCGCTGTCGGCAGACCGCTGAGCCTTCTCCCACCTCTCTCGATAGTCCGCGACTTCCGGGACTGCTTTTCAGCTCGTTTCCTCCGCCTTCTTAACCCTGCTTTCGAGGCCCGAGGCGACTTTGAGTTCCTCCTGAGCTCCAACAGTTGCTTCTCGAGGCGGCGAAGCCGAGTGCCCGCTCTTCGGCCTCCCGGAGCCTCGCCTCGAGGTCCCCGGTCGTCCTGCCCGCCACAGCCTGGCCTCCCTCTTCCACTGCTTTCAGTCGGTCCTCGCCTTCGCCAGAAGCCCCGCCTGTTCCTTGTAGCACTCCTCTAGACGGATCATGTACTGGGCGAGCTAAGAGATAGGAAAAAGTGAGGGCGTCAGGCGGAGAACAACAGAGCTAATAAATGGTGAAAAGCGGCCAGAAGAACACTCACCGACATGAGACAGACACAGCTGGCAGCCCCGACGTCAGAGACCCCCAACTCCCGGACCCGCCGACGGTCCTTCTCCAGCAGCACTGTTTCGATGAGGTTTCGGGCGCCATCGGTAGTGAAGGCCGACCCCCGATTTCTCCCCGGAGCCGGATGGTGGTTCTGCAGCCTTACCCTTATCCATCGCCTGGGGAAGAGTCCTGCTGACTGTGCTCGGGGCGGGGGTCACTCCAGGAATTGATAGGGCCCCGCTCGGCCGAGGCCTCGGCGCGTCCCTACTCGAATCATCAGGAGCCGGCTGAGTCGAAGGCCGGGCCGGGGACCGATCACGTCCGACCCGTCCGTCTCGAGCGGGCTCGGATGATACCTCCGGAATAGCGGCAGTCTCACCACCGGAGGGCTGATACAGCGTCAGCTGCCGGTCCGTGCCCACGGCGTCTCCCTGATCGGTGGGCCCGGACTCGTCGGTCGGTGTCGGAGGCACCTCCTTGCGGGACTTCTTCGCCAGCGGGGCCCCGCTCGGAGGAGCTCGTTCTCCTCCGGACCGCTTTCCAGTAGGGACGACCTACCAACAGCCGGTCCCTTGTCCGACCGCATGATGTCGTCAATCTCTGCAACAAGAACGAGATGGTCGATGGGCTGAGAAACCGAAGGAAAGAACGAGACGAAAGAGGAGAAAAGAGTCAAAAAAGAAATGGTGGCGGGCTCACGGTCGGTGGGGACCGAGCTCCAGACCGACATTCACCAAGGTATCCTCGGAAATAAGGCGGGCCACCGGGGGAGCTGGCCCCTCGCAACCAACCCCTTCAAGGCGGCCAAGCCATCGGATTCCTCCCTCGACAGTCTCGATAGGCCGATCGGAGACTTCATCGGCGTCTCCCAGGTCGCCCTGATTTTCCAAGAGGGATCTACATCGATGAAGAAGAAACGCTCCTTCCAGCCGTGAATGGAGGAAGGAGCCTCTTTGACGAGGCCGCACCCTCGCCGCGCCGCAAAGCACCACCACCCTTTGTCCTGGGGGTGGCCACTCAGGCTGTAGAACTCCCAAAAAACATTCAGAGTGTCCGGGAATCTCGTGCATGCGGCAGAGAACCTGGAAGACCGTCAGGGCACGCCACGAGTTCGGCACCAGTTGCGTCGGCGCAACTCTTAAACCCCGGAGTACCTGCACGACTAAGTCCGAAGGGGAAAAGCGGAACCCGGCCTGGAGAATGCCCTCATTGATGGCGATCTTCCCTGGAGGAGGATGGGACATCCTCTCCTCAGGCCCCGGGAGCGTAACGTTGCAGGCCTCGGGAAGGTGGTACCGAGCCACGAGTTTGTCTAAGTCTTCGGCGACCAGCTCCGACTTAATGTGGTCCGCTCTCACTTCGCCCATTCCTAATGGCCAATAAACCTACGGTCAGGACGGGGACAAGAAGGGGAGAAAGACCGGGACGACTGGGGTACACTAGTACAAAAGGAGAAAGTATGGAGAGCCCTAAGTAGAAGAATGGGGTAACTCACCGGAAGAGAAGGAAGAACGGCTCCGAGAGCGTCAAAGGAGAAGCAAGCGAACAGCCCGACGGCAACAACGGCAGCGCAAAGGGGAAACTCGAAAATGTCTGTAAAGAGGAAGACGGACGGGGGAGGGCCCCCGGTTAAATAGGCGGAAAGGCGGGTGATGCCTCGATGACGCCAGAGGACGCCTGGCCGCCGAAGGTCGCTCGCGCCCCAAAGGCGAATCGACACCATTAAGGAAGGATGTCCGCCGAAATCCTCAGACTGCCAGGTCAGCAACAACCGCCATACGCCATAAAGAAGGCGGAGAGCTCGAAGCGCGCGCGCCTCTCCGAGGGATGGCGGCAACCTCGAAGCATCACTCCCTTCACCCGTTCCCCTTCGGTTCCAGGCTCGGAAGTGGGGGGCTACTGTTACGGGGGAACTAAGCCGCCATGCTCCCACGTGACCGGCACGCGCGCCCATGAAGACTACGGCTGTCCTTTGATCCAGCAATCCGACCCGAGTCGGACATCTTCGGCTCCACAGCCCGACCTCGAGTCCGGCTGCCCTTCGATCCAGCAGTCCGGCCCCGAGTCGGATATCTTCGGCTTCGCAGCCCGACCCCGAGTCGGCTGCCCCTTAATCTAGCAATCCGACCCCAAGTCGGATATCCTCAGCACCGCAGCCCGACCCCGAGTTGGCTGCCCCCTGATCCAGCACTCCGACCCCGAGTCGGAGATCTCTTGATAACGACAGGCTGCTTTCCAGAGGCACGCCGAGGCCTCCTGCTCCACTACTCCCTGCAACGGCTGTATCCGATGCTGTTCCACGATCTCCTGTATCAGCCGTACAAAGCGGAACTCCACTACGCCCTGTCATGGCCGTACCCAGCGCTGCTCCACGACGCCCTGTAACGGCCATGTCAGTGGCCACTCCATCGCGCCCCACGATGACAAACCCCCCTGAGAGACCCCCCAGCCAGGTATATATGCGGCTGGGGGAGAAGGGGGGGGTAAGCAATATCTTCCAGAGCACTCTCTTGCTTACTATTATCATCTCTCCTCCTCCTCCAATCTCCTCTGACTTGATCGTCGGAGGGCCCCCCACTACCCCAGTGGTGGTGCGAGGCTTGCTTGCAGGTTTCCCCGGTGGAAGGTGGAGCACAATCAACATCGACCAAGGCAGCTCAGACGGAATTCCGTTCACACCGCTGTGCCAATCGTTCTCGGTTTGGACCACCAGCAACAGTTACTATAATCTTTATAGCTTTTATTGCTTCTTAAAAGAAACATTATCAAGGACTTGTCTTGGCTAAAGGTAAGCATTGCCTTGTCACACTGCATCACCCTTAAATCAGCTCAAGCAGTATACTGTTCATGATATTGCACGAGCCATAAAAATGCAAATGTTTGCATGCTGCAGATCTTGGTTTTAATCTGGCAAACTTGATAATTGCTTTGCCCATAAAATTGCCTGATGGAGATAGTTTGTAGGACAACAATTCTTTCAGAATGATGAGGTGGGTACTGGATCCTGGTTGGATTGCCTTTCAGCTTTGTAGGACAACTTTATGAAGAGTCTATGGATGATCTGAAGATGGTTGCAGCATATTGCTTCCTTGGCATTAATGATGACTGCCTCTCTACTAATCATAACTTTTACTCATGTTTGCTTGATCATGAGGCTCATTTTAGATTTACCATTATTCATTTTGCCTCCGGTATGAGTAATCATGATGTTATCAGAGATATTCCTCCTAAGAAAGAGAGCAAAATTGTTCTCTGCTACTTAGCTCAATTTGTATGACTTGTTTCTCATATAACAAGCATTATAAATCTAGTGCACTGATGATTTGTGATCCTCCACCCTGGGAATAAGAATTACAAAGGTATTATTCCAACTAGATGGGCCGGGCCTTGCTGAGCTTAGGCCAAGCTTTGCCCAAAGCTCAACACAATTCAGTTAGGCCCGAGCCTGGCCTGGCCTTTGGGCCTACCATCTAGGCATAAGCCTGGTCCTTACTTAGGCCTCAAGCTCGGCCTAAGTATATTGTCAACAACTTAAGATAAAAAGCCTAAACATGAATAATTTAAAATATGTTGTCAATTCAGGGCCTAAATTACACTAACAAAAGCCTGGTCCTTACTTAGGCCTCGAGCTCGGCCCAAGTAATCTAATAATTAACATATGTTGTCAATTCAGCATCTTGTTGTTTAATCATCTGGAGATTTGTTTACAAGTGAAATTGTTGAGATTGACCTGTTACTTTTGTTAGTGAAGGTGCATCGTCGATTCTATGAAATGTATCATTATTGTTCTTACAGTTGTGTCTTTAATAAACCTACATCATCTGCAGTTCCAATTACTTGGAAGATTTGAAGCCCCTCTTAATTGAGGCTTAAAAATCTTGTCGTCATGCTTGATCTCATAATTCTAACTACTTTTGGCTGTAAGTTGAGTCTTGCGGATTGCTCTTAGAGTTGTGAACTGTACTTACTGGAACCAAGAAAAGTGCAAGGTTTGTTTAGTGTACTTGCGGACAGCCTAGTTGCTTGTGACCACATAAGCCCCAAATGGAAGAGACGAAACTCTTCATGTAGTTTAGTATTAACTGGTTCTTATTTATTATGTACTAGGTTCTGGAATTCCACACTTTTATACTCTTTAGCTAATTAAAACCTTTCTGGCGATCAATATGCTTTCACATATGCTTGTGGATATGCACTTCTTGTAAATAATTAATCACCTCTCACGTTGAGCAGCTCTTTGTATGGATGCTTCACTCAAATCACTTTTAGTAGCTGGTGTAATTTGCAATTCTCCTTTGTCTATTACGGTGTCCATTTTGGAAAGTATGGCGAGTGCCTATCTTTGTGTGCCAGAAAATTAGAACTTAAAAGGATAGGTTACAAGTGACTTCTTGAATCAAGTGATTCTGTATTGACAATTCTTTTGTTTAAACATGGCAGTCATGATGTTTAGGAGCTGTTTCTTTCTCTCTCTCTCTCTTTTCTTTCTTTCTTTCTTTTTTTTAGATGCAACATTTTAGCAGCTTTTTCAGTCTGAACTAATGCTGAAAGAAATTCTTGCAGGCTTGGAGCTTCTTGAGCTAGAGTAGTAGAGGACTCCCCTTTCTTTTGTATAGCTAGTGTCAGCTTTGTTTGCTCGAGCTGGGAGTACTTGTTTTCTCACTGTTTCATCTGTTATTGTATCTTTTGAATTGGTTATTCCTGTTCATATGCAATCCTTCTGATGGTGATGCAATTATCTTATTATAGAACATATTGGCTGCATTTCTCATAGGCTAATTTGTCTTCACATAGATTCAGAAAATTTAGCTTTTCTGCATAAATTTGAAAATATTTTCACATTTTGGATATCTGGAAAAGTTAATTAATTTGTTCATTTTTCTCAACTTTCAATATCGACATCTGCCTAAGGGTTTCAACAGCGTTATGCATGAGGATCATTGACAGTGATGTACTTGGGAAAAGGCATATAATTTTCTTATTTTTGTCATGTGCCAAGAGAATCACACTCACTGCATCATTTATGATAACTTCAATTTGTTCATTTTCTCAACTTTTAATATCGACTTCTGCCTAAGGGTTTCAACAGCGTTATGCATGAAGATCATTGACAGTGATGTACTTGGGAAAAGGCAAATAATTTTCTTATTTTTATTACTTTTCTTGTGCCAAGAGAGAACCACGCTCACTGCATCATTTATGATAAAGTTGGTGAAATGCATGTACTATTCTAACTGAGAGTTGAGAGAATTGCTGTCCAGCACTTATCATTAGCTGCTAAGCAAGTTGAAAGAATTAAACGTGTGTGTGGAGCTTTTCTGGTCTTAATCATGCTCCATATCTTTTTCTCGAGAAGATTGATTATGCTCTATATCTGACCACATTTTCATGGGAGAGAGCTCAGAATGTGTGTGGTCTCAGTTTTGCTGCCGGTATGATCTGCTACTCTAGTGGCTTGACTCAGGAAGGGCAGCAGCAAGAAGCTCAGAGTCAGTGGTCCATGAGCCAACTATATACCTTCTATGGTTCTCTGTCACTAATACATGCCTTGTGAATTGGAAATCAAGGATGCGGCTTTATGCTTCAATGCTTCTACAGGATATTGTGTCATGACATCTACCATTCATGGGATGCGTGTGGTGGCCGCTGCAGAGGCTCACACCAAAACCAAAATGACTCTTCCTGTAAGGGGCCTGTGGAGGTTTGAAAGCATTCACTCCAGCAAGGGGTGACGCCTGAGATGAAATATGGTGTTCACCAAAACAGATTGAGGACCAATGGGAGATTGGGGCTTTTTTTTTTCTTTCCGTCTAGGGGATAATTCTGTGTTACAGTTGCAGAACGGATCATAGCATACAAATAAATAGGTGTAGTAACTTTCCAAATGAGGATTGGTAATATTGTTCTCATCGTTCTTGCTTAGAAAAGTGAATGATTGAAGTTAAATGAGGGGGCAGCCCAGTTTGCAACCTTGTTCACCTTTTGATATATTGCACAGCCTGGAACGCGCAACAGTTTTTTAGCATCAATCGGATGTCAGAAAGTAGAGGACTTTCATTCCCCTCCATCTCTCCTCTCGTATCCAATCAATCACTGTAGCCAAATCTTCCTCTAGGATGATGTGCTCAGCCCCAGCCTCTGTCTCGCGTAGGAGATACTCTCCCGAGCTGCCTGGAGCTTTGCCTCTGTAGCTGAAAGCCCATCGATCCGCCTTTCGCCTGTGAGTCATGATCTCTGATTACAAAGCCCATCCCACCTTTGCTGCCAGCTCCTAGACCACTGCCATCGAAGTTCACCTTTAGATAGTCAGGGGTGGAGACTCCCAAGAAATAAGGAGGAAACTAGGCACTAAAGCTGCCGCCGAAGCTGCCGAGTGGGGTCCCAGATGTCTCTAGCCATCCCAGATAAACTCGCTGTAGTAGCCCTGATGATCTCAGCCGCCTGGATACGGCCCTCTCTAGAATGCTCCATGGGGACTTCCGCCTGCCATTGAAGACCCGTATGTTCCTGTCCAACTATGTATGATATGCCACATAGGCTACTCAAATATCCCACGCTACCATCCTCGGCCTTCGCATTGCCTTCCTCAACTGGTATAACAATCCATCTACAGATAGGGTGGCCTGTCGCTAAAATAAACCCGCACAGCTCCAAACTGCTCGCTTGCATCCAAGCAACACAGACTAATAGACTCCTCCACTTCCGAGCACCAAGCGCAACTCGGAGTGATCCCCATGCCCCGCCCAGCCAGCACTCCTCTTGTAGGTAAGCAGCTCCAGGCTACTTTCCATAGAAATAGGGCCACACGAGTATGCACTCGCAATCTCTAGATCCGCCTCCCATCCATCTGCCTCACAACCTCCCCTCCCATAGCCTCCCGAATGTCCGTGATCCGTACCCTGGACCAGCTACAGACCAACTTGTCTGCCACCCCCCATCACTGGTAGAGGAATGGCCATGATCGTCTCTGCTAGTTGCACCCCAAAGATCTCCCGGAGCAGTGACTCATCCTACCTGCTCCGTTCCGGAACCATCAGATCACTGATTCGCTGACCCTCTAGCCTCGAAGGGTCGAAAAAGGTCGGCATACTGCTGAGTGCCTGCTCAAATACCCAACTATTCTCCAAGGCATCTATGGAACGCCCATCTCCCACCGCCCACCGAACCGCAGCCTGCACCAAGGGTGCGTGGGAACAAACTGCCCTCCATACAAAAGATCGCCAACCAGCCCGGAGCTCCCTCGTCATCGTGTAAGCACCATACTTAGCCCTCAGTAGGGCACTCTATAAGCACTCTGGCTCTAATATAAATCTGGTTGCATGTCGCACTGCTAGAGCCTCCCGCCTTGTCACTAAAGATTGTATCCTAGACCTCCCTACCGTACTGGCTGACAAACTATCTTCCAAGCCATAAGATGTATCCCTCTTCTCCCTCCCAGGCTGCCTTAGATAAACCTCCTGAATAGCTGCTCCAATGACCTCAATAGGGTCACTGGCACAAATGGTGTTCGAGAGCAAGTGGAACGATATAGAATTAAGAACCGATCTCACCAATATGACCCTGCCCCATCATTGACAATGCTCTAGCTTGCCACGCCTCCGGTTTGCACCTAATGCTAAGCTCCACATCCACACAATCCCTCCCTCTCAAACCGACGTCCCGTGATCTGGACTCCCAAGTACCTCATAGTGCCCTCCTGCTCCCCCACACCCAGTATCTCTCTGATAGATGCCTTCACCCGCGCCTTGATTTTAGGATCGAAACTGACCGCCACTTGGCTAAGTTGACTCGCTGACTTGGATGGTGCATAATATTCCCCACAATCCTCTGTATAGCTCTAGCAACTTGCGTCGTGGCCCGCACAGGAAGCAAGCAGTCATGTAGCTAAAGGTAAAGTGTGATACCTGAATGGTCGCGCCGCCCCGAGCTGTATACCTCTAATGCTCGGGACTCCGCCCGCATGTCTCAGCCCTCTGGAAAGTGCATCCCAGCAGAGGATGAAGAGTAGTGGTGATACCGACACCCCTGCTTAGTAACAACATCCGACTCAAGGAACTGTGTAGGCGAGCTATTGTCAAATGGCGAAAGAGGAAGAACTAACACACCCCATGACCCAGCCAATCCGGTCCCTGTGGAATCCAAATCCACCAATAAGTGCTGCAAAAAATTCCAACCCATCCTGTCATAAGCCCTCTCCATATCTAACTTGATTCCTATACAGGCTCCTCCGGCATGGGCGTTTCGGAGGTCATGCATGAACTCCTTGGCGATTAGGATGTTGTCAGATATACTACGTCCCTCTATAAAAGCACCCTGCTCAGGACAAATGAGCCTTAAGTAGGATACCCCTCAATTTTGGCTACTAATACCTTGGCCGTTGCCTTGTACAGGGTGGTGCATAGGCTAATAGGTCCGGTAGTGACCCGGCTCCATAGCATCCTGTCTCTTCGGTATCAAAGTGAGGTCTTCTTCCAGTCTGTCAGCATCAAAGATGTACTGAAGAACTACTGGACCGTCTCAACCACATCACGTCTGATCATAGGCCAATACCTCCTGAAAAATAATAGGAGGGAACCCATCTGGCTCCGGAGCTTTATCCCAGCTAGAGACCATAACGCCTCCTGAATCTCCTCAACCGTAATCGTCCTGGTCAGCTCCACATTTTCTTCCTCCGTAACCTTGATGGCTGGTGGTTGCACAATCTGCGGGCTCCCACTGCTCACCTGCTCTGTCCATCTGTTCTCTGTAGAACTGCTAAAAAATCCATCTGATGGCCTCAGGGTCCTCTATAGTCCGGCCATCTGCAACCCTGGCTGCCCGGATTCTGTTTCTCTGCCTCCTAATAATCGTCGACTGATGGAAAAATTTAGTTTTTCTGTTCTCCTTCCTGATCCAGCTATATCCTGGACTTCTGCTTCCATAGTACCTTGTGCTGCCTGAGAAGAGAGTCATGCAAGAATAGATGCCGCCTAAGCTCCTCTAACTCCATCAGTCCTTATGGCAAAACTTGGACCAGCGCCATCTTATAAAAACACGATTGTCCTGCGATGAAATGCTTGTCCAGTCTCAAAAAAAAAAGGCTAGCCATTTTTTAGTGGATAAATTTGTGTCTCTAAGCATGACATGGAAATTGGATAATCAATTACTATACCTACGTTGGAATCAATTAACCGATGTCAACGAGGTTTTTAGACTGGAGATCTCAGCAGTGGAGGGAGAGTAGAGTGGTGCTTGGGTCCCACCTGTTTTTCTTAGAAAGAAGCAAAAAGCAAAAAAAAAAGGGAAAAAATAATTAAAAAAAAGGAAAAACTCAAAAAGAGCAAAAAAGAGGCCGAGCACCAGCAGCTATGATATTACCCTTCCTTCCCTCATCTACCGCTCTGACGATGTTTTTTTATTATGTTCTCCCTCCTTCCTTTTTTCTATCGGCTCGTCAGTATTTCGTCTTCCACTCCATCCTCACTAACAACTACTCCATATCCTCCGCTGCAGGCATTCTCTAAGCGAACCGTTTGAAATTTCAGCTCTTTTGCCTTTTGTTTTGGAGCAGGACAAGACCATGGACCGGCGGATGTCTGCATTCCAGTATACTCGTCAACCGAGGCAGAGAAAATAAACCGTACTTCTAATTTCGAAAACTATTATTTTTTGATTTACTTCTCCATAAATGATTCCGGTTGGAGTGCACGATGGCTCAATTTAGCTGGATCAGCGAGAACATTCTTGTACAGCGTGATTTGCTGGAAATTAACTATAGAAAAATAGTATAGATGCGGTTGGTGCTCCAGGCAGCTTTTTTTTTATTGCTGATATTATTATCAGCATCCGATACTGGATCATTCATAGCATTACTAATTCTACTTGTTTGTGCATAGTGGTCACACCTATGGAAAGTAGATGCCCTCCGTAATGTCATTGATTGGTAGATCTAATCCTATGCTATAGAAATTTCTATACACATGTATTTGATATTGTTTGCTATCGCCTAAAAAGAAAAAAAAATTGAAGCAAACTCTTACAAGCTGAAACAATGACCAAAATGTTGGGTTTTGACCCACATGACCACAACGTGGTGAGTTACAGAATGAATACCGTAACTGACTCCTAAGGAAGTGGGAACTCCCTCTTATCCTTGATGGAAGGATAAAACTGATGGGTCTCACCCTCTGCCATTGATCGACACAGAACCAGCCATCGGGAGGTGTCATTAACGCAGGGTCAAGAGGGAGAAACGAGGACTGTAGTTGTGCAGATTACTCATGGATCCAGGTACGCTTTCTTGGTTCTACATATGATCCTATTTACAGATGTGATTAACATGTGGTATCAGAGCAAGGTTCATCCTAGAACCAGATCACAGTAAAGGGGAGAACCAGAACATGGTAAAAGACCTATTTTGACAGTCCCATGGACAGTCCTCCACGGCCGCAGGGATGGATCATCCCAATGTTGGATCTAGCCGGCCATGGCACCGAGAGCCGACACGGGATCCAGCGTCGACTCTCGGCCATGGCTTCCATCCCATCAAATGCCGGATCGGGTCGGATTCATGGATTTGAGAAACAACCCCACTCGGGGTGACCCTGCTGACGCCGGATCTGGCCGGCATATGCCGCCGTGAGCCATCAGAGGATCCGGCGTAGCCGCCGGCCATGGTCTGCCTCCCACCCTTTTAAAAAAAAGGGAAAACTTACCGGATGATCGTCTTCCTCTGTATTCCTGCGGGTGACGCCGTCGGGCGGCGTTTCGTCCGGCGTCGGGCCCATCCCGGTGGCGCCGTCGGGCGGCACTTCGTCCGGCGGCATGATCGCCGCCCGCTGCTCCTAAGAGCCGACGGGTTTGGGTTCGGCGGAACCCCAACCCGCCGGCGTTGCCCTGCTGGCGTGCGACCGCCGGTGGGCTCGCCATCGGGCGGCGAGTCCACCGGAAGGAGGCGGCGCGCTCGCCGCCTCGGAGATCAGAGGCAGGCGGGCTGGGTTCGGCGGAACCCTAGCCCGCCGCTAAAAGAGGAGGAAGACGGGTCGGGATCGACCCGTCTTCAGTTCTTTTTAAAAAAAAAAAATATTAATTTATTTCTAACGGGTCCGGGTTTTGAGTTTCGACCCGAACCCGTAATCGTTAACCCGCTGCATTTAAAAGGGCATAACAGGCAAAACGGGTTCGGGTTTTTGGGTTTCGATCCGAAACCCGAGTTCGTTTAGCCAATAGAAGGGAAATTTTCAGTTAAGCCCTTATGAAACATTTATTTTTTCATACAGCCCTCCCGGGGATATTAAAAGAATGAAATATTTCTGTTTAAGTCCATGTGAAACATTCTATTTATACTGAAGTCTTAGAGGGCTGTTACAAGATGAGAATGTTTCTATTAAGTCCCTATCAAATATTTTATTTACAGTGAAGTCCTTAGAGGGCTGTTAAAAGATGAAATTGTTTCTGTTAAGCCCCTGTGAAACATTTTATTATGCAGAGGTCCTCAAAATATGTTAATTTAGTCCCTATAAAACATATTATTTATGCGGAGGTCCTTGTAGGGTAATGTGATAAAAAATTTTGTCATTTATTTTACATTTTAGTATACTTGATAGCATGATATGACACATGTACTGATTGTGTAGATTAGTAAAATATTAAATACATGTTTTATTTTAATCTGTCATATTATGAATTGTCAATTATGTGCAATGTCATTATTTTAATTTGATGTCTATATTATGAAATAGTTTGGTAGTTGCCAAAGTAACCCAACTAGAATGTTTAATAGACATCAAGTCATCAAATACTCTAATCCCAGGTATTAAGATAATGACTTTGCAAATTATGACTTACAGTTTTTCAATCATGAGATATTATGGATTGGCCCAAAGGTGCACCACTTTCAAATGATTGATTTGCTGAGTTAGGATAATTAATGAGTATCCTTGATTTAATAGGTATTGGATGCTCAAAGGCAACAGACCTATTTAAATTTTGGACCTATATCATTAATTATTCCTAGGTGAATTGGGAATCACCATAATAGTAATTAGTGTTTCATAATTACTACCCAAAGGTGTATTATGGTAATACTGTTTATGTTATTCATCATTATTGCTAACTCAAAGTGTTAATGTTGTAAGCATTTTCTTATTGTTAATTTTCTTATTGCAGTATCTATTCCTGTTTCGCTTCATTCGCAAGCTTCATCTGTTACGATCTTTAATGGAACTAATTTCTCAGAGTGGAATGAACAAGTCCAGTTTCACCTAGGTGTTCTGGATCTTGATTTAGCACTCCGATCTGAGAAACCGGCTGACATTACTGATTTGAGCAGCTCGGAAGAAAGGTCTTTTTATAAGACTTGGAAAAGATCGAACAGATTGAGCATTATGTTTATGCGGATGAGTATAGCGAACAATATCAAGTCAACGCTTCCTGAATGTGACAGTGCTCAAGCATTATTGAAAACTGTGGAAGAACGTTTCCGATCTGCTGATAAGTCTCTGGCTGGGACATTAATGGCTAAACTTACCACCATGAAATTTGATGGTACTTGTGGGATGCATGAGCATATCCTTGAATGACAAATATAGCTGCTAAGCTGAAGGCTCTTGGGATGGATGTGAATGAATCCTTTTTAGTTCAATTTATTTTGAACTCCTTGCCTCCTCAATTTGGATCATTTCAAATTCACTATAACACTATTAAGGATAAGTGGAATGTGAATGAATTGACCAGTATGCTTGTTCAAGAGGAGACAAGACTTAAGCAACAAGGACATCATTCTGTCAATCTTGTAAGTCATGGAGCCAAGAAGAAATGGAAGAAGCCAAGAAAGGGCATGAAGAGTGGACCATCCAAGGGTAAAGAGCCTCATCATGATACCGAGGTTCATAAGAAGAAACAAACAAAGATAGATGCCATTTTTGCAAGAAATTGGGACACTATCAGAAGGACTGCCATAAACGCAAGGCATGGTTTGAAAAGAAAGGTAAGCCTTTGGCTTATGTATGTTTTGAATCAAACCTTACTGAAGTTCCTTCTAATACTTGGTGGTTTGACTCAGGTTTCTAATGTTCATGTTTCAAATACGATGCAGGGATTCCTTACAACCCAGATGCAAGATCCAAATGAGAGTTTTATCGTTTTGGGGAATGGGGTTAGAGTTCCTGTAACAGCTGTTGGAACCTATCGTTTGTTTTTAAATACTGGTTGTCATTTAGATTTGCTTCAGACTCTTTATGTTCCTTCTATTTCTAGAAATTTAATTTCTGTTTCTAAACTTGATGTTGAAGGATATTCTTTAAAATTGGGAATGGATGTTTGCGTCTTTTCAAAGACAATCTCTTCATTGGTTCTGGTGTTTTGTGTGATGGTTTATATAAAGTAAATCTTGATAATCATTTTGCTGAAACTCTTATGACCTTGCATCGTAATATTGGAATTAAACGAAACATGATAAATGAAAGATCTTCTAACTTGTGGCATAAAAGATTGGGTCATATATCCAAAGAAAGATTAGAGAGATTAGTAAAGGATGGGATTTTGTTAAACTTAGACTTTACTGATCTCGGTATGTGTGTAGACTGCATTAAGAGAAAGCAAACCAAACACACAAAGAAAGTTGCCACAAGAAGTGAAGAACTTCTTGAAAATTATCCATACAGACATTTGTGGGCCTTTTGACTCCCTATCATTTGGTGGAGAGAAGTATTTTATCACCTTTATTGATGATTTTTCACGTTATGGTTATGTCTATTTGTTGCATGAAAAATCTCAGGCAGTGGATGTCCTAGAGATATACATTACTGAGGTTGAAAGACAATTAGATAGAAAGGTAAAAATTGTCAGGTCTGATAGAGGTGGTGAATATTATGGTAGGTATGATGAAACAGGACAACACCCTGGCCCATTTGCTAAACTCTTAGAAAAGCATGGCATACGTGCTCAATACACTATGCCGGGAACGCCACAGCAGAATGGAGTAGCTGAAAGGCGTAATCGTACTCTTATGGATATGGTTAGGAGTATGTTAAGTAATTTTCCGTTACCCATATCGTTGTGGATGGAAGCCCTTAAGACCGCTGTATACATATTAAACCGGGTTCCTAGTAAGGCAGTTCCAAAAACTCCTTTTGAGTTATGGACAGGAAGAAAACCGAGTTTAAGACACCTGCATGTTTGGGGTTGTCCGGCGGAGGCCAGAATTTATAATCCACATGAAAAGAAATTGGATTTTAGAACGATTAGTGGATACTTTATAGGTTATCCCGAAAAATCCAAAGGGTATAGGATTTACTGTCCTAACCATAGTACGAGAATTATAGAGACCGGTAATGTCAAATTCATTGAGAATGGTGAAACCAGTGGGAGTGATAAACCACAAAATGTGAAAATTCAAGAAGTTAGGGTGCAAGTCCCTTTACCCATGACTTCTAAGAAAATTGTTGTTCCTACAGTTGTCACACAGTTTAATAACAATGAACAACAAATTAATGATCAAACACTCCATAATGAAGTTATCACTACTGAACAAGTTGTAGAAGAACCACAAGGGATGACATTAAGGAGATCTCAAAGAGAAAGGAGATCTGCCATTCCAAATAATTATATGGTTTATCTACAAGAATTTGATTTTGATATAGGGACAAGAAAAGATCCGGTTTCTTTTAAACAAGCCATAGAAAGTGTTGATTCTACTAAATGGATTGATGCCATGAAAGATGAGTTGAAATCAATGGATCAGAATGAAGTCTGGGATGTTGTTGATTTGCCCGAAGGTTGTAAAACAGTTGGGTGTAAGTGGGTCTTTAAGACCAAGCTCGACTCAAAGGGTAATGTTGAACGACATAAAGCCAGACTGGTGGCCAAAGGTTACACTCAGAAAGGAGGCATTGATTATAAAGAGACCTTTTCTCCTGTATCTAAAAAGGACTCATTTAGAATTATTATGGCTTTGGTTGCACATTATGATTTAGAGTTGCACCAAATGGATGTAAAAACTGCTTTTCTGAATGGGAGTTTAGATGAAGAAGTCTATATGGACCAGCCCGAAGGTTTCCCATTAAAGGGAAAAGAACACATGGTTTGCAAATTAAAGAAGTCAATATATGGTCTTAAACAAGCTTCCCGACAATGGTATCGCAAGTTCAATGATACCATCACTTCCTTCGGTTTTAAGGAAAACACTGTTGATCGGTGTATATACCTGAAGGTCAGTGGGAGCAAGTTTATCTTTTTGGTCCTATATGTTGATGATATATTGCTTGCCAGTAGTGATCTTGGCTTATTGTATGAAACTAAGGTTTTTCTCTCAAAGAACTTTGAAATGAAAGATATGAATGAGGCAACCTACGTGATAGGCATTGAAATATTTCGTGATCGATCACGTGGATTGTTAGGGTTGTCTCAAAAGGCATATATAGACAGAGTTCTAGAGAGATTTGGTATGGAGAATTGTTCAGCCAGTGTTGTTCCAATTCAGAAAGGGGATAAATTTAGTCTCATGCAATGCCCACAGAATGAATTGGAACATAAGCAGATGGAAAATATACCTTATGCTTCTGCAGTTGGTAGCTTGATGTACGCTCAGACCTGTACCAGACCGGACATCAATTTTGCAGTTGGAATGCTAGGAAGATACCAAAGTAATCCAGGGATGGATCACTGGAAAGCTGCAAAGAAGGTGATGAGATACTTGCAAGGAACAAAGAATTACATGCTTACATATAGAAAGTCAGATAGCCTTGAGGTGATTGGCTATTCGGATTCAGACTTTGCTGGATGTGTGGATAGTAGAAAGTCAACGTTTGGCTATTTGTTCCTATTAGCTGGAGGAGCAATCTCATGGAAAAGTGCCAAACAGACAAGCACTGCTTCGTCCACCAGGGAAGCAGAATTTGTGGCATGCTTTGAGGCCACGGTTCATAGTTTGTGGCTGCGTAACTTTATCTCGGGACTTGGGATTGTCGACTCTATTGCCAGGCCGCTGAGAATCTTTTGTGACAATACTGCAGCCGTCCATTTCTCCAGAAACGACAAATATTCTAATGGTGCCAAGCACATTGAGCTTAAATATTTTGTTGTCAAGGAGGAAGTTCAGAAACAAAATGTATCTATAGAAAATATGAGGACAGAGCTCATGATTGCAGATCCTTTGACAAAAGGTTTACAACCGAAGACTTTTAAAGAGCATGTTGAAAGAATGGGTCTTAGTTGTAATCCATGATATTAGTTGAGGATTGTATTATGTTTATTTCTTTGACACTTAGATATAATTGATTATGTTTCTGATTTTCCTGTTCTTCAAATATATGTACATGTATGGTTTTGAATGTATGATTACAGGAATTGTCTCTGACAAAGACATAATGTTTGACCATTAAAGATACTTCTCATTTATGGACTGTGGTTAAATAATTTGCTAGTGTTGTAGTACTTGGAAGGAACTATGTCATTATGTTGATGTGGAACCGCCTTGACTCGCATTAGTAAGTTGTTTAATTATGGTATTATGATGACCCAAGTGACTATGGATTAGAATGATGCGCGCCTAATGTTTATATCATTCTAACTAAAGTATGGTCATATGGGCCAAGTGGGAGTGTGTTGGGTTTTGACCCACATGACCACAACGTGGTCAGTTACAGAATGAATACCGTAACTGACTCCTAAGGAAGTGGGAACTCCCTCTTATCCTTGATGGAAGGATAAAACTGATGGGTCTCACCCTCTGCCCATTGATCGACACAGAACCAGCCATCGGGGGGTGTCATTAACGCAGGGTCAAGAGGGAGAAACGAGGACTGTAGTTGTGCAGATTACTCATGGATCCAGGTACGCTTTCTTGGTTCTACATATGATCCTATTTACAGATGTGATTAACACAAAATCAATTTAACAACCTCAGGAAAGAGACTCTCTTAGGACTGTCTCCTACACGAGAACACTAATGCTTCCCATTCACGATGCCATTAAGAGAAAAAGTTGAGAGACATGGAGCCAATCATGGTCCTCAAAGCAAGCCTTAATATCCGCTAAACGTTGAATGACATGCCAAGTTTACTGAGGTGAGAGAACAACAAATTTTGCTACATATGTCTAAGAAAGGAGAGAATTCTCTCTCCAACCAAGTTTTCTCTTACTTAATTGCTTCATAATGTTAATAGATTTTTTATTTTCTTCATGTTAGGTAAAAAGTAATGCTTGATTAGGACACACTCTTACCTTTGTGACAAAATCATGTCTTCTGCAGATATTTCCCTGCTTCTGTCAGTTAAATACCCAAAAATATTTTCACCAAAGAAGTAGAATGTTGCGTTTGTGTGTGACATTTTTATCAAAGATAATAGCATCTCTCTTATTTTTGATTTCACTGTCATGACCAAATTTTGTAGATGCATGAAAAGCCTCGGGTGAAACGGAATTCAGAGAATGAGTTACTGTGCCTAGCAATGTATTCAACTGTTATTGGTGGAATTGCCAAAGATCCAATCTTGATGTACTCCAAGGGATGATTACATGGATCACAGAGGGCATGGTGTCTTTGCTACTGCCATAATTGTTAATTGGTAGGTGCAATGCTCCTGTTCAAAAAGAACAACTGCAGTCATTTTTTCAGTCAATATGTTAGTCTTTGTAAGTACAACCGAATCAAGTAATTCATTTTTCGTGGAAGTTAAACTTCATAGGCGTGCTCTTCTAACTACTCCTCATCATTTCCACACTGTGTCTTATCAAGGGCTTGCAATACTGAGCTGATCTAGTGTTCAAAGGGCATAGATTCGCAGCTTTGGAAATCAATTCAAGTGTACCACGACCGCTTCTGAGCTTCTAAAGATCCTTGATAACGATAAATGTAAATTTTGATCTTATGTGCAAGTCAAACTTTACTATGCTCTTTAAGATCTAAAGGTACTTCTTTGCAGATACTTGTATGAGTTAGATCCTCACATCAACCGCTTCTTAAGGTCAGCATCCATATCAAAAATCTCCTTTCCTTTCCCTCATGAAACTCTACGAAACATTCTCCTCCAGCTGAGAATAGCATCCAAGTGCACTGAAGGCATAGTCAGGTACTGGCTGAACTCAGGTCCCGGGGACTTCTCATTATCCCCGGAAGGAAGGCTGCCAAGAGCCTGCATTCTGTGCCACAGTAATCAAAGCAAGTATGTTTCAGTTCAAACAAGGTATGAGGGTGAGTAAATAACATCCGCTGTGCCAATGAAGCCTTCATTTTTCGCAACAATGAAGAGTGCAGACCATCTCCCAAATGCCCTCTCAAAAATCGAAGCAGAGGAGAAGGATGCCTTCGGTTGACGACCAGGTGAAGGCCCGAATCTAAATTTTGCATTCATAAGCAAGAGCAAGGAGCTCGGGCTTCCCTCGTTTGACAGGATCCTTGGCTGTTGCACTGCAAGGAAGCTTTCAGGGCTGGCGCCAAAGTTAGTTGAACAGGGGATGTTTGAAGAGTGTGAGCACAGGGGATCATATAACAGTTGAGGAGGCAAGACGTTCAGCTAAGATGATGTATCTGGGAAGTGGCTATCCAGTAGTGTACCTCATCATTGGCGATGGTAAAAATATATCTTCACATTGCCCTGAATTATACTTTATTTAGATCCATGCATTGGAACTGATCGATTTGTTGATTGTGGTAGGACGGGTCGGGGAAGCAACCCTCGCACTTTCTGATCTCCTGTGGGAGGATATGATTGCAGGACTGGATAGGATTCAAGTTACTTACAGTTAAGGACTCAAAACATAAATTTAGAATGGAGATCTCCGGTTATCATTTTACTGCATTTGGAGAAATTCGGCATTACTTCAAATCTTGATTTGTTTGTATTTGAATTACTAGAATTGAGAGAAGTTGCCTTGTTGTAGCTGTGGTTCCTTTTTTATTTTACTTGCTCAAGGGAGTTGCTAAATTGGAGAGGAAGAGAAGGGGAGTTGAAAGATGCATGTGGAGCAAAATGAGCTTCATAAAATCATAAAACTATAATCTGATTATAAATTGCTTTTCATGATTATTTTTTTTAAAATTCCTCAAACACATCTCATTGTGCACAAGGTTAGTCTATGAAATTTAAAACACAAGATGTCAAGACTTTGAGTTAGCTGGGAATAGGTATTAAGCAAATAAACATTCTTATAAACAAAATAGTATCGAGCCACAAAAGGTAATGATGAATCCTTGCAGCATAATGCAGACCAGTTTGTGCAGGTGGAATGGTTTTTATTGAGCTATCGATAAGAACATGCTGCAACATCATGTCTATATCTATGAGAAAATAATGAATCTTGTACACATACAGTGAAAGGGTCCATTTTGCTCCTGATCCTCTTCATACCAGAACCAAGAATCTGGAATTTATACATACATGCCAACAGCAGAAGCAGCTATACTTACATACCAACACCAGCAGCGGCGGCGGCGGCTACAGAGCGACCGGCATCACAGTCATCAAGCTCAGTAGCCATGAGCCAGGCAGTGAAAGGACCGACTTGCTGCCTTGCTTTGGTGACATTTCTACCTTTTCTTTCTGTGTTTGATGATAGTTCTTAAATGTTTGTGCGTTATGATTGCATATTTTCTTAGCCAGTTGCCCAGTTCCTTGTTAATAATATTTTGCGAGGAAGAGCACCCTGTGCCTAGAGTCAGATGTCTATTTTTTATATTTTAACAGCTTATGACCTGCTAGTCATTGTCATTCTGCTGATACTACAAAGCACAAAAGGAAACACCTCCCATAATGTAAGTAGCATACCTGATGGGGTTAAAAATCAACACTGCAATTGCAATAGATATATGAACATTGTTCACTCAACAAAAATGACATGCTCAAGCTGTTGCTGGATATGACACCATCAGGAAAGGCAGGTTTTCTAATTAAATATCACTTACATAACTGGTTCATACATATTGAGTTCAGCATATTGCATATTGAGTACTCAGAATAGATAAGCAGATTTATTTGAATACAACATCACTTTATGTACCCTAAAATTCAACTCGAATTTTCCTAAGAGGCAGCAAAGGTGGGAGATGCTGCTTACACCTACGCATTTATAGAATGTGCAATAAGGTGATGGCGTGGTCTGCACCTCATGCTCTTGAGACCCAACAACGGCCTAACTTAACAAGATTATTCATCTATAAATCAGCAGTAGTGTGTTCTAGCATTATTGGAATCACCAACAACCTGTTTGCCATTAGATTCAACGTTCGTTCTTCTTTAGTCGCCAAATAGAGCTGACAGAAGCAGGTCCTGAACAAATGTTGCTCTAACAATCGCCTGTTTCTGCTTCTGTTCCCTCTCCTCATGAGTCAATGATGAGTCAAGACTGCCAAGAAGAATAAAAAAAACTTAGACCAGACCTAGGGATACCCTTCAACTGGCATGGTAATGACACATAAAAATACAAAACATACAATATACCAGAAAGAGGGTCCTAAGACACGTTCTGCGGTCAAAGTTCCCGTTCAAGTCCAAAGTCTAAGCATGTATCTGATGTTCATGCAATATTTTCACAGTATTGAAAGAAAAATGGCTGCATTCTTCGCTCATCCATGACCAAAAAGACGCCCCGCTACCATGGTGAAAGGATCATGCTACAGTTTGACAATCTACCTTTGTCTGTCTAGCTATCATCATAAGAAGGATGCATGACATGCATATTACGCATTAATAATTTCCAAAAGTCATGCATGCTCTTGCTCTGTACGATCACATAAAATCAGAAGGCATAAAATTCAATACCTTGTATGTAAGCATATGTAGGAACACATTTCTAGTTTATAGTACAAGCAAAAAAACTAATGTAATCTGCACTGAGTATGGAATAATTAGAAACACTGCAGACCTACCTACTGAGTACACTTTGAAGCTGTTTATTGAAAATAAGATTTCATGAATAAATACTGCCTATCAGAATGATCGCTTAGCTCTATATGCATCATTATTTTGATGGTCCCTTCTACAGTGTATGTTCTTCTCATTTTCTTTTATTTAATTTTATTCAAGAATGTGTCTGAGCTTTATTTTACTTTACATTTTTTCCCCATTCGATAAGGCACTTAACCAAAACAATTATTCAGTAATCCATGAGGGAAAACCACCCCAGATATTACGAACATGGATTGCTGGTCACAGTCCTCTTATATATACATCCTATAATTCTTCTTATGAATTTGCAAATAAGTAGAGTACATTGAATTTGTGCGTACGTGGGCCCCTACACTGCTGTATTTGTTCATCCATTGTCATGGTAAATGCATATATCTGGTTCTATAGACTAAGAGTGACCAAAAACAATGGGAAAGCATAACCGGGTGGGTGGATGGTCTCTTTGCGGAGTAACTAAATTTATAACCAGCACTTTCTCCTCCCTCACCCCCTCCTCTCTCTCTTTGCCGAGTAACTAAATTTATAATCAGTATTGTCTCCTCCTCTCTCACCACCTCCTCTCACCCTTTATATGAACATGTCATATGTTACTAAAATATGCTCTCAAATAAGTATGAAAGTGTATACTTAATTTTTGAATGTTCACTTATTTATTTCTCATTATTTACTTATTTTTATCTATTTTGACAAACATTAAAGTTTTATTTTTTTTTAAATGACCATATATGTGCCCATTATGCACCAGCACACCATATATGCGCACTATGCAATTCCCCAGACACCAGCACAGCATGATTGGTTTTTGAAACCATGTTACTGGGGCATGTACGCTAAATAATAGGATATCTGTGTAGGTGGTTTTCCTAGATGCACAGTTACATGGTCATACCGCCTCAGTTACTTACCATTGTACCACCTTAGTTACTTACCACTTGGTCCTCTAGTTGTATTTTTCATAAAGCCATATCAACCAACTCAAAGGAAGCCCATAAAAGAGAGGTTTCCTATCAAATGCAAACTAAACAATGTTGTTTCATTAATTAAATTTCACAGGCTCAAATTAGCTGGTTTTTTTTAATTATTATCTAATGTAGAAATTTGCTGATCTAGTACTTAGCTAGAGTGTCCATGATTCAGTACCGGGCTCGATAATTATTTTCTCAAAAGCCTTTTTTTTTTTTAACAAATAAAGGTAGCTTGATCATGAAGTCTCAAAACCAATGAAGTTTGGATACATTCATCTTGTACAAATGTGGAAAAAATACTACTTATATAAGAGGTTCAACTCAAAGAATGCTGAACCGGCCCGTACCGAATCGGTACCAACACCGACCGATCTGGTTCGGCCATAGAAAATGGTTTCGGCCCCTACGGGGCCGGAACCGGCTAGTACAAGGCCGAACCGAACCGGTTCTGTCCGATTCGGCTACCACTCGGTGCAAATCGGCACCAAGTCCGATTCAATATGTGGCATTTAATGCCACAGCCTGTGGCTAATGCCACAAGGGTTGTGGCATTAAATGCCATAGCTGTGGCCGTGGCTGTGGCATTGCCACGATGCGCTGTTTTTGGCGGGTTCGGACCGGTCCGAACTGGTACCGAACCGGTACCAACGCCGACCGGTACGCCGACCGGTACTGGTTTGGCGATCCTTGGTTCAACTTCAAATCTATAGTATATGCTAAAGACAACCAACTTTTATAGTGAAGATTTTCTTTCTAATGGAGCCAAAATGCCATGTTCCTGCAGACCAGTAATATTCTTGAGAAATATTAGAAATAATTGAAATCAATATAAAAATGGAATATTCAATATCAAAGAGAGGAAAAATCCGAACCTTACCTTGATTTCCAAGTTTTTGAAGGCCTTACTTTTTTCATATAAGCATCCTCTGTGGTGGAGATGGACGATTTTAAACTTTCTTCAGTTTCAGATGTTGGGAAATTTAAAACAACTGATGAAAGAAATGAATCAGCTGAAGTGTTTGATGCACCAGTGTTGCTCGACCGATAGGTCCCAGTTCCCAAAAGCAACTGCAGATAAGCCTCACGAAGGTCTCTCCCCAGTAGAGAAAGTGTCTGGCTGCTGGGAATAGCAAATCTCCGTAACTGTCTTTGTCTCTGCAAGTGATCCTAGTTAAGAAGAAAATTGATAAAATCTTATCTTATGTTTAACAATTTAAAATTCACTTGCTGCAAGAACATATCATAAAGCCTATCAACCCAGTGAAAAGAATTTAGAGGAAAGGATATTTTTAAAAAGTGCCCATGTTGATCTGTGATATGATTCAATATGTCTCTTGCAACCTTAACAGATCAGATGGGGCAGAACTGAAGCAAGGAGAAAAAGAAAAGACCTGCATCATAGAAAAAGGGAAGACCCCGACTCATTTCTTCTCTCTTCTTCTCACACTTCTCACAGCGGGCAGACAATAGACTTCAACATTGTTAACATTCAGCACTGTTCATTTTTGACAAGGTAAAAGAAATAAAGAAGAATAAACAGTCATAAATTCAGCATCTAAAATAAGAAAGTTCAAATATCTTCCACCATGAGTGAAGGATCAGCAGCAGCCTTAGCAAAAAGGAATCAGCAATAATCTTCATTTTCTTCTCTTATAATGTTCTTTATATCCAAGATTGAACACGATAGGAGAACTTATAATTTTATTCAGGATATCATCAGATGAAGGACATCTGTTGAAGAATATTCTAGCACACCATTCCCACACATAATGCCCAACCAACCGCTGATATAGCTGTATCCAAGCATCATTACCCTTCGTCTTCATATGTTTCTTTCTCCAAATGGTCCACACATATCTAATAGAGCCTAACATCCTGAAATGACAATTTCTTTTTTGTTGAACAAAGTGAAAATTTCTTGTAGCAGCATCAAAATTTTCTTCACAAACCAACATTTCAGAAAAAGACGATCAAAATTCACCTGGCATCTGAAACATAAAACACATCTATCCATCCTCTATCCGCTTCCTCTTGATCAGATTCTCATTTTTGTAAGAATCTTGTTTTTGAACACCAACCAACTAAATCCCTTGACTTTGATTTCCAAATTAGATCAATGGAGCCTCCAAGCATACCTTCATTATGAAGAAATCTATACAAGGACCTAACTGTGAATGCACCAGATCCATCCTAGCACCATACTTTCTTACCCTCCACTACTGCAGATCTCACCTGATATAACCTAAATAAATGTGAAAGATTCTTCAGGCATTTTGTAATTCCTGAGACAAGGAGTCCAAAACCTAATATTCTAGTCATCTCCATCTCACCGAGAGGCCATGGAAGCATGTCCTTCCAAGCCAAACTAAATAATCTGGGAAATTGTAGAGACACAGCACTTTCTTGAATCCTAGTATTCTTCCAAAACAAAATGATTTCCCAATTCCCAAAACTCATCTCAGTCCACACTTAAAAACATTACCAATTTTAGTAACATGGGTACTAGAAGCCTTCAATTTAAAAGAATCCAATTTCAACTCTTGTTTTCTTTGTCCAATTACTTAAGCCCAAAATTTACCTGACAATTCATTACTCTCCACCATAACGATCCTGAGAAAGTCATATTAAGCTCTCCAAAATTGGCACTTCCCATGCCTCCAAACTCTCTTCTTCTACACACCACATTTCAACCAACCAAGTTGTATCCATCTTCTCTTAATCCACTCTTTTCTGCAAAATAATTTCCTTCTCTGTTTAGTACTCAATCTGGTAACCAGTACAATGACATATATTAAGCAGAAATGGTCCTTGAAACTGCATTCACCAAAGTAGGTGTAAGACCTAGGTCTAACCCATTGGGCTGACTTGGTTTAACCTGAAAGGCCAAACAGGTCTTCAGGTTTGCATGGAAACCCCACTGGCACATGTGCACAAACTCTCCCCCATCCCTTCTTTCTCTCTGTGCGTGACCCACACGGATGCCCACCCCCCCCCCCCCCTCCTCTTCAGCGCTCTTCACCTGAGCACTGCCCATCTCATCCTCCACTTAGCACCACGACCCCCTGCCTTCTCCCTCCCTCTTTTCTCTCTCTAGCACTGCCCACTACCTCTTTTTCTCTCCATCACTCCATCTTCTTTTCCTTCTTCCTACCTCTGTCCCATTCTCTCTTTCTCTCTGTGTTGGCGTAATTTCTCCCTCTCTATTTCCCAACCTATATCTCTCTACCTTTATATTTTTTCACCTAATCCTATTGGTGAATGGATTTGTGTAGGAAGAGAACAACTCATTGGAGAAGGTGCGCTGGGGCCTCATCTTCTAACTACGCCTTGGTTGAGGTAACTAGGCCTTAGCTGAGGTGTGTTGTTGGATCGGTTTGTATATCTTGGTTGGATGATTGTTATTGCAAGGTAAGTATCCCTCTCACATACCCTCTTCTATTTTTGGTATGAACCTTTGTTTAATATATGTACATATACACTATAAGGAACATGGTTGATCATAATTCTTCTTACACGAGAGTGTTTCTCTGAATGGCCTAATTTGGATTTGTTGTGGTAGAATGAAAACTCTCAAACTTGGAATTTGTGTTTTGGGATTCATGAATTCAACTTTGTAATGCAAGAAATCTAAGTAGGTTCTTGTCTAGATACTGATTAGAACACTTGGTTGGTTTCAATTTACTTTAAACGGGATTTGTATAGGACACAACTATAGGTTGGTTTTGTATTGTGAATGAGATTGACCATCAAACTTGAATGTTAAATTTTAATTGACTTATGAAACTTATGTACTGATTTGTCCATGTATCAAGACCATGCGTGGGTTTTGGTGCAGGACATGGATGTATTCATAAGTATAGTTTGGTTTTGAGGTTTGGATCGGTCACATTATTATTGCTGCCTTGTCATGGGATGTAAGCATGACCATATCAACACCCCATCATGGTTTATAATTGTGACCATATCGAAGCCCCCTTAAGGGTTGTAAACATGATGAGATCGCTGCTTTGTCATGGGCCATAAATGTGACCATATAGATACCTCATCATGAGCCGGAAACATGACCATGCTTTAGACCAATGGTGGAATTTGCTTGTTTCATTATGATTGTATAATTTTTGGAAACTTCTATTGCTTTAAAACCATGTTATGAAGTTGTGGAATGATATTAAACTCTCAAATTTGAAACAAATAATGGAATAGATTATGAGTTCTACCTGTGTAATATGCCATGATTAGTTATCATGTTGGGATGTTGATGAGAATATTGGTTATTGTGTATATGGCATCAGCATGTATTGATAACTTGATGCAGGGGAAACGAGTAGAGGCGAGCACGTCGCCTTTGATGAAGGATGGAAGGGAAAGAGCAAGCACATTGCTCTCTTACTTGACATAGAGGAAGCGGGTCGAGGCGAGCACGTCGCCTTCGATAAAGGATGGAAGAGGAAGAGCAAGCACGTTGCTCTCTTACAATTACACCAATAAAGAACTTGTAGAACAATTTTATTACTCAAAACTTCAATGATCCTAATACAAGGGAGTGGAGCCTTTATATAATAAGGGTGAGCCACACATAAGTAGAAAGACAAGAAAAATAAAGCAAATTTTTTAGAGCAATAATTCTAAAAATGCTGAAAGATTCAATGGGTTGGCTGAAGCAAAATCTTAGGGCAATAATTCTACAAAATGCTGAAAAGATTTAATAGGTTGGTTGGCCTTCTTTTTTGGTTGGATTCTCCAAACTAGGTGCATCTGAGATCGCAGGTAGGAGATTTGGAGTGGTTGCCTTGGTTGGCCTTTCCTTCTTTGGTTGGATTCTCCAAACTAGGTGCAACTGAGATCGCGGATAGAAGATTTGGAGTGGTCGCTTTGGTTGGCCTTTCCTTCTTTGGCTGGATTCTCCAAACTAGGTGTGGCTGGGATCGCAGGTAGGAGATTTGGAGTGGATGCCTTAGTTGGCCTTTCCTTGTTTGGCTGGATTCTCCAAACTAGGTACGGCTGAGATTGTGGGTAGGAGATTTGGAGTGGACGCCTGCGTCAGGGCCTCCCTTCTGTGAAGAACTCGACCCCGAGTTCAATTAAGTGATGTTTGATCCGTGGTACTCGTATAAGTCCTTCACATTAAATGTTCGGAAGATATGCAAATCATCAGGAAGGTCCACGATGTAGGCGTTGTCTTTGATTTTGCGGAGAACTTTGCAGGGTCCAATCTTCTTTGGCTTCATCTTGTTGTAGGTGCCTGCTGGAAAGTGTTCTTTTCGTAGGTGTGCCATGACAAAATCACCTTCATTAAAAGTTTTGATTTGTCGATGCTGATATGCGTCTTGCTTGTATTTGGCGTTTGCCTCCTCGATCTTTTCCTTCACCTCGAAGTGCATGGCGGAGAGCTTTTTAATCATGTGGTCAGCGGAGACGTTCATCCCTGGGAGCTTTGGGAGGGGAACCAAATCAAGAGTATGACTTGGCATGCTACCGTACATGATCTCAAAAGGAGTCTTTCCGGTCGATCTGTTGAGTACGTTGCTGTATGCAAGCTCTGCTTGGGCTAGTGCTAGGTCCCACTACTTTGGCATCTCTCCTGCAATACAACGGAGGATGTTACCTAGGGTTCGGTTGGTTACCTCCGTTTGACTGTCCATTTGCAGGTGGCACGTGCTGTTGTACTGGAAGGTGGTGTCAAGTTGTCGCCACAGTGTCCTCCAGCTTCCGTCCTTCTTGGGGGTCAGCAGCACTGGTACTGCACAAAGGCTCATACTTTCGGAAACTAGTCCCTTGCGGATCAAATCCTTCACCTGGTTTTGCAAGATTTCTGCTCCTTGGGGCTCATCTGGTGGTGTCGAAGGTTTGGGAGGCTAGCACTAGGTATGAGATCGATTTGTTGCTGAATGTCTCGCATAGGAGGAAGGTCGTCAGGTAACTCCTCGGGCATGATGTCCTTGAAGTCTTGGAGTGGAGGGTGCACATCTTTTGAAAACTCCACTGGTTTGGCCTCCTCTCCTTTGATCACAAGGACATAGATTTCTCCAGTATTTTTCAAATTACTTTCAAAATTATTAGTAGCTAGGAAGGATCGTCTCTCCACTCGAGAAGGTTTGGGACGAGTTCCTTCTCGCATAGGTCCAAGGATAATCTTATGCCCATTTTTGGTGAAGGTATAAGTATTATCTCGACCCTTATGGATGGCTTTCACATCGGATTGCCAAGGTCTGCCTGGTAGAATATGGCAGACGTTCATATCCACTATATCACATAATATCTCATCTTCATAATGTTTTCCAATAGAAAGAGAAACTCTAGAATGCAAGGTTACCTTGATTTCACCAATGTTTTTAAGCCACCCGATTTTGTAGGTCGTCGGGTGCATCTCTGTAGGAAATTGGAGCTTTTCCACCATGGATTTGGAAGCAATGTTTTCACTACTTCCACCGTCGATGATGAGGTCGCACACCTTCTGGTTGACGGTGCACCTGGTTCGGAAGATGCGATGCCATTGGGAGTCAAGTTCCTGACGTGGTACGTACATCAATCGTTGCACCATGAGGGAGAGAGCTCCATCATCCTCGTAGGTGATGGCCTCATCGTCGTAGCCCTCCTCATCTAATGCATCGTCGTGTCCCTCGTCAATATCGTCGGCTTCGGCGAGATTGGTCATCGCTCGTTTTGGGCATTGGTTGGATAGGTGCCCCGGTTGATTGCACCGATAGCATTTAGTTCCTCGCGATGGAGCATACGGGTTGGTGGAAGGAACCCGTGTCGCATTGTTTCCTCTGGTCGACTTGGATTGGTGATTGTCAGCCTCTTTGTTCACAACGGGTGAGGCCTCTCGAAGAGGAGCCTTTCCTTTGTTTAGGGTGAGCTCGCTTGTTAAAGTGGTTGGGGCGCCTCGCTCGTAGGTAGGGCCCCTTTGAGTAGCCCGCTCCAACCCTATCCTAGATAGGAAGTCGGAGTCTACCCACAAATCGAGCAACTTGTCGCGCTTTTGTCTCCTCCAAGTTATTGCAAGCAGAGAGCCTGTAGAACTCGGCGGTGTAGTCATTGACGGACCGTGATCCTTGTCGGCAATTTTGATATTGCTGGAAAAGAATTTGGTCATAGTCAAGGGGAAGGAATCAAGCTCGCAGCATCTTCTTCATTCGTGGCCAAAAATGTATGGGTCCTTTGCCTTATCGCGTGCGGAAGATTTGTAGTTGCTCCCACCATGCCGAAGCGCCTCCTTTAAGCTTGTAAGCTACAAGCTTGACCTCATTTTCCTCCGAGGTCTCCATGTAGTCGAAGAAGCATTCGACCTCCGCGAGTCAATCGAGAAAGTCCTCGATGTGTAGATGGTCATTGAAGGATGCAAGATCTACCTTCATGCGGTAGTCCCTCTCATTGCGGCCTCCAGAGCGGTCACCACCCTCGTAAGGGTTGCCGCCACCATAGCGATTGCCATCACCATAGCGGTTGCCTCCACCTCCGAAGCGGTTTTCACCATTGTAGGGATTGTATAGGGGTCCTTTATCGCTAAAGGAGTCGTCGAGGGTGTGCGCGGAAGAGGACGAGTCGCGGGCCTAGGGGCGAAATAGGCCAAGAGGAGGAAGAGGAGGTTCGTCTCGTTCTCTGCATCCAACATTAGGAGTTGAATCTTCGTGACGAACTTGCCTTCCGGCGTTAGGAGCAAGTGCTGGAGTAGAGCTGTCGTCATAGATTTGAGCAAGTCCAAGGGCTTAGGTTATCATCACCAAAGCTTCTTTGATCTTCTCCAAATATTATTGCATCTTTCGTGGAGCCGCATCGAGGGTTTCAACAGTTAGCACTTTCGGAGCACCGTCCGCAGAGTTGGAGCCCCCGATCCGTTGGTGGCACCGGCCATTGGAGGGAGAGCGCCTTGCTCTGATACCACTTGACGCAGGGGAAGCAAGGAGAGGCGAGCACATCGCCTTCGATGAAGGATGGAAGGGGAAGAGAAAGCACGTTGCTCTCTTGCTTGACGTAGAGGAAGCGGGTCAAGGCGAGCACGTTGCCTTCGATGAAGGATGGAAGAGGAAGAGCAAGTACGTTGCTCTCTTGCGATCACACCAATAAAGAACTTGTAGAACAATTTTATTACTCAAAACTTCAATGATCCTAATATAAGAAAATGGGGCCTTTATATAATAAGGGCAAGCCACACATAAGTAGAAAGACAAAAAAAATAAAGCAAATTTTTTAGAGTAATAATTCTAAAAATGCTGAAAGATTCAATGGGTTGGCTGAAGCAAAATCTTAGGACAATAATTTTAAAAAATGCTGAAAAGATTTAATGAGTTGGTTGGCAAAGATTTATTGGGTTGGTTGGCCTTTCCTTCTTTAGTTGGATTCTCCAAACTAGGAGCAGCTGAGATCGTGGGTAGGAGATTTGGAGTGGTTGCCTTGGTTGGCCTTCCTTCTTTGGCTGGATTCTCCAAACTAGGTGTAGCTGAGATCGCAGGTAGGAGATTTGGAGTTGACGCCTTGGTTGGTCTTTCCTTTTTTGGCTGGATTCTCCAAACTAGGTACGGTTGAGATCGCGAGTAGGAGATTTGGAGTCGACGCCTGCGTCATAACTAGCCACCTTATATTGATACCCAATTACGGTGCATAAATGTAACATCATGGTGTCGATATCCAGTCATGGGGCATAAGCATGATTGTGGCTTAGTTACTGAGTTTGATATTTCATTTTCTTTTATACCATGGAATTGTGGAGTATAGTTGAGTGCTTGATGAAATTACATGCCATTTATCTAACATTGGTGAAAGGTATACCGAGCAATCATATAATTAGTAAATTTCTTATTTCCTTCTCTAACTGTATGGTACTTTGCCTTTTATCTTATTACCTGATTTAAAGATATCTTGAGGGTGTGCATGTTTGGAGGGATTCCTATTGAGTTGTCAAGCTCGCATCCTTTCTTTTAATATTTTTCCAAGCAGCGGAATACTTAGTGCTATTGCGGGCTTCAGACTGCTTGAAGATCGGAAGTTATTAGATTTTGGGCTCTAGTGGAATCTTTAGGATGCATTGGATACTCTCTGGGGTTTTGAACCTTGGTGATTCAGTTGAATATTTTAGATTTTGGTTGCACGTGGATATTGATGTTCGAGGTTGTCTTCCTTGAACTTGTGGCTCGAATGTTTAATTTATGTCTGAGGACTTAGTTTTTTTATGTTCAAGTCACAATTCATTTCCTTGTTTAAAAACAATGTTGAAGTCGTCTCCTTTGTTGGTAAGCTATTCTACAAGTTCTTAAGACCTTGCATATTCCATGGAGCTAAGCTTGTGGGATATGCAATCATGTCACATGCCTAGCTTGTACAGCTAGGTTGGGCTGTGACAATAGATCTTCCACCCAAAGCTAAAAATCTGCCTTTCCATGCTGATAGTCTCTTCTTGACCTTCATGACTATGTATTGATCTTCCTTGCTGAGATTACAATCCTTCAAAGGCAGATCCAAACACTTAATAGAGAATTTCTTGACTTTACAATTCAACCAACTTGCAAAAAATTGTGACCTCTCCCAAGAATAACCCAGAACCATGAGAGAGCTTTTGTGAAAATTGATATTTAAAACTAAAAACCATTTAACATAGTAAAATACACTATTAAGACTCTGGCATGATTCTCATCTCCCTAGTAGAGGACCTGCATGCCACTAGCGCATGGTAGATTGCTCGGCCATCTCTCAGCACCAAATTACCCCCCAAATCTGAAAGAATCCCTAGCATTGCAGGTCGCTCTATTCAAGACATCAACTATCAAAACAAATAAAAGAGGAGATATCGGATCCCCATGTCGTAATCCCTTCCCACATTTAATTTCACTCAACTTCTCCAATCTAAATTAACCAATACTGCTAGTTTACTAGCGAAACAAAAATTCTTTATCCAACCCTATCTGCTTATTGCCAAACTGTCAGTCTTAATTCCTCCAGTAAATAATCTCAGTCAGCATTGTCATAAACCTTCTCAAACTTCAACAATAACACTTCTTTTTTGGTCTTTAGTGCACTAATGAGCCATCTAATGAGCAGAAGTCATGCACTCCACAAATCATTCTGTTTCTTGTGAAACCAGATAGTGGACTGTAAAAGAGATCCCAAATGATGCTATAGTTCGAAACAGTAGCAAATCCAAGAATTTTAACGATCTCTCTCTCTGTGGGTCTGCGACGCAGAACTTAGCGTATTTATATTTTTTCTTGGTATCTCAAATTCAAGAAGAGCATAATAGATAATTTAAGGCCTGGAATATGCATTCCAACAAAGCAACTAGATAGGACCATTAAAAAGAAAAAGAAGCACTGCAAGCATGCTTTCTATATTTACAACAACTACAACAACAACATAGCAAACTGTGAAAGTGAGTGGTAAAGGGCATACTTTTACTTATAGACAGCAAAAATATAGATGGATTTCCCATTCATCATTGTTCTTCCACATGAAACTAACAAATGTTGGTCCATTACCATATGCACATTCTAAATAAGAAAAAAATGGCAATTTTTTAGGACTAAAAAAAAATCGTTTCCACGGTCAAAAGAATAGCAGCTAAAAAAGTTGTTTTGGTCGATGAACCAAATAACCATTTTTTCCCTGTTTAAAACATGTGCAATTAACTATAATTACGATGGTTAAAAAAATCTAAAATGACGTCAATCTCAAATAAGATAACCGTGAACAACCAGCAAAACAGCTAATTCATCCAAAACGCTGCATTAGAACAGAAGAACAAAGAAGGGGGGAAGAAATTTTGATCGACCAGAGATAAGGGATTTGATTCTCACAGCGGTTTTCGACTCAAAAGCATGATCGTCTTCGACGTGGTAACATAGCGACGTGACATCATGATCCCCGTAGCAGTGCGGGCAGGGGAAATCCGGGCGGACCTCCTCTTCCATCTCGAAATCATCGACGCCCAGCCGATCTATCAACCCAAATTCCCAATTTTTAAAATTAAAAATAAATAAAAAATTTCAAATTTCCCATGCATAAGAACAACTCAAGATCAAAGAAAATATTCTACGAAAACATGCATAAATTACGACGCGAAGACCTGATTGGGGATTCTGGCGGTGCTGAAGCAAGTAATGCCTTTTGTCGGCGAAGAGGCGGGAGGCCCAGAGATCGGAATCCATTGATCGGAGGCCGAAGAGGATTGCAGAGCTACCGGCTCCCCAATCTACCCCGAAGAAAGGGATTCTCCCCTTATATTTCTCCTCTCTCCGTCTTCTAATCCAGATTTTTCTCAGGCTTTTAACCTAATTTCCTCGAATTCGATGGATTTCGGAACGATCCGAAACGAAGTTTTTCGCAAAGGAGAGGGAGTAGTCAGAAGTGGGAGAGGCAGGGAGAGAGAAAGCGGAGGAGAAGAAAAAAAATGGGGTTTTTAATGGTTTCCATTCGTGGGTCGTGACCGTGTGAGACGTGACGTGGCAACTTGAAGCCGGTGTCCGCTAGAATATCCATTTGTTGTCTTGAAGGTTTTAAAAAAAAACTTAATCTCTTCTCCATCTAGCCTCTCTCTCTCTCTCTCTCTCTCTCTCTCTTAAATCTTTTTTTTTCTTTTAGCTAAGACAAATCATCGGTATGACTGGCCACATGAAAAATTATCTAGTCCGTAGTTCTGTTAGCCTTTCTAAATACATATTTAGTTTGAAAAACCACACTGTCACTTATTATAATCCAAATAATTCGAAATATAAGGTATCTCTTTTACTATCATTAAAGCCTTTTTGGATCTAGCTAATCACCTATAACTCTCATTTCCTTCCCAATCGGTAATCTTCCCTCTCTTACTATTTAAAAAACAAGAAATGTGTTGCGGGTTCATTCATTGATGGCATAAATTTTGGGTTGCGAAGGTTAACAAAAGAAAGGAGTTTTAGCCCTAGGCTACCAGGGGAGACCAATCAATAGACGCCACGTTATGTGTTCTCGCTTTCTTATTCTCCTCTCCGGAGGAGGATATTGACGTCCCCGGATTTTGCATTCCCGGTGGGCGGAAACATGCTCACCGTTTGAGTCACGTCTTCTTTGATGGGGATTGGGTTTTCAGAACCTGTCGACCTTTTCTTCCCTTTTATTTTAAATAAAAATAAATGAAGCATGTTACAAATGGCAAGGGTCGTGGCGGGTCCCACTGGAGTATTGCAGCCAATTTCAGCGGTCACGAGCCTCGAGCAGGCCTGCAGAGGCAACCTAAGAACATCAATAAACCAAAGTGGTAGACCAGCTGGAATGGAGCGTTTACTTCCAATCAAATGGTTTCAAATTCGAAACGCGCAGACGTCGATTAAATTTAAAGACTAGATGCCCCACGTCTGAACACGGAATCTGGAAGCGCTACTGGTCGGCTGGTAGCCTGGGTGGTGCCAGCTGTAACGTACTCACACGGAAGGTCGGATCGGGTAACCGAGCCGGCCCACGGATAGGGAGGATATGAGTAAAACCGGCCGGGATGTCCAACACACGATCATTTCTGCCCGCATCAAACATTCTCCTGGCGGGGTGGGGGCCCAGTGGGAGCTGCTACGTAGGGATGGGCTTGTCCTTTCCTCCCCTTTTCCCTTTTTTTAAACAAAAAAATAAAAAAAATAAAAAATAAAAAATAAATATAAATATCATTATATAATTATGTGAAATTAATAATATGATAATATAATAGTTATCACGTTAAATAAAAATTCGGGGCTCTATTGGAGAGAGTAAGAGGGGGTGGGTTTGGAATAACAAATACAGTGCAAATCGTCCGATACAAGTTGGGACTCATCGTTACGAGGGTATTTTTCAAGCAAAATCGATCCCTAGAAGCTTTGCAATGGTAGCACCAAAAATTGCATGTTGGCTGCATCCAACTGAATTGATTTGTGGACTGTAAAACATTTAGAAATCATTATGACAAACTAATACTCGTTCGATGCAACTAAATAATATCTAAGCTTAGACTCAAGCAATCAATTCTTGTGCTCAAGTTATACCAAAACACGTTGAATTTCTTAGCATAGTTTGAGCTTATATGTTTTTTTGTTGTCCAAACTATGCTTATTTTACAGAAGAATGAACTAGTTGTTTGAAATATTTTGCATAAAAAATAATATATTTTTATTTTAAGAAAGCGTTATAAATGAATAGTTTATTAGAATAAAATCAGAAAATAAAAAAGAGGTTGCCTTAATCGAGGCGCGTGATATATATCATCCTAAGAACGTGATTCACCCCTTATACATAGGTCCGTGGCGATCTCGTCGTTAAGGTACAACAAATCAATTCAATCTGATCTTTCTCTAACGAATACGATTGCTGAGGAGACTTAATCCGACCGACTTCTTCAAATGCTCAGAAAGAATAGAAAAGAAAGAATAGAGGAAGAACGAAAGAAAAGAACAGTATTGTTATCTCTGTCTCTCTTAAGAAGCATAGAATTACATATGTAAGTAGAATAGATTGAGTGATTTGATACACTAGACCAGAGCCTATTTATAGTCTATGTTTGGTGATCGATACCTTGGAAATGCTGCATTGTATCGAGCATTAGACATAGTCTATAAATAGGCTCTAGGTCTAGCGCATCAAATCACTCAATCCATTCCATTCACACATATGATTCCCTGCTTTCTAAGAGAGATAGAGAATACAATACTTTTCTTTTCTTTCGTTTTTTCTCTATTCTTTCTTTTCTATTCTTTTTTGGGCATCTCAAATAGTCGGTCGAGTCAAGCATCCCCAGTGATCGTGCTCGTTAGAGGAGGATCAATCTGATTCGGGTTGTTGTACCTTGGGGACGAAATTGTCGCAAACCTATACGTCGAAGGTGAATCATATTCTTAGAATAGTGTATATCGTACGCTTCGATCCTAGCAAGCTCTTTTTAATCTTCTAATTTTATTCTAGTAGATTATTCTTTTATAATACTTTTATAAAATAAAGATATATCAGTTTTTCGGCAAAAAAAAAAAATCAATAGTTGAAAAGTTATAGCAATGCAAATTGGATCACTAATTCTCTTGATTTTAAATCAACCACCAGACATCTCTTTCTTCTCGATGGTGTTGTTGTTACTTGAGGATCATCCAAGCAAACTATTATATATCGGAGCACCTTATAAGCCGAGTTGATTGCTCTAGACACTTTTTGTATTGAGGCAGAGTGGATTAAAAATCTTATTACGGAGCTGCCTTTAGTGCCTAAGTCAGTTCTGACCATATCAATCCATTGTGATAATAAAAGCCGTAATAGAACTGATAAATTAAAAGAGTACTAACAAAAAAATGAACCGGCAGAGCCAGATTTATTATAAATTTGTAAGACAACTTAAAAAGAGTAATATTATTTTCTTAAAATTTGTCAAGTCTAGAGTTTATCTAGGAGTAGAGTCCTAGAATCATTAAGGGGGATGGGGCTTAAGCCAGTGGGCTTAAGCCCACTTTTGGTCACCAATAGTGGATACTCAACCTCTATGATTAAAAATTCTATGAAGAAGGTTCAATGTAGTAGAAACGAAACTCATTAAGTGATCATGTTAGAATATATTTTTTGGAGTATACTCCTTCCATCTTTATAATGAGTGCTCTTATACGTAGCAAAAACTTATATTAGAAAAAGTTGAGTTATACTTTTAATAAGTCTAAGACAAAAATTCTGTAGGGTATTAACTCATAAATATCCTCAGAGGACTTACCTACGTGAGAATTGTCGTATAGACCGCGACTAGGGGTTCGGGCTAACCCTAATAAAATTCTCGTAAAAAAATTAAGGTACTAAGCACAAGGTCTTTAAATGGTGCCGATCGCACACAGACCTAATTGATCCATATGGTATGTGTGATAAGTAGAATTCCGAGTCAAAGGATCTAGTTTAAAGTCTAATCCACTATGGTGCCTTCAAATGGATACTATCAATATTAAGTGAGGTTTAAATCTACAAGACACCTCACCCATTGCACAGTATAAGTTGCTCAGATATTTTTTTTTTCTTCTGAATTTAAATCTTTTATGGAAGATTGTTGACAATGCTAGTAAGATCATAATGGGTAAGCCATTTTTGAGTGAGTGTAAAATGGCAGCTAATAATTTTGCACATTTATATTTGGGGAAATGAATGATATAATTTCATAAACTAAACTTGTTTCAAGGTTAATTAGGATTATCTCGCAGCCCAACTTGCAGACTAGGACAACCTAATCATATTGGTTAGGAGTGACAAGTTTTGAGACGGACCCACCAACCTTGATGAACTCACTTAAATTACATGCATTGTGGTGGTGGTTCCTAATAATTGAGTTGGGTATGAGTTTGCTTCTTGATCACCATGGGTGGGGTAAATATTTAAGATTCTTGTTTAACTTCATATGACCTTGTGAAAAGTAAATCAGAGTAATTAGGAATGTTGCAAATTAATGATTAAAATACTAAATATATTGGAAAAAAGTGAAAGGAACATGTTTAACATTCAATACGTTTTCTTTTCTACTTTTATTTTTTTATATAAATTAATATTTTATTTGGATGCTAACCTTTTTTTTTTTCATTTTTACCATTTTTTTACTGAGATATATAATTTATAAGTGAAGTGCCAATCAAGTTATTGGGTGGGATTTGGGTACAGATTAGGTTCTTACTTTAAAATAAATTAGGTACAGGTCAAGGATTTCTTTTTCCCCCCGGACCCAACTCAAGTTTGATGTCATACAAACTTGACCTAACGAAATTCAAGTCTGATCTCATACAAACCCGACCCAGCCAAATTCTTCGCCCCCCTTCATCTCAGTTGGTGGCGGCTAAACCCAACGAACTTAAATCTTTGTTTCTCCCAATTGAGATGAAAGATCTCACAAAAATTGGAGAAAATTTAGCTAATAATATATCTAAAGTTTAACCGAAAGTTTATGTAATTCTACAACATTGAGATTGGAAATTTTTGGGTAAGAATTTGACAACATAGAGGCCAGTATGTTGCTAGACATTGGTGTATTTATCCATGGTGAAATGTAATATAAAAATAGGAAACAAAAATACCTTTATTTTGCATGGAAGGGAGTCTGATCCACGGTCAGAGTTTTTTTTGTTAGGATTCCAGCAAATTTTTAAATTTATAAAGAAACAAAGTATATAATTGTTATATTTTATTATATGTATTTTAGTAAAAAATAGCTTTTCGACAAGGTTCAAAATAAGTTTTTTGGAAAGCTCTAAAATGAAGCTTCTTCCAAAAATCTATTGTTGGCTTTCTGAAAAAGCTAAAATAATTTTTTAAAATTTCTACTAAATTTTTTTTTATTTAAAAATATTTTTGGAGAAGTAGAAAGGATTTTTTTTGGCTCCACAAAAACTTCCCAAATGGGCCTAGTAAGGTCTTATAATGTTGTCATGGCCCTAGAAAGTGGCCGGCACCGACATGTACATAAAAGGCCGATCTCAAAGAAGGGGGGGAGGGACGGGGCCTCACCTGTTTATAAAAGTTGTAGGGTTTCGTTTCCTTCCGTCTGGATCCTAGGGTTAGGGTTTTTATTTGTCGCTCTATTCTAGGGTTAGGGTTTGGGATCGTAGGCATGGCAACGGCTCAGCAGCAGGGAGGAGGAGGAGGGGGAGCGAAGAGGAAGCCGGTGTTCACGAAGGTGGACCAGCTGAAACCGGGGACGAGCGGCCACACCCTCACGGCCAAGGTGCTGAGCTCCAAGACGGTGCTCAACAAGGGCCGCGCCGCCTCCGCCAACCTCCGCCCCACGCGGATCGCCGAGTGCCTCATCGGCGACGAGACCGGTATCATCGTCTTCACTGCCCGCAACGAGCAGGGTTCGCCTCCTCTCTCTTTCTTTCATGATCGAGAAACCCTAATCTAAATTTCTGTAGATGCGTAGATCGAAAGAAGGCCTTTCTTTGAGCATTTGATTCGTCGAGATGGTCGCAAACTGTTATAATTCTCTATGGGATTTCTTGTTTGCCCAGTTAGAAATATCGATATTTTACCTGTTTGACCTTTTTATTTCCATGGATTAGAAGAATTGCTTCCTCGCCTTTAAGTCTCAATCCGAAATGTTTTTTGAATGAAATTTGATTTGTAAATTACCTTTCCGGAAGTGCTTCTAATCTGGGATTATACTGTAGATTCTAAAAGTCTTAACTTTATTTTTTTGATTTTCCTTTATTATTATTATTATTATTATTATGATTATTATTATTATTATTTGCTGGTTTTGGATGTTTTCTGGGACCATTAGGACTATCGATTTTCGGGTTTGGATCTCATTTATCCAGTTCTTAGCTTACAGCACTCTTATACATCTTGTCTCTGTTATTTTTTCAGTTTTCATAAAATTGTCTGAATAATTGGCATATAGTGAACTTGCATGTCTTGCATCTATCACGTAGATTGAGTGCAGTAGCAACCAAAAGTTTGACCTTCCCACATGGTTACTGATCATTGCAAATTTCATGCCTTGGAATCTCGAGACCAAACAGTCACATGCTCTTTCTGGTTAAGTCTGGACTATTTTAATATAAATTCCAGGACCTGTAGGATATCTTTGCCGAAAGGTCGATGCTCACTCATGCATAGTCTCTGACATTATTTTAAGATTAGGGATTTTGACAGTTAGGATCCTGTTTTGAGTTCCGATGTCAAATTTCTCAACAATTGCAGTGCATCTCTACCTGGTTTTTAAATTGGAATAAATTGGTTCTTGCTGTTTACAAACCTGTCACTGTCATTAACCATTCGTCAAAAAATGATTATTTACTCAAGATTTTTTTTGGATCCTTCCTCCATCGCCTAAAACTCCTCTGTTTGACATCTGCCTCTTCTACCTGATTGGCATCCCATACCAACTGAAAAGGGCTGATACAAGCATAGTTCAAGCCAACCAGAGCCTTCTCACCCCCTATCAGCCTAGTGGAGCTTGTGCTAGAATTGTTTTGGCGAGCCATCAAAATGGATGAAAAAGAGAGATTGGGATCGATCTGGGAAAACAAAAAATAGACAGTCCATGGAGAGGGGCGATGGAAATTTAGCCTTGCACATTTGAAAGAAAAGAGGCTAATGATAGCATTGGATTAGTGGTTGGAAGAATCATTCCATCCTCTTAGGAGAATAAGTAGGTGCTGAAAAAATAGGGACTGCCATGGCATTGAACCCAAATAAGAACCTAATCATCAGAATTCATCAAAATAATGGTTTCTGAACATGCTTTGCTTTTTGCCACTTAATAGTACGAAATTATTTTGGATTTTTGTTTTTGTTCCGGACGTTTTTAGTCGAATATGTTGTGAAACTAGAAAATACCTTTTTGGAGTAACAACAAGTAGTAATAAAAAATAATATGATTATGGAATCTGCAACAATATAAGACATCATATTACAGTGAATTACAATAATTGCTGATATTGAACCAAACTAGCGTGCATTTAGTTGGTACCTTGGTGTGTTTTAAAGGATGGGTATATAGGAATGCATATGTTATCGATGCAAAAGCATAACAAAGTCTATCTTGACAGGATCTAAAACTTTATTTCACAGCAGTTACATAACCAGCACACATCCCTTTTCAGTTCATCAAATATATGAAATATGCTCAGTGAACAATTTCAGTTCAGACTAGTTAGAACAGAAGTTACCAAACAACTATTTAGTTATCTTGTAGCCAGAATATGAGTTTATTGAGCTTATGCAATCATGCAATCATGTACTCAAATAGGTGATGTTACTAGGAGATGTGGGGTAGTGGTAACTTCAAAACAAAGTATGCAATTGGACTTCACTGTGGGGTTCTGGATTCTTTTTGGGATACAAAGCTTTCCTTTGAAAATCATTTGTCTTTTAGCTCATGATTATGGGAGTCCTCACATGACAACCTCCAGGAGTTTCGATATGTAACTGTGCAATGCTAAAGGTAAATGAATGTATATGCTCTTTTGGCAATATTAGTTGGCCACTTTAGTGTTTGGAAGGACTTGAGATACTATGGCATGTTGCAGATCATTAGTTTACTATTAGGACATTGAAATTCATTTCTTGTACTTTCCAGGTGATTTATCTCTAGGATGTGTGGCAGGATAATGAGTTATGTTGCTTCACGGAGTTATCAGTTAAATGCTTATCCATCAATTAGACAAAGCATGCCCTTGTAGTTTTCGACGTCTTATCGAATGCCCCTGAGTTGACTTTCTGAACTGACATTCTCTGTAACCCAAATTCTATAGTTATTGTATTCCTAAGGGCTTTGAAAATTTTAACTAATGAAAGAACTTGGTATACATATAGGATATGATGTAGAATTTGAGAATGTGGCTTAGCATTTTTGTAAATACCAAGCTGTACTCTGTTCTGCCATGCTTCCTCTACTTCATGGAATTGCATGATTTTTCCATGCTGGCTTTCAAGGATGACGAATCATGGGTGAGGATGGTGTTACATGTAATGAATGACAGTCCTCTTCCTAGATCCCTGCTTCAATGCTTGTTCACTGAAAGTTTTAATCTTATCGAAAATACTCAGCGGATGTACGTAATGACCCATGATATTCTATGCTGCATATCCTACTTAGGTACATAATTTATATATGCATATTAATTAAATTCTCAGAATAGAGATTCAAGTCAATTCAACAGTTTGATTTTGCTTGCTGCTATGATGTGAAATTTATTGATATGAAACTAGAACCTACTTGATTGTTGTTTTTCGCCTTGGTGAACCTTGGATGGTAGTTTGCCCCACATGCGCATACGTATGAATGTATGCAAAGGGCTATCAGCATATGCACACATGTGCGTATGCACACATATATGCATGCATGCAGTGTGCAAGAGTCTATCAGCATATGAAAGATATCTCCAGATATATCTTACTATCTGCATATGCTTTTTGTTATAACTAGATTAACTTAACTAATCCCAGAAGTTTGTGGTTCATCTGATAAACCTAGCTTTCACAAGAAAGTGACTTTGCTGAAGGGTTTTATCTTTTGACAGTTGACTTGATGAAGCCGGATGCCACTGTCATCCTCCGCAATGCAAAGATTGATATGTTCAAGGGCTCAATGAGGCTGGCTGTTGACAAATGGGGTCGTATCGAGGTTGCTGAGCCTGCTAATTTTACAGTAAAGGAGGATAACAACTTATCTCTTGTTGAGTATGAGCTCGTAAATGTCGTTGAAGAGTGAACATGGTTGTTTACCAAAGAAACAGACTGAACATGGTCGCCTAGAAGATAATTGCATTTGATGGGCAGAAGAAGGCTTGGAGCTTCCACAGCCTTTTTGAGTAGTTTTATTCTCGTCTCCCTGGTTATAGATTTGCAGGTACAAGGTTTTATTGGAAGAGAAGTTTGAGGTTATTATACAAAATCTCACTGAAGCTAGTCTGATTTTGTACTCATCAACAATTCTGTCCATGGGTTAGGGTTATTGGCTGCGTCAGTGTGGTTTATCCATTCTGTAAATTGTTTGGCCCTTGTTATTTTTCTGTGGTACATAACGGATTCTGAACTGAAAAATTAAAGAAAACTAGTTGTGGCAAAAAAATCTGTTGATTTTAATCTTTCCGTATTTCATCGCTATGTGTGTTTTTCTGCTAGGAGCATGATTTGTCGAATAGTATCTGTTCATATAGCATGCTTTATACAGATTTTTTTGATTGAAAGCATGTTTTATATATTGCCTGCTCATTAAGAACCTCGATTGAATTAGTCTTATCTACTTTTTTCCATGGTTACCTGTAATACTCATTGTGGAAGTCTATGCTCCAAGTATATTGTATATAACGTCTAGCGCATGTAACTGAGATTCTAAAATTTATGAACTGAGTTACATTTTCCTGGTCAGAGATGCTTGCTTTCCCATTTTATCCTTCACCTCAGGTAAGTGGGAACAAAATTCCGTCTTAATGCATGTCTGTTTTGATTTTTTGCTTTAATTTTCCCTTTAGGCACTTTGTAGAGTCGCAAAGGATAGACCAAAGGAATTAAATTTCACATTTGTCGCATTTATTCTATATTTCCATGTCTTAAGTTGCATCATGGATTTGTACATGCCTGCTTCCATATTTAAAGGGTACTAGTTTAGTGAACAGCGGCTTTCGTGTCTAGCCTGCATGTTAGCCCAACCATGTTGCCCGTTGCTTGTGATCTGGAACTGGAGTAGGATTTCCAGATTTCTAGTTTGTAGTTGCATGAAACTATACTAATGACCTCTTGATTGATATACATCTGTATGCTTACGCCATGTCTCACGCCTAAGACATCATGGCAAAATTTACAGGTTTATTGCTGAAGGGAAAAGATTTGAAGCTAAGTGATGAATTTTTATTTGAGAAATATTAAACAGTTAAAATTGAAAGCCTCAGCCTTTCAATGTGCTTGCTTTAGCTTCCTTTTCTTTTTGGATGTACTGCTCTAGCTTCAAGTTATGCAGGTGTTTACTTGCGGCGGATGTCATGAATGTGAATAACAATTTCTTTGCGGGTTCTAGCTGGTGGAACCCTGGAACCCAAACGAAAACCGGTCTCCCCAGAGTCTGAAGGGTCATATGGAGTCAACCAAAGTCTGCTGTACTAGAATCGGGGCTTGGACCTGTTGTTCGGTGGCATGGGTCGGTGCGGTTCTGTATCGTTCTGTTGGGTCTCTACCGACACAGTAGAGAAGGCGGAGGAGAGGAAGAATATTAGAGAGGCAAAAAAAAAAAAGAAGAGGGAGAGGAAGGTGGTGGAGGCCGGCCGGCAAGCCGTGTGAAGGAGGTGGAGGGGCTTCTTCTCTGCGGCCCTCCATCGGCTCCCTCTCCTTCCCCCACTCATCTCTCTTTCTCTTTTTTCTTCATCTTTTATTTTCTAGGTATTATTTCGTTTCAATTGTCAAACCGTCTTGATCTATTTCTGGTACAATTTGGTATATTTTGAATCGTTCAGTTTAGGATAGTTTTTGAATCGTCCAGCTTAGAACGGTTCCTCCAATTATGGAGGCAACGATTTAGGACGGTTTCAACCGGTTGGCAAAAAGGAGGCTTGCTTCCTTAATTTGGATCTGGGGAAGTCCACTAAGAAATATGACATATTAGCTCTTTTAATCTTTCAAGCATCCTTTTCTCTGGAAATAGAAGCAATCAAGATGAAGTACTACTATTCATACAAGGCAGGCTATATCCAATAACGAATGCCATGGTAGACCAGTAACGCATTTCTAATTAACCATTCCTCGACCAGATCAATCACAGCAGTTACATATCCAAGATCCCATGAATGAAAATACTGATCATACTAGTTTTGGTAAACCTATGCCCAAAGGAATTTTTGCTTCAGTGCGAGCGGTCTCCGAGGAAAATAGTCCATAATGTTAATCAGAACAGAAAAAAAAAAATGAAGGCCGTGACAACCAACTAATATTGCCTCACCGATCGGCAAAAGCACATGATGAAACAACACCAGGGGAAATGATAGCACGAATTCAAATTTTGATGGTTTATATCAGTTTACAAGGATTGAACACCTTAAGAACATGTGCTTTTCTGAAGCAGAAATCTTGACCATAATAGATGTAGCTCAGATCGAATCCCCTGTGCATTACGAGATTCTCTCCAAAGTTGAAATCGCCAATTACGAAGAATGTAGAACAGAAATAAGAAAAGGAGAAGAGATTAACTGTACTCTAAATTTGTCAAGAGTAGAGAATGGCAAAGAGGTGTCTCTCCCATGATTAATGGAGTAAATATTACGCTGTACGGACGAATCTTTGGGCTTAACCAAACCTTTCCCTTCATCCATGATTTCAGTTTCAACTAGATCCGGCAATTTGAGTAACCTATTTTAATTTTAAACCCTCATACCTCTATTAAAATAACCATTGTCTTGACTTCAACTGGTCCCAGAATGCCTGATGCTGGGACTCAGGGACTAGCTCAGATTAAAGCAATGCATAAAACAAGCCATTTGTACTTTTACATCTCCAGTATCAAGTAATCACAAGTCCCCTGACGCAATTTTACGTGTCTTGGATCATGGTGGCTGTTTTGGCTACAATAATTAGGACAGCTCTCTCTCTCACACACACGCGCACACGCACGCGCGCACAGAGAGAGAGAGAGAGAGAGAGAGAGAGAGAGAGACCCTGCACATGCACATGCAAATGATTTAAAGAACAGTTCCCACGTTTTGAGTGCCGAACCACCTCTTTGGAGAGGCGTCACAGGAGATCGATCATATTGCCCGGTAGAGCAATGGGCAGTGACTTGAAGCCTGCAATAGTGCACCAAATCCTCATGGGACCGACCGTCATGCTCATAGAATCTTGTATGGAACTCATCAGAATCTCCATCATTCCTCTAATCTTGTCAGTGTTTTGAAGAAGCATTTAGGCAGCCCTATCATAATTCAGCCACTCGTTAACAGAAGCAGCATGACATAGGAGACCTGACACCTGTTGACCAACTCATAGAAGGGCTCTTGGAACAGCCAGGCAAGGATGCAAGTTCCACAGCCAGTAATATAGTGTACAGTAATATTGGGTTAGTCCAATGGTATCCAATGATAAGTAATTGTCAATTATTTGCACTTCCCAGGTGCAAGATTACCATGAAATGCACATAATAACAGGTAATCAGAACATCCAGCTCCTCTAACAGAGCAGTCTGACCTTCTGTAACCATAACTACATATGCCATCAGCAAGCTGAATGAATACCTTCTTTGTAAAAATTTCATACGTACACAAACTAGTACCGCCAAAGCTGTCCACTAAGATCTTATAAGAAACAAGGTCGAACGACACTTGGAATTAGACTGGCGCATGATCATCCAGGGGGTAATTAGGGCCTGAAATCCTATCAAAACCTTACAAAAGATTCCTAACTAGAATGGTTGGGCCAGTTTCCGATAAGTCATTAGCCCCCATACTGATCTGGTCATTGCTATGTTCCTGCACAGTTGAGGACTGTGCACCGCTCAAGCCGTAGCACAAATTCTTCCCATTCTTCAAATCCCTTATGACTTGTTTTCATGCGCCTCAGCAACTTTGGTTGCGAAAAAACTTCATTTCAAGCGAAATTTTAAACTCGATGTTAAAAGTAACCGATTCTTATCATGTTCTGTTCGTTTCCTCACCTTAGCAGCAGCCTAAGATAGCCTTCCGCAAAATTTAGGTGAATCAACTTCTGAGAATGCTTCTTGACTTCCAAGAAGCGAGTGGTTCAGAAGAATGCGTTTCTATTCACCTGGAAACTCTTGGGGCAATTGCTTCCAACCCATTGATTGGTCTTGAGAGTATTGGACTCATAACTAATCAAATGCCCCACTACTAACTTGTACTAGAAAATAAGATTTTCCATGGAGACTTTGGCATGATCACAAAAATATTTTCAAATACTCTCAAACAACATCCACCTGTAATAGAAAGAAATTGGCCAAAAGTACCTCAAAATACAAGCTGAAGAATTCTGCAGCTACTGCCAGCAATGCATTGTCCCCGAATACTACACCTCATCCATCTACAATACAAGAACCAAACATCTAAGATCCAACTATAAGGGGCAGAAATTCAGTAAAAGTTACAGTCAAGACTACATTATCATTCCATCTTGTTGCACAAGGCTACCTTTTTATTTGCAAATGAGATCATAACAATGTTTAGCAATGAAAATAGAAAGGAAAAAGGTATGGTAAATCTCCAATCCAAGTGCTCTCCATGATGAAAAATCACAGACCTAAACAAAGAAAAAAAAGGGTCAAGAAGAATGCAAAAAACCCCAACTTAAATGCATTAAACAGAAGGCAGTTCACCATGCAAATGCTAAGATTTTTTATCACTATTATTGCTATAGTTATTATACAGAAAGCATTTCCATTCTGAAGCATGCCTGCTCATCTAGGATGAGAAATGGTTCTCCAAATAGTTCCATTAAAAGTATCAAGTTCAGATACTTCACCGGGCAAGACAAGTAGATCTATTCAAATGTACAGTGCATACATCCATATTGCCATAGATATGGTCTAGAAAGGCTCCTATAACAACATAATTGAAAACATACAACAACTTGCAACTGTCAACCAGGTTGAATGAAGTTTCATTAGGTTCTTCAGTCATTCTCACAGAGCCCTGAGCTCCTCCTCCCTATCATTGCAACACTTCATGCAACTTGTTTCCCACATCTTCACAGTTCTCCAAAACCTTCTAAACCATGCAAATCCTCTAATGAATTGGTAAATTAATCAAGCAACATAAACCCCAGTGACCTATTGGCACAAAAATTAAAAGAACCAGACGGCGAATGTGTCAAAGATAAGATCCCAATTAAATCAGTTAATAGAATTCTCCCTTGTTTGACTTAGGCCTTGTTGATGTGACAAACTGAAGGTAGGTAAGAAACAATAATAAATTCATCAATGTCGCCTACTTTTCCTTTCAAGAGTCTTCTAAATCTTCATGTCTTTGCACTTCAAGCACCTCTCACTTAAGGTCACTTATTGGATTTCAATTATTCAACTAGGTACCTTGTTAATTTATAAGTTCGAGCTGCAAGTCACCTCAAGCATAATATATGCCTTCAGATACATGACACATAATTATAATAGCACATAATCTCTGTATCATATGCTTACAAACTCAATAAGAAAGAGGGAGAGAGAAGAAAAAATTATGTCATTCTATATCTTCTAAAACTATTGGTTACATAAAATACAAACATAATTATGGTCCGAAAAGAATTGTTACAAGATAATCTTCGATCAGCAAGAGTCACAATGCCAGCAAATATTTTTCCTGTTTTTTTTTTTACATCTCATCCATTGAAATTCACGACAAGTTTTGAACATAAAAGATCATAGTTAAGGGAACATCAAAATAGACAAAATAGAGCATTTTATGGGTGCATTGAGAAAGTTCGCCAAAGCTATTTGAGTCAGTCCCTTGAATAGCTTATTGAGCTACCTTGTCGAAGACTGACAGGAGTCTGTACAGAATTTCGCCCGAATCCACTGGATATTTGTTATACGTCATCATTGCCAGCTGGTTGAATACACCAAATCAGTATATAATTTAAAGTGACAATTTGAATTAGCATTTAACGTATAAGTGCCATTTTTGCAAGCTGATGCATGGCAAACACTTTTTGTTTCAGTTTATTTAAAAAATAGTCATTCCTTTACTGAAATGTGATTGTAATAAATTATTGAAAGTACTGGAACCAAGACCCTAGTGAGATACAACAGATAACAATGTGAAACATCGATATGAATACTTTTGTTCTGCAGACTAGTTGGGATTAACACAAGGAAACAAGAGATTTCAGAAGTATTATTGTCCCTTCTGAGTACTGCACCACATCCACTACTTTTGTGGTCTATAAACATTAGAAGATGATACATGCTACCTAACATTGGGAAGTTAGACGATTTTACTAAGGCATCCACTACATTGTGGTCTACAAACATTAGAAGAAGATACATGCTACCTAACATTGGGAAGTTAGACAATTTTACTAAGAGCATATATAGCAACTGGTATAGGCCTGGCTAGAAGGAGGAAGCAAATAGCATAATTATTAACCTTACCCAAAACAACAGCAACACTAAAACTGTTGAAAAAGCCAACAGTCATAGGCAAGAGAGACTGAAACCTAAAAGGTGGTAATTTATATTCAATCAGCAAGACCAAATTTTTAAGCTATGACATCCTAGACAGCTCTAGGACATATTTGCAGGCAGATATTCACAAAGTAAGAGGAAATGCAATATAATCCAAATATTTTATAACAGAACACCCTTGCTAGTTCATATGCCTGTAGGACCTTTATAATTCGCTGAAATATTTTGCTGGAGCAACTATTATTTTTGAAGAGTATTTTAATAAGTCATCCAACTTGGCACCAGTAGAAGACAATGAAACTCTTTAATCTTTAGTTCCACTTAGAGAAATTACATGCTTGTTATGTTCAGATAATCAGTAAGCCTTTCAGTTCCAACTGTAAAATGAGAGTAGTATATCACAGTCTCTTAAACATTGATCCAGTTCCCATATTTGCTCAAAAGTAGGGCTAAAGCAATGTCTAATCAATCAATCAGTCAGCACATGTTCCTCAAAGTCTAACTCAGCCAACCTGTGATTGTGGGGCAGACCAGATAAACATGTTTGCTAGACTCCACCTAGTGTCACACGCCATCATTGCCAGCTGATCAATGCAAAAACATCAGTATGCCGTTTGATCTAATTCAGTTTAACAAAAAAAATACTGAAATCGTGATATTCCAGAAGATGATGAAGTTCACTTAACCATACCGATATGTGATATAAATCTATGTTTTAACCTATTCTTTCAAGATAATAATGCTTACAAGAATAGTAAGTGTCAAGGCTATCTAGCCAGAGCCTTTAAAGTTTTTAATAAAGGATAGTGGAAAAAATTTTAGATTGTTATGAATGTTTAGAGTTTAGACCTATGCAGATATGCCCGTCACCTTTTGAACTATGTGAACATAGACAAGCATTTTCATAGTAAATGTCACAGAAGTCTCATATCTAATGTCATAGCTCTCGCAATTGATGATGATTCTCCCACAAAAAAAGAAGCTTATACTGTGCTAATTGTATAAGATATTCATCAAACTGGCAATAACCTCAAAACATATCCATAAGCTTAGAAGCCAAGAGTGGAACAGGAGAGGGAATAAGATCTGATGAAAGGAGAAACAAAAAGATAGAAGCATTTGTAATTAGCACGGAATTTAACTTAATTTACACCAACACTAACAACTTCAACAATAGCATTCAATATTTTTGAGTTAGCATCACAAAGGAGACATGCATTTTTTTAATATTTTAGCATAGTTAGATGATGATAGTTAGGTGAAGCCTTCTGAGAGTTTGACCTACATAGCAAGCTCTATTTATGCACAAAAGCCTTGAGATATATAGTACCAACAAATTTCTAGTAAAGTATCATTCAATGTCTGAACACCTAAAGCGATAGAAGCAAACTTCCACTATTAGTACCTTTCATTTTATCTTAGACAACATTACTTTCTAGTGTTTGTGGTTTTCTCATTTTTACCCATTTGTATAGATACCCTTTAACATGAAAGTACAAATGAGAAACAACACAGATAACCTTATTGAAAGAATTTTAATGCAAGCCATGACAAAATGGGTCGGCATGGTTACTTCAATTTATGAAATTTCTACCTCAATTTTGTTAAGCATAACACAAAATCCATCTCCGCTCGTTTGATTCAAATAATTATCCTCTCATTTAAACTATTGATGAATCCAGCAATTAATGATTCCAAATGGTAGGGAATAAACCAAGTTAGTCACCTTTCTGGCTTGATCTTCATCTAGTTTCATCTTGTCCTACAAGAGGAAAAAGAAAATGTGGGTTCTTCTATCAAAACAACATGAAAGAGGAAAAGCCGAGTAGAATATTGATTATGAGAAATGAGAAAGGACACAAAAAAATTAAGAACTATGGTCGCAGCAAGAAACGTACACTGGCACCCTAGACCATAATGCTTAATAACAAGATGTCCTAGACCTCCATATCTTAATATCACACCATCAATATTGACTCTTTTGCTGTGATATAAAGACATGAAACTCCCTCATTCACCCATGAGGACTCAGATCAGTAACAGCAGAAACTTGAATAAGGTAAGCAATTAAGCATGCTGCATGCCCAGAATCTAAGCAAAACTTGCCATCATAAAAAAAAATCTCATGATCGATGACCTATGAAGAAGGCACTAAGATAGGACAAGATGAATTAAGTCATTTTTACTAGGACCATATAAAACGGTCATGCAACAACAGAAAAGTTTTCATAGCTCAATTCCGGCTGCACTTAGATTGTCAATTCACTGCTAGTGGATAATATTACAAGTAAATTAATCGTGTTGTGTGCAAGATGATGCATTGGAATCGGCGCCTCTAGAACAAATGTAGATAGTCCCAAAGAGTTTTTGAACAAGCACCACCCACCCCCTCATGCAAATACATGTTCTTAACACAAATAAATACAGGAGAATTCTCCATGTTGCCGATTGTTCTAAAGAAAAGTATTATGTAAAGCATGAGATTTGTCCTTGACATTACAAACTTATTTCCGTCTTGTGCAGTGAGGGTAAATATTCAACACCTTCAGATCCATGCCACTAATGTTACAACCATCTTAAGCCTGTCCCCATATTCTTGTTCTTAATATTTTTTTCCAAAGCATGAGATTTTTCACCTTTTCTTTGTTGATAATAAGGATTGTTACATTTTATTTGTCACAGGGTCAGCTACAATCCCTTGAGTGAGGAGAAACGGAGATATTGTGCCGTTAATAGTCCATTAATGAATTTTTGAGAGGGATATCAAAACTCAAAAGAGGGGGGGGGGGGGGGGGGGGAGGTTCGACGATTAGGTGGAGGTGCATTTTAAGCTCCCTCTCTCTAGACTGTGTTTCTTTGTGTGTTTTTTTTCCCTTGAAGCAAATCGCATATGGATTACTGCACTTCTAAGCAGTCAAAGCATGGCCTTTTATAAGGTTCTTATTTGGATAAGGACAAAATGAAGGATATATAAATGGGACACAGGGTCAATGGCAAGAAAAAGGAAGAAATCTCAACATAGAATAGCTTACGGTTTCAACTCCTCTGTTTAAAAAGGGCAGATATGGGCGGTAAATTTTCCCAATATTTTTCTAAAAAAGGCCAGCAGCAATTTCAGAAAGTTAATAACTGCAGATATGCCTTCTCGGACTTGAATAATATAATGGCTAGTGGAAGCGACTCCCTCCAAGGGTTTTCATCCTTTTCTTAGCAGGATATGCTTCCGATTACAGGATCCTTGTCCTAGGTCAAAAAACACTTAACACTATCCCTTCAACCAATCATATGCTTTTGTTTCTCAAAAAGATAAGATGTGTTTGTTTAATTTTTCAATGGCAAAGTCTCATATGGAAGGGAGAGTTTAATTGGCTGAAGGAACATAGCACATGGAAACCATACAAATTAAAAAAATCCAATCAACCAAATGAATCATTCACATATCTATTCCCCCCTCCCCCCCCCCCCCCCCACAAAAAAAAAAAAAGCCCGCGGCCCCTGTTACTCCTTATATTTTCAACTCTGGCCAACATAAATTGCAATTATCCATCTAGATCTTACGATGATGCTCAAGGCTTCTTCCGGGGGAAACCAAACCTCTCAAAAATATAATACCGGAGACTTTCTCTCGTAGCAAAAACCATCGTCTCCCTTGCTTCAATGATAAGCTATTCATAACTGAAAATTCCTCAAATTTTAAGCCGAAGCCTAAAGAGACAATTTTTCCACAATAAATCTAAACGCCATTCTCCCACTCCTAAACCAAAAAGGGGAGAAAAACGTTTTTGAGCCAAATAAATGAGGCACAATTAATCCATAATGCAAAAAAGGCATATCAAAACCAAAAAACATCAAGTGAGCGAAGCAATACAAATCGATTGGATCTACAGTGCTAGATATCCCATCATTAACCACAGTAATTAACCAAAAGAATGCATTTTTTGTTTTCAGAAGGGCGTCGATACCTTCAGAGAGCCAACCGTATCCTCTAAGGGAAATGGTGAGCATCGAAGTCATCAGCGCCGAGGCGGTCGCGCTGTGCTTCGGCAGCAGCGATTCCACGGCGAAGCTCATCTCGACCGGAGACCTGCAAAAATATTCAAGAAAAAGAAAAGAATCAATAGAGAAGAAACCTTAAGGGAATGGCAACCACTCTCTCTATGTCTCTTGCCGCTACCTGAGGAAGCGAGGGGCGGCGGGCCGGAGGCGGAAGAGGGGAGGGCGGGAGGAGGCTCTGGTCTCGGAGGCGACCCTCGCAGCGGCCGTGCGGAGGGAGGAGGAGCGGAGGACCGACCGGGCGGCGGCGGCGGCCATGGAGGGCAGCGGATCCGGGGTCCTTCTTGCTCTCGTTGTTATAGAGGGAGAGCGGCGAGGTATCGCGCACGGTGGGGAGCGATGGCTAAAACCCTACATGAACCGGGATCCCACGATCGGGCCGCAAGAACACCAGCTATCAGCCCATAATACATGGTGAATCGTTATGTGGGCCGACATGGACCGGGCGTGCCGCAGCCTATGGGCCGAGTTACAAATAGTATTCTCTCATGGCCTAACTATTGAGTTCACAATGGGAGTGATCTTGAAGATCGTTCCAGATTTTGATTGCAAGCTGTTGGTTTTATTTGTAGACAAATTACATCTATTTAAATATGTTTCGTTAGATGAGTTAGAAAATAAAGTATGATAGATTTATTCTCTAATTAATCCTTCAAGAAGTTGTAGTTGTGTTATAGAACGGAAGATTAAGTTTTCTGCCAAGCTCACGACTCCACTGTGGCGACAAAACACAAATATTAGGATCAAATTTCTTTCCTTTAACATAAAATTAATTGCATTGAATAATATATATTTGAGTAATTATTTCATAATAAGTAAAATTATTTCTACAATATCTATGCTATGATGTTTTAATTTTCGTTTTGATTTTATAATATTTAATGATTTTTTCCAGCCAGTTATGAATAATTTTGCTTACGAAGTTATGCATGATTGAAAGTTGGATAAATCTTCACCAAAAAACTGGATAAATCACGCAATAGCAATTTTAATTGACATACTCCATTTCGTGATAGAAGAAGCATTTTTTGGTCACCGTACATCACTTGTATATATTATTAGAAGCTATAAATAAATGAAAATTCAATAGCTCCTGTATTTTCTCAAATAAATAATTTAAATTCAATCAAGGGCCTCTCCTGTATTTTCTCAAAATAAATAATTTAAAATTCAATCAAGGACCTCTCCCGTATTTTCTCAAAACAAATAATTTAAAATTCAACCAAGGGCCTATATGAAAGGTTGCATACATGAATAGAAGAGCTGGAAGCCAAAGAGTTTGCTCTAGAAGTCATGATGGAGACTAATTATTTACTATGCATAGGACCCATACATATTTTTTTAGCATTCCGTGTCCAACCTGTATCAATTTTAGTCAAGTAGCACACATAGAGTTCCCACTCCAACATAGTCCTAACCATGTCCTCAATATATTTCCCTCATAATTTTGCAATTTTTGATGAGTTCCATATTTTTGAATTATATAATTGGAGACCTTTCATGACTATATTCCTCTCTCTCTTTGGTTTTTTCAAAAAGAAAAATTTGTATTAGAAAAGTTAAAATATATGATTCTAAGTGAGGTTGCAAATAACTGGAGGAAGACTACAATGGTTGGAGCTCCTTTAGATATCTGTAGCTAATACTTCCACTCCTTTGTACTCTTTACTTACTTTTGATTTGGCTGGATGTACTCATGTTAAAGCTATATGAATTACCGTTTTCAAAAAAAAAAAAAGAAGAAGAAGATTACAATGATATATAAATATCTAAGGTATATCCAATGCATGGATAGTACATATTAGACTAAACCGCATAATAAGATTATGTGGGAAGACATCCACTCTACACATCAATAGCAATCCCATACGAGCATCATAAAATAAAGACAAAACATTACATACGCATCATAATAACCATCTAATGTTCATCTTGCTTCAATGTCGTGCCATCACTTTCCATCCGATTAACTCCTAAATAATCTCTCATGGAACATAGTCCTCCTGACTCTCCTGGTTCACCTGGTTGTTTTGGTATTCCATTGCATTGTTGTATCCACTAGCATTCCCATTCCCATAGACTCCATTTCCGTACTTACCAGCCCTCACGCCGGCTTCAGGATTCCCCCTGGTTGGGTATGTGCCGTAATGATTCCGGTTTCTCTCGCCATTAACATCGTAGAAGTACCTCCCATTCTCTAAGAATCTTGTGTCGCTCATGCCGTATTGCTTGTTGTCTACGTAGTTGTTGTACTGCTTGGTCTCATAGCTTCTGCTATTGAACTCCTCGTTGGAGAACTTTGACGGACTGTTGTTGGCGTTGTTGAAGTGGTTGCCGTAGTTGTATCCACCATTGTCGTAGCTTTCGCTGGCGAGCTCGGCGTCGGGGAAGCTGGAGGGGAAGGTATTGGCATTGGGACGGGCATTGTTGTTACTGTAGTAGTTATTATTGTTGTAGTAATTGGTTGCGGTAGTTGGTGTGAATTGCTCCTGGCCATGGCCATAGAGACCATAGCCACGACCACTCAGGCCTCGGACTGGAGGAATCGTCCGAGGCTCCTCCGTTTTGACGGCAGGGGTCTCTTCGGTGATGCGGGTGGCTTCCTTGGGGTCCTCGGGGCGTGTGGTCTTCATGAAGAATCGGCTCTCTCTAGCATGGATTCTGAGAGAAGATGAGGCAAGGAAGAGGAGGAAGACGAGGGAGAGTTTGTTGAGGAGGAAGGCCATGATTGCTAGAGAGAGAGAGAGAGAGAGAGAGGGTTGTCGTGGTGATGGAGAGGTTTTGATCCCCCTCATATATATATATATATATATAGCGGGATACAATCCAACTGGTTCGTCTCAAGCATATGGAATAGACGTGTATACAGATGCGAGGTTGCGTTTTAGGTCTTGAGGCAGTAAAATGAGATGGCCGAGTGATGATGCGGGGATTGTGGGAGCCGTGGGGCAAGCATGATGGCATCTTGAGCACGCTGCATGCATGTGCTCTCAGGCCGGGGCATCCACAACAAAAAGTCTTCAGCTAGACGTAGAAAAGAAATTTGGAAAAATAAAAAAGAAAAAGGAGAACAAAACAAATAGTCAGGAAATACTACAATTAAAATGTGAAGGAGAGCCTGTTTCGACGCATCAACTATTTCTGAATGAACTACAACCGGCCAATGATTCCTATATCAGCCTTTCTCCTATGCTTTCGGAGAATGCGTTGCCAAATGGAGTTGATTCATGGAGAGTGGGGCGCAGTTCGGGGCTATATATCTTGGCCGCATGTAATCTTCGCAACTAGATTAGTCACAATACACGAGTTCTTCAGCTGGTCAAGAGTCGAGACACACCGTATTACGGAGCCAACTAAGAGCCGGGTAAGCTCACTAAATGGGTTGGTCAACGTGGGTCCCAAACTGGAGTGCTGGAAACCTGAACCTGATCTCAATTTTGATTCAATCAGACCGACCCATTTGTGGTTGACGAGGTGCTTCCGGTCTCTACGCCGCGTTCCTCCATCGGTCTATGGACAGCTTTACATCAGCGCCGTGACCAGCGGCGAGTGGTTTGGTATTCTTCGGTGCACAAGAATGGTTTGGTATCGAAACAGGGGTAAAGCAAGGATGGAGGCCATCGCACCTTTCCTTTCCGATTTGTCGGCAAAACGTCATTATTTTGGCTATCATGATGGGAGTGGAAGGCGCATGCAGTGGGAATCCTGGCTACCCGCTTCGGCGGATCTAACCCAAGTCCGGCTGAAAATGGCTGGCTTGGGCAATCTTCTGCCTGCAGTGGATTATGACAGCATTAGCACAAAGTCCATCGATGTGGCTCAAATCGATTTCAGGAAAAAATGGCTTAGCCTATCCATCCATCTATTTATTTTAACATGTGGATCATGGCAACAGGGGGCCAGGTAGTGTCAAGGTCCGGTGATGTGGCTGAAATCGACCGCAGGAAACAATTGGCCTAGGCTAGCAATTTACATATTGATCCATTATCACAACTGGATTATAAACACATTAGCGCAAGGAGCCCCTTAGAAAACAATTTGGCTCGGCCTGTCTGCCATTATGATAACTTTAGCACAAGAAGGAGGAGGTCAGCAGGCCTTCCTTATCATCTCCCAGAGAGGAATTTTGTTGCAATTCTTTAAACAGCGGAGAGATGACTGGCCATAGAGGTAATGCACCATCTGAGAATGTCAGTAGCAAACTGTATTATTGTAATTGAACCAGGATTTATCAACCATGTCACCTAAATTAAATAAACACGATAGCAGATGGGAAGTCCTCTAGATACTTAATAGGACCCTTTGCAAATTTGATACTCCTCTGACGAGGAAATCCCTTCGTCAATAGTCCCAAAACAGAGAATGGCTCATGGGATACGACTTACCTGTGAAGCGAAAGAATTCAGTACTCTAAAAAGGAATTACACACAAAAGTAGGCCCTGCTTGAATGCCGGAAAATTTCATCAGTCTGATAAGAAATTCCCTGCGGTGTTTCAACAGGGTTTTCTATTAAAATTCGATGAGCAGTTTTGAGAGATTTCTGGGCGACAACCAATTCCTAGATTGTAGGAACACGGCAAAAATCACTTTGGAAAGAGAATGAGTTATCCGTGAAAACAAGGAATTAATTGCTCCGTGACAACTCCGATCTCTTTTAAGTGGACCCAGTTTCATCATAATGTTTGAGATAGAACCCTATCAGGGAAATTTATTGAGCTGATGAGATCTCCCGATATCTTAACAAGACTGTAGAATTGGTAATTCCTTCAATCGATAAATTGCAACAAACATATTTCGAAAGAGAAATTAATGCCACCAAGAGCATGCAAGTGATAATGGGGAATCACCACATTAAGGAGATTGCAGTGCATCCTTGGCTCTGCACCTTGATGAAGAGTATTAACATCCATTGATCGTGTGTATGTCCCTGAGAATGATGTAATTAAAATGGACACCTGCAAGGTTCAATTCCCCATGTCTGATGTGCGTATTCTCCAACTGTTCTATCACTGCTGAACCTTCCAGAGCCAGCAGTGCTGAGAATGCTCATTTTTGTCCACCTCTCTTGATCAACAAATGCCTTGTCAGCTGCTGCCTGCTGTATGTCCACAGGGTTATATATGCCATCTATTAATGAAGTATATCATTTTGCAAGATAGTACTTAAGGCAAAGAAAAGGACCTGGGCCTCTAGGTAGCTTGCAAAATCATTTCCCAGGAGATAGAAGTCACCACCCCCTTCAATAGAGTCGCATAGAGATTTGAAGTAATCTTCATAGTCAAAGTAGCCATCACGAACCATCCTAAACATATTTGACTAGAATACAGTGAAACATGTTTGTATGTTCAGCAACAGAAATCAGTAAATAAACATAATGAACATGAGGCAGCATCTTCAGCACAAGAGTACAACAGCTACTGGTAATATACACTGACCCCTTTAATGAGAAAAGGATAGGAACATGCACTGCACATGGTTTACTCAAGAGGAAGGCGCATTAGATGTTAGGCCATGATCGCTTCAGTAATGCTTATTCGAGTAAATCAGATATATATGCTCCCCATTTTAATTTATGTGCTTCCTCCTCTTTTATGGTCATTTATTAGATAGTGAATATAGGGGGGTTGTAACATTTATTAAAGAAGAGTGCGAAATAGATGTTAGATTCAAGTTTGAGTACCACAATCAAGGTTCGACTCTTCAAATTATTTAACACGCATAACATTCTTAGTGCAATAGGGACTGGATATATATCACTTACAATCTCCAAAAAATTTTCTCCCTAAATTCCATGATCAACAAACCAAGATTCTTAGCAAGCTCACTCATCATCTTCTGCTTATCTCATCTTGGAGATTTGGAGAAACACTAGAACATGTTCCACATACTAAAGAGGGCAGGTGTTGCTTGGCAAAACCTCTTAGTACCTCCTTCCTCCACTTATCATCTTTCTCCATTCTTTTTCACTACCCCTATATATTCTATCATGTGCTAACCCAACTGAATTTTGATGGTTATAGTATGCAAGAGAGTGATCCATTCATATTGAAGATAAGGATTGTTTTTCATGTGATCTCATATTGATATTGCAGATTAGGTTTGTCTTTCACATGCTCTTTTTCCTTGGAAAATTAATAATCATAAGGGACTGGATTATTTGCTAAATCTTACATGTTTACTACTTTTGCTTTTCAATTTCTGGGTTTGAGTTAAGGTCTTCTTCTCAGTTATTCCTTGGCTTGTGATTGTTTTTGGCATTAGGGTATAAGTTTTGCTTTAACTTGCAACAGATTGTTAAAGACACCATGATCTAGGTGATTTGCATATGGGTTATATAATTATATAGATACAGTGATTCTTATACATTTTACTTTATCACAAAAATGAATTTTTCTCTGTTTTAGGATGTGCAAGTTTTGGGATAAGGACTGTAGGTTAAGGTCATGACGTGGAAAAGATGGAGAAATAACAAAATGGCATCATTGGTGTAAAGTGCTACCGGAAAATCTGCTTCTGTCCTATAATATTAGTCTACCCTCAACTGTACACAGTGATGGGTTGGATGTTAATCTAGTCAGGCATGAACAGACCTCTAAACAACCTATTGGGTCTTAAAACTAATATTGAGTAGCTAAAGCCTCCCAAGCTTTAAACTAATTGGCTGGATCCAAATTTCAGACCCTAAATAATGTTTAAATTTGGATCAAGAAAAATTTTTGATTCAAGCTTACCCATTCATAGCCCCAGGCTTGTAGAAATATCTAGTTGCTAAATGTTTCTGCTAGGTATATAAAGAAAAGTAATTAAATTCCAACATAGAATTTTCAAGATTTTAACAAAAACATAACAAAATGGAATCAAAGATTGTGCTCTCAATATAGTTGAAAATCTAATGGACAAGCCATACCATCAGAATAATAAGAAAAATAATACATCTTACAGACTCACTTGAGAGCACGAGCAAATTGAAGTGGCATTCCATGATTTTGAGCCTTCTCGCGCAATTTGGGGACTTCATGAACTTTGGCACCGAATAGAAACTAAAGAAAGAAAGTTACATACAATGGGAAAATTGTCATGGTTGCTGAACTCTTGAACTGGCAATTCAAAAATCATGATTGCTTCTGGAAGGCTAGTAAACATGGTAACATTTTTCTTTTTTAAAAAATGGGCATACTTGTTCTTAGATACTAATAAATTGCAAAGTTGGGCAACAAAACCCAAAAATGTGATCCTAAAGTTCTATTGATGATCTTAACATTTCAATAGAAGTTGGAGTGCTGCATTAAAGGAAAAAAAACCTCCATATTACATGACAATCTAACAAAGCATATGATTCTCAACACTCCTAATTGATATCAAGCTATGTGGATCCATGTACTTACCATATTATCCTCTCCTATTTCTTCAATGATTTCAATAGTGGCCCCATCAGCTGTAGCCAAAAGTAAACATCCATTCATTAAAAATTTCATGCTGCCAGTTCCAGAGGCTTCATGACCTGCTGTACTGCAAGAAAATGAGATTCACAATCTATTAAAATGGGAAAAGAACACTACATGAAACTAATATTGTACTAAATTTACAGAACTTTGATTCTGCTGTGTTTAGAATGCTAATCTGGATCAATCTTTACAGCAAGTCCTTGCTGAAAAATAAGGATTTAAGTGCTGCTGGCACAGGGAGTGTGCTGGCTAGCGGCTGGCTCTTGGCACATGGCATGTCATGTTGACACATGGCATGCCGGCATGCAGAGTGCATGGCTACACTTGCACTGGCATGCATTTCATGGTATAGGGGCACAGTATTTTTTGGTTTTCCTTGTTTGATATTTTAAACTTCTTCCTAGTTCCAACGAAGAGTTGTTTCATGCATTAAAACAATCTTTTAAATGTTTACCCAGTATCATACAATCAAAAGCATGGGCATGCTATGCCTGCTAAATATAGTGCAATAAGAATTCTTGATTAAAATAGATATTGATTATTCATAAAATTTTGGATGAAGAATATCTGGACATGAAGATTTGTAAAGAATAAGCCAATAAGGTATGCATGCATGATGAAGCACTGTATGTTAGTCTCATTTCAGATGAAAAGGATTTGGAGATTAAGAGATAAGGCCATATTTACTGGACCCTTAGGTCTTGGCAGTGTTTTCCTATGATAAAAGTTATCATCTTTAAGATTTCAGAAATTTGCTAATATTTAGAATTCGCTAAATAGACTCCAACCCAAAATATAAAATTTAATTTTGAGTACGAAAGTTGACTGCCCTGTACCACTTAATTGAGGAGCTTGGATGACTAATAGAGCACCCCAGAACATGGAAACAAAAAAAAAGAGGTGAAGCAATAGAGATTTTCAACCTGATGTGTTGTGAAATGTCACTTCCTGGAATTACTAGTTCAGCAACAGAGACGTTGTAATCAGGAATAAAAACCTGCACATTTGCAAAATATATCTTCTCCAATCATAAAAAATCTAAAATATGAAAAAAGAAATGATGAAAGCTTTCTTGATCAGTACTACTCATGCACAATAAGTACTAAGTATAATGTCCTCTGAGTTCAGGGTTTTTTTTCTTTAATAAAGAGCATGAAATAAAATGAATTTGAGTTGATACATTCTAGTGAAACTTTGTTGGTGCAAGATACAGCAGCTCTTACAACAATATCAGAATCATTATTGATTCTAGTGAACCAGCTTCATGCAAAAGGATTCATTGGAAGCTACGTCTCATTAATATCTAACCTAAATACACTAGTAAGCTTAAAAGAAGTGTCTGGCTGGAACTAATGACAGCAATTCTTAGGGTCATACCAATTTCAAAAGATCACCAATGTCAGAATCATTATTGATTGTTTCTCCAACAGCATGGCACAATTTAATTATCTTCTTCGCCATTTTATAACCAGGGGCAGCCTTTCCTCCAATTATACAGACACGGGGTACAACTTTCCTTCTATCACTTTCCTTCATGTTCTGCGATGGTACAATGAGAAAAAAGCTCATCAAAGCACAGAAAATAAATGTAGAATTCATATAGAAGGAAAAGCAATGGAAGGCCAATATAAGAGGATTAGAAAAAGCCTGATGGACTATGGACACTCAAAGGCAACTGCAGATGAATGAAATAGGACTTGATGCAACAGTTAGTGTGGGGATAAACAAATGAGATGGTGAAAAAATTAGCAAATTTCATAAGTATAATCAGGACAACAGATTTGGCAATTTGGGATCTCATCTGTGTATACCTTGCGAAAATTGACATGTCATTGCCATATGTTAGATTGCTGATAAATTTTAATAATGTCTGAATCATGCAATGAATTTAATGACGGCCGTATGCCATTCAATCAATAATCCTAAGTTTTCAAATATCATAAAAGTTGTAAATTCTTATAATGCTAAGAAAGAAAATAAAATCTATTATAATCTAAGCATTTAGAAAGGTTTAAGGAACTGTCAATACCAACTTGGTACATGCTGGACCAACTGAGCAAACCTAACTGAACTACTAGTTTCTGAACCTGTACTGTCCAGAATTGCATGGTGTTGCTTTGTACTGAGCTTAAAGGTGTTTTCACACTTCCTCTTTTTTTTCCTGGTTCTGTGCCACAACAATGTTGGCATGTGGCTTGTCAGTACAATACATACCATGACACATGCCATATCAGCCAATGACCAACACAGTGACCTACACCAGCTTTTGAATCCTTGCGTTAAGATTTTTTATGACAAATTATATCTTTATCTTGCAACCCATGTCTGAAAACTCAGCGTCGGTATTGGATATGGCCAGGTCTGTGGAATTTCACTTTCCGCAGTTTCGATGTTTGCAGAAGTTTCCTCCAAAGTTTCAGAGTTTTGGTAAAAAAATAAAAAAAAAAAAAGAAGAAGAAAAACAAAAGAAACCAAGAAATGTTATTGAACATATTTTAGTGTTTTAATTTATATAACTTGTATGGTTGCTGCAATTTTAGGCTAGAGTCGTTGCATTTAAATGAATATATGTCTGTGGCAGTGTGTGTATAATTCATTCTTGAACTACAATTGTTTGAAAAATATTATATTTCATTTTTAGTTGAACTAATAAATATATTGAGTTTGTGTTTTCTAACGTTATTTTGTTTAAGTGGCTATTTAATAAAATGCATGTAGTTGCAAATGTTTCATTCTTGAACTACAATTGTTTGAAAAATATTATATTTCATTTTAGGTGAACTAATAAATATATTAAGTTTTTGATTTCTAATGTTATTTTGTTTAAGCGGCTATTTAATAAAATGCATGTAGTTGCAAATGTTATATTTGTTTTACAATATTGCTTATGTAGGAAAGTTGTAAGTTTATTTTTACCATTTCTGCTTTCTTCTCTTCTACTCTACCTATTTATTTATTTACTATTTATTATTTTATAAAGCCTTGTTCATTTTGTTGCCAAGTCAGCTTTTTGAAGGTTAGTAGCTGGAGTCCTCTACAAAAGTTGCCAAGCCCACTCAGAATCTTCTTCCCGCATCAACACCTGCTTCCCCAATCCTAAATTGAGAATTTTTATTGCTAAAAGCAGTATTATCAAAACCAATTGAAGTTCAATAATGTAGATTACTTAATCAGCAGTATTCTAAATCAAATTAGTGAACACATGCGTAATTCCTTTCTTTAACTTGGAATAATGAATGGTAAATTTTCATCATTTATTATATTGCATATTAGTCTATTTAGATGATTGTTTGGTGCTTCCACAATTTAAATCTTTCTAGAATTCTACTTCCCCAATCATGCATCAGATTTAGAGTGGAATCTGAGGCAAAGTCTAAATCTCATTTAGGTAATGTTTGATGCATTGGATTCCACATTTAAATCATTTTAGGATTGTTGCAGCAAATGCACCAAAATAAGATTGCTAGCACATAAGTGCATTTACTCGAGCAATCATATTTTGGTTATATTTGTTGCAACAATCTCTCCTGGACCACAATAAACCAAAAGATATAATTATCATAGATTGGCTAGTACTTGCTAATTTGGCTGACTTGCTAAACACACATTGGCTGAATGCTACAATGTAGATGAAATAAGGTTCAAGACATTCAACAATTTGCTAATCTTAGACCGTGCAATATGTTTGGAGTCTTTGGACAGCTAAACACTTCTGTTCATCTAAGCACTTAAGGAGCACTTCCTGCATCATATAGCATGAAGAAAGACTGAAGAACAATATGAGATGACCAACAAAATGCACCAGATCAAATGAGCTGGAGCTATTTTCCTTGCAAACCGACTCATATTCTAAAGATTGCTGCAGTTGCCAAACCTCAACTCAGAAGAAACACAGATGGCTATTCAGAAACCACATGACTTATGACACATCAAGGACGTTATCCAGATCAAACCTAAAAAGGTTATATAAGAATACATTGTGTAGCATGCAGAGTACATACAAGATTGGACCGTTCTGTTCATAAATTAATTGCAAAACAAATTCCCGGAACAAGGAAAATGGGAATTATTGACCTTTATACAATCATATCGATATATGATGCCAAGAATATTAAGCAACTGTCTTTTGTACTCATGGATACGCTTGATCTGTACATCAAACATCGCATCTGGGCTGACCTGCAAGAAAAATGATCTGCTAGGATGTAAGATGAAAGATTAAGCTTCCTCCAAATACAGTTCCAGTACCAGGGGAATTTGTATGCAAACCTTCATGCCAGTCATTGCTTCAATAAACTCAGCGAGCCTAATTTTGTTGATCCTACGGACCTGAAAAGTGCAACTCATTCACAATTAACTCAATTTATCCCGTACCATATTAGTCATAACATAATGTACAAGTGACAAGATATATTGACCATTTTCCATTCTTGTTGGAGTTCTGCATCCACTGCATGATCTCGCAGTCCCATTAAGAGGTCCATATCACGGATCCAAGCATCCGTTCCAAGCCATTTTGAGATAAGACCACATAAACCAGGATTGCTAACTACAAGCCACCGACGCTGAAAATATATGATTTTGTTTTTATAAAAGGTCAGATGATTACAAAATGTTAATTTCTCACAATTCACTTTATAGTTACCACACACAAAACCAGGAAAAAGCAAATTGTTCTACAGAATTTCCTAATTGAAGACAAAAGCCTAGGAAAACATAGTTGTTAGCATAATCATATTTCAAATCTAGCTTTATATAGGACCATGCAACAAAACTAAACTTTTGCTTTGAACTCTTAGCAAATACATAAATGCAATTAAAGTTATTGGAGAAGACACTGGCTAATTTAGTATGAAAAGACACAATCATCTTATAACTGAAGTTCTTGTGAAAGAAGCAAAGATGGAAGTAGTACTAAATCAAGAACCGAATAGTATGTGTTCATTGTTTAAACTTTCAACATGTGTATCTACAGAGTTATAGAATAGTAAAACAGCTGAAATCTCTCTTTGTTCATATGTTCGAGACATGTCGAGCACATCGTGGAGACTGGAGACCATTAACCAAAAGATGCAAGCTATCACAATGTAATGTAAATGAATCTATTTCCTTGTTTCAAATCCATATAATCTTATTCTTAAATAGATGGGAAAAAACCACCTTAAGAAATCTATGGATTTATGATCAAGTTGGATAGTTCAAGACTTCAAGTGATAGTAGATAAAATTTTAAAATCTCTAGATTCTTTGAAACAATCATGTAATTACATGTTTATGATATTTTTTAACTACACCCATGAATTAATGTTGATTTCTTATTTAAAAATCATGATAGTGTCTTATAAAACAAGCTAAAGATAATGGAATAAATATCTAAGAGCATATATTTGCCGACCTAACTCCTTGTTATCTTCTTATCATTTGTCTCACTATATGTAACCTTTCTTGTGGATTTCCTATAGCATCATTTTATGTTAAAGAATGACTTTAATGTTTAATCTGATTTATTAGGCATGTTATTGTCATTTGGAATGTTTTACCTGTTTAAATTTGTCAAACATTTTATTTTGACCTTTATAGGACACAATTATCTTGATGCAGTGGCAGAGATATATTTAGAATAGACAGACATGTTTTTCATTTATCTTCGTGGAAATTTCACAAGCTTGCAAGTTGCAGTAACAAGTATTGTCATAATTGTGACATTCATATTTTTGAACTAAACGATAACAGCACATACTGTATTCTCCTCATTTCATGAACTTGGAAACATAAGTTGGAGAATGAATGATTTTGAATCTTCATTACTTTGGCTATCCATGGAGTCACTACAAGTTGGATTGCTGAGATGAATGGACATCAATCAAGAGTCCCTATCATGGTATGCCAAACGGAGCCGAATCATTCAGTTCACCCCATAGCGAACCGAACCAGTGCAGAGTTGGGACGATTCCACCCATTTTTTTGGTAAATGGCGAGATCCTCTCCGAACTAGGCAGTTCGGAGTGGTTCGCACTGGTTTGAACCGGTTCGGCCTCCCTCCTTTCCAATAATACAGGCTAAGGGTCCCTTTCGTGAATGTTGACACGACCCCCCGTTCGTGAACTCGGGTCGGGGGTGTGACAGAATGATATCAGAGCAGACCAGGCTCATAATCTATGTGCACTAGAAGACACCGCGACACGAATCCATTAAGGCTAACCATGGGCCAATCGTGGTTCTTATGATTAGATTTGAATAGATTTGAACCCTTAGTCTGATGAGGACGGGCTTAAATAGGAGGGAGTATGTGAGGACTCGTGCGGGCGTGTGTTTAGTCCCACATCAGTTATTCGTTGGATGGATCTTGGGTACGTATACATACAGAATCAAGAAACCCAAATAATACCTTCCGACTAGCCTTTTTGGGTGAGTTCCTAGGTTGTTACAAATAGTATCAGAGCGAACTCGGCCCATAGCTTATATAGACCAGGGGGCATTGCAGCATGAGTTATGGAGGCTGACACGGGCCGATCGTGGTGCTTTAATTAGAATTGAATAAATTTGAACCCTTAGCCTGACGAGGACGTTGGAGCTTGAACGAGGGGAGTATGTAAGGATCCGTGCGGGCGTATGTTTAGTCCCTGTTGCGCAAAACACAGGATCCAAACAGCGGATAGAACAATGCACAGAATTGAGAGAGGAAGAGAAAGAGGAAGAGAACACAGGTATTTACGTGGTTCGGCAATGTGCCTATGTCCATAGGAGCGAAACGGTTGTATCTTTCACTATCTCTCAAATAATAAGGGTTACAAGATATTTATAGTTAAACCCTAGCCCCAGAGTCTCAATCCTTATCAGCATCCCTGTTAGAATAAAACAGTACATAATTATCCCAAAGATAAACATATCACGTCGCTCCGCTCCGCTCCGTTAGAATACCAGTGAACCACTCAAATAAGAATACCACTTAATATGAACCACTTACTCTAACAATCTCCACCTTTGCGAATATTCACCCCTTAGGAGAAAAGAAAACCTGGGACACCACTTGACGCTGATGGGTTGGAACACCTCCCTAGCACCTAGAGATGTTAACCAAGTCTAAGCAATGCTTGAACTTGTCTGCAGTAACGGGTTTTGTCAACAGTGTCTGCTGCATGTTTAGAAGTGTGAATTTTTTTAAGCAATATGTCACCGGAAGAAACCAACTCTTTGATCTTGTGATACCTCACATTTATATGCTTGGTTCTCGCATGATACACTTGGTTCTTCACCAAATAGACGCACTCTGACTGTCACAATACAACTGAACTCCACCTTGCTGAACACCCAGCTCCTTGACTAATCCCATCAACCATAGTGCTTTCTTGGCAGCCTCAGCTACTGCCATATACTCTGACTCAGTCGTAGATAATGCAACTAGAGACTGAACCATGGACCTCCAACTGATAGGCCCTCCTGCAAGAGTAAATACATAGCCTGTAGTTGACCTCCTGTCATCCAAGTGTCCTGCATAATCTGCATCAACATACCCCACGATTGAAGGATCATCCTGTTGTCTGACAAACATTATACCATAGTTGGTAGTACCCCTCAAGTATCTGAAAATCCATTTGACTGCATCCTAATGTTGTCTCCCTAGATTCGCCATAAACTTGCTCACTGCGCTAACTGCATGCGCCAAATCCGGCCTAGTACAAACCATAACATATATCAGACACCCCACTGCACTAGCATATGAAACCTTTGACATGTCTTCAATTTCTTTCTCTATCTTCGGGCACTGTGAGGTAGACAATCTGAAGTGATTCGCTAAAAGTGTGCTCACTGGCTTCGCATTACCTATGCTAAACCTCTCCAACATCTTTTGTATATAACTACCCTGAGATAACCACAATTTTCTAGAATCTCTGTCCCTGCGAATCTTCTTGGCCGCGCCAAATCCTTCATGTCAAACTCTCTACTTAACAAAGTCTTCAACTTGTTGACTTCATTCATACTCTTCGCAGCAATCAGCATATCATCCACACAAAGTAACAGAAAAATAAAACAACCATCATCAAGGCTTCTCACATAAACACAACAGTCATACTCATATCTCCTGTAGCCAATCCGAATCATGTAGGAGTCAAACCGCTTGTGAGAATACGGCTGCTTCTCTTCTTGCTTCGTCAGTATTGATAGCTTATTCCAACTGGTTTAAGGTAGTTTTTTTTGGATAAAAGACCTCAGCTTTCCGCCTTCCGGCTTTAGAGCAGTTGCTTCTCTCTAGCTGTCACCACTGCCTCGGAGACTGTTTCTACTTTCAGCCCATAAAGTGACTTTCTCAATTTACAGAATAAGTGCTCCTGTTCAGGTTCTGAAAACCCTTCTAGCTGCTGCATGTAAATCTGCTCCTCCAACTCACCATGAAGAAAAGTTGTCTTTACATCCATCTGCTCTAACTCCATGTCGTAATGTGCTACCAATGCCAACACTACCTTGATGGAAGTATGTCTGACTACTGGGGAGAAAATCTCATCATAATCAATCACAGCTCTCTGTGAGTATCTCTTTGCTACCAGACATGCCTTGAACTTTTTTTCTTCTTTTTCTAATACTGCTTTCTTTTTCTTGAACACCCACTTGCATCCTATCGCTCTCTTTCCCTCTGGAAGCTCCACCAACTCTCATGTCTGATTTTTATTCAAAGATTCCATCTCCTCCATCATAGCACCCATCCATCTACTTTTATTCCGGCTGTGAACTGCCTCCTGAAAAGTAGTAGAATCTCCACTGCTAGTGATTAATGCATAGGAAAAGCCATACTCCAGCTCCCGACTCCGCTTCTCCCTCCGATGCCGGTAGATAAATTCCAAGACCAAACCCATTGATTCCACCTAGTTGGTGGCTTGATAGTACGCTTGAGTCTGACTGTGGCTGTATTGTGATGCTCTTGATCTGCTGAGATAGAAGTCTCTGTACCCTGAACATTGTTCTTCTTGACATAACTCTCTAACTCTACCTGCACCACCTGCTTATTGCTGCTGCAACTTTCTGGCACCTGCTTCTCTTCTTCCTAAGTACCTTTCAATATGGCTTTCTCATCAAAAACCACATCTCTGTTGATCACCACCTTGTTTGCCTTCGGATCCCAAAGCTTGTACCCTTTCATCCCTTTCTGATACCCCAGAAAGATACACTGTCTAGACTTCAGGTCTAACTTTGACCTCTCCTCACTAGAAATATGCACGTAGGCTGGATATCCAAACACTCTCAAACCTGAGTAGTCTACCTCATTACCTGTTCATACCTCCTCTGCAACCTTACCATCTAGTGCTGCCCTAGGTGACCTATTAATTAAGAAGCATGCCATATTCACTGCCTCTGCCCAGAAGTTCTTTGCAAGCCCTACATTTAACCTGAGACACCGTACTCTTTCTGCAATAGTCCTGTTCGTCCTTTCCACCACACCGTTTTGCTGAGGTGTCTTGCGTACTGTGAAGTGTCTCTTAATCCCATGCTGCTCACAAAACTCCATGAACTTTGAAGCTGTGTACTCAATTCCATTGTCTGACCTGAGGCATTTGATCTTTCTTCCTGTCTGGTTCTCTACTTCAGCTTTCCACAACTTAAACTTGGCAAACGTTTCTGACTTGTGCTGCATAAAGTACACCCAAGCCTTTTTCGAAAAATCATCAATGGAAGTTACGAAATACGTATGTCCACCCCGTGATGCTACTCTGACTGGTCCCCAGACATCTGTATAAACAGTCAAGAATACCCTCTGTCTTGTGCATGGCAGTCCTGAATTGAACCCTGTTCTGTTTTCCAAGAACACAATACTTGCAGAAATCCAGTTTGCAAGTTTTAACACCCTTCAGGAGATTTCTTTTATGCAGTTCCAGCATACCATGTTCGCTTATATGACCCAAATGCATATGCCATAAGACTGTATTATAAAACTCAGACTCTGTAGCAGCAACTCCACCTACAACAGTAGTCCCTATCAGCCTGTAGATGTTTTCTGCTACTTTCTGCCCCTTCATCACTATCATAACACCTCTACTAGCCTTCATTACTCCACCTTGAGACTTGTAACAAAATCCGTTAGAGTCTAAGGTACCCAATGACATCAGATTCTTTCTCAAATCTAGAACATGTTTAATATCACACAACGTTCTAACCACACCATCAAACATAGTAATCCTGATATTCCCTATTCCAATGACTTTGGAAGATGCATCATTAACCATCAAAATAGAACCAGAATTAACTAACCAATAGGTGTCAAACCAATCTTTATTTGGTATCATGTGATAGGAACATGCTGAATCCAGAATCCAAGAATCCGCAAGATGATCTGAACTGGATGAAACTGAAAGTATATCACCGTCACTGCTATCTGTGTCTTCTTTTACTATATTTGCAGACTTAGAGGACCCCTCACATCTATCACCATCTTTACCCTTGTTTCTCTCAGGACAATTTTGCTTTATGTGACCCTGTTTCCCACACTTGTAGCATATTATGCCCTTCTTTTTTCTAGATTTGGACCGAGATTTACTGCAATTTGATCCATTCCTTATGTTGCTTCTTCCACGCTCCTGGTTACCCTTCACCACTAAGCCTTCTCCCTGAGAACTCTCATCACTGGCTTTCTTCCTTTGATGAAAACCTAACAAGGCTCCAATGACGTCCTTTAAATCTAGAGTCTCTTTTCCCCACATCAGAGTTGTAACCAAATTTTTATATGTAGAACAAGCGGGTAAAGAATGCAATAACATCAATGCTTTGTCTTCATCTTCGAACTTCACATCAACTCGCTGCAAATCACTGATAATCTGATTAAACATGTTGATATGCTGGCTTAAATCAGCACCCTCTGCCATCTTAAGACCATACAGTTTCTGTTTAAGATATAGCTTGTTCGTCGACGACTTAGACATATACCGACTCTCCAATTTCGACAAGATTGCCGTCGGAGATTCCTCGTCCATGACATGATACATCAAGTCATCTGCCAGACAAAGTCGTATATTTGAAACAGCCTTCGCCTCCAATTCCTTCCACTCTGCATCACCAATGGCAGCTGGTTTCTTTCCATACAAGGCTTTCACCATATCCTGTGATACTAATAGATCCTTCACCCTCCTTTGCCATAGCCCGAAATTTTCAGTTCCATCGAACTTTATCACATCGAACTTTGCAGAAGACATCCCAGTCATTTTATTTTTTGCAAAATAAAATAGAAAAATAGGATCTGATTAAAAATAAAAAAATACCAAATAACGCTCCTGTTCTCCGTATTAGAATGTGGGCGAGATATGCTCGGAAAACTCCTTTTCCTCTAGATCAGACGCGCGGCAGCAGCGCACACGGAGTCGGCATCCTCCTCTCCTTGCTTCTCCTCCTCTGGATCCTGCTCCTTTGGATCCTGCCACATGAGGCAGAGATCCTCTCCTCCCCTATGCACGGGATCAGGCGTGTGACGATGGACGCGGACAGTGACAGGAGAGTGTGGCGGTGGAGACGCACGGCTCCTCTTCTCTCGGCTGGATCTAGGCGCGTGACGGCGCGCGACGATGGAAGGACGCGACGGATCTCCTCTTCGCCGCTGAATCGGGGCCTCCTCCTTGCTCATGGGGGTTTGGGCCTCCTCCTTACTTGCAGCCGGTCATGGTTGGGGGGATCTCCTCTCCTCCTTTGCTCATGTCTGGCCGGTCGTCACAGGGGCCTTTCTTCTTTCTTCCACTCGGGAGCCGTCGGAAGAACAGAGGAGAACGTTTTCGGCTTTGGGAAGAAGAAAGCACCTCCACGTGATGAGAAAAGTCTTCTCCCCCTTAAGCCCTCCCACATGAAGCACAGAGAAGCAATGTAGCACCCCCTCTGTGCCCCACGACATGACCTTCCACAGGACAATAGCACCCACGTGAAGAAGGAAACCACCCACGAAAAGACCTCTTCTCGGGATCCCCTTTCGGTTCCGCTTGGGAAGGGAAGAAGGAAGAATCACGCCTCAGCCTCCCTCACGCGTAGAACCGTACGACAGTCAAAACAATTAATTTTTCTTTTGTAACCTGCCGCTCTGATACCAGTTGTTGCGCAAAATACAGGATCCAAATGGTGAACAGAACAATGCACAGAATTGAGAGAGAAAGAGGAAGAGAACACAGGGATTTACGTGGTTCGGCAATGTGCCTATGTCCACGGGAGCGAAACGGCTGTATCTTTCACTATCTCTCAAATAACAAGGGTTACAAGATATTTATAGTTAAAACCTAGCCCCAGAGTCCCAATCCCTATCAGCATCCCTGTTAGAATAAAACAGTACATAATTATCCCAAAGATAAACATATCTCATCGCTTTGCTCCGCTCCGTTAGAATACCAGTGTACCACTCAAATAAGAATACTACTTAATATAAGCCACTTACTCTAACGGTCCCACATCGGTTATTCATCGCGAAAATCTTGGGTACCTATACAAGGCTAAGAAACCCAAAAAATACCTTTTGGCTAGCCTTTTTGGGTGAGTTCCTAGGTTGTTACAAATGGTATCCGAGCGGACCCAACCCATAACCTAGGTGGACTTGGGGACACTGTAGCACGAGTATATTTGAGTTGACTACGAGCTGATCGTAGTGTTTGTGATTGGGGAGAAGAGTATGTGAGGACCCATGCGGGCATGTGTTTAGTCCTACATTGGCTATTCGCCGAAAAGATCTTGGGTACTTATATAGGATCAAGGAACCCAAATAATACCTTCTGGCTAGCCATTTTGTGTGAGGTCCTATCTTGTTACAAATGGTATCAAAGCGGACCCGACCCATGACGTATGTGGACTAGAAGACACTGTAGCACGGATATATTTGAGCTGACCCGAGCCGATCATGGTGTTTGTGATTGGATTTGAATGGATTTGGATCCTTTGCCTGATGAGAACGTCGAGGCTTGAACCGAGGGAGTATGTGAGGACCCATGCGGGCGTGTATTTGGTCCCACACCGGTTATTCGCCGCGAAGATCTTGGGTACTTATACAGGACTAAAGAACCCAAAAAATACATTCAAACTAATCTTTTTGAGAGAGGCCTTGGGTTGTTATAAATGGTATCAGAGCGGACTCAGCCTATAGCCTATGTAAACTAGATGACACTGCAGCACGGGTTCACTTAAAAATTGTCATGCTTCCGACCTGAGATCGCGAGCTAGGGGTCGTGTCAACCGCCGCATACTCATAGAAAACTCTCCCCACAAGCACACAAAGCATTTCAACATGATATCATAAATATGCAGCAGAACAATTTAACTAATAATATGCACAATTTATTTCATTAACTCAACTTACAATGTCTCACAATTCTAACATTAGTCTAAGATAAAACATCAATTTAAATAAACTCTAATCTTAGATAACTTGTGTCACGATTCTTCTAGTCGCTCTTCCATATTGAAAAATTCCAGTAGGCTAGTTCTCTGAATCTAAAAAGAAATAGAAAATAGTATAATGAGCTAGAGAACCCAATAAGCAATGATTACTTTAGTTAAACAAATCAGGCAATCAAATAGATAGTAATTTACAAAAAATAAGCATATATACAGTACTAATATACGAATCAAATCCTCCTTAAAATATTAAATTTTGTTCATGGATTCAATTATTTCAAATATTCTATTTATCTTATCAATCATGAGCTATGACCACATCATCTTATGGCAGAGTCATAACGCCGACTAATCTTGCGGCGAGCTGCGCATCAACTTGCAGCAAAGTCCTTCAGGACTACTGGTCTGCTGGCAGTATATCGCTAATCATTTTCGACACAACTTTCAGAACAAATTATATGCCAACGTATTAGCCCTCATTGGCGAGGTCCTTAACATAGCCAGGTCAAAATTCAAATATTCCTAGGTTAATAATTCAGTTCTAAAATCATGCGGTGTCAAAATCAATTAATCATATCCATAATAAGATTATACATAGTCATAATATTCCAAAATAACATATTCCATAATAATATATACTATGCATCAAATTCATGCATCATGAATAATAGCACTCAAAAGTCATGAATATAATAATTTTATTATTGCTGATAAATTTAGAAAAAGTGAAACATTACTTACCTTATGAACGGAATCCAACTAACAGATCCAATTAATTCCGAAAATCCTTCTTAGAGCCTAATATCCAAAAATTATATTTTTTAAAATTTTATCATAATTATATAAAAAACTTAAATTCTTACACTCTCACAGTCACAGGGCTGATCAAGCGAGAGTGCTCGACAATCCAGTTAGTCCAATCAAAGTAAAATTCATCGAATCATGCTCGGACTAGGGCACCTAGTTCAACAAATATCGAAGCGATCAAATCAAATAATATTTAGCAAGGGCTAGGGTGGGCGCTGACATACCGCCCGATGACCCTGGATAAAGACCCTTCATCAAGGTTGAACCAGAATCACGCAAAGAGGTACCACACTAAATCCAACATCTCTAGAGAGAATAGAGAGAAAGTCTAGTAGAGAGAAACAAGAGAGAGAGGATGGAGAAGAGAATCTCAGTCTGGGTTCAATCAGGAATCTAGGATTGGTTGTCGATGGCATGGGTCAACCTGGATCAATCATGTATGGTCCATGAGTTAGGAAAGACTTTGCAGAGAGAAATAAGAGAGAATAAGAGAAAGAAAGTAGGGAAGGAAGAGAAAGGAAAGAGGAACAGAGAACAAGGTCTCTCTCTAGCCAAAAAAGAAAGGGAGAGAGAAAGCATGACTGTGGTGGTGCTAGAGGTCAAGGGACCCACGGCCGCCTACTATGGACGATGATCGACGGTGGCGAGGAAAAACAGACCAAAATAGGGCTCCCGTATTTCGGACGGTTTTCCAACGATTCGCCGGCCCAAAACGGGGTGAATCCTAGCTACAATATTAGGAGAGAGAAGAAGAAAAGGAGCACATACGTCGGTGAGGTGGTCCGGCGGCTCCTTCCAGCGATAAATCGAGAAAGAAGAAGAATTGAAAGAAGAGTTTGGAATTGGTGGCTCGATCTCGGGTGAACTCGAAGGAGGAAATCTTTAAATAGATAATCCCGGCCTTATCCAGACGACCCCTGGATCACGATGAACTTCCGATCTTCATTGTGATTGGGGAGGAAGAAGACTCCAGCCAGAGTCTTCTTCCCGATCTGCCCTCATGTGCATCACACATGAAGCCTAAGGCCAAAAATGGCTAGACAGTCAAGTGGACCGGATCAAGTCCCTGGGTTTCACACTCCCCCCTAAAAAAAATTCATCCACAATTTTCGTAACTGTAGTTTCTAAGAGTTGATAGTATTGCTTCTTTATCTCAGCTTCCAATTCCTAGGTAGCTTCTCTTTCTGACTAACGACTCCATTGCACCTTGACATAAGGAATATCACGTCTCAAAACTTGATATTTCCAGTCCACTATCCATACTAGATGTTCCTCATATGTTAGATCTTCTCTAACACATAAAGTCTTAAGCTCCGTAACATTATTTGGGTTTGGTACAAATTTCTTCAGCATGGAGACATGAAAAACATTGTGTACACCGGCAAGTGAAGGCAAGTCTATAAGGGACCTTACCAATTCTTTCCAAAATCTGAAATGGACCAGCAAATCTGGGATTCAACTTGCCTCGAATACCAAATCTTCAAATTCCTTTTGTAGGAGATATTTTAAGAAATACATGATCGCCAACTTGAAATTCTAATTCTCGTCTCTTATTATCCACATAACTTTTCTATCTACTTTGTGCAGTTCGAAGTCGTTCTTTGATGAGCTAAATTTTCTCAACTGTATGTTGTACAAGTTCAAGGCCCAGCAATCTTCGCTCACCAATATCATCACAACAAATTGAGGAACGACATTTTCTTCCATATAATACTCCATAAGGCGCCATCTGTATGCTACTCTGATAATTGTTATTATATGCAAATTCTATCAAAGGTAGATGCTCATCCCAAGAACCCTTCATATCTATGACGCAAGCTCTCAACATATCCTCCCAAATCTAAATAGTCCTCTCTGACTGACCATCAGTCTGAGGATGGAAAGCAGTACTAAAACTCAACTTAGTCCCCAAAGCCTCATGCAAGTTTTTCAAAAATTGTGATACAAACCTAATATCTCGATCTGACACAACGGTTACTGAGATACCATGCAGTCTCACAATCTCTTTAATATACAATTTGGCTAACCTTTCCAGACTGAACCCAACTCTAATAGGTAAAAAGTGTGCTGATTTTGTTAATCTATCCACGATCACCCAAACTACAACATTAGTGCTGGGAAGTCTTTGGCAGTCCAGTTACAAAATCCACAGTAATTTGTTCCCACCTCCATATTGGAATATCAAGGGGCTGAAGCGGTCCGGCTGGTCTTTGGTGTTCAGCTTTGACCTGCTGACATGCTAAACATTGTGCCACAAATTGAGCAATTTTCTTTTTCATGTTGTTCCACCAATACAATTCCTTGAAATATCTATACATCTTAGTTCCTCCTGGATGTATTGTATGTCGAGACTAACGAGCTTCTTTAAAAACTTCCTGCTTAATTTACAGATCTATCGGTATACAAATTCTATTCCGAAATCTCAAAGATCCATCCTCATGTATTTTGAATTCAGATTGATCCCTTGATTCCACTGATTCTCGAATCTTCAATAATAGTTGGTCATTACCCTGGGCAGCTTTAAACTTTTCTATAAGTGTCAGTTGAACTTGCATATGAGCCAATTGATCCCCTGATTCCCTGAGTCATGTAATCGGATCTCTAATTCAAGTCTCCTCACATCTTCCAAAATATGTCGTTGATTAGTAATTAAGGTGGGTCACATTTCCTATTGATTTTCTACTTAAAGCATCTACAACAACATTAGCTTTCCTAGGATGATAATTAATCGTTAGATCATAATCCTTCAATAATTCCAGTCATCTTTTGTCTAATATTTAGTTTCTTTTGGGTGAATATGTATTTTAAACTCTTGTGATCTATAAATGCATCGCACTGTACTCCATAAAGATAGTGTCTCCAAATCTTAAGAGTAAAAATCACAGACATTAGCTCCAGATCATGAGTAGGATAATTTTGCTCATAAGATTTCAATTGTCTAGAGGCATAGGACACCACTTTACCATGCTGCATCAAAACACAGCCAAGTGCTTTCCTTGAAGCATCACTGTAGATTGTGAATCCTTCATCACCTGTGGGTACAGCTATACGGAAAAATTCTTCCACAAATTGCCTATAATAATCTGCCATTCTCAAGAAGTTATGAACCTTGAAAACATTGGTTGGCCTGTTCCATTGTACCACAGCTTCTACTTTTAATGGTCCATAGAAATTCTATCTCTGGATATGATATGCCCCAAAAATGCTATCTTATCCAACCAAAACTCACATTTCAATTTAGCATAGAGTTTCTCATTCCTTAAGATTTGAATAGACTAAAATATTATCAACGAATACTACAACAGATCAATCTAGAAAGGATTTAAATATTCTATTCATTAAGTCCACAAATGCCGTTGGGGCATTAGTCAATCCAAAAGGCATCACTACTTGTTCCTTATAGTGATCTTATTCAATTCTCTATAATCAATGCCTAGTCTCATGCTTCCATCTTTCTTTTTCACAAACAGTACCAGAGCTCCCCAATGTGATACACTAGGTCGTATACAACCTTTGTCCAGTAAATCTTGCAACCGATCTTTCAACTCAGCTGGGGCCATTCAATAAGGGGCTTTAGAAATTGAACCCAAACTAGGTACTAGATTAATAATAAATTCAATTTCTCTGTCCAGCGGCAATCTTGGTAAATCCTCGGAAAAGACATCCAGAAATTCATTCACTATAGGAATATCCTCTATCTTTAGTTCATCTTGCTGAGATGAATGCTAAAGAAAGGATGTAGAGGTTATCTGGCTTTGGTAATTGATATGCGACAAGATGAATTAAAGATAGAGGATATTCCTATAGTGAATGAATTTCTGGATGTCTTTTTCAAGGATTTACCAGGATTGCTGCCGAACATAGAAATTGAATTTATTATTAATTTAGTACCTGGTTTGGGTCCAATTTCCAAAGCCTCTTATCGAATGGCCCCAACCGAGTTGAAAGAATTGAAAGATCGGTTGCAAGATTTACTGGACAAAGGTTTTATATGACCTAGTGTATCACATTGGAGAGCTCCGGTACTGTTTGTGAAAAAAAAAGATGGAAGCATGAGACTATGCATTGATTCTAGAGAATTGAATAAGATCACTCTAAGGAACAAGTACCCTTTACCCCAAATAGATGATTTATTTGATCAACTGCAAGGTGCACAGGTTTTCTCTAAAATTGATCTCCACTCAGGATACCATCACCAGAAGAACAAATTAGAGGATGGACCTAAGACTACATTCAGAACTTGTTATGGGCATTATGAATTCTTAGTGATGTCTTTTGGATTGACAAATGCCCCAGCAGCTTTTGTGGACTTAATGAGCAGAATATTTAAATCCTTTCTAGATTGATTTGTTGCAGCATTCATTTATAATATCTTAGTCTATTCAAAAGGTAAAGAAGAATATTAGGAACATTTGCGAAGCGTATTTCAAATCTTAAGGAATGAGAAACTCTATGCTAAATTGAAGTGTGAGTTTTGGTTGGATAAGATAGCATTTTTGGGGCATATCATATCTAGAGATGGAATTTCTGTGGATCCAATAAAAGTGGAAGCTGTGGTACAATGGAGTAGGCCAACCAATGTTTCCAAGGTTCAAAGCTTTTTGGGAATGGCAGATTATTACAGGTGATTTGTGGAAGATTGTGAACGAAGTTTACAGGTGATATGTAGTTGTACCTTTGACTCGTTTAACTTAAAAAGGAATTAAGTTTGAATGGACCGAAGATTGTGAACGAAGTTTCCAGGAATTAAAAGGATGATTAGTTACATCACCTATTCTTACTATACCCATAGGTGATGAAGGGACTTAGCTGTGTTTTGATGTAGCATGGTAAAGTCGTGGCCTATGCCTCTAGACAATTGAAATTTTATGAGCAAAATTATCCTACTCATGATCTGGAGTTAGCGGCTGTAATTTTCGCTCTTAAGATTTGGAGACACTATATTTATGGAGTACATTGCGAGGTATTTACAGATCACAAGAGTTTAAAATACATATTCACCCAAAAGGAACTAAATATGAGACAAAAGATGGCTAGAATTATTGAAGGATTATGATCTAATGATTAATTATCATCCTAGGAAAGCTAATGTTGTAGATGCTTTAAGCAGAAAATCAATAGGAAATGTGGCCACCTTAATTACTAATCAATGACATATTTTGGAAGATGTGAGGAGACTTGAATTAGAGATCCAATTACATGGCTCAGGGATTCAATTGGCTCGTATGCAAGTTCAGCTGACACTTATAAAAAAGATTAAAGTTGCCCAAGGTAATGACCAACAATGATTGAAGATTCGAGAATCAGTGGAATCAGGGGATCAATCTGAATTCAAAATACATGAGGATGGATCTTTGAGATTTTGAAATAGAATTTGTATACCGATGGATCTGGAATTTAAGCAGGAAATTCTTAAAGAAGCTCATTTGTCTCGATATACAGTACGTCCAGGAGGAACTAAGATGTATAGATATTTCAAGGAATTGTATTGGTGGAACAACATGAAAAAAAATTGCTCAATTTGTGGCAAATGTTTAATATGTCAGCAGGTCAAAGCTGAACACCAGAGACCAGCCGGACCGCTTCAGCCCTTTGATATTCCAATATGGAAGTGGGAACAAATTACCATTGATTTTGTAACTGGACTGCCAAAGACTCCCCAGCGCTAATGATGCAGTTTGGGTGATCGTGGATAGATTAACAAAATCAGCACACTTTTTACCTATTAAAGTTGGGTTCAGTCTGGAAAGGTTAGCCAAATTGTACATTAAAGAGATTGTGAGACTGCATGGTATCTCCGTAACCGTTGTGTCAGATCGAGATACTAGGTTTGTATCACAATTTTGGAAAAACTTGCATAAGGCTTTGGGAACTAAGTTGAGTTTTAGTACTACTTTCCACCCTCAGACCAATGGTCAGTCAGAAAGGACTATTCAAATTTTGGAGGATATGTTGAGAGCTTGCGTCATAGATATGAAGAGTTCTTGGGATGAGCATCTACCTTTGATAGAATTTGCATATAACAATAGTTATCAGAGTAGCATACAGATGGCGCCTTAAGAAGCATTATATGGAAGAAAATGTCGTTCCCCAATTCGTTGTGATGATATTGGTGAGCGAAGATTTCTAGGCCCTGAACTCGTATACAGTTGAGAAAATTTAGCTAATCAAAGAACGACTTCAAACTACACAAAGTAGACAGAAAGGTTATGTGGACAATAGAAGACACGAATTAGAATTTCAAGTTGGCGATCGTGTATTTCTTAAAATATCTCCTACAAAAGGAATTTGAAGATTTGGTATCGAGGCAAGTTGAATCCCAGATTTGTTGCTCCATTTCAGATTTTGGAAAGAATTGGTCGCTTATAAACTTGCCTTACTTCTTTCACTTGCTGGTGTACACAATATTTTCCATGTCTCCATGCTGAAGAAATTTGTACCAGACCCAAGTTATGTTACGGAGCTTAAGATCTAACATATGAGGAACATCTAGTACAGATAGTGGATTGGAAATATCATGTTTTGAGACGTGTTATTCCTTATGTCAAGGTTCAATGGAGTTGTTAGTCAGAAAGAGAAGCTACCTGGGAATTGGAAGATGAGATGAAGTACCATCAACTCTTAAAACTCATCAACTCTTAGAAGATACATGTGCGATGCACGTGAGGGTAGAATGGGAGTTAGACTATGGCTGGAGTCTTCTTCCTCCCCAATCATGATGAAGATCGAAAGTTCATTGTGATCGAGGAACCGTCTGGATAAGGCCGAGATTATCTATTTAAATACATTCGAGTTCACCTGAGATCGAGCTATCGATCCCAAACTCCTCTTTCGGTTCTTCTTCATCGACTTGTCACCAGGAGGAGCTGCTGGACCACCTCACCGGACCAAGGTGTCTTCTTCTTCTCTCTCCTACTATTGTAGCCAGGATTCACCCCATTTTGGGCCAGTGAATTGCCAAAAAACCGTCCGAAATAGGAGAGCCCTATTTTGGTCTATTTTCCCTCACCGTCGTCCGCCGTCGGTCATCGTCCACAGTGGGCGGCCGTGGGTCCCTTGACCCCAGGCATCACCACAGTCACACTTTCCATCTCCCTTCTTCTTCCTTGGCTAGAGAGACCTTGTTCTCTCTTACTCTTTCCTCTCTCCCTTCCCTACTTTCTCCTATTCTCTCTTATTTCTCTCTCTACAAAAGTTTCTTTATCATGACTCATGGGCCAGACATGTTGATTGATTTAGGTTGACCCGTGCCATCGACAACCAATCCTAGATCCCTGACTGAACCCAGACATATTTTCTCTCTTCTCCATCCTCTCTTATTTCTCTACAAACTCTCTATTGTCTCTAAAGACGTTGGATCTAGCATGGTACCTCTCTGTGTGATCTGGTTCAACCTTGGTGAAGGGTCATGATCCAGAGTCGTCGGAGGCGTGTCAGCCCCAACCCTGGCCCCCGCCAAATATTGTTAGATTTGATCGCCCTGATCTGTGTTGAACCATCAATGTCCTAGTCCGAGTATGATTCGATGAATTTCACTTTGATCGGACCAACCGGAGTGTCAAACACTCCTGCTTGGTCAACCCTATGAGGATGTTAGAATTTAAGTTTTTTTATATAATTATGACAAAAATTTAAGAAAAAAATATAATATTTGGATATTAAGCTCTGAGATGAATTTTCAAGAAGATTAATTAGATCTGTTAGTTGATTGCATTTGCAAGATAAGTAATGTTTCACTTTTTCTAAATTTATTAGCAATTATAAAATTATTATATTCATGACTTTTGAGTGGTATTATTCATGATGCATGAATTTGATGCATAGTATATATTATTACGAAATATGTTATTTTGGAATATTATGATGATATATGATCTTATAATGGATATGATTAATTGATTTTGACACCGCATGATTTTAGAACTAAAATATGACCTAAAACTATTTGAATTTTGATCTGGCTATGTTGAAAACCTCGCCAATGGGGGCTAATACGTTGGCATATGATTCGTCCTGAAAGTTGTGCCCAAGATGATTAGCGACATACTACCAGCAAACTAACGGTCCTGAAAGACTTTGCAGCAAAATGATGCGCAGCTCACCGCAAGAAGATTAGTCGGTGTTATAACCCTGCCACAAGATGATGTGGTCGTAGCTCAGGATCGGTAAGATGAATTGAATATTTGAAAGAACTGAATCCATGAACAGAATTTAATATTTCAAGAAGGCTGTACCGACCATACCGACGTACCGGTGGACACCGGTACCGGTACTATACCGAACCGAACCGGTACTGTACCGGTTCGGTTGGTTCGGGCCAAAAGCCAAAAAAACTTGAGGTCGGTATGTGCCGGTATCGGCCGGTACGGGTCGGTACGAGCCGGTACCAGTTAGTACGGGCCGGTACCGACAGGTATGGATTGCGAATAGTCGAAACCGAAAAATATAGCTGTACCGTACCGGTTCCGTCCGGTACCGGTACGTACCGGCCGGTACCGATCTGTACCGATCGGTACGGCAGACCATGATTTGATTCATATATTGGTATTGCATATATGCTTATTTTCTGTAAATTATTATCTATTTGATTGCCTGATTTGTTTAGCCAAAGTGATCATTGCTTACCGGGCTGTCTAGCTCATTATACGATTTTTTTTTATAGATTCAGAGAACTAGCCTACAGGGATTTTTCAATATGGAAGAGTGACTAAAAGAACTGTGGCACAAGTTATCTTAGATTAGATAATTTAGATTAGTGTTAAAAATGTGAAACATTGTAAGTTGAGGTAGTTAATGAAATAAAAATTGCATATTATTAAATTATTTGCTGCATATTTATGATATGTTGAGATGCCTTGCATGCTTGTGGAGAGAGTTTTCTATAAGTATGTCGTGATTGATGCGACCCCTGGCTCGCAATCTCGGGTCGAAGGCATGACAATTATTATATGTGAGGACCTATGCGGGCGTGTGTTTAATCCCACATCGGTTATTTGCTAGATAGATCTTAAAAAATTATGAACCCAAATAACACCATCTGACTAACCTTTTTAGGTAAGACCCCGAGTTATTACAAATGGTATCAGAGCAGACCCTGACCTATGGCCTATGTGGACTAGGGAACACTGTAGCACAGGCTCATTGAGGCTAACCACGGGTTAATCATGGTGCTTATAATTAGATTTGAATGAATTTGGACCCTTAGCCTGACGAGAATGTCACAGTTTAAATGAAGTATGTGAGGACCCGTGTCAAGCCTTCTCATTTTTCCTTTTCAACCGCTCCCCGTTTCGCCAAAAAATAGATGATTTCAATGATTGAAGAATCCAACCCAAAACAGGATAAGGTGGCTCTCTCCACCTCACTTCTTTTTTTTTCTTTTTATCATTAAAAAATGCTGAAAAAATAGAATATAAGAAAAGGTCATGCCAAAATTTTTAATTTTGCAAGATTTCATGATATATTGTATATCTATGGACGATCTACACAATGAGACTAAAATCTTTAAGTTTTGTTAAATCTATAATTTTTTTAAATTAAAAATATATTTTGGATTCAAAAATAAAAAATAAAATCTAAAAAATAGCTATAAAATTAGAAGCTTGTTTGGGAGCATGCAAGCTACTCTCCACCTAAATTTGGTATTTATTTATTCAAGTTTGAATGCGATCATATGCACCATGACCTAAGTCCAATTTTAGAGCAATTCCATGGTAATGCAGAAAAATCACTCCAAAACATCAAGAAGCATCATTTAAGGTGCATCAGATAATAAAAACATCAAAAGGCATCAAGAAACATCAAATTAGACTTAAATCATTAAAAAAATTAAAACAATGATTACTTTTTATTAAATCTTAAAAAATTGAAAAAACAATGGCATGCTTGTTCGGAACCGGCACGCTACACTGTACCATGTGGGTATGGTATTGAAAAAGTATCGTGCTAAATTGATAACCAACCGATACAGATCACGATACAGGTTCGGCTAACCTTGGTCCCTATTCTAGTTCTATTATGCAGGACGTCCATATAAAACAATATTTGACAACCCGATACTATGCACCATACAAGATGGAGAAGCTGTATCAGCTCTTCAAAAGGTGATAGCTCCTTGATTGAACGAACCTAATGCCTGGTAAATAAATCACATGTGAAACATATGAAAGAAGCAAGACCTACAGATGCCATAACTGTTTGGTAGTGCCCCAAAAAAATATTATCTAAAGAAAGATGGCTTATCAGTATACTTGTAGATCTCAATCATGGAAGGCTCTTGCTTGTGCAATTTTTTTAAGTTGTTAAGTCTATAATGATCAGTAAAACCTCTATAATATCCAAAAGGTGTTCATGACGCCATTGGTCACATGATGACCTTTCTAAAGCCTGATACCTCTTGGTCGCATTTCATAATCTTTATAAAACACAATATGTTCTTTAGGTCATACTATAATATCGGGTAAAGGATATGCTACAGTATGCAATTGATGACATACAGGTCTGGGAAGAAGAAAGGGAGACTCTAAAGCCATCAGAACCCGGCTAGCTCAAATCATCTCGCAATAATAGCGATGATGATAATGATAATTCAAGTGATAAGTCAAGAGGCCTAAGTGGATAGGAAGGGCATTTTGAAGGTGGTGGTGGTGGTGGTTATTCTCAGGGATGCCGTCCATTCACTGACGAGGCAGAATTTACATATGCCACAAATGATAGGGATCATGTAGCCTAGACCAAAACCAGATATGTCAGGGAGACGTCCTACAAAAGTAGAGGAACTAGGGGCGGCACAGCCGATGGCCCACATGATCAAGGTTATAGGGACAAGTACGTAAAGAGGTTGGACAACGTTCACAGATAGGAGGATTATATGCATACCTGATACATTAGAAAGTGGTCCGATGGAAAAGATTAGATAGAAAAAGGGAGATGAGCAGTACTGGAAGAGCAATCCACAAGACTTGGATGGTGGTTGTGATGTTTTTCCTAGGGACAAGTACATAGAGAGGTTGGACAATGTTCACGGGTAGAAGGATTATATGCATACCTGATAGATACATTAGAAGGTGGTCCGATGAAAAAGATTAGACAGAAAAAAGGAGATGAGGAGCAGTACCGGAAGAGCAATCCACAAGACTTGGATGGTAGTTGTGATGTTTTTTCTTGGGGGGTCCACGAGTATAGGGAAACGTCCACCTTGAAGGGATTTATATTGACTTAAAGGGTGCCCAGGGTCGGCCCAACCCTTAGGTGACTGAGGCGATTGCCTAAGGCCCCAGCCTAAAGAAGGCCCCCAGTGAGTTCGTCTTAGGCCCCAAGCCGCCCCCTCTAAGACCGCAAAAATTCCGGTCCTCTGAACAGAACCCTAAAAGAAGCAAACGAAAACAGAGAGGAAACAAGAAACCCTCTCCTTTTCTCTTCCTCTGCTTCTCCCCCAGAAACATCTTCCCTATTCCTGGCCTTACCGTTAGGGTTTCCACCTCCCATCGGAATTCCCCCATTTCTTCCTTTCTTCCTCGATTTATTCTTCGAATTTGATAGCCATGTGGATTGATGCTGCGTGGCTGCTCCTGATTTCATCGACCATCTGTTCATTTCTTTCTTTGTTTCTTTTTTTTTTGGTGAGGAGAGACGATTAGTGGAGATAGGCGCAATATGGCTGGTTGGTGCTAGATTCTTCTACGAGGAGGGGAGATTTTAGATAGATTTCAGGGTCATGGTTGTTGGTCCTGAATAAGGTTAGATTTGGGGCTGAGAGATGGGTTGCTTTGCTTGCATGACCTATCGTCAGAAGGAAGCTAGAAGGAGGCTCAGTAATGCCCCGGTCCTTGTCCGGCCTCGGTGATTCCTTAGGTATGCTGAAGTGTTTCGAATCTTTTTCTTGTCAAAAAATGGCGGTCTTTCCTATTTTGGCATGCCAAATTCTTTAAATTTTAAGGACATCATTTATGTTCTTTAGGTATGTTGGCATTCATCACTTCCTTTTTCTTTAAGAGTATTTTGATTTTTTTTTCTTGGGAAAAATATTTACATCTGGCTCCCCCTTTGGCATCCTAGTTTCTTTTTAGTTTGAAGGTTGTTCTGAAACGTTTGTTCTTTTCTAGGAAATTTGTTTGCAAAGTTCTTATTTCTCCCTCTATTTAATGCCCAGATTTGGAGAAGAAGGCACCTTCGCCAGCTGGAGACAAGAGAAAGTTTTTATTTCTTCCATCAGCTAGTTGCTTCATCGTATTTTCCTCATGGTCATATACTTGACTATAAGCAGTTATTATAAATCTTTCTATTTGTTTTATGTTTATGTACTCTTTCATACCCTCCACCTTTCAGATTGCTTGACCCAAATCTAAGCCATTCTCAAACAGTGCGGTCTTCACTGCATATAAACAAACTCTCTCAATGGTTCAAATGTTTGTCTTTGACTCTTTTCCAACTCTCTTTCTTATTTTGCCACATCTTCATCTCCATCTTTTTCTCTGTTAAACATTGCTCTCATGTATCTCCTTCGTTATTTGCCCCCTAATTTTATCCTTGTTCTTCTGTCACTCTTCTTATATCTCATTGATGCCTTAACTTGCTCCAATTACACCACTTGGAAGTGCAGCTCTACGGCTGCACAGAGTTCTCCAGGGTTTGATTATACCAAGAACAAATTTATCTATATTTCCAATCCTTTGTAATATTGCAGCAAGATAAATAGTCACTCCACTTTGTCTTGGGGCATTGGCTCCAACTCAAAACTACTCCGATTATGTTCTCTTTGCAGTTGCATTTCAAGCTTTGCATTACTCCAGGTATTGAACTTATTTTAGAACTCTCTCCTAAAGCACCCTCTTCATAATTGCAAATTAGCAAATAATCCTGACATAATTGTAACATGTAAACATCATCCACTGACATGATTCCTACTGATGTTTGTAGCTACTTTATTTGTAATATGTGTAGTGTGTTGAGGGTTGATGTAAATATCTTGCTAGTATCAAAACTTAGAAGTTACTCAGCTTATGATTCAATCTTGGTTTTGTAATTGGTTCCACATGTAAATCTTTAAAGTTGTAAATACTTTTCTCCTGGATTAATGCCCATAAGAAAATCTTCTGATCCATTAATTGTGTGACTGAGCAGGGCCGGCTCAATCCTTAAGCAACTGAGGCGATCGCCTAAGGCCTCAGCCTAAAGAAGGCCCCTCAGTGAGTTCGCCTTAGGCCCCCAAATGCATTGGGCTGCCCATGAGGGTGCCATGGCCCCCTAGCACCCCTCTAGCTCTACCCCTACATTCATGGGCTGAAGACCAGTTTATGGATATCAGATTTTCCCTTGCTCCTCCCTCATAAATCCCATGTCTTCTAAGTTCACCCTTCCACTAGAATCTAGGCATGTTTTTCTAACATGTCTTGCCAACATAACTGAACATAACAACACCTTCTCCTAAGGTCACATTTCCAAGTATTTTAGAATGTTGTGCAACAACAAGTCATTTCTAATTAAAATTACTTTTTTGTACTCTAATGATCTCTAATAAATATAGATATGTTGATGTGCCTCTAATTGTTCCAAGCATTTTAACTATAAAAGAAAAATATTCGAATTGCAGATATCAATGCACATAATAGTTTGTACCTGGGTAACACCATTTGTCTTGTAGTGGAACTTTTGTGGCCAAAGCTCATAAAAGTCCTGCAGAAATCCTCTTATAGAGAAATCAGAAAACAAATGCTGAACTTTAACCATAGCGCACATTAAGCATTTACGTGTTAAGTTATGAAATTCATAGGAGACTGGTGTGGGATAAAAGGGTTTCAGTTTATCCATTAGAATTTAGGGTCAAAACTGTCAATTGATGCATTATGATATTGAGATTGCAGAATCACGAAAATTAAGCCAAAGTCTGGTCTAAGACTTAATCTGTCAATCAAAGAACCCTCATTGGTTTCTTTTTTTTTTTTTTACCTGTATAATGGTTCTCTTTCTACTCGCCAGAATGATCAGAAGCAAACATACAACAGTAAAAGAATAGCACTGGAGAAATTAAGGCAGTAAAATTACTTTTTCAATTTGATATAGACTATCGATCAGGATTTTGAATTAGGTCATACAAAGCTTACCTTAAATACCTTTGTCTTCAATATATCTAAATGAACACGGGAGACTCCGTTAACAGTATGGCAACAAACAATTGATAGGTTGGCCATCCGAATACTCTGCAGGAACAATAAACTAAATCAAATTTTTAGCATACTCAAAAGAAATCTTACACAAATATGAAAGATAAATACTGGCAGAGTGCCTGCATATTTATTCAGTATGTGAAAGCCTAGGATACCTGGATACTGCAAAATGCATGCCATGCCCATATTCGATATGTATCAACTATCAAGTACCGATAATTGTTGGCCGTGGCTAGGATACTTGTTTTAAGATCCTGGATATACAGGGGACACTTCTTGGATAACTCCAAATATGAGGGGACGAGCTTTATATGCATGCATGCGTGTATGTTTATATATATAGATAAATAAAGTTGGACCCTTTATTGATGGACATGATGGACAGTTAATTTTAAAGCTTGCGATATCGATGTTATTGCATGGACCATGTACTATGTTGTTGTGGTGACCTACTAAGCTTTATGAATGTATATGTATGTCTGTGTATGCATATATATATCCGCTGTATCATACATGTATTTATTGTTGTATACTAGCCATATTTATCCCTTTATAAATATTTGCTGAATCTGCTTATTTGTGTTGTATCCATATCCTGTATTCATGTAAAAGCATCATCAAGAAAGAGATATATGCTTAGCAAAAAATGCAGATATAAAATTTTTGGAGAAACGTTATCTCACAATATAATAGTATGAAAACTGGTCATCATCTATCAAAAATGCTTAGTGTGAACTATAACTATCATTTAGAATATAAAATAGATGATATATAAAATGTGCCAAAAGAATTTCTTTAAAAAAATGTTGATATACCTTCACAGCACCTTCCTCAACAATTGACATCCGGGAGAGGCGGTTAAAATCAAGCCCAAAATGCTTTTTCAACTCCTCCACAAATGAAAGGTTTATGTCGAATATTATCTGAGCAAAAATAAGCAAAGTAATAATTTGTTATAATTTTTGGCATAGAAGTCGAGAACAATTACATACGGCAAACATAAATTGAAAAATAAGTTAAAAATATTCTAAACAGACAAAAGTCGTTCACTGAGCATGCAAATATGGTATAAACGATAAAATGTGTTGACATATTTGCAGCCTAGAATAAACCCATTAATTGCCAAGGCAAGACCACTACAGATATACAAATATTTCTTTGATACTCACTTGTAAATGACGTGGAAGAACACTGCCAAGTAGATCAACTGGGATTTTCTCTAGTCCCTCAGGAACTACAGTGTGAGTTGTGCAGGAGAAAATTTTGCATACAATATCCCATGCCTGCTTCCAACTGAGAAGCTCTTCATCAACAAGGACCCTCATAACCTCGGGGATTGCAAGGGATGGGTGAGTATCATTTAGCTGCAGGGCCACCTGGCAGTTTCAGCAGCCCAGTGAATAAGACAAAGAATCTTATAAAACAAGCATGAATCCTGCAACACAGGAATATTAATTTTCAATATATAACATATTGAACAAACCTTCTCAGGGAACTGATTGAAGTCATTATGAGAATCTTTAAATCTCCGAATGATGTCCTGAACTGATGCCGAGACAAAGAAATATTGTTGCTTTAACCGTAGTTCCTTGCCCTATATTATTGGATTGGAAGATAGAAGAGGTGTTTCATTTATATGATTATTGATAAATGTATTTGCATCATATATCTACCAGGTAGGAAAAATATTAACTTAAGACATTATTGACATTGAAAAACATGAAAAATATCATGCACACGTCATACATCTTTAAGTATTTTGTTTGAAATTTGTTTACAAAGTCCAACAATAACCATCTTCACAACACACCTTTCCTCTCAAGAGGAAAGGAGAAGTAGAGAACCACAAATGCATATGAAGGAACAAGAGGACCTGAACTATATAATATGAAAAATCAAATTGTTAGATGATCTTGAGCAGTAACCAGAAGTGTTAAGATGATTTTTGGAGACTTTGATGTACAGATCTAAAGATGGAATCTACATATATGCAGAAGATGATTTTCCCACGAATCTCATGACTCATCAAGACCACATTGAATGATTGACAGTTCGGCAATACCTTTTTAACACCCAAAATTTGAATTTTATGGTCAATGGATGTTTAGGAGCCTGCCAGACATTCCATGGGAGGTTGAGGACTCCAAAAATTGTATTCATTTTTATGCCATTATTGCTGTTATACTATGATAACTTAGTATTTTAGGATATAATACGTTAATGCTCAAGCATGACATCTCTATAGTTTAAAGTTCCTCATTCTGCCATGCGTTTTAATACTTATTACTTGGTACCCTAACCATTTAATGTCTTACTGTTGGAGCTAATGAATGACTATGGTGTAATATCAACCCCATATTACCTTAAATAATATACTGCCCTGTATTTAGAATGCATATTATTTGTTGCATTTAACTGTTGGAGCTAATGAATAACTATGGTGTAGTATCAACCCCATATTACCTTAGATAATATACTGCCCTGTATTTAGAATGCATATTATTTGTTGCATTTAATCCTTTTTTCTTCACAAAGCAACACCTATGAGCCCTAGAAATTTAAAATGGTTTAATCAATAAAAATGCTGCTATACATGTGTATATTAAAGTGCATCCATCCGCCAGTTAAAAGGCTTGCATGCTATTGCATGATAGTGTGTAACAAGTGCTGGTATGCATGCAATACATAATGCCATGCTTGACTAGCATGGCACCAACATATAGCACTTAAAATCCTGCAATTCATGCTATGTCATCCAAGAGCAAAGCCTCCTATCTACTTAAGCATTATGAATTCTGAGACCAATGGCAATATTATGAGTCTTCAAGAATCTCAGACCATATGTAGATTCTTCAAATGTGTCCTCTATCTTCTCTATGCTCAGTTTTGAGAGAGTGATTTCTAAGGAAATTTGTGTACCTATCCCTGTGATATCCTATAAATTTTTAAGAGCTTGGTCCTTAACAATTTAACACTCCTCATCAAGGTTCATCGTCTTGGTACCGGACCCCATACCAGTTCCACACTAGCACAGTGTCGGTATGGTATGGGGTGTTTTGGCATACCAAGTATCGTTACGCTATCTGTACTGAGTACCGCTACCAAACCGATACAGTATAGTACGCTCCATACCACTCGGTTCAGGCTAGTATGGTATACCATGCTCATGCTACTTTCCAGCATTTTCTCCTGCATCTCTGATGGCTCCAATTTTTTTTCTGTTCAAGGCTGTTGCAAAACCACTTCATTTTATTGAAATCTGTAGAATGCCTGCAAGAAGCGTAGCTAGAAAACAAATGCAATGGAACTGCTATTTTTTATTGCATACCCTAGTGCTAATAAGCCCACTACAACAAAGGTTGTTCGCAAATAGCTCCTTGACAAGATAGGTCAATGGACAACGGCCTATAAAAGAAGGTTCTCCAGGCCCACTACCCTCTTTTCTACCAACATGTCTGTTTAGGCATTTGGTAAAAATTCTGATAGTAAATTCTAGTGTAAGCCATCATATTACTTCAAATGGATTTAGTTTAGCTTATTTCTCTCAGCACACTCAAGTAGAGATATCTCCTGCTCATTAGATATGCAACTTGGGTTGTGCAACCTGAACCTAACCTGCCCAACCCACTCATTAAACCAACCCCAACCTAACCCAAACCCAATAAATAAACAATTTAATATTTATGTTATAAATTTATATTAAAGTTTTACATAAAATACTTAATTTTAACTATATATATATCCCCAATTCTTTATAGATTGCATAAACAGACCAAAATAAGAGCCCAACCAACCAAGTACTAATCTAACGAGTTCCTTATTTCCATCTACAGCCATTGTGTCAAAAAAGAATTCCTTGTATACATGCATACCTGATAACCTCGTCCATATCTTGAACATTTTTATTAGACGAATTTTATACCTCGGGCAACTCCTTTGCAACTTTCTCCATAGCATCTTTGTTCTTCGGTTACACTGTATTTCTATCTTTCCTGTGAAAGGGATTAGACTTCATCTACTCTCTCTCTCAAAAAAGTATATGTTTTCCTATTTTTCCATAGCTGTTCCAGCATCTTTGACAACTTCATCTATGGTGTGAAGAATCCTCTAAAGTAAAGGCCTCTGCATAAGTTAATAAGAGCCAAAGCATATCAACAATTATGTAAATCATCCTATTATAATCTCCTGCTTTTGATAATTCATCTAAGATAACCTATCATTAGTAACTACTCAGCAACTACCAGTAACCACTTCTATGGAAAGCCACTACTCACATATAAACAGAGATATATAGCCACGAAAAATAAAAGAAAGAGATCATCAAGATCCTCATCTCAATCTAGGATAAATTCTGATGCGCAAAGCTTTCCACCATATTCCTGGATACTTGAAGTCTTGAAGACTTAAAGGACATCATCTAAATACTAAAGGTGAAGGTCTTAGCCAAACAAGTTTAAGAACCCAACACCACCTGTTTCACTTTTTTCATATATCTATATCTTTTAATCTGGATGCCTTATATTATGAGCTGAAACTCCATAATTAGGGGAATCCTGAAGCATGCAGTGGTAAAAATCTTGATGCCTTCTACCAGTACCATTGACCAGCCAAACTCCAAAGTATTACCATTATGTGATTCTAGTGTTGTATTTCCTTGTAAAAAAAAGAACAAACCTGTCTCGAATATATTCTCAATTTATATAATAAAAATAGTGTTACTTCATTTGCTTACTGGGCTACCAAAAACTAAACAAGTGAAAAAGTGGGTCAAAATAAATCTAAGAAAAATTTGGGATTAAAAGTTGCCTTTTATTGAATCTTTATCGAATGTGGTCACCAACCCCACCTTGGCACATGGATAGCCCCACCACCCAGGTGTCATTAGGATGAATAATCTTGGATGAAGACTCTACCAATCAATTAAACAACCACTAAAGTATGATAAGCATCTTCCATGAAAGTAAAGAATTGTAAATTTGAATACCAGTTATAAAGGAATGATAAAAGGCTTCTTAAATTAGAATATTTCAAGACATATTTCTAGATGTAATTATGACAAAAAATAATCTGACATTTCACAGAGAGAACACAAAACCACCTGATATGATCGATCATCAGGATATAGAACACTACTAATTGTCTCAGCTTTCTGCCTGTTGATAACAGCATTAATATAGTCTCCTGTATCATAAGATTCCTGCCAAGATATGGAAAGAAACAATAGTCAGGTTGTTGTAAAAACCAGACTTGAACCTGATTTTTTTAAGCAATTGCAAAAGGTTTCTAAATATCACAAAACAGGAATGACAAAAAGAAAAAGAAAACTTGCCATCTAGGAATACACTCAAGTAATAGCAAAAAACACACAAGCAATAAGTATCAGCACCAATACAAAAACTGCTGAATCACGGACCATTTACACGACACCATTATAATTGGAAAACAATCGGATATCACTCCTACCTGGCCCCACAAAAAAAAAACAAAAGAAAGTATACTATGGTCACAGCGGTCATTGGTATTTGCTAAAAAAGCAGCATTCAGTGTAGAAACACTTTTATGTGTAGTTTTTACATGTATGTATCTATATTTTTAAGTCAATCTCTAAATAATATGACAAGGTCATCTTATTAAATTTACAGATCCCAGCACATGTGTTTGTGTATCCATCATTTGCCACTGTAACCAGGATGTAGATAGGAAAGGAAAAAATTGTTAATCATGGGCGAAAAGTTTCAAAGAGACACAGTAACATCTGTAAATCTTACAAATTAATTTTAATATAGGTAGAAAATAATATGCAGGATAACAGCTCTTGCAACTCTATCATATTGGACAAGAAGAAAAATCAGAAACCATCCTTACCATATCATACAGGTCACTAGGTTTAGCTGACCATAGGCGGAGATTAATAGTATTTCTTGTCCCATAGCCAGGTATTGGGTTGTCATAAGCAACAGCCTCAACCTATGAAGAATATAATGGATTATAGTGGCTAAATAAACATCAGGCAGTCTGGAGATGTTGTGACATCATTAAAAAATCCCTGCTATTTAGAGATATGCACAATAGACATGCAGATTCATACAATCAAAGAGCTAAAATAGGGAAACTATAAACTCAAAAATGTAATTACCGTCTCTCCAGGAACCCAAACTTTACACTTGCCACCATTAAAATCCTTCTCTTCAACAGTCCCATAGAACTAGTATGTCCATCAAACCAAAATAAGAAATAACATATACATATAAATGGGTTGAAGAAAGAAGTTGGAATTCTTAGCCTTGTAGAATAAATTTGATACAGACAAAGACAATACAACATAAGTTAATTGCAAACCTTCACTGCATACGAAACAGGAATGCGCTCTGTTTCCCAAGGGTTTCCAAAATTCAGCCAATAGTCAGGTTGTTCATGCTGAAATCCATCCAATATAACCTGGCGGAATAACCCATATTGGTAACGTAGTCCATAGCTGCAAAACAAAGACATTGCAATCTATTATTAGCAGATACATTAGTTTATAGTTACCATGATCAATTATCATCCCACTAAGTACATTAGCTGAAATAGTCATCCATCAAAATAAAAGATTCAGGACATATTTCCTGATAATCACAAGTTCACATTCAGAAACTTAAAACCAGGACATCTGAAGCAACCAGCAAATTCAGAGATACCACCATGTGGAAAGGCATCTAGATTATAGAGCCATATTGATTAAATTAAAACATATAATGCAGCACTAGTAACAAAACAATACCTAGATAATTATAGTAGGAAAAGGCCTTACCCCCAAGCAGGAAAGTCCATCGTTGCCAAAGAGTCCATATGGCATGCAGAAAAGCGAGCTAGACCACCATTACCTTGTGCTGCATCCCCTTCCTTGGAGTAAAATATCAAAGCATATATTATAGACAAGGAGATAGGAGATCCTTCTTTTGATGCTTAGTCTCTTGTGTGCCAAGTACGAAACTTTCGGAGATTAGTTTAACACAGTTTTTTCATGGAAACTAGGTAACAAGCTCCAAAATGACATTTCGCACAACATACGTATGACCAAGGTCGGCGGAACTGTCCCAAACTGTCCGATTCGGGGCGTCCCGGATCGTACCAGCCACGGACCGGGACGGTTCTGATGACGAAAACGAGACCCGCGCCGAAGGAGAAGAAGATGAAGGAAAAAAGAGAAAAAGAGAGAAAGAGAGCGGGGGAGAAAGAGAGAGAGGAAGGTTGAGGCCAGCCGCGACAGAGACCGAGTAGCTGCCACATGGAAGAGGGGCCGGAGGAGCCCCTATTTCGCTCCGGCCCCTGTGTCGAACGAAACAAGGGACCGGAGGGAGCCCTTCTTCCATGGCTTCCCAGCGACTCTCTAGCCTCCGCCTCCTCTGGCTCTCCGGCCCTCCACCAGCCTCCCTCGGCCTCCCCCTTCTCTTTCCTTTCCTCTCTCGTTCTCCCACTCTCCCACCTCTTCTACTGTGTCGGTATGGGCCTTGCACGGCACAGCACGGGTCGGTAACAACTCGTCCCGCTGGACAACCGGTATAATGCTCGGTACCGGTTCCGCAGACACTACGCGTGACCCTTTTATACCTCTCGTCTAGACTTGATATAAGCAACAGATAAAAATAAAACAATTAAACATTATGAAAATCAGAAAGGTGGAGAGTAAAGTTTGCTTACATGTGCCTTCTAAGCAGCAGCACGTGTTTTAAAATTTGATAAAATTATAATCTTAAAATAAATTCTACAATATATTCAAACACAATGAAATAATTGATGATTTATTGATTGGTTCTTAAAAAATATGGATTATAATAATGATAGAATTAAGATGAACTCCAATTTGACTAATAATTCAAACATTTCAAACATTAAAATTCATTCCAAAAGTTGGAATTCTACAGACCATCTTGTGATATGTCAAAAGCAGTTTTCCAACAAGAGCCTTGCTAACCTGCTCAGCCAACACTTCAAACTCAAAGCCAAGTTGATTCAAAGCATCTGCATACTGATCTCTTATACCTAAGTTAATAGCACTGTTTGACAAAGAACGGCCTGAAATGGTGCAAAGCAGTATAACTCAGTAGCGGAAGTAATACAGTTCCTTTCACCAGAACCAAGCATGATACAATATGGAAAAAATAATTGAAATATCCAAGACAGAAGGCAGAGATTTTAAAGTTCATTAAATAAATACAGCTAACCATTTATATAAGAACATAATAAAGAAAATGAGATGTGTAGTAAGCTCATCAACAGTTGATTGCAATTTGCCTTTCTTGATGGAAAAAAATTAATAGCATGATAAAATAAGTGAAGAATCAGATATAGAGCATGAGAAATCAGTACTATGTATGCAAAATGCAAGAAACTCAAAAAGTTATGTTAATACCCATAAGGAACTCCAGAGAGAGAAAGTAAAGTCTCTTCGGGTCTTTCCTCTTAAAGTAAGCATGAGTATCATGCCATCTCTCAATCAAGCGGTCTCTCACGCTATGTGACAAAGCCTACAGTCATTATGAAACGGTTTTCCACATTAAAATAAGCTGAAAGACAGCACATACGTCTTATAATATCTGAAGTCAATTATTGCAAGAAATAAAATACAGAAGAACGTCTCGGGGGGGTGGGGGGAATCTTTTTAAACCCTCTAATAGTGCAGAATTTATTTGTAGAACAAAAAGAAATTTCATTGAACCATTTCATTAATGCAGAATTTAGTTCTGTTATTGCCAGAGTCATAAAGATGCAAAAACATTTTACATTTTATCATGAAGGAAAAGTGGGAACACAAAACATGCAGCTTTATTTAGATAAAAACATAGATATACCATGAGGGGCATCATATCTTATCTCCTCCTCATGATTATACACTCGTTACACAAACATGTAATTCATGGCATTAAATCTTATGTATTTATGGAGGACCTTTCCCCATATTGATTTAGTAGCCTCCTTTTTTCTGTAGAAAATGAGCCCCCAAACAAGTCGGAGAATGCCAATTTGATCTCGCAACAACACAGCATGAAAAGACTGTTGCAGATAATAAGACTAGCAGAAGAAAATTGGCCCCTTCAAAATTCTGAAGAAGATCACTTACAATGCAAATGTTATGTTTACTTTTCTGCAAATATGGCATCTTGAAGACTTTCAGTACGCAGTTGTCTAAAAGTATCATGAAGTATTAGAGAATAAGCCCAAAGAGAACTCGAGGACAATTTCATTCAAGAGAGAAATTAATGCACAGATATCCTGATCTAATTCAACATACAGGACCAAGTCCATGGAAAAGAAAGGGGTAGCATGCTACAGTAGTACTCAAATAGTGATAAATCCATCCTGGTCATTCTGGACAGCAGAAGGAGAGATGCAAAGCTGGGTTACTAGAGTCTACACACACACAAGATTGCCAGTTTAAAACAGTATCCATGCCTTTCTTCTTCTTCACTCAATTTCCCTCTGAGTTTGTCTTTTCCTCAAGTCATAGTTTGTGTTACATCCTATGTAGTTTTCACTTTGTGAGTCTGCCATGGTGGCATGACATGGTTTTCTCTATCAGGACACTAATCTATCAAAACAACTAGAATATTTTATATTATATTACAAAAATAATTATCTAAAAGGACAGCATATATACGTAAAATATGTAACTTAATGTACCTATTTCCTGGAGTAGTTACACCACGATGTTTAAACACACTGTGGATTATTGAGAATAATGATGCACACCATTCATCATGATATTCTGGAGGCTTGTTTTGTTAACAAAAATGTCAATAGTCAGACAAATGGTCTAATTTTTAATCCAAATCCATTCACTTTTGTTTGCATGTAGCTTTTAACTAGGTTGCTCATCAAGCATGTCTGAACTAGTTCATGATCATGGTGGTAATGACCTAGGAGCATTAAAATCTGAATCTCATGGTTGACAAATTATTTAACAAATTGTTAAGAATAATATTCTAATCCACTATCCAAAAGCGTTGCCATTAGAAATGTGAGGGCCCACAGGATCAACATATATCATTTTTTCAGTTAATTATGGCAAGTAATTTCCCTCCAATGGTCCCATGCCGATGTTGATAAGAGAAAGAGACTGTCACGCCCCGGACCCGGATCCGTGACACGGCCGTGCTATTGCCGACTACCGCCCACAATAGCACGCAGCCTCATACCTGGGTAACAGGGTAGTCAAACCAACCAAATCTTTTCATATGAAAGCATTCTTAATACAACATGCTGGTCAGTACCCAAATACAGAGCTTCTATGTAGTTTATGTACACAAAAGTATACTTGCTTTACCCCAAAAGAAAGAAGCCCTGATATCAAATTAACGTGTCTCTGGCAGCTATCAGTGATGAGGATCTGAAAGAAAAGTAAATGAACGGATATGAGCTACACAGCTCAGTAAGTAATCATACATAATCTTACCGGATCGAACATAATGGTAACCATGTTTATGCAGGGTTTGAGAAGCTGACATGCGTATTATCTCACAATTTATCATGGCAAAATATGTATGCTTGGAAAACAAAGCAGTATTTTCAGTCAAACAGAATTTTCATAAAACATAAGAATTCATGCGATTAGCATCATTTAAAGGAGATAGCGGTTTTAGCAAAATACAACATTTCATAAGGATATATTCAAAAATCCGTTGTAAAACAATGTATGCTTTGGCGAGGCACGTTCATAAATGTCACGGCCCGCCTTTGCAGGGCACGTGACTATCGGGCCTACATGAGGGGGAAACACGGGGCTCCCCCTGCCAGATGTTGGCCGGTTCCGGGGCTTCACGCAAGCGTCCTTCACCCCTCACCGATTTTGCTTCTCCCCAGAACGCATCTGCAGGATTTGGAAACACCCGCCTCATATACCCAGGCTCTGAAATGAGCCTCATGATCATGCTTCAAATATCATTTTCATAAAGTATGCATATGAAACCGTGCCCCCGGCATGCCGTAGTCCATTCTCTCGGATGCTACTGCGAAGTCCATTCGGCCACTGGTGGGGCCAGCTAGTCATTCTCGGCCACTAGCAAGGCCAGCGAAGTTATTCTCGGCCACTAGCAAGGCCAGCTCAGTTGCATTCGATCAGTAGCATCTTTGAGCCCATTATAGTGTCTCTTGGCTAGCTAAGACTTTATAAACTTACATGCATGATTAAAATATCAGCATCATCATGTTGCATACATAGCCATAGCTTCTGAAATCATGCAAGTTACTTATGCATTGTAACATATCATGCATGAAACATATATACTTAAAATAAATGCTTAGGAAACATTAATAACATGACATGATCCATAACAGGATTAGAACAGGTTACTTACTTTCTTCACAAATCATGTATACAATTCAAATTGTATGAAAAACACTGGTTCATCTTATAAAACGTAATACAAGATCTACGATAAGATTAAGACAGATTACTTACAGCAATTCGTTATCCAAAGTCCTGGTGGCAAATCGTTGATTCCTAAAACCACATTATAGGAATCATATTATTCTCTATTTATTATAGAATTTGGTTTATCTTATCATGGACTTGCTTGGGTCCAAACCAAGGATCTTAGCCCATTTTAATTTAGCCAATTTGAAGCCTTTGGTGTTCATTTAAAGCCATTTGGGTCCATATGGTTAATTGGGCTTTTAATGACAGGGTTGGGCCTGATTTAAGACTAAGTCCATCCTCTTTCAGCCAATTAGGCCCTCTGTTAATTTAATTAGCTTGGACTGGGCCTAATTTAAAATTAATTGGGCCTGCTGGGATTACTATTGCATAAATGGGGTTCAGACCCAGCTCAATTGGGCTTAATTTAACCCATTTCATTCAATTGGGCTCGGTTCAGTTCTTTTTGGGTTTGGATTTAGCCCAATCTACTTAATTTGGGTTCATTCAGGCTTGATTGGGTTCAGATTCAACACCAATTAGGCTTAATTGACCCGTTTAACTCGATTGGGCTTGAATCAATCCTTCATCGGATTCACCCAAATCGAATTAAAGAATTTAGGCCTAACGGGTTTCGGATCCGGACTGGGATCCGACCCGCTAGGCAGACCCGTTAAGGGTCCTTTCCAGGGGGTTCCAGAGGCTTCCGCCTCTTTCGCGCGCCCCTCTCCCTTCTTCGGCCTCTCCATCTCCCATCCGCCGGCCCCCCCTCCTTCCGCCTTCACCGAACCCTCCCCGGCCTCCTCCTCTCGCAGGCGGCCGGGGAGGCGAGGCTCCCGATCCACCAGCTCGGAGTGGTGCTTCCCTTTCGGGGCGGCGGCGGTGGGAGGCCGGCTCTTCCCTCTTCTCCGAAGTGGTGCCGGAGGAGAGGAGAAGAGCTGGGAGGTGGGATCGAGGCCGATCTCCTCCGGGAGGACTTCACCGGCTCCGACCACGGCGAGGTAAGGCCGTGGTCCGAGGTAAGTACCCCCCCCCACCTTTTTTTGTTCTTCTTCCTCTTCCGTTTTCTTCTTCTCCCTTTTTCCTCCTTTTTTTGTGGAAGTCGCGCCACCACCTCTCGGCCGGCGGAGAGGTGGGGCTCGGCTGGGGCTGGCGGCCTTGAGGCCGCGTTGGTCGCCGGCACGGCAGACCCGGCGGCCCTTGGCTGCCCCTCAGCCCTAGGGCAGCCATGGTCGGGGCCTGTCACCCGCAGGCCGAGTCCGGCTGGGCTCGGCCCGGGTGGCATTGGGCTCGGCTTGGGCTGTTCTCAGGCCGGCCCGCGGCCTGTTGGTCCGGCCCACAGTCCGTGGGTCCGGCCCGCGGCCCTCCTCCTGTTTTTCTCTCCCGTGCCGGTCTCCTCTCTGTGCCAATCTCCTCCCCTCTGTTTCATCAGTGAAACCAGAGGGGAGAATACCCCACAGAGGGGTACCTCCACCCTGTCCTTGCCTAGAGACTTACTTACAGAGCCTTACCTTGATTCGGTTGACTGGAGTTGGGCAGTATCTCCTTCTCGGCAAACTCCCTCCTTCCTCTCCTAGGGCTGCAGGGTCCCTTCCGCCTCCAGCTCCAAGGCTTGGCTCTCTGGTGCAGTAGATCCAGAGGGTTAGAGGTTTAGGGAGGGTACATTCAATTCGGGTTAGCAAATCTTAGGGGTTTTAAATACAGGGCTTATGACTTGACCCCAAAGGAGAGGTGGCGTTCTCTCCTTCCTCACTGCTCCGGGAGCCACCAGCTGCCCCTCCTCCTCAGGCCAGCTCACAGCTCATTTGCCGAGGGGGAGGAGGTGGCGGGCTCCTGTTTTGCATGCCGGTGGGGGTTTCTCCGTTGGCCATCTGGTGGTTTTGTCTTTTCAGCCCTCAGGCGGGAGATTATTGCCATCTTGGGCCAGTGTGGCCTGCTAACCCCTCCCTGGCCCAATACTATTCAACTGGGCCCTACAGTATTGGGCCCGGTCTGTATTGGGCCCGGACATTACAGAGACTGCTATACAAATATGGTGTGGATTACGGCCAAAGCTTGAATAAGCTATGATTAGCAAGTAATTATACAATCGTACAAACTGCCACTCTCACCGGAACTCCCTTTACCCCATGATGACCCAAACACATTCAATTTGACTAGAATGATGCAGTCTGTTATGGGTATAAAGCAACCAAGACGGTAAAAATCTTTGGCTTTGAAACGTGCCCAATATTGTGACATCACATAGTGCCTGTAATTCGTTTTGCAATCCACAAAAAATAAAGATATCAAAACTTATCAAGTTCTTTAGCAACCCATAAAAAAGGGGGCCAACAGAGCTGAATTCAAGTAACTTCGAGAAAACAAATGTGGTACTAGGTTACAACTTACAACTGGTGATTCATCACAGAGATAACTGGGGAGATTCACTACAGAGTTAATTTCTGGCATCAAGAAAGACCAAAGATTACCTGATAAGCCTCAAAATCGTCGAAGCTAAATCTTGATCTCGCCACAGTGTACTCAACGTGGTCAAGAATGTCCTTTTGAAGACTGATCGGATCGTTCTTGAGAAACCCATCCATCAACGAGAACATCCTTTCGGCCTTAGCCTTCCCCTCCCCAGACTCCGGCACTAGTCCCGCCCGCCGGACTACCAGCCCTCTCGACCCCAACCTCGCAGTCCCCGGCCCCGCGGGGGTCCGATCGGCGGCCCCATCGATCGCGTCCCTCAGTGCGCGCTCGATGCGATCCAGGCTCTCCGGGTCCTCGATCTTGGCCCCGTGGGAGTCCACCACCAAGAACCGCTTCACAAAGAACTCCCCCTCGACCTCGACGGTGGCGCGCTCGATCCGGAGACCGAGGACCTTGAAGACCCGGGTGATCACCTGGAGGAGCCCGATCCGGTTGCGGGCGCGGATCAAGAAAGCGGTGGCATCCGGCGACTGCGCGTTGTCGACGGTGACGGTGGCGGAGGGGGAGGGTTCGGCGGTCTCCTCGTGGCTGCTGAGGGCGCGACGGGGAAGGAGGCGGAGCTGGGGTTTGGGAGCAGAGAATAAGGCGGTGGGGGGTTTATAAAGAGATAGGAGAGCGGCGGGGAGGGGAAAGAAGGGCGATGGAGGTGGGGGCAGAACGAGAAGGGAGGGGCTCGGAGGGAAGAGCAGGGCGGAGATGGCGGACATTTTGGGAAGAAAACGGAAATTTCGAACCAAGGTCTCAAAGGGAGAGAGAGGGGCGGGGGGGCGAGGGAGACGAGAAGCATGCTGTATGTATGGGCTGCTAAGTTAAACATGGCTTCTGGTGACTCGCGGAACGAATTATTAGATTGCTTCGATCGCGTTCACCGTATGCCTTGAAGGCAGTTTGAGTTTGAAATTTTTAAAATAAAAAAAACATGCGGGATTGGCGTTTGTTTCGCATGTTGCTGCGGAACTCCAGACCGTCCGGTCTGGGAGAAGGCGGGAGGCAACGGGCGCTTTATTAGCGTTAAGTGGAAGTGTGGTCTCCATCTTTCTAAACCTACCGGGTCTGTTGAAATCCGTGAACCATATAATGTTCCCCAACCTCCCCATCAGTTTTACAATCTGATTAAATCGAGTGGGCTGATGTTGAGGCTTTTGAGTGGGCTGAGCCAAGGCCCAGCAAAATAGAGTATCTTTAGCTAGGAGGAATTGGACTCTAGAATATGCTAGCTATTTGGTTAGAAAGTCTCATTTTCATTTCGATTTTAGAAAAAAATGGAGTATTTTAATTTTCAAAATCCAATCCCTACTCTTCTTTAATGTTCAAATTTCATTTTGATTATGATTACAATTTTTATTCCGAACTAAACATATTGGAGAATATGATCATTCTGATTTCCATCTCAATCAACTGCGATTCTTATCATGAACCAAATGTGCCCAAATATATTTCAATAAGCCCCATGCAGTGCATATTGAAGTCCATGCTTGGTTGCATAGCAATGACAATTTATTCAGATTGTAGTTACTCTTGTTTGTTTTAATTTTGTTTTGCCAAATACCACAACTTAGACCCTGATAGGAGTGGAGAAATTTGAAGAAATGACATTTTCGAAAATGAAAAAAAAATGACATATCCTATTGAACAAAATTTATTAAAAAAAAAAGAAAAAACAACAACAACAACAACAAAAAGTTATGCCTAAACATTCTTCCATCTTCCGCATTAATTTACCCCTTATTTTCCAATTTCCCGTAATCCTACTCCAGCACCAAATGGAGCCTAAAAGCATATAAGATACTATTATTTTTGATGACATGCACGTTACATGTTAGCCTAGCAACATGCGTCAAAGATACAACCCCTAGAAGCAAAACTAATATTTCCCTCTTTCAAAGAACTCAAAATATCTCCATGGAACTCCCTAAATTGATAGAGTGATAAAGTGGCCTCATCTATAAGCTGGATCAAAATGCATGCTCACAATTCAGGTATCAAAATCACTTGGACCATTTCATATGAAGTGGGGAAATCTTTGCGATGTTAGCTCTATTTAAGATGATTATTTTTGTTTGGAATGCTGCTTCCCTCATCACTGCACTCCTCTGCGGCAACCAAAGATTACGAGAGGAGCATTTACATGATTTGATGGTCGTAAATGCGGCATCAGAATAACAAGCTGCGATTGGTGGCACGTAAATCTGGCATGTGTTCAATTACACACATACAAACACATATACGTATATATCTGTAGGAGAAATCCAAAAGGAGCTATGACTGTCATTTATGCTAGTATTAGCAATGAAGTACGGATAGTTATGATGATATCAGTAATAAATTAGTTAATTCATATGCGTTAAAGAGGCCGATATCACTGTTAAACTGTGAGCCAATTTCAAACAAATACTTTCTTGAAAACTCTTTGTTCAATTTTGGTAAACAAACCAAATATTTACAGAGACTAAATAGTTATAAACTAAGAGATAAAAAGAGACAGAGAATAGCCTTCATGGTCATTCATGATTGGTTCCACCTAAGATGTTTGATTGGCCTTCTGACATGTCGGAGAATTCAAATGTGCTGGTCACGGGACAAACATTTTGTGATCACAATCAACTACAAGCTGGCGGTATATTTGATATCCCTTGCCGTCAGGACAGCCTCCAAAGGCGGAGGCTTGAGACCAAGGGGTAGTGGCAGACATGGCTTTGCTAAAGCATCTCCGATAGCTGCATCGATGCTCTCCTTTGACTGAAACATCACAAAGAAGACCTAAGAAATGCCATTCGTAGTCTAATTTCTACTGATAACTTTGAATACATATTGCAACGAATACGTAAATAAAATATGCATGTCTAGACTCGAATTAGTGTGACATTCTATATTATGATTTCTATCACAAAAAATGGGGAGGATAAGGAGAAGACTTCTTGTGTTGTCTTGACTACCCGACTATTTTTTCTTCTGTCTTTCATCTCTCAGATCTTCTCTACCCGCAGCAAAAGGTAAAAAATATGGTAGTACAAGAGTTCAGATTTCGTAGGTTGGCTCATAATAAATCCTTGCTTGATACCCCCCTGGGGCAACTACATAACCATTAAAAACATATGCACCTAGAGGAACATAACCTTCCATTTTCATTCCTTTTTCTAAAGGAAGATCGTACTTTTCAAAGAGTTTCGATGCTAATGGAAGCATCAAAGCCTACATATATAGAAGATGTCATCTTGAAAGCATATTTCGATTAAACTGAAAATTCTTTTCGCACTTACCGGATGAGCATCGGGCGAAAGCAGGAAGCTTGAGAGCTTGCTAGATTGAGGAACTACATTTTCTGGTCTATACAAGGAGCAGGGTGGAATTCCTGGAACTGTGGGAACTGGAAACCTCTGCATGAAAAGGTCTGATGAAGTAAGAAACCCACCCACTCCCACGCAGACGGTCCACATAGCGAAAGAAGATCGATCATTCTTTCGCACGAAAGATACAACCCAAACCCCTCCCACGCTTGTTTAAAGTAGCAATACTACAGGAAAATGGATTTTTTCCGGCGTTTTTTCTAGCCTTTACGGACGCTTATAAGCGTCAGTGAAAATCCAGCCGATGCTTCATAAAGCGTCGCAAAAGCTTCGGCTATACCAGAGCGGAAAAAGTTTTTGCCGACGCTATGAAAAAGCGTCGGAAAAAGTTAAGCTTTGCCGACGCTTTATTAAGCGTCGGCATATGCTGTTTTGCCGACGCAATAACGCGTCGGCATAAACTAGAACGTGGGTGCGGCGGAATTTTTTCCGACGCTTACATCAGGTTTTTACCGACGCTTAAAAGCGTCGCTTGAACATTTTTACCGACGCTTTCCTTGCATCGGGGAAAGCGTGCCAGCCCGCGCCAGAGGAGTTTTTTAACGACACTTTAAAGCATCGGGAGTGAATTTTTTTAAGAAAAAAAAAATAGAAAAACAAATACTAAGAAACATATTATAGTAATATGAACCAGCATTACATTTACATTAAAACAAATATTCAGATCATTCAAAAAATTCATATTGTCATATATGATGAAATTTACATAATAAGTAAATTTTACAATGTATTTTGAAAAATATAAGAAAGATACATATAAAACTCCTTAGATAACGGTCTCAAAAATATAAGTGACCGGATTCAGCACCATCATCATCTCTACGAGCTGTTGAAGTATCAGAAATCTACAAAAAAAAAGAAAAACTTTAGAAGTTATGAAAATCATTAACTCGTGAAAATAAGTGATAATTATGTAAAGTCATCAAATATATATAGTTATTTACCTGAGGAGGAAGAAATCGCCGCAACATAGATGAAATATGCTCAACAGGTGGCACGTGCACAGACTGAGACTCATGCTGCTGGGGGTCGTCGGGCTGTTGGGACCGTAGGGACTGATCAGAAGAAGATCCCACGGATGTGTGCTGAAACTCAATATCTCTGAATCGTTTTTCTCGCGGCATGTTGTTATCTAGTATGCACAAAAAGAAGCAATATTAGTTAAATAATAAATAAAATCTAAATGAATTGCAATAGAATATGTCTGTTTCACCAGGTTGTTTCTTGTGTTTTAAACATTGTAAGACCACAAGATTCATTTCAAACATTTATGAATAGTTGAACCAAGTCAATGCTCTTTTCTTGCTTCTAATCATGATGTAAATCCACTTCAGGCATTTCTTTTCTGTTGCCTTATTAGTTTCGAAAACTTTTATTAACTTTCCCCTCTTACTGGATCCATCTTATTTTCTGAAGGCAGTGACATCAGGCTTTCTCTCAGAACAGATGCCTCTGCTATCTACTGTCTAAGCAGGTAACGGTAATAACCAACTCTTTTCAATGGTGTATCATCATAGTATTAACAGGTATTCAGCAAATAAACTCTCAATCTATACCTGTGATTAGGACAAAGAAAACTATAAGCAGATGATATGCATAGTATTCAATAATGTGCAGGTGTGCATAATGCACATGGAGAGAGTGATTGCCCAAGGACAAAATACAGAATAAGCAAATAGTCCTAAGTAGAAAGCACATATTAATGCAATAATTCTATGTGCATAACTGATACTTATAAGCCCTACAATTCGAGCTACATCAGACAATAAATTCCAAATTAAAATAGGAAAATTTTCACTTCTATGTCATTCCTTGAAACTGGGAAGGTCATTTGATGCTTGAATACCAATATATAGTGGCGGTGGACAGTGCTACCATTTAGACATCACTATCAATGTACCATGTTATAGCATGAATAATTTCAATTTGACATTTTCTTTTCCCGAGACATGATCCAGTAGTAGTTAAGTTCAAATATGCAAGTAACAGCATGAAAATTTACACATCATTAATCATGCAAAATCAACAGCAAGCTACAGACTTGAGTAAGTAGCATGATAACAGTTCATCTCCTACTATTTAGAACATAAAATAGATCACATGATGAACAAATAGAAAAGCATCAACTATGGTTTAGTCCAGACAAAGCTTTTGAAAATAACATTCTCCTAAAGCCATCAAATGCACAAAGAATACAATACATTGCAGAAATCTATCCTTCCAGTACAATAATGGCTGCCGATATTTGCACTCATTAGTTCAAGAAACCTATAAAGATCGCAGAATTTACCATCTAAACAACAAGAAAAACATTTAGAGATTATAACGCTATCACGAGATCAAAACTGCAAAATTAGAACGGAACAAGAAAAATATCTTCCGTACCTTCGGCCGGAGATTCGTCGGGAGAAGCGGTTGCAGGAGAGGGTGCGGAGGACGCCGAATGCTGGACCGCCGCCACCGGAGAGGAGGGAGGAGGAGGGGACAAGGGTCGGCGCTCAGGAAACCCTAGGTTTTGGAGAGCGTGGAGGCGGAGGAGGGAGGAGCTAGGGTCGGCTAGGGCTTGATATCGATCGAGGATAGGGGAGAAGGGGGGCGGCTGCTGGGTTTTGTTTAGAATTAGGTTTTCGACGGCGTGAATACGTGTCGGCTTAGGTTCTACAATACAACGACGCTAATTAGTGTCGTATATTGCCGACGCTTTTTAAAAGCGTCGGGCATTTTAGGCGCTACAAAGGAAACCGCCGATGCTTGTATAAAGCGTCGGCAAAAAAGCGTCGACGAAAACCAATTTTGCTATAGTGCAAGCAAATGAACCAAAGGAGGACTAGGTGAAAGGCATACCGCTGCTAGCAATGGCTGAGGGAAGCATGGTGTCCCCTAGGTTAGAGCATTTGGCACCCACCTAGCTCCAGGTCCCTGCAAGGAGAAGTTGGTTTGGATAGATAGATAGATAGATAGATAGATAGAGAGAGAGAGAGAGAGAGAGAGAAGGAGAGAGGGAGAAAGAAGCTACCTTTGGGTAATGGGTGAGCCAGTAGGGATCGAGGGTTGATTGGTGGTGGAGGTGGTAGATGTGGCTGAGGAGCCCACGACCGGGGAGGCAGTGGTGAGCAGGCCAAGACCAGATGATTTGGCCATAGATGAACTAGTGAGTGGTCTACAGTGGGGTGCCCCCACACATGTAGTGGCCTTAAGGGTTGGACAGGAGGAGGAGGGAAGGCCATGGTGGGAAGAAGCCAAGGGTTTCTATCCCTCATCGGCCATCGCCCCGTCACCGCCACCACAACCGGCATGCATGTGCCATCTCTGGCTCCACCCCGCAACCTCCGCCTCCCTCGCGAGCAAATGCTTCCGACGATACTGATATTTCTACAATTCATCATATTAGTAATGGTGGCCTCAAATTAATACTAGCACTAGTAATTCAGATTGAGAAAGGTAAAAAAAGAGGGAAGAAAATATGATAAAAAAAAGAGATAGTTCTCTTTCTTCCTGAATCTTAGTATGAATTAATAAATAGTGCCGTAAACTAGATCTAAGTTGACCGATGAGCTACCGACATCTGTATCACTGGTGAATGATTTTCTCTTGTACTTCTTTTTTGGGAACGTAATTATACTGTACCACAGGGAAACAAGTAAAAAGAAGTGGAAGATCTTTTAAATAGACGTAAAGTCCGCTTTTCTCAATGGGCATCTTGAAGAGAAGGTCTACATTGATCAACCATCTAGTTTTGTTGTGCAAGGAGAGAAAGGGAAAGTCTACAAGCTGAAAAGAACTCTCTAAAAGCTCAAACAAGCACCACGAGCATGGAATTTTTGAATTGATAGTTACTTTATTCAAAATAGATTTACTAAATGTCCATATGAACATGCTACATATATGAAGACTAATCTGCAAGGTGATGTTATATTCGTTTGTCTCTATGTGGACGACTTGATTTTCGCCAAAAATAATTTATCCATGATTAAAGAATTCAAGAGCTCGATGGTGAGGAAGTTTGAAATGACTGATTTGGAACTTATGGCTTATTTCTTGGGCATTGAAGTGAAACAAGGAAGCGATGAAATTTTTATTTCTCAAGAAAAGTATGCAAAAGAAATCTTGGCGAAGTTTGTCGTGGATGATTGTCAACCGGTTGATACCCGGTAGAGTGTGGCGCCAAGCTAACCAAGAAAGGTGAAGGTAAACTTGTGAATCCAACTTATTACAAAAGTCTTGTTGGATGTTTGTAATATTTGACTTGTACTAGACCCGATATTTTATAAAGTCAAGTGAGCAAGTTGTTGATATATTGGCAAAGCCACTCAATGTTCAAGTTTGTCAGAAGTTAAGAAAGTTGCTTGGAGTGATGGCACCTGGAGGAACAAGTTTAAGGGGGGAGCATATTAAGAATTAAACTTATTCTTATCCCTTATTTATTGTTTTGAAATATATATATGTCTTGAGTACTGAAAAGTTGTATTGGAATATGTAGAGACTCCTAGAAAGTTGAAGAGTCATTCTAGAAAGTTGAAGAGTCATTATGAAGTTCATAGTTTACGCTATCAATATAAAGAGCGGTAAACGTTCATATAATTAAGTAAGAGAGTATGAAAATACAGTAATGAAATTAGAGATACATTAAGTATCTCTCTTCGCTATTACTTTTACATACGCAAAGACAAACACATTTCCAACAAAAGATAGAGAGAGAGGAAAGAGGGAGAGAGAAGCTACCCTTGGGTAATGGGTGAGCCAGTAGGGAGGGTTGGTTGGTGGAGGAGGCGATAGAGGTGGCTGAGGAGCCCACGGCCGGGGAGGTGGTGGTGAGCGGACGAAGACCAGATGATTTGGCCACAGATGAACTGGTGACTAGTCTACAGTGGGGTGCCCCCATACATGTAGTGGCCTTAAGAGTTGGACAGGAGGAGGGGGGGAAGGCCATGGTGGAAAGAAGCCAAAGGTTTCTGTCCCTCATCGCCCCGTCACCACTACCACAACCGGCATGCATGTGCCATCTCTTGCTCCACCTCGTGGCCTCCGCCTCCATCGCAAGCAAATGCTTCCGGTGAGACCGATATTTCTGCAATTTATCATATTAGTAATGGTGGCCTCAAATTAATACTAGCACTAATAATTCAGATTGAGAAAGTTAAAAAAAGAGGGAAATATGATTAAAAAAATGAGATAATTCTCTTTCTTCCTGAATCTTAGTACCAATTAATAAATAGTGCCGTAAACTAGATCTGAGTTGATCGATGAGCTACCAACATCTGTATCACTGGTAAATGATTTCCTCTTGTACTTCATTTTTTGGGTGCGTAATTATACTGTACGTACCACTGGGAAACAATGGAAAAGAAAAAAAAAAGGAAAAGAAAGAATTCCATTTTTCCCATTATTTCCTTCGGTTAAAGTAAATAATGGAAAAGAAATACCTGTCAAACAAATTAATATTTGGCGCTATCTCAACAAAAGGAAAAGAAAACAAATTTGATTTTTGGACATCAACAACATACAAAAAAAAAAAAGGTGAACAAAAGGTTCATTGATGGCACGATACAAATCTTAAAAACAGCGACCACTTTTTATCACAACTGTGGTTTCAGCTTTCAAGCCATTCATGCTCAAAAGGGCTGATTCGTACATCATCTATCATAGGAATTTTAGAATCCTCTCAAACAATTACTATCAAAGCTTTATCGCGCCATAGAAATTGAGTAAGAAGAAGAAGAGAAATTCCTCTTCGAAGAGAAATAAAAGAAGAGTATCAATTCAAGTACCTGAAGATCTCTAGCAACATTATGTCGTGTGAGGCAATCAATCCCCATTAGTTCTAATATCCTCGAGGGCACGGCCTTATCAATCCCAAGCTGCTCAACCACCTCAACAAATCTCCGGTGCAACTCAGGAGTCCAATCCACCTATTCATGACCAAAGAATTAAAATTTTAAAGAATATGTCTATAAAACCTAAGAAACTCCATTAGCAACTGAAAATTTTGCACCAAGATATCAACAACTATACTTCCCTTTGTCCAAAAGCTCAGTCTAAGCTATTTGGGAGCTTCAGGCTTGGTGAACAGCTAATTACTCCTTTTGGCTTCTCTAACGTTGTGCTTGCAGGATGCCACCACTTACTTCGACCACTGCTGTTGCAGTCCCTGACTCCTCTTCATGAGTCATGAGAAACGGAGAACGCCGCGAGGATCTGCGCAGGGTCCACCTCCTGGTCGGGCAGCATGTCCCCGGCGAAGAGGTCATCAAAGTTGATGTCCCCGAGGAAGTTCCCTCCCATGAATCTGTTGCAGAATTCTTCTGTGGATGCCCAGCGGCTTCCCACCTCCGGGTCTCTCTCATCACCATTCGAGTCTCTTTGAGGCGATATTGCAAGCATCCTAATAGAAGTAAAAGTGCACCTACCTATATGCAGAAGTATGGATAAAGAAGCGAGGAAGGGATGGGTGGATGATGTGATCTAACAGGCCAAAGTACAGCAACGAGAACATGTATCGACGTGAGGCTGCATGGAAATGGAAAGGAGGACTTCTCCAACGACGGGGTGGGCGGCGGATCTGAGGGAGAGCGTGGAGTAATGAAGCTTTAATTGCCTCATAGAGTCATCAGAGCGGGGGGGAATGTGGATCTCCGCCGTAACTATCGTCTAGATTTCTTTCATTTGTTTTAAGGCTTTTTTTGGATTCCTATGGATTTGTGGATCTCTCTTAATCATTCCTATGGATTTGTGGATGGATTTTTTTTTTTTTTTTTGCTAAACAGTGGATGGATGTTTTTTGAGAAAAAGAAAAACAATCAGTAGACATATCTGAGAGAGAGAGAGAGAGAGAGAGAGAGCGGAAGAAGATCCAAAAGAGTGCGTCAGATATGATAGGTTCGTTGCTTTGCCTGTCACAGCCCGAGACCGGTCGCTGTCCCTTGGCAAACGGTACATGCCTGTCACGGCCTAAGCGTTGAAATCACTATTTATTCAAAAACTTAAACTAATAAAATAAAATAAATTTATTTATATATTTTATTTCTTTTTATACTTTATCTCACATATCGAGCGTACTTTTTTTAAAATAAATGAGCTTAATATATAAATTTTTTTAATAATAGAGTTAAAAAATGTGAAAATAAAAATCGAGAAAGTAAATAAAAACTTAAATGAATAAAATAAAATAAATTTATTTATATATTTATATTTTCTTACGCTAATCAGCCTGCAACAAAAATCGTCAGTCACGTTGTTTTTAAATATTATTAAAAGTTAAAAAAAATGTTACCAAAAGTCAGAAAGAATACTGCTAATATTTTTGTCGAGAGAAGGGAAGAGGATCCAAATATGATAGGTACGCCGTATGATGTCACAGCCTGAGACCGATTTGTCGCCATCCCCTGGGAAATGATACGGTGAATTAAGCAGCATACTGCAACAAAAAGGTGTTATCAGCATCTTTTTCAAATCCGGCTATAAGCCAAAGAAAAAATACTGTAAATATCTTTTTATTACTATTTTTAGAATATTTGCTTATGCAATAGTGTCGGCAACTAATTATTAGTATTTTTAGAAAAATATAAGTAAACCGCGAAGAAAAGGTCCACTCTTTTTTTTTTTTTTTGCTAAAAAAAAGGGGTAGGGGGGGAGGAAGGGACAAGCCCACCCCCGCGTAGCAGCCCCCAACTGGGCCCCCGCCCCGCCAGGAGAATGTTCGATGCGGGCAGAAATGGCCGTGTGTTGGGCACCCCGACCGGTTTTACTCATACCCTCCCCACCCGTGAGCCCGGCTCAGCTACTCCTCTGAGCTCTGACTCGAGTCCCACGTGTGAGTACGTCACACCCGGCACCACCCCGGCTACTAGCGGTTCAAGAGCGGTCCTACACCACAAGTCCAAGCAGTGGCCAAAGTAGTAAGCTCCGGTCCACAATTTAATCGTCGCCGCAGCGATTCGAACTTGGGACCTTGTGGTTAGAATTGCTGCCCAGTACCACTAGGCTACCACCTTGGTGGCATTTGAACCACTCTACGCCAAAAAAAAAAAAAAAAAAACTATTATAAGCCAGAAAAAACACTGCAAATATCTTTATCAGTATTTTTATGGCACTATGGAGCTGCAACTTGTACCGTTATTAGATAAAAAATATTTATTTAACTTATTAACGTGCATTCATATCATTAAATAAGTATTTGATGTATATTTTAATATTTCATATTTTTAATTATTATTTTTAAAAATCTTTTTTATAAAAATCAAAATTGAACTTAATTTATTTAATTCTTTATGATCTTTTCAAAGTTTTATTGTTAAAAATGTTAAAAAATATTTAAAAATTAACTTTTATGCATCATCGTATTCATATATAATTTTTTCACAAACTCTTTAAGAATAGTTAATATATAATTATTTTAATTTATGCTATAATAAAAAATAATAATGATTTTTGATACAAACGATCTTAATATTATTATATTATATTTTTATCTTAAATAATTTTTGATTGTTAATATTTTAATATAAACTTGATCAAACCAATGATCTATATATAGCAATGCTAAGAAGATATATATGTACAATATCAAATTAGATGGCATCAGTGTGACCAAAACCAAGCTCTGCATAAAAATTTATAATTTAAAATTTAGCAGCAATTTTCCAAAATTTCATAAATTATGATATTAGTTACTGATATATTAGTTAAATGCTATAAGAGTAGTTCTAGCTTATAGTACTTTAAGTTATATACCATAGAATATAAATTTAGAGTGGCATTTATAAAAATTTATAAAATAGAAAAAATTACTTATTCGAAGATAGCGATATTTTTATTATAATGTAGTAAAAAAAAATACCAGTAGGTAGTAAAAAAATTCCATTTCAAATTTTCCATCAAAAGTTATTTTTATTATAATAGCTTTATCTCTTAGTTCAAATGGAATATTTCTTTTAACTACCGAACAAAACGTAGTGGAAGATGCATGCATGTCTCCTTTTCCCCTTCCACTCCATGGTGAATCGCAAGAGGGGCGATGGAAAGTGGAGTTGAGCGGGACAAGTCATGTTGAATCTCATTCTGTACAGTGCTAAGGGCCTGTTTGAGAGAGCTTTTGGAGGGCCAAAAAGCATTTTCTGGCCCTCCAAAAGTACTTTCTCAATTTATTTACCAAACATATATTAAAATGCTGTAACACTTTAGAAATATAATTACCAAATAGCAAACATCTTTTTTTATAAAAGCTTTACTTCAAAAAGTTCTACTTCCAACAACTCTACCGCCAACAACTCTTCCAAACAGGGCCTAAAGCCTAGCTGGTCCACCTGAAGGTGAAAACAGTTAATTATGGCTTGCGTAGGAAATTACAAAGTATACAACTATAAATGCAGCTCGTGTTAGACAAATTCGGAACCTTTTCGTCCCGGCTAACATATAATTTGGGTCAGATTAGACCAACAAATACACCTAACTTTTGTTGGTCTTATTGAAAGTATCCGCATGAGTTCACTCTAGATGATATCTCCATTATCACAACGTAAGCATCATTGAGCGTTCCTTTATTCAGGCTCCCAAGCCTTCAATGAAACATCATCACTTATCATCAATCCCTAATACTCCCTGTATATATATATATACCTTCTTCAAAAAAACTATATCTTAATCAAGCTTTTGCAGTTAGAGAAAAAAAAAAAAGATGATTGCAGCAACTAAAAGCGAGCATGCATGAATGGGAGCCATTCATACTCCCCCTGTCATGCACCATGCATGGATGTCGAGCACCAACTTTGTATATATTTTTGGACAAGGCCCAGATACCTATGCAGACCAGTATCTTGAACGGCGGATAATGTTACTTCCATAGCCTTAAAACAAGCAAAAACCGAAGCACACCATATTGAGAGGTCTAATCCTAACAAAAAGCCTAACCCTTTCGCCCAACATCAACCAGCTCAGATGATTTGCGTACAAATTTGCCCACGTATCCTATGCTAATGTGAGCATCTCTCTCTCTCTCTCTCTCTCTCTCTCTCTCTGCGATAAACACTCGAATGGCGCTGACGTCTCTTTCCTGGGAGGTGGTTGCACCCTCGCCTTCTCACCGTCAGATCGACTCCCAAAAGGGGAAACCACCTTAGTTTAGAAGGGAGAGAGACATAAACGAGGGCCGCCAACCCAAAGAGATAGAGAGGCTGAATGAAAACATGAATCAAGAGAGACGGAGGGAAAGCATGCATGCATGGCTCGTTGCAGGCCTCTGGGATTCTTGTTGGGATTGCCCTTTGCCATGCTCGCATTGCTTCTGTCCCTCGTTGGAGCCGTGGTGTGGTTCATTGGGTTAGCATCCATCTGCTCCTGCATCTCTCTAATCTTTGATTTTCTTTATGGTCCTTTTTTTTAAAGAATTTCATTTTATGGTTGCGTTTGAAATTTTTATGAAAAGGAAAAGGTCATTTTATTTTTATATTACAAAAGCTTTTTCCCCTGCCAAAAAACGATGTATTTTGAATTTGTCGAATCATTATATCTCAGCATTCAAAAGAATATTGCAAATATTTATCTTACTTGATGCATGCGCATGATATAGATTGATCTGCATCTAAAGATATTCTCATTAGTCATAAAAATAGGGGAATTAATAGCAGTCCACTAAAAAATAAATATTATTATGAAGCAAAATCTTCTTACCGGCCAATTGCCTTTTTATGAAGAAAAATGTTTTATTTAAGATTTTCGATCTCTCAGTGGGTTTTCTTTCTTTTATTCTTGCAGATTTGTTTTGACCTGTATTTGCCCATGCTGCTGTGGATGCTGCGCTTGGGTGGCCAATTTCGCGGTCGATATGATACAGCTTCCTGTTAAATCGATACGGTGGTTCATTGATCACATCCCTTGTTAATGTGTGAATTATTTGTATGTATATATGTTTGGTTCTTTTCTAATTATTTAATTTAAATGATTCTTCATTTATGGCACGGCTGGAGCCTTCTGTGGTTAGATTGAATCATTCATTTTGAGATTTGCCTGGGCTTGATATATATATATATATATATATAGATAGATAGATAGATAGATAGATAGATAGATAATTTTATTGCCTCACCACTCAAATATTATTCCTGACATGCGGTACCAATTTGCCAAATTAGTAAAATCTTTAACAAATATTACACCAGAAAATGTGAGATTGAATCTACATTGTATACCACTCGAGGCATCCTGCCAAAGTTTTTTTTTTTTTTTGTTGAAGGGAGGCAGCCTGTGAAAGTCATGAAAAAGGCTCAGAAGGTTAGAAAATACATAGGCGGCTGATGTGATACAAATGGTTCATTTGTTTGTGTAAATGCAAAAAAGAATGAAAGTAGATTTGTCTAAAGTAAAACTTTATCAGCCTGATTCACTTAAAAGCAATTGGCAAGTAGATAAAGCCCACTTCAAATTTGTCCGTTTCTCCTGTGTGTCTCGAGCTGCACTTAAATCATTTGTTTTTTGACGTAGAGATGTCATAATGCATATAATAAGAGCTAGGATTGTCTCTGGAAGCACTTCAACCATTGCAGAGAGTACAGTGCAAGTGTGGAAGTCTCTTGAGTCCTGTGGAAGTAGGATTCAGCGACTAGTCTTACAATTGAATGATACGTTATTTTATCTCTTACAATATAATGCAAATTCTATCCTTAATCTTCATGCACACCGTCTATAGTCTTCGCCCCCAATTCCACCCTGATCGTGGAGACGGAGCCTCCCTGCGGCCACCCTTCTCTTGCATTAAGGTACGCGTCGGGCTTTTTTTGGTATAAGTGGCGTAAATAGCATTGAAGGCTTTTTTTTTTTTTTTTGTTAAAATACTCCCAAGTCCCGCCATAAGAAAAGATGCATACTTGCTATTTTAATATAAATATATTAAGATAAGCATTCACACTATTTTAATATAAATATATTTTAAAGAATCAGAAAACAACAAGTTCCAAAAAAATCCTTAAGCATTATATCAATCCAAAGTATCTCACCAAAATGGTCAGCCATGGAAGGAACCATCCAATATGCAGCTGCATTGGCCAGTAGATTTGTCTCAATGTGAAGAAGATGCACCTTCGTGCCCAACTGAAAGTAGGAGGTGAGTACTCACCTTCCTAGTTTATCTTTAGATTCAGCTAATTACCAAAGTACAATTACCTTCAATTAAAATAAAATTGACTCTTAGAAAGTAGCATGCACCGAGCATGCAAACATGCTTTCTTTCAAACTAACATGGCGCATGCTGGCTTGGAGTAACCGCTATATATATATATATATATATATATATATATATATATATATATATATATATATATATATATATATATATATATATATATATATATATATATATATATATATATATATATATATATATATATTGTTTTTAAGTTAAGGCTTTTGCTGTTTATCATCTTTAGCAATTAACTGTCTAAAGGATATGTATGGTCATTTTAATCTCAGGAAAAAAATTAGAGTCATATAATTCCGACTAAAAATTAATTTTTAGCAAAAAAAAAGTCCAGAAAGGCTGGAAATGATATCACCAGGCCAAAGTGAAAAAGAAGAAAAAGAAAATCCCGACGCCAGCCACCATGAGAGCACGGCTGTACGTATGTTTCTCGTCGCCAGCTTCTTCTCGAACCTTCCACCGGCTTCTCGCCTTGTTTCTCTTCCAGAGATTTCCATCACTCTCTCCATGTCTTCTCCTTCCCCTCCCCTTCCCTTCCCTCAAATCCATCAGACCAACCATTCGCCATCACCACCGCTAAGTAAGTAGTAGAAGAAAAGCAGGAGGAGTCGCAGAGCGGAAGAGAAAGCTAAGAGATGGGAGTGGACTACTATAAAATCCTCCAAGTCGACAAGAACGCGAAAGACGAAGACCTCAAGAAGGCGTACCGCAAGCTCGCCATGCGATGGCACCCCGACAAGAACCCCAACAACAAGAAGGAAGCAGAGACCAAATTCAAACAGATCTCCGAGGCCTACGAGGTACGCAGTCCAATGCCCGATCTCTTCTCCCACTCGATTCCCACGTCAAATCCCCTCCAAAGATCGCCTTCTGTCCACTTATGTTGATCCGTTTTATAGGTCTCACCTCAAATTCTCCACCTGTTCAAATCCGTTCCGTAGGTCTCGCCTAAAATTCGCTTTGAGGATCACTCTTTTTCTCCTGTTGTCCTCTTTTTTAGGTCTTGTCCCCAATTCTCGTCCAAAGATCACGTTTTTGCATGTATTTCAGTTTGTCTTATAGGTTTTAGCTCAAAATTCCTCCAAAGATTGCACTTCTGGACGCCTAATTGTCCCCTTTTTTTAATCTATTATCTTGAATTCCGATCCACGTCACTTTCTTACCCTATTTTTTGCTGTTCTTTGTAGGTTTTGAGTGACCCTCAGAAGCGCGCCATCTACGATGAGTACGGAGAGGAGGGGCTCAAGGGGCAGGCCCCGCCCCCGGGGGCCGGCGGAACCTCTTTCTTTCCCGGCAGCGGGGAAGGGCCCACAGTGTTCCGCTTCAACCCGAGGAATGAAAACGACATTTTCGCCGAGTTCTTCGGGTTCTCGAGCCCGTTCGGGAGCATGGGTGGCGGCGGAAACGGCGGGATGAGGGGTGGTACCAGGTTCTCGAGCTCGATGTTCGGGGATGACTTCTTTGGGTCGACGTTTGGTCGCGGGGAGGGGCCGATGGATTCCCGTCAGCCGCGGAAGGCGGCGCCGATCGAGAATTTGTTGCCATGCAGCCTCGAGGATTTGTACAAAGGCACCACGAAGAAGATGAAGATCTCCAGGGAGATTGCGGATATGAGTGGGTAATTTTCTTCTCTAAATCTTTTTTTGATCTTAGAAATGCTTTTTTATTTTTATTTTTTTTTGCTCTGTTTGATGGGAAAAAAGTTTTTTTTTAGCTTTTTTTTTGGCTCTGGTTTGCTTTGTTTGGTTCGATTAAGAAGTGATGAAAGATGGGTGTGGAAAATTATATCAATTAAGTGCGCTTTGATTGATGAGATGCCATGTTTATATGATTACACAAGCTTCATTTTGAATGGTATTACTTGCGCTTCTATTTTATTACTGTTTAAGTATTATGAGTGAGAAATAGTTTACTTAGTTTTATTGTTTGTTGAAGGAATGCTATGCTATTATGTTAATTTGACTGCTTGATTTAATTATTCTTATTTAGGTGTATTGTGACCTTAATATATAGTATTATTGATGGTTTTCAGCCATCCGCATCTAGAAATTGAGTTTTGTCTGCTTTGCGGCCAACCATATGAACAATTTGATTAAACTTACCTACTAAGATGGGCATTTTGATAATGCTGGATTGTTCTTTTCCATGTCCATATCAAACTCAAACTTCGAATTGCCTCACAACATCAGTTTATTGTTGGCATCCTATAATTGTTTGTCACTCTCCTAACCAATGCTAATCAATGCACCCTCTGATGATGAGCTTCTGCACGTTTCTTTATGACTTTAATTGAGGTGATGGCATGTTGTAGTGAATAGTCAGAGACAACAGATATTTGAATTGGCAGTACATGTCATAGGTATATCTGCTTCTTAGCCAACTCGCATCTCTCCATCTGCACACAAATGTCACTCCAATAAAGATTCACAGGTTAAATTACCAGATCCTGGGTCTGTTGAGCATATTTCAAAATTAATGCTTTCGCCTGTCAACACTGTCATGTATGAGGAGATATTTTTATTACCTTCAAGTGACCAATGGGGGGTAGTGATCACTTCGAGATATTAGCAAGTAAAGCATATGCATGCGTATCAGGTATGATGAGGCAAGAATTAGATGCTACTTCTGCCAAATTTTCACAGGCCAGATGATAGAGGAGATACTAATCCTGTAGCAAAGAACGTATTCGTTGCAATAGTGCACATGTTGTTGAAGCATCTCCTGTAGACTTTGCCTATGTTAGATCTTTGATGGAATAAACCTATTTCATGGGGAGGGGCTAAGAGCCTATTGTTCATGCTGCCAGCTAGCCAGCTTTTCTATCCATTGCTGAATGAAGCTGCTGAACTACCATCCCCTCCAGCTTACCTGATTTGATGGGAAGGGGGATTTGTATGTGGCAACTAGATGTTTTGTTGAGTTAGGGAATGCTGTAATGTGATTTTGGTTGGATAGAAAACTATCCCTACCTGCACTCAAACTTCTTTGACTCTTTCTGATCCTACTACCATTTCAAAAGCTGATGAAAGAAACATTGTATGTGCTCGACTAGCTTAGTCATCCCAAAAATTATCTGGTGCCAAGAATGCTACAAAGTTACAGCATAAGAGAACATCGAGATGGAGAGAATTGGTGATAGGTGTTGTCCTTAGTTCACTTGCAGCAAAGAAGTCCCCCTCTTGCAAGGATTGCATTAATGGTGAAATGCATTGGTCCTCCTTTCCCAAATGATGTAATTGGAGATTCCTGAGTTGATTCATAGTGATTACTGGTCTATTCCATGTTGCTCGCTCTAAACTGTCCTAAGTATTAGCGGCCTAGTGGGTTGGAGCTATGAATATGAGCACTTATGTTTCGAATCTAGTTCCTACTGAAGTTCTTATTCCTTATGACCAATGGTGGGTGGGTGGCGGTCGGTTGTAGATATTTGCAAGTAAATCATATGCATGTGCACCAGGTCTGAAGAGATAAGGATTAGATGTGAAATTTGTTCTTTCTTATCTGGTTGCATCGGGACTTAACTAGAAGGGAGAATGACATCCATCTAGTTGTAGCGAGGAATCCGACTGAAACCACCAACATCTAAGTTGAGTAGAATCACTTAATTGCAATTAACTATTGTATGCCAAAGCAAAGGAGTTCCTCTTATGGGATTGAAAGTACTATAAAAAAGAGGAGGCCTGATGGGAGACTCAATTATGGGAATGAAAGGATCAAGCAAGAGGAATAGACGATAAGAAATACGCCATGTCAGTAGGAAGAATGCAGCTTTGATAGAGTGATTGATCTAATAGAGATAGCTTAGGTAAAATTTGTTGGTAAGCTCTTGGATGCAAAGAAGCGCCCCAGTGACGTTTGGCATCCCATTCTAATTCCGCATTTTAAGTTTAGTTTTTTTTTTCCCCAAAACTTCAGCTTGTGTTTTCACTTTTATCACTATGGATTGGTGCCAAGATCGGGTCCTAGGCAAGCTCATCTAATTTTCACAGCCAGCACAGTCATAATGAAAATGGTTACTTCTTGAGTAAGCAAGTATTCAAGAATGCCTGGCTATAGGGGCTATAATATAATAGGTGGGATGTTTATTCAGTACTTCAGAAGTAGATGTCAAAGCCTGGATTTTTTCATATGGTAGTTATACTTGTATCATACTAAGAAACATATCCAGACAAAAGGTGGCTAGTACTTCAGCTTCACGTATGCAATTTTTTCATGGCTTGTAGAATAGAGACATTTTTTTGCTCTGCAACTTACATGTGCACACTGACTCGATGGGCACCTAAATACATCTCCAGAAGTGTTGGAGAATGTGGACAACTCCTAACTATTTCATCAGTGAAGCATCTGAAGTTTACTCTTCTGGATTTATTGAGTGAACAGGATGCAGGAGGAAAATGTATCATCATCATCATCATCATGTTTTTGTTTCTCATTCCAGTAGATGATGAAGTTGTTTGTGTACTTGTATCCTTTTGATAATTTGGTTGATTCTACTGTATTGTTGGCTTCCATTTCAACTGTATCATGTCTCGCCTTACTAATTTATCAGTAGATTATATGCTTTTTGAGACTTCTGCTGATAGGCTTGATAAAAATTTTCCATCTTCTTAGCGGCTTCAATATCCACCAGAGTGGTTTGTGATTTCAGGACATTACTGAACTAATGATTTGATCTTTTTTCCAGCAAAACAATGCCAGTGGAGGAAATCCTAAGCATTGATATAAAGCCTGGTTGGAAGAAGGGAACAAAGATCACATTCCCAGAGAAAGGAAATGAACAGCCCAATGTCATTCCTGCGGATATTGTTTTCATCATCGATGAGAAGCCACATCCTGTCTTCACAAGGGAAGGGAACGATCTGGTTGTGACAAAGAAAATCTCTCTTGTTGAAGCTCTGACTGGCTATACTGTCCATTTGATGACATTGGATGGTCGCAGCCTGACCATACCCATAAATTCTGTGATTCATCCCAGCTATGAGGAGATTGTTCCTAGGGAGGGCATGCCGATACCGAAGGATCCATCCAGGAAAGGATACCTTAGAATCAAGTTTGACATCAAGTTCCCGACAAGGCTTACTTCTGAGCAGAAAGCTGGGATTACAAGACTGCTCAGTCCTTAAGCCCGAAACTGCTGGAGGGAAGTTTGTGAATATTTTTAGTTGAGGGTTTGCTTGAGGGGACTGATGTATTGTTTAATGACCTGATTAGGCATTTGCAATGAGCTTAATCTGATAGCTGAGATGTATCATTTTTCGGTTATAGACGGAAAAGAAGATGTTGAGAAATATAAATCTCATATTGTTGCCTGAGATTTCTTCTGGTGGTGCTGCATATTGTTCAACAAACGCTCAAGAAAAACAACGGTCCAGACTATATCTTGGATCAAGATTCAGGTTAACGCTGAGGTTTTCAAGGGAGTTATTATTTATATATGTATACATAACCACTACTTTGGGATGATATGTGGTGATGTTTGACTGATGTCGAGCTTCAATTCAAGAATTTATGATTGCATACCACAAAAGGTCTTGAAGAATTTAAATCTATTGTATTTATACCCGCTTCAGCTGATGTGTGGGTGCATCAATATCACCAAAAAAAAAGAAAGAAAGAATTTAAGTCTATTTTATTCTCATGCATCAAATGAATTTTCTGTCTTTCAGCTAGACATGTTTTTAGTGCATCTTGCAATCCAGCTTCAATTTTTTCCTGGCTGACTGATTCCAATCACTGGCACAAAGCTGATCTAACGGAAATTAAATGGCCTATGGCTATCTTTTACACAATGAAAAAGAAGAGAAACAAGGTGGTGGACTTGTTGCGTGTTTTCGGAAGTATTGTAGATGGTAAGTGGTCTTGTCCTATGTCTCTCTACGACTTGTCATGTGGCTTGCTAACTGGCTTCGTCTCTTCCCGTTTCTGGAGATGCTTAGGTAATGGTAGTGATCAAAGTTTAGAATAAAAATGTTCGACCTCCTTAATTGACCCCACCGGTTCTCAGATATTTGGAATCTTTGTCTCATCATTCTTCTTCCTAAGAAAGGATCATTGACGATAGGCTACACAAGAGGGTAGCCCTCAAAATACCCCTACTCCCCAAAGTCCAAGGAAGGCGGCATTCAATCCTAGGTCCTGGAAATATGACCACCCCATTTGACTCACATATTCAGGATTTCCTATCAAAGACTTTACTGGCACTTTGGGTCCTTTCATTTGCCCCTTGCCTCCCATATGTAGGATTTCCCATCTCCTTTTTTCTCTTATTTTCTGCAGAACTTCATAAACCACAGTTTTTACACAGTTTTTTTTATTTTGCAACACTTCTATGGAACTCCACAAATCACAGTTTTTACATACATACATACACACTTCTGGATAACACCTTAAATCAGTGTTTTTGCATAACTCTGTGAATCACAGTACGCAGATACACACGTACGTACATACATATGTACACCTGCAAACATGTACCTCGTAGCTGAGAAATATTTCCTTGCAATCCTATCCTGCCAGTGACACCCAAACAGAAAAACTTAGCGTGGTGATCGGTCCAAGTGGTGGTATACTTACACTTTATCTGAATTTAAAGGTCCAGATAATGGAATATAAAGGACAAAGTTCTAGATGATGGAATATAAATCATCTTAGATGCCAAAAATGGAATGAGTACAACTTACACTTTATCTGAATTTAAAGGTCTTTCATATTATTAGCGGCGGATCCGGCAAAACTGTTTGAAGCATTAAGCACTTGCAAAATACTTCCAGGTTACTTGAACGCCAAAAGCAAAGAACAAAAAGGCAAAAAAGCTTTTGGCGAACATGGAAACAACTGAATGATAACCAAAATCGAGAATGAAAACTACCGCTCAGGACTACTGTTTCAATATAAATAACCAGAAAAGCATGGACACGCTTCCTCAAACAGACCCTGCATCAAGATAACACATATAGCAGACATGTAGCTAATAATTAAACCAAATTTTATCCCAACCAAAAAGAAAATTTATAAATAAAAGATAATCATTTAATAGGTACATGGAACAGCCTCAAGAGGATTGACCAACACAAATCTACAAATGTCACAACACTCAGTATTGCTTAGCCTTGATCTAGTTTTTGCCGGCCACTGTGGACGAGTGCAAACATGCCCTTCTCAAATGACACAGATCTTCCCTCATCCACATTGTTCACAATTCACCTCAGACTGCCTCAGCTATCAATTACCACCAGTCCAACAAAAAGAAATATAATGGCAGCTACTGCTATCGCTGGGCAGAAAGAAAAATAGACAGATATCATTTCTCTCAAGTACTTTTCTCCTGTACTCTATACAGAGATAAAATTCCTTAATCACTGTATTCTGAAGAGAAAGATGAAGCCCCTTCACCTCCATCTCCCACACCATCGCCAACCTCCTCCCCATCATCACCAATTTCCTCTTCATCTTCATCATCCAAATCGGCATCCAAGCCCTCGTGGCCACTGTGGTCCACCTCATCTTCCTCTATATCTTCATCTCCTTCCTCATCACCTTCTGCATCATCATCCTCCTCACTCTCATCATCCATTAGTCCTACGGGTTTGCTGTCGTCGTAGTCTATAACATAATCTGCCGATTGGTCATCATACTCATCTCCCGATGCTTGACCGTTTTCATCAGATTGGGAACCTTCACTGTTGTCATCATCTTCAATGTACGCCCTACTGGTTTCCTCTAAACCCCATTCTTCTCCACCCGAGCTTCTTGGAGACTCAACACTGTCATGTTTGACACTATTACTCACATTGTTAAAATTGCTAAACAAAGTCTCCTTTTGAACTGCTGGCACCCTGCTCTCAGATCTTTGCCGTGGCCTAACAGTGCGACGACCCCTCCTACGCCCCCCTCGGCCACGTGTCCTGCCTCTTCTTGCATACTTCCGTGTGGTCTTCCCAAAACTATTGATGTTTTCATCTCTGAACTCTGCTCTGGTGGAGCTTCCATTCCCTCTTGAACCTCTTCCTCCACGCCCACGACCCCTTCCACCCCGACCACGGCTCCCTCGTCCACGACCTCTGCGTCCACTCCCAGGATCAAGCCACTTAGCCTCTTTCAGGTAATCAAGTTGATCTGCAGTATCTGTTGGATCCAGCTCTTGAATACTCTTGACAACTGCATATCTTGATGAAAGTTTCTGCATAAAAGAATACTATTATCATCCAAGGGAGCCAGAATATGCTAAATTCAAATAGCTGGTACATTTAGGGCCTTTCTGGATGCCCACACAAAGTATTACAGGAACAAGTTCCCCACTCGACCGAATTTTAAGAGAAAGTCAGCAACTGAGAGAAAAATTAGGCAGCCATAGCAACAGATCGGGAGCTTTTGGATTACAGTCCTCAAAAACTAGGATACTGGAATCCTTATCAGAGGTGATTTCCAGAATCCCAATTCTTTTGGGATCACATAAGACACAGTAATTGATTAGGAGCATCTTTTAGGGCCTGTTTAGGCAATCAAGCAGAAACAGCCAGACCAATCCTGCTAGATTGGTGGCTAGGACAACCATTGGGGTCCGGCACACATCAACCCACCCCCGACCCAGCCCATATCCTCATGAGATCTTTCATTTCTTCCTGCAGGGATTGAGACTGCCGGGCTCCCCACCCTCTCCCTCCCCCACTCCTCTCTCTCCACCCTCTCCGGAACATCCTGCTGGATGTTTCAGGATCCAGCAGGATCTTCTCAAACAGGGCCCTACTGTCCCATGCTAACCTCCCCACTATTCACCATCTACCATATATCAACTGGAGAGCTCACCTGGGCATCCAAAGTTTACCAGGCATCTGAACAGCCCCTTAGAAGCCCAAACAAAATTAGAAAAAAAGAAGTGACACCAATTTTCAGAATTTTAATTTTTGCTTGCGCAAAATTTCCACCCTATTAATGGTGAGTAACAAAGGATTATTTATGTATCAGATTTAAGTACACAACACTATCCAATAGATTTTGGTACACAGCGCTATCCAATAGGAAGGACAAGTTCATTTTCTGTGCAGCATTAATATTAGAATTTACAGGAGCAGTGAAATACCAATGCATTAAACTTTTAACTTACTGATAAAGTTCATCTAGATCAGCATTGATTTGATTAAAAGTTTGGATGATTAGATGAAACAAGTAGCGAAATGCATTAGAAGAGACATGGAATAATTTTAGGAAGAAAGAAAACGAGTCCTAACATTTGGTAAAAATGATGACCTAGAATGGTTCCCGAACTCTAGCAACCCCATCCATTTGTTAGAGGAATTCACTTCAATAGAATTTCACTTGAAAATTAAGTAGTTTCTGTTATTGGAATAGTGATTAAAATTGTAAATTTCAAGATTTGTCATGTTTATCAATGTATTTTGTAAAACAACATGATAAGAAAAGGATGCACTGATTTAAGGGAGTGAAATATATACAGACACACTCTCAATGTAATTTCTTGAGTGTAACAAAAAAATGTAATTTCTTAAGAGGACGATAACAATCCATTATGTCTTGGGTGGAACAGAAGCACTCTTCTAAAATTAAATTAGAGATTTCACAGGATCAAATCAACACAGGATGGATTGCAGCGGCTGTTTCCCTGTCAAAGTTTGTGGCAGTGCCAACTTGCTGACTTTAACTGCTCCATCCTAATGTCCCTCTTATATTTTTTTTTTTTCTTAAATATGATTCTGAACCTAACTACAAAGTCATTTACCTCTGACGTTACATAGATAGCCCAAATACAACAACTAAAGCTCCAAATTAGTTTCGACTTGTTCTTCTGAAAAATAGACAGGACTGGAATTCATCATTAATGGATTCCCTAAGAGCATAAATTGATTAAAATGTACATAAAGTGCTTTAAGTAGAGGAATTTTTTATTTCAACATTTTGAGACATAAAGCATAACCAACGTTACATAATTTAGCTCCCCACAACAACTCCCACATAAGAAAAGGACAATTCTAATTGAGCCAAAAGATCATATTGTTCCAATGGGAGAGGCAATTGACATCCAAATATTTGTATGTCAAACAAATACTTCATGATTTAATCAAAATTGAAGTATAACATATCAAATGAAAACTATAATTAACCATAACGATGCTACTGATTCCTACAATGCAACTGCTTCCTATCTCAGTTTACAAGGCATGCAGATTACTTATTAAAAAAACCCAAAATTCAGAAGAAAAGAGAAGATGATGAACTTACAATAAATTCTCCTACTTCCTTCTTATGGGATTCCAGCTTTTGATGCAGCATGTAAGAAATCGAAGAATCAAGATCCAACAGCCTTAAAGCCACAGCTGCTGCTGTATCAGGCACCCATGGAAGTACAGGAACTGATCCAGAAAGGGAAACAGTATTGTCTACAGCGAGTCCTGGTGTAGTAGAACTCAGCAGTTCAGTTGTTGTTTCAAAATCCGATGAGAGACAGTCTCGTTTTATTGCACCTTCTAACAAAGTCAGAATCTGCAAGCACATGAAACAAAATATAACATTTATTGACTTCTGCACAAAAACGATATCCACAAAATGGCAAGGGCAGAAAACTAAAGTTCAGCTTAGTAGCATTTTAATTGAAGGAGTGCAGGATGAAATTAAATTGTCGCCAAGAAGAGATGTATTTAAAATCGGGCAATACAGAAGACTGAAGTAACATCCACAAGATTTAGCACAAATGACAACAGGTGTACTCTAAGAGATATAATCCAAAATTCTAAGCGGTTGAACTTATAGCACTCTACCAATAATCAACTAAAAGGATAATTTAATTTTGACAGGTATACCGACGAAGAACAACTAGGTAAAAATATATTTGGAAGATGACCAGGAATTGTTCAAAATGCATGGCTTTGTCTGATATAACAATGCAAAATGTATTTTTAATGTTATGCAAGCACTTCGGTCCAATTTGGCCATACGAACTACCACAATACCATCCTTAACCAAATTTTAAACGACCAAATTTCAAACCATATCTAACTGTTGACCAGGAAATCAGGAATCAGGAGAGGGGCAAACGTGTGTTAAACTCCACCAATAACCAATTGCCCCCAATCGCAACCACCCCTCCCCCTCTCTCTCTTCCCCGGGGCTCCGCCAGTAATTTGAGGCATTCTTTGTGATGGTCAAAAACTGGTGAAGGCATTTGAAGAGGAAAAAAAATGGACATAACTTCATTTATGTTCGTAAGACGCAAATGATGTGTCACTGATGTTGATTTGATTATGAAATTGGTACAAATTTCATAATTTGGATGGAAGTGAATACTAAGTTACTGATTCAATAGATTGAATAACAAATTGAATCAATATTCGAAACTGTAGAAATTCATTTTCACATATTTTCTGAGCTGAATGGTTTTTGTTATTACATGTCACTGATGCAATCAAAATAAAAGCAATATACTAAGAAAAAAGCACATACAACTTCAACCACGGGCACTAGTATACTATCTTTTTGGTTATCCTTTGATTAGTAATTATTGAATCATGATCAAGGTTTCAAGTTTTGGTGCCAATGAGTGTGCCAACCAACATGTTGTGCCATTTCAGAAAAAAAAAGTCAAAAGGAAAAATAATTTTTTAAATAAAAAAATTAAAATAACAAATAGATCGTGTCAACTCATGTTGGGTGCCAATACTGGACAATGATCATGATGCATTACTTTTGTTTCATTTAATTGAGATAACAAAATATTGTATATTACATTCATAATCTACAATAGGAAAAAGGATGGGAAAAAATAAGTGAACGACCAAGGCACCAGACCATCCAAAAAAACACTTCAACCAATTGAAATGCTAAATCAGATTTTACCAGCTCCAAAGCTATTTCACCCTGGTTAATTTGAGAATTCTTGCAGGCCTAAACTGTGTTCATTTCAGGTGTCATTGATGTTTTTGATCAGTGACAACAGTATCTCAAAGCCTACAAGGGCCAATGTGCCTAAACACCAGACAATTTAATGTATCAAAAACTATTAGACTATGTTTAACGATTTTGAAGCACTAGATTGGACACTTAATGTAAATTTATTTTCATGAAGACAGCTAATGCCAACAGGAAGCATTGATTTACGGCAAAGGTACAAGTGAAACAGGCCACTGAAGTCTATATCAGATGGAGACACAAGATGAACAATGATCCTCTAATGCCCTTGAGTAAAGAGTTCCGATGACTGGTGAAATAAGCAAAAAGTTATTCTCCATGATTGTTTTCTATTGGTTTAGTATATAGCAATAAAAACAAACTGAAATGATCATATGATGTATTAAAGGTTATGTGGTCAATATGCAAAAGTAAATGCAACCTGAAAGAGTTCCTCAGCAGATGACAAGGAGTGCAACTTTACACCCCAAGACTTTCGATATCCTTCAGTCCAATAAGGCTGAAGAGCTTCTGAAGGAATGGAGACCTGAAAAAACAACAAAGTCTACAGTGAACATAATCAAAAAGCAACAGTAGATTGCATAAACTTAATTCAAAAAATGAAACTAAAAGAAGAAATCCAAGCTTAAGCACTGTCACAACACCTCAATTACAGCCAACTGTGCCTTAAGCAGATTGATCCCTATGGGAAGAGAAGAATCTGATACTTGGATTTTGCACTCAGGGTCCATTTTTCGCTTTTCTTCGCACATAGTCACATGTTCTGAAAAATTTGCATCAGCATTATAAAAGGTTTTGAATGTCTTGTGGCAAGAAGGGCAATGCCTTTCTTCAGCTAAGTAAGACTGGTAGCAGAAATGGCAAGTCTGTAGAAGCTCAGAACATCTTTTCTTCCCATATTTCATGGCACATAATATATGAGGGTTATAGCATTCTTTCCACATCCATTTCAAGTAGCCTTGGTACCTCTTCAAAGCAGCACTCTTCTCAATCTCATTTCGCCCAAGATCAATCATGAAGGATGTGGAGAATTCCGAACCATCTGAAGTAAGACCACAAAGAGTACTGCTGGGACTGTCAAATTCTGTGCTGCAATCAGGACTTGACATCATTTCATTAGCCCCTGCTTTGACAGGACCTTCAGTTGAGTTCAGAGAGGTGGTACACTTTTTCCTCCTAATTGCTTCTTTGAAGGTTGTTTCAATTCTTTGCAACATAGAATGCAAATGCGACTCCCTAATACCACGTGTATCCAGGGAAGATAGAAGAGCATCAAATGCCTGCATTTTTATCAAGAATACTGTTTTATAAATAAAGCACATAATTTACAAGGATTGTGCACCACATTCAATACTCAAATATACGTCATGAATGAGCCCAAGATTATGAAACAGTAAAATTCAGTTGGTATAATATAAATATGCATCCTCTTTTCCATTAGATACTATTTTTTTTTAAAAAAAAAAGAAGAAAAGCATGAATATAAATTCTTCGATGACAATAATTTTAGAATGAAATGACCTAGGTATAGTTAACTACATATGCACATGCAGTATTTATGAGCTAAAAAGTGAAAATTAAATAACCAAGAAAAAGAAAGTATGAGGATTCCAACCTAGTCTACATGATGTATGCATTTTTAACAACACCATCTATCCATTTAGCTATTTTTCCTCTTTTCACTCATTAATAACCCTTTCAGTTTCTGGATCTGTATCCTGCCATTATGCTAGCACAGTTCGCAATCCTCAACATGCCAATCAAGCTTTTACACTTTTTAGTTTTATGGTAGAATCTAGATGAACTGTTTTTATTAAATCAAACATAGAAAACAATCCAGCAAATTCAGAAACGCAATGTACACGAAATTAGTGCAAACAATAAATATTGCACTACCCATTATGATCCAATTCAAGAACACAATTTATTACATAAACATCTAGCATAGAGAAAAAGTATTCAAAAATGAAAAATATCACAAAAAGGTCATAAAAAATTAGTGGACAATTTAGCACCTGAAATCTAAATTAGAATTTATTTTCACAAAATGTAGAAATAATTGACTATCCAACTTTTATCGGATGAGAAAAATTAGTTTGACACTGACAGATACTGTGCCCAGAGATTAAGTAGGTATAAATGGAGGTAAATGAAATTAAAATTTTAACTATTAAAATGAAAGTGGTGAGCACCTCCTCTGAATCAAGAACCCTCCAATATCCATCTTTGGACTCAAAGAAGATTCTTCCTGAACCAGGATCATTTGGTGAAGCAGATGTTGAAAACTGCCAGTATCGATTACGCCTACGGTCTTGACCCAAAGGTAGTGACCTGTATACATAGAGTTGTTCTGCCTTGTGACCAATATATGATTTTAACTGTGAACGTGACTTTTCAGCAGCACATCCATATTGTTGAAGTGGAAGAGTGTCTGCATTTGAAGAAAAATCTTGTCCTAAAGAATTTTTCTCAGCAGATGCATTACTAACATTGATCTGACTGTTTTGCTCGACAAACTGGTCACTGTTGACAGTATTTGGATTCCCGTCACAACTCTGATTCTCAACAGTGTGTAGTGGAGTTTGACCTTCCTCCATTGCAGCATTTGTTGGGGTTGCCTCAGCCTTGCTCCCCATGAAAGAAGAGTACTGTAATTTGCTTGCATATTCTTCTTTAAAACGTCTTTTATCAAGCTGTGCTTCTGACCACATTTGCTTCTTTAAAGCATTTGCAGCTTCCAGACGTTCCTGAAAGACTGTGCTTTAGATAACAGATCACAGATAGAAACAAAAATAAGAGAAAACATAGTACCCAAAAAAAAAATTGCTACCTCAAGAATAACACGTATGGAGTTCCCTTCGATAGCAACACCAATCAATGCCACAAGGGCATTAAGGCGCTCCTCAACGCTAAGATCAAAATAATCACCTTCTGTCAGTCCTTGAACCCAAGGCGCACCAAAGTTGCTCTCATCAATCTCCGTGTCCTCCATGTCAGCATTAACTACCTCATGGCAGTTTGAATTGATAGCAAGGGACTGCGAAGCACCTGAAGCACTTATTACTTTGGTGTTCTCTGAAGGAGGAATTGAAAGACCTTTCTCCACATTCCTAGAACCATCTGGTGGAGTTAAATCAACCTCATCACCAGCTGCCTCGTCCTTTTCGTTACCTAGTGTAGCTGACGTTCTAGTAACTTTTAATTCATTTGCAAAAGGAATATTCTTGTTTAGTTTTGCTTCAACATCATCAATTTCAGGACCATCAGCAGCATCACATTCAGAATCTTCATCTCTTTCAGCATCATCAACATATTCTGTATCCTTTTCAGCTTCTTCGGAGTCTGAAAGTCCACTTTGGAATATTTGTATCTTTTCCCGTGCAGCCGATAGTATAGCTTCTGCATCAGCAGGATCCTTTCTAAAAGGAGACCGTACACAATATGTCGAAGGAGCTGTTCTTTCAAAAAGTCTTGTATCTCTGGACAATGCTGCAGCAATAGATGCCTCTGGTGTCTTGCTTGTTGTGAGATCCCTTAAACCAGATTTCTGACAATGAAGGGACAGAAAAAGAATATTCAGATGGACAGGTCAAGGTGGGGAAGAATTTGACAACTTGAAAGAAGAAATGCACCTGAATCTTGTCTGCAACTTCTAGTATTGTAAGGCCTTTGCTTCCCTCAAGCGAAAGGACATGAAAAGCAGCAAATTTGACGGTTCCAGGAGTTAAACGATGTCGAGATCTGCGTCTATGAGTATAACCTTTTTCTTGCATCAACGCCGCTGCATTTTCAGCAGCTGAACCATTCCGCAAAGTGGAAATTACATCCTCACCATCATTACCCTGAAGATCAGAAGAAACTTTCATAAAATCACTACTGAAGAGATAGAAGGCCAACAACTGATAGGACCTTCACATGCATAATTATTACTTGACTAGTAATGCATCGTGAACAAAAAGTACATATTTAAAAAGAAAAAAAAAATCATCTATTAAGTGATTGATGCTGATATTTATTGCCAAGAAAATGATTAGGTGTGGTGTCAGACACCAGTAGAAAGTCTGGGGAATTTTCAGAGCTCCAAAAAACTAGAATTCATGAACATGATTGTATGCCATTGAATGCATACCCACGCCCATGCATATATTCAAGTCCATATCAATTACACAATTAAAATGACATGAGACAATTTATTAATAAGGATAATTATCAAGGATCAAGCCCAAAAATAGGGACAATAGTAGTAGCGGCGGCAGTGGTGGTAGCAGTGGTAGTAGATTATCATGGATCAAGCCATAAAAAGGACAGTTTGTTCTAACAAAAATAGTTGCACTGGTAGCAGCATGACATGGTTAATTAATAAAAGATACATGTCCACAGATGCAAGTGTTAGTCTCAACAAAAAACTCTGTGCTGCCTATTTAGACACTATATTGTCAGCTAACCAACAAAAGCTACAGGTCTTGCAGATATAATCAACACTAATGTAAACACAGGATTATGTGATAGCTCTTCCAACAAAGATATATGCATGACCTAAAAGAATTTGAACAAGCCTTAGATATTTGAAAGTTGAAGAAATTAAAAACTTTAGAGAACGATAAACATGTGTCTTGGAAGAATGCAGGGTGCCTTTGAGTTTTAAAAAATATTAGGAACCTGACCATGGAAAAGACCAAGGATCTGGCTCTGTTTAGTAAAGCGTGCCTAATATTACTTGCAAAAAGTGATAATGACATTATATCAAGTTTCATAATGCTTTACGAATTTCATTCATATCTCAATGCCCCCAAGTCTTTGAACAGATTTGCAGAATTCTATGGCATTACAATATACAATAATAGATGCTAGACACACACAAAAAAAAAAAAAAGATCACAATTCATATATGCAAAAAGTCATTGCAAGCTATGAAAAATGAATAACATCTGCAAGGCATAGACAAACAAACCAATTCTTAAAGTATATAAGAATGTCCACAAAAGCTTATGAACAGTTGAAACAAAATAGTTTAATCACTGTATTTATCTTCTTCATTGAGAAAGGTCTTATTTTTCCCTTTATTTTTTGGAAATATGTCAAAATAACCACAATGATGACACTTCCAGAAACACATTTGACAATTGAAATCAATCTCCTAAAAAGAAAAGGTATAGATAAGATATAATCAGAGTTTTTTGGGTAGATACCATCAATTTTTGGGAAAGGTTAAAGTTGCAAGTTCCATAGATGTTTAGTCACACATGAAAGAATCCAAACTTCAAACGGCTGCATGTTGTTAATCTTCTGGCTTTACCATTGCATAAAAAATAAAACCAGCCTCTCCCCATATCTCTCCTATTCTCCAACAACATAATGTATGCAAACGTGAAATAACAAAACCAAATGTCATTTGGGCCACATCAGATGGAACGCTGGGTATTCAGTCCAGGCAAAAACAACCAAACACCCTAAACCCTGGGTATTTGCTTCGATTATGTTTCCTTGACAAAATAGACCATTTGGCTCAGAAGAAAGGCATCCTCCAAAACCCTAAACCACAAATCAATCTCCAGCAAAGAGGAAATGCATTTCATAAACACATGATTCTAATTACAAAAATAAATTAGTTGTAAAGCATTAGATAAACTTCAAATGTTGTAAAAGAAATATAACAAAATTGAACTAGATACATTGCATAAATCACCACTACGAATATATTTTAACTGTGATCTTAAAAGGCCTGATAGTAGAGGAAAAACTCGAGAAAATTATGAATTCCAATTTAAAGCAATCAAAGTGCACTTTTTTAATGGCTAATCTTGGTAACAAACACAATCGCAACTTGGCAACTGTTCATAATATCTTGTCTTCTGAAGTGAATAAGAGTGACTTGTTAACTGCACTTCCTCAATTTTTTATGAGATCCTTACCAAAGCTTTGCAGGAAATAAATTAAGATGTAAAAGTAATCTTAGAAGCTTATATCGGGGGAAGGATACCTCATTGTCATCTCGGAAATAAACGCGTTCCACATTTCTTTTCTTTAACTGAGGCCCGAATCCAGATGACAAAGCAAATTGTCGCAATATTTCAGGCCATGTCAAGCAATTTAGGTGGCGCTGCCAGCTGCATATGTTGAAGCCCCAAGCATATGCCTAGCAATGAAAACAAGAGTTAAAAATGAGATATATAAAACACAATGCAATATTGAGAAAAGAAAGCATAGAGATGTGGAAAAGACCAACACACCCCTTCAACAATCTGTGGATGGCCTCCTCCTGGATTAGCAGCACTATTTTGGTTAGCTCCCAATGACATTGCCGGAGTCCTTGCAACATCCTCTATATCTTTAATGATAGATTTCAATAGAGCAACATGTATCTCCCCCAACAGTCTAGAATCCTGTAGAAAGTTATGTTAGATTGATGAGACCAAGACCATCCACTTGCTTGGCAACTTGGAAACAGAGTAGGGTCCTGTAGGATTGACCACATAGTTATCCTAACTATAAATTACGCAAACTCCTTGAAGGAGTTTGGCCTGACTAGATAGTGGATGAAGATAAATGCATTCTTTCTCAATCTAAACACCCTTTTAAAATGTTATTTTTTAAAGAGAGATAAGTCCAAGGAAGGGCCTTCATTATATATATATTAAAAAAAAAAAAGTGGTCTTATCAGTTAACAAGATCCACCACAATGCCTCAAGGCCCTCAACAAATTGAACTATTTCCAAATTTATAATTTTATCTTCATTTCACTTCATCTGGAAGTCAGCATACAAAACCCCAAAACTTTAAATTCTTAAAACATATTCCCTGGCGCAACAAGTAGTGCACAGCGAACGACAAGACACTAGTAGTCAGTCATATATCTATCTATACATACATTCGAAGCTGAGTTTGTGAACTGCGGCATTATGTAACCTTCCAGCGAGCTTTACTCCAGATCAAGATAACAGTAATGATAGGTGAAAAGGATGCTTATACCAGTTTATACCTAATTTAGAAAGCATTAAAATTTTACTCATCGAATAAGTCAGGTATAAATAAGAGAGATGGCTCTAGCTACCCCAAAAATCATACATCCAGACCAATTATTCAAATCCCTTGAGATGAAGCTGTCCCAGTTTTTCTGTGGAATGGGACATGCTGCCATCCCACCTTGTCCCAATACTTGGGACGGGGGATCCCCTGCCATGCTCCCAACAGGAAGTTGGGATAATGATAGAAAAGTCACATCCTAACACTTCCGACATTGCCCCATTCCAACATCCCACTGGGACTTCAATCCATGATCCACACAAGCATTAATATTTGTTAATGTCTAGAAGAGATGAGTCTAGACTTATTGCAAACCAAGCTCTGTGTCCTACAACCTCCATGCCCCTGATTTCAGACTCTCACATTGTTTATAGCATTGACCCAACAAAAAATAATTCCAGGATGCAGAAAACAAAAGACATCAAAAAGTTCAGAATGATCAAATATATATGTATAGAGGACTCACATAATCATGGAGAGATTGAACAAACTCATCAAGAGTGAATGGCCAAAGCCCAAGGATATCGGCAAAAGTAATTAAAAACTTCCAAACCTGAAATTGATAGCCAGTGGCATTTAATGTGTTAGGAAAAATTCAATCACATATACATACAATGAGAAAAGATCATTTAAGTGTAAATATGGTAATAAATCCTACTCATGAAAGCTATAAAGCAAAGCACCATCTTTCTTAAATGATAAACAAAGCACGCATGCAAAATCTAGCTTCTTGATATCAGAAATCCAAAAAAGTACATTCCAGCAACAAAAGATGTTCTTCAAAACAAATCCATCACAAGAGCAATCAAATCTAACATGAAATATGAAGCAAATAGAGGTATAATGGCCATCCAAAAAAGGTACCATAAAAAGGTTCCCAAGGTTCTCATCAGACTCTCTCCAAGGTTGAATTGCAAAAGGCCTTTTCAGTCGTACTGATTTTGGCGGAAATGAACTCAACATATCTGAAGCATAGAAAAGTCTTGAATTACTGATCGAAGTTCAGAAGCATTTCTCATAAAAGAATTTCAATATCCTTCAAGTTGACTTTTAGTTGTATAGCAGAAAAAAAGCATTAATGCACAAGTAAACATGGTAACTTCACCAAGAAAAATCAATTTATTTGTAAGTAAAACTAATAAAAATCATGTCAATACTCAACCTTCATGTTCCATAACCAAAAATGTACAAGTCAGGTTAACAGATTGGCAGCACATGTTATTTTTGGAAAAATACCTCTGAATGAATCTAGCTGCTGCAAAGTATCACTGTCAAGTGAGAAAATTGCAGGCAACCCTTTACTTGATGCAGCCAACTCCATCAGTTCTAAGCGCTCGTCTTCAATGAGTTCCGTATATTCTCTAGCAAGCCTGCGAGCTGTCGCCCTCTCATTAGCAGCTTTTAGCCTCGCAGCCTCCTTCTCCCTTCGGAGTTCTTCTTTCTGCTTCATCTTCTCAGCCTGAACTCATCCCAAACAGGAACATATTAATTATACTTTGCAAAAAGAAAACTCAAAGGACTATACTGTTGAGACACTTACTCTTCGGCTTTCTTTCAGCAAAAATTTCTCCCTGCGCTCAAGTTCACGCTTTTGTTCCCTTTGGAATCTCTCTTCCTCTCTCTGTTTTTCACGCACCATCCTCTCTTCTTCTTTTCTTCTTTCACGATCATGCCTTTCCATTTCCCTCCGCATTTGTTCTTCTCTCTGTAGATGAAAAACTTTATTCAGTGTGCAGTTAATGAACCCCAACAAAGACTCGTCAGTAAATATTGCACCTTTCTTCTCAGAATATCCTGTTTTTCAAGTTCTTTCCGGATCCGCCTCTCATGGGCTTCAACCTCCTTTGCAATTCTTGCTTCTTCATTCTGCATATGCTAAAAGTTTACATAAAAGCAGAAAGCAAACTCTAAAAAAAATAAAATAAAAAAACAGAAGAAGCTTGCTTACAAGATCATGCATACCTTACGTTTCCTCTCCATTCGAGAAGAACCTTCATCGCAAAAAATCCTCCTATCAGATGATAAATATGGATTTTCTAATCCCATAACTTGATGAACACCAAATTGCGTGTCACTTGGAGCACCAGTAAAAGAGCTACTGTGTGGAGCATTGTCGTACTCAGTTGAAACTGGAGAATAAATTTGCTGCCTACCTTGACGAGACAAAAGGCTGGCACCTGTCATTTGACCTTGAAAAGTGTAACTAGGAGCCATCTGTTCATTTCCATGCAAATATTGCCCTCCTGAAGGTAAAGATGGCATCCTGGTACCAGGGGCATCCACTGAAGAGTCATATAAATGAGATTGAGGGAACCTATCATATGTCTCTGATTGGACACTTGGCTGCTCAGGGAGAAACTGATATTCATGAAGAGCCCTTGGACCCATCTGAGGATGAACTACATTAGAACCTCCAACTGCCTGCTTCTTCTTCCCATTAGATGAACTTGGAACGAAACAATGCTCCATGCTAGGCAAAAAAGTTGATGCCTGTAAAACAAAAGCCAGGTATTCCAAATGTTGAATGATAAATGATTTTTTTCTTCTGCAAAGGAACCATCAAGATTTGTGATGCCAAACTATAGATTGTAGGACATGTCAATACTAAAAGGTGCTAGCAAGGTTTGCCGTGCAGATCCGTACCAATGCATACCGACCATATCAAACAGTACCAGTACCAAAACGGTACGCAGTATGGGGGCATACCAACACTTGGTATGTTAAACTGGATACCGTACCGGGCGTACTGACATTGTTAGAGGATGGTACCAATATAGGGTCTGGTACCAAGACAGCAAACATTAGGGAATAGGTTTGGGAAAAGCCAAATCAAAAGCCTATCAAACCAAAAAGACAGGCATGTAAACCCAATGCAAGTTTGAAAAATAGCAGCATAATATGATAGATGGTAGGAGCAAAATAGAAGACCTTAATCGCCTTCCCATCATGCCTCTCAAATAGTTTGCCATCATAAGGTCGCAAAGGCTGCTTCTGCTGTGGTGTCATTGCTTTAAAAGAAACAAAGAAACAAAGTTGGAGAGTCAGCAGACAATCAGCATTAGCAATCAATCAAAATATAAGTAAAATATGAAATCTAATCGACAAGACTGATTCACGAATTGCATACGCGCAACTTGTAAGAAACAGAAGACTTGAATTCTAGAAGAGCTGCATCATCCACGATTATTTATTCATACAGCTCAGCCTTGACATTTATGACTTTCTTATTTGGGAGAGCCAATATACACTGCATATTTAGATATTTTCTTCCTAAAAGAAGTCCAAGACTCCAAAGCTAGTATTTAATGCTCAGTCAGACCAAAATGAAGAAATCCGCTGTTACACGCCCCTTTGGCTCCATTGTTACGAAGACATTTATTCTATAAAAATGTACTACGATGACTAATTTTCATCAAATTAACAGCTGATGCATTTTTTAAAAAAAAAAATCAAACTAAAAGGTGAATAAAATCATGTAATTACTAGTTCTCTACATGCTTGATGTCCCTTCTGCCCTCTTTAGAAACCAACTGCCAATATCTAGCTTGCAAAGCCATAATCAAGAATGAACCAGACCCTACCATAGAAGAATACTTCAATCCATCCTAACAAAGCATGTCTATCGAAGTTGTAGTTCACAAATGAAGAACATAATGAGCAATTACAATTATGAGACGAGGGCCTTTAATTTCCTAGAATATCTCAATTGCAAAAAGATATCTTAACAAAACAGCTTAAGCATATGCTAGCAATTTTCCATCGTAATAGCAGTAATGATACTAAATTTAGGATGGACCTTTTATTAATTACTTCATTCAGATGCAAGATTACTCAACAGTGCATGTTATATGGGACTTTCAGTTCAATATATCTGCATTGATTTGATCGAAGGTGCGTATATGCATTTTTGACTATGTATATGCTCATATGCAACATTTGAACAAAAGCTATAGCATATACCTATACGCTACATTCCTGAACACAAAAGCATCCAAAACATGCATATGTACAAATATATGTAGGAATCCGTGTCTGTGTGTCTACGCATGTCTCCAAGATTTGGTGTTGGCATTCTGAGAATGACAGGACAAGATTACTCATATGGATGTAAATATCTGACCTGCATATCCATGAGATGGAACAAATGCAGCCAGATCTAACAAAATCCTATCATTTCAAACTGAGGGCATTCCACTTCACATAAAAATGGTTCAGAATGAATCAGTAATGCTGAACAAGTACATTAGCCTAGAAACAGGTGCACTGGGAACAATATGCAAGGGCCACCTTGGTCCAATTACAATGAGTTGTCTTATGGAGACAGATATCAGATGATCTAAATGGTTGTAAATGTTAATGCCTCAAGATAACGCATACCATTATCATATGTTTGCGTTGTCTGCAAAAATTATAAGAGAACATTTCCTACTCATTGCTAATATGGGCAATAAATAATTTATAAAAGAATTTCACTCCTTGGCGGTGGCCACTTGTGCCCCTCAACTTGATAAAAAGCCTCCAACAAATTCAAAGACAGCTCATTGACTGCACAAACAACATAACTCGCATTTTTTTTCTACAACTAGGATGAGTGGAAGCCTGCCCATTATTTGGAGAGACGGCAAGATTGAACCCAGGTCTCTCATATCAACACAAGAACCTTAATCAACCCAATCAGGCAGTAACCTCCATCACTCACATGTTTAGGTTTGACATATTTTCAACATCTTAAATTTGAAAAGAGAACTGCAATACATCCAACACATTACAATCTACCAAACAACATCAAACTAATATCAACTTGATCACTATATATCTATTTGATCAATGGCATCATATGACACATTATAGATCATATAATAAGTTAACAGCTTAACAGACATCAAAGATAAGAAGCTGCCAACCATCATGTGCCCACCTCACACATAATAAGCATATTGGTATTTGTCAAGTATAAATTATGCCACCACAAAAAAAAAAACTGCATAGCATTTCTTTTTACCTTGCATAATCATGTTGAAAATTGTGTTTATCAGTCCTTGCAGATTGTCTACCAATTAAAAATCTTCTGATTCAATAATTACCAAAAAATATCAGAAAATTCTTTTGTATATTTCCTTTCACTTTTTTTTAATGAATATTTCCAGAAATTTTCCTCTTTCCTAATTTATTTCTTTCCTTTTTTTCTGCAAAATTAATTCGGAAGCCTATCAAAATAGTGAATTCCTTCCTTGTTTGCTGAAAGGGTATATGAGACCAATATCCAAAATATGATTGTACGCACCATTATCTGAAGACAAACTTTCACTGACACAAATACATTTATTCTATTGTTGGACAAAACTTAGATATGCTTTTTGCAAGATGCATGTCTGACACAGCTTATATTTTCAACATAATGCCTTGGTGATTTTCCTGGAAATGCAAGAATGACAGCTGCAGTTGAAGGAGAGAGTAATATCTAGTGCAAAATTCACACTAAACAAGTCATATTGAGAGAAAACGAGAGAGAGAGAGAGAGAGAGAGAGAGAGAAGCCAACTCAAAAATGCTTTCAGAGTCAAGCACACATCAGCAAGCTTGGATAAGTGCATAAAATTATACAAAAACTCTAAAATTTACGGCTTCCAAGTAGAGAATGGATGTTGAAGTATGCCACATCCATGCATATAAAAGACATGTAACCAGTGCATATCAAATTATAAGTATAGCAAGAACAAAAAAGTTTAGAAAATGAAAAAACATAATAATATAAACTTCAGGTGGAGGTTGCTAAAGTTATATCATATTATCATCCATGTTGGTTATACTCCAGACAAGAGAGACAAGACCTGAATAATAAATTAAGTGCATGCTCATAGAATGAATGGAGTGAGAAAAAAGGGGGAGAGGGACCTTATGAAAAACCATAAGCCCATCTGTTTGCAAGACAAATATGTACCGATCCACTAAAAGTATGAGCACAAGCAAAATCATAGCCTAACCAACAAACCATACCCCAGATATCTACAGCTGGCTTTGTAAATTATTTTGCACGAATCATTCTTGTTACTGACTACATATTCTAAATCATTCCAGGCTCCCATCAGTGTCTTCCCCATCCTTTTCTTGACACATCGACAAGTATATGAATTATGAAATGCATTGCCTGTTTAGGGCTCTTTGGACTTCCATTGAACATTCCCATCTCAATCAGTTCACCACCACTTCATTCTCAGCTTCTGCGACCTACAATCTTCCTCTAAAGTACACAATTTCAGTCCCTAATCATTGTTGATTTATCATGGATCCACCTCAGCTATAATCCCTGGCTGTGGCCTGCTCGCCTTTTGCTCTTTTTACTAGCCAACATTGTGAATAACACATTATGGACCATATTCTTGTTAAAAAAATTTCCATCCAATATCACCAGCATACAGCAATAATGGAACAAACAAGAAGTGCCTTCCACTTCATCGTGTAACCAGGATATCTTATAAAGCATGCTCCTCAAGACAGTATATGTAGAAGTTTAAATGAAAGAGAATGGATGATGGAAAACAATACAAAAATAAGTGGAGGACATATCCACATTCACAATAATCTGGAGAACGGAACCAGGCTCAGATAAAAAAATCATGTGAAATGTGAATATTCATGGAGTAAAAATGTGAACTAGTAGAAAAGGCAGGACCTTATGATTGAAGGATCTCAGGACAATTCTACTCGCAATTTATCCAAAAGTATTATTCAAAAGATAAGAAATAAATAGTTATGTGAGACTGACAAGCCTTATCTCAAAAATTTGGCCAGCCAATTTATGTGCTTTGATTCATTTTATAGCCCCAAAACTCTTCAGTCGTCTGAACAGTATACCTTCTAGAGTGTTCTCCAAAAGTCACATTTCTAAGATTCTAAAGAGGATAGTAAAAGACAATGTAATAAGAACTAAACAACTAGATACTTTTACTTTGTGAAATATATGATCAGGAGCCCCTTGATCAAAATCTATTTCTCATGCATGATATCCTCTCCTTGATTCGAGAATTTTCTTGTTACACCAAGACTGCAAGAAATAAGGTACAACTACTAGAAGAACTTCCCTTGCTACTACCATAAAACTTAAAAGAGTACTGGCAGATTAGAAGACCCATCATCATGAGTTCCAGAACAATAACATGTAATTGTCGAATACCAGTGAGCTGAAATGGACATTAAATTGATGAACCAGCATGCTAGAAGGTTTAAAGAAATAAACGCTAAAAGAGTAATATGCTATGATTATGATTAGTTAAACATCTAAAGCAAGTTAAACCCCATAAATGTTCAAACAGGAAATACAAGTTGCAGGTCAAAGAACTCAAAGCAGCAACAGCTACCCATCCCTAGTCCCCATAGAAACCCCTAAAAATGGTTGCCCAGTAAAGCGCTTCATGAATGGTATATGCTATCATAATAGTTAGTATAACCATATGAGTACCTATAGGCGCCCCAAAAGCACCGGGCGGCAAAGGATCAAACTCCACGCCGAGAATGGGCCCATCCTCCCTCAGGGGCTCTCCGAGCTGCGCTTCCACAGAAGCAATCACCCGGAGCTCCGCCATTGAGAGTGGCAACGGCTGTGCCGGTGGGGTATGTTGCAGCAAAAGCCCTGGCGGGGGCTCGTAGTACCTCTTGCCAGCAGACGAGGTCTCTGCCCCAATCCTCGAGACAGCCGCAGCAGCCCGGGAGACGGCCTTCCTCGTCTCCCCACCACTCCCAAACCCTCCTGCAAAGGGGTTCGAGCTAGACCCCACCGGTGCAGCCCCGGAAACCATCATTACATCGCCCCCGGCCGCCGCCGCCGGCTCCTCCTCCTTCCGCTGCCTCTTCGCCGGCGGGAACTTCCGGTCCTTCAACCTCCTATGGCAGAACCACATCTGCAGCTGCCGATCCGAGAGCCCAGTCTTCACCGACAGCTCCGCCCTCAGCGCCTCCGACGGGTACGTCTCCACTGCCCAAAGCAAAACCAAATCAAATCGAAAAATCAAAAAAGGACCCAAATCCCAGCCCGATAGACATCAAACCCTAGAAAAATCGACCAAGAAAGAATCCACAAGGGATCGATCAACAGACCGGCATAGGTTTTCTCAAGAAGCTCCAATTGGTACGGGCTCTTCATCTGCCTCTTCGGGGGTTTCACCTCGCCGCCCTCCGGCGTCGACGCAGGCTTCTTCAACCCCTCCGGCGGGGGCTTCCCCTCGCCGCCCTCTCCGATCTCCATCGGCGGCGGCCCAAACCCTAGATCGGAGTCGAAAATACCAAAGCTAGGGCTTCTTTTTTTGCGCGAAAAGGAACAATGACTGGCAGGACGAATCCCTCCCCTGCATTAATTTATACCACGCGGAAAAAAGGGGCGAATATGGGAGGCAGCGATTTGGCGTCGATAAAACCAAAAAAAAAAAAAAAAAGAGCGACCAGATGTGCGGTGAGATTTGGCGCAGATGAATGATAATAATACCAACACGAACAATAACAGCACCGAAGCAAGCGAAGAACAATAAGAACAACAGATAAGATCAGAGTTGAAAGGATAAAGATATAGAAAAGAATGAGGAGGAGGAACAGGTAATTAGAATAGGAAAAGGACGAACAAAAATAGAGGGTGGGTTGGATTTGTCTTTGGTTTCGGGTTTGGCGTGGATTAAAGAGGATGAACAAACGGGAGTAGCGGATTGTTTCCATGCTATTATCGCTATGAGGGGGAAAAAACGTTGCCGTGATGTAATGGGTGGGGGCGATTATTTTTCTTTTTTTCGTATAACTTTGGGAAAAGAAATAATTTAAGAGAGGGATTCTAGAGAGGAGTAAGAGAGGGGACATGGGAATTTGGGATGATTGAGGAATGAGAAATGATGCACGAATCTCCTTCGTTTGAGATTTATTTTGATTTCGATTAAGAAGAGGGATGGGATTGGGACATGAGTCCGCTTCTCTTTTCTAGCCTTCTCCTCTCTTTTTCTCGCTCTACTGTCTTTTCTAAGAATTTTTTTTTCTACCTTCAAATTCTTTCGTTGCGATGCGTCGTAACTTTCTTGTGTACGGAGCGCAGCGTGGGGATATTGGCAGTTGGATTCGAAGCCGGGTTCTCGTCCGCGGCATGGACGTGGGTCCGGGTCTGACATGGGCCCACGTAATCGGACGGAATCGCGGACCGGGTGCTTTACGTGGGCGGGGGTTTTCACCTGATGATCAGGGGCCTTCTTTTGTGGGCTTTGTAATCGGATCACACGCTTCAAACATCCACGTTCGCTTAATTTTGCTTATAGCAAATTACTGGTTACGGGGCCTTTTCTCCTTGATCTATATCCATAGATTCTTCCTTGATAACCTTCACACGAAGGGCTCTTGACGATCTCCCTCCACATGGAGGATAAATCTGCAACCTACGGCCTGATTAGCTTTCCGAAAAATTATGGTTGTAATAACCCAAGTTCTTATGCCAGTCAGAAGGCATTATTATTATATAAGGACGGCATGTGTTTAGTCCTATATCGGTTATTTGCGAGAAAGATCTTTGATAGTTATATAAGACTAAAGAATCAAAAAAATACCTTCTGGCTAGTCTTTTTAGCTAAAGTCCTGCGTTATTACAAATCGTATCAAAGCAGACAGGGTCGATAACTTATGTAGATTAGGAAACATTGCCGCACATATTCATTGAGACTGACCACAGGACAATCGTGATACTTGTGATTATATTTGAATTTTTTTTTATGTATCGGCGTCTCACTACATACAGCCATGAGTACGTCCGGAATAGTCACCGTATAAAATACGCTCTAGTGTCGATAGCACATGCTCCAATGCCCCCCATGTGACGGCTCCAGAATGATGCACTGCGAAGGAAGCGACCTAGTCCGCCGCATTGTTCGTCTCTTGAAATACATGTATGACACTAAAGGAGTCAGACTCTTTTAGAAAATGGCAAATATCTTTGACTAGAGGGTGAATCACCCTCAAGAAAGATTTGTCGTGCACCCGGGTGCACTCTGGCATAGACGAGGCCCTTCCATGCCGCACGCAGCTCTGCCACAAAGACTGGCTCATCAAAGGTATGCCGACCTTCGGCTGCAATCAGTCTGGAATTATGGTCTCTAATCATAAAACCTACGTCACATCTGCTACCGCCCTCCGAGATACTGCCATCAAAGTTCACCTTAAGAAAATCAGGGGGTTGAGGCTCCCAAAATACCAACGGTATCATCGCATACCTGGGCGTTGTAAGAGCCAAAAAGGAGCCCCAGATGTCCCTGTCACCTCTAGGTGAGCTCTGTGTTGCTGAGCTGATAAACTCAGCTGCATAGGCGGATGCTCTAGCCACCACTGATCTCGGGTAGAACCCTCTGCCATCAAAGGTCTTCACGTTCCTATCCAGCCATATGTAATATGCCACATATGCCCATACCACTCCCCTCTCTGCCATATCCGACCTCCGAGCCGAATCTCTCAACTTGCTTAGAAAAACCTCCGAAGAAGTGAAACTCTCCTGGTGGGCCAAGGTGAAGCTCCAAACCTGAGTCGCATGCGGGCAAGTAAACAAAACATGACTGATAGTCTCCTCCTCCCTTGGGCATTCCTCATAATCGATCGGTATGCGGATCCCCCTCCTAGCTAGGACTCTTTTAGTGGGTAGAATACCCCATGCCATCCTCCACAGAAAGAGGGCCACCCGTAGATGGATACATAACCGCCAGATCCAACGGCCCTCTAGCTAACAGTTGGGCTCCGGGACCACTATCGCCCGAAGATCACCAACTGTTACTGTCACCCTCCCTGTCAAAGTCCATATCCTCTGATCCGTCATCCCCTCTATAGGTAGGGGAGTGGCCAATATCCTCTCTGCTAAGGCGTCGCCGAAAAGAAGGTGGATCCGATTAGCATCCCATCTGCTCTCTTCCGAAACTAGGAGATTACACACTTTGCTACCGGCCATCGCAGTTGGGTCAAACATAGTAGGCCATCTGGATAACAGCAGTTCGGTCAACCATCTATCCTCGACAATATCAATGTTGCGGCCGTCTCCCACCACCCACGAGATATAGGAGAGCACCTGTGGGGCTCGCACACACATCTCGCACTAGATGTAAGAGCACCAGCGTCCTGGTCTGAAAAAGTCAGTAGAACTCCGCTCCCATATTTAGCTCTTATCAACCTGAATGAATTTGAACTCTTAGCTTGAATGCATTTGAACAACAGGATGAACAGAATGAACTCTCCTCGCTGATCCAAGTAATTGCAATAGTTGAATCTACTTCTAGTATGATCCAATCCGCTTAAGATTCTGGATGGCAGCTTACAATCCTTACCAACCTGTAATAATCTCTGCAACACAAACAGAATTAATTCGAAGCAGCATTGCACCAGCCATTAGAATTCTGCTCTGTTCATTTCGGATGGCAAATCTGACCCCAGCACAGCCACATCCCACTGATCCATCGAAGTTGATATTTAAGAAGCCTGGTTATGGGGGCTGCCTTTGATACGCTCCGTAAAAACCTGTGGAAACAACTCTTTCGTTTCTACTCTTCCATGTCAACCACAAAAGATTTGCAAGAAAGGACTGAAACCATTGGTCCTCCTCAGAGTTTGGATTCGAAAGGATTACTCGAAGAGCTTGGTTATAGAAAGAGATATGAGGCATTCCTAGATTGTGAACCATCATCCATTTAGCCAGCAACTTATTGCATTCAAATAAGGTATGGTCGGTAGATTCTGGATGAAGGCCGCACCTCCCAAAACAAAGGAAAAGGTTTGGATGCAGGTCGCTAGAAACCCTTTTCAGCACCTTCAATCTCTACAACCGCTGCATATCATAACTAGGATTATTATTGTTGTGGTTGTAACTCGGCCTGAGGGCGACCACGCCGGAAGGGAATCGAGGGGACGCCGGCTGAGACGAAGAAGAGAGCCACCTCAGGTGCTCCGGGATGCCTCCAAGAAGACGCCGGCCGGGACAGAGAAAGGGGGCCACCTCCCTGCGGTCCGAGATACCTGCACAAAGCCTTCGTCAGGGATTCCGACGAAGGCCCTCTGATGGCGAAGTTAACAGAGTTTCTGGAGAGTCCCGTTTTGAGAGCCAGAGTTTCTTGTTTCTTCTAGAGGGAAGAGTGTAGAGAGTCCCCAGAGTACCTTTCATGGCTTCTTTTATATTTCTTACTAGGATGCCCCGATGGCGGAGGTATGGCCCTAGGCAGGCAGGGTATGGCCCCCGGTAAATATAGCAGGGTGTGGCTCCTGGTAGGTGTAGCAGGGTATGGCCCTGGTTGACACATCATAGCGTGGCCATCAAGTAAAGTACGACGCGGCGAGGCTGCTGCAGGCGATAGCTGTGACATATACTTGGCGAGGTCAGCTCAGGCTTCTGGTAGAAGTCGGCCTGCTCCATGGCCGTGGTCGGCTAGCTCAGCGGGGTTTGGGTGGTTCCATGCCGAAGTAGGACGATCTATTTTACCTCTTGTCAATTATCATTTCAAATAATCTCGAAATACGCCTCACTAACAACAACCTGTTTCTTATAAACTTCTCCACAGCATAACAAATCTTGTTGTCTATCAATGCAGATAGGAATACTACAAATTTGATCAGCCATAGTTGGAGGGAGACATTGATGAATGACCTGAGTGTCCCAGGTTCCGTCTTCGGTGATTAGATGACTCACTGTAGGATAGATAGGAGATCTAAGTTGAAGCATATAGGCCTTCAACAAACTACTTACGTAGAATACCAAGAATCAAAAATAGTGATAATTTTTTGTCCTTCACCAATTAACCAAATAAACTTATCCAAGACATAAACTGAACTACTTGCTAAAGTTTCCCATAAAACCGAAGCATTTGCCGGAAGGGAGTCGGACATCCAGTCGCCATGAAACTTATATTTAGCACGTAAGACCTGAGAGAGGATTGAGCTCGGATCTAAAATAATACGACCTGCCATCATAACCACGCTCCGTGTCCAATTTGACAGCCATCAAAAGGTTCTTTGATGAGGCCTTGTTGAATGAATTCCTGAGCAAGGATGATGTTATGAGTGATGCTGCGACCCTCAAGAAAGCTTCTTGTTCTTCGGAAATCAATCTATCCAAAACTCTTCCAAGCCAAATTGATAATATCTTAGCAACAATTTTGTAGCTAATGTTACAAAGGCTAATTGGGCGGAAGTGGGAAGGCTAATCCGGATTCTTAATCTTCGGGATTGGAACAATAAAGACCGTTTTTCACTCATCCGGCATCATTATTAAGAACTTCCTATGAGTCTGCGCAAGCCATCCAAAAGTTTTCAAATCGGAATGGAGTTGGATTTCTACGCTTAATTTCGTTTGAGACAAGAATAGGGCAATGATCAGAACTAGATATGGTGAGATGTTGGACAACAACATTAGGGAACACTTCCTGCCACTTCCCATTAGCCATTGATCTGGCCCAAAATTTGAGGAATGGGCAGCCAGTTCTCAGGAGCAATAGCTAAGATGCCTATATACTCTTACTTGGATTTGGAATATACATGCTGATGCGTCCATTTTTTATAATCATACTAATAATTTGAAGATCTCCTGAAAATTATTTAATGCTGATGCTTACATTTTTGATAATCATACTAAGAATTTGAAGATCTCCCGAAAAATATTTAATGCTCATGTCCGTCAACTCTTTACTATCTTTTTTTTCCTTTACTAATTATCTTTCATCTTAATTCTTTGAATTTAATCTTGGATTGAAATTTCTCCAGCTCAGATATGTCTTAACCATTACTTGGTCCCTATATTGTATGCCTTTATACAAAGCATCGGAAATAGAATTTGATAACAATTGTGGATCATTCTATAGTTCAATTTTTGTATCAAGATCTGAATTCCTATACAGCAAGCACAAAATAGTGGTGGGAAATAAAAGTGATGAAATTTGATAATAAGTCACTTTGTACTTTATCGATTATAATAAGGATCAAATTTTGTGTTTCGTATAGTTGACCATATAATTATTTTATTATCATACTATGAAATATTAGAAATGGAATTTCATGACAAATTCCTGTATATTCATTTGCGGATATTTAGGCCAAAATTTTATGTTAAATGTAGTGACCATGAAACCATTTTGGGGTTACTAAATAACGTATTAGAAAATGAATTTAATGACCATTCAATCTATAATTCATTTATTACATTAAAGCCCAATTTCCATGCTTCTAATGTGGTAATCTTGGATGTGTTTTGCAATTAGTATATGAAACCTGAGTGATCCAATATAATAACAAGTCTCTATTCATTTATCACACCGACACTCAAATTTCATTTTGGATGTAGTGACCGTAACTCCATTCTAAGTTTATTATGTGAAATACCAGTAATAAAATTTCATTACATGGTTCTTTATAGTCCATTTATTATATTAAGCTTCAAATTTTGTTTTTCTATAGTGCGACTATAGGACTACTACATGGTCAATATGTAAAAATATGGAAAAAAATGATTACAAGTTCCTCTGTTGTTAGTTGATTATATTAAAACTCCAATTCCATGTTTCAATATTATTACTGCAAAAATCATTGCACATGGATCTATACGAGGTAAGAGAAGGGAAATTTAGTCTCGGGTCTATCTATTGTTAATTATTTATATTAAAATCCAAATTTCAGGTTTGAATATGATAACATGTTCATTTTATGAAACATGGGGCATGCAATATATCATTAAATCCTCATATATTTTAATTGTATTAAGCCCTAAAGTTTTTCTGTGTAGTACCACAATACCATTCCATTATCAAACATGGAAAATGAAATTGATAATGGGCCTTTTATGGTTCATTAATTGTATGAACTATCAAATTTTTTATTTCCATAAATGAAATCTTACAGCAGTCTCTACATTTATTCTTAATGCTGATATTACCGCCGTAAAGATCAAAAAGAAAAGAACCGCGAGAGCCGAATTGGATGGCGTTTCAAAAACCCTGCAGTATCTGTTTTGTATATGGACCCATTTATCGTATTTTTATTTTCTTTTATTCAGTTGGCAGTGGTCATTTAAAATTAGTGAGAGAGCCGATGTAAAAAAAAAAAATTACAGTAAAAAAAATAATAGAACGCCGAGGTTTGGATGGCGTTTCAGAAAGAATTTTTTACATGAATACCCTTCTAAATATTGAATTTTACATGAATATTCTTCTAAAAGTGATATTTATATGTATACCCCTGTAAAACACGTGTTTTGCTATTTTATCCTTTTTTATTCTTATTTTTCATATGTATCCACGCCATCTAATACCATTAAAAAATTAATGATTTCGAATTAAAATGACTAAAATATTTTTAATAAGTAGATGTGCAAAAAAAATATTTATGACAAAAAAGTAATTTCAAAATTTTAATTTATTTTTAATTAAAATAAATATGGTTTTATTAATGGTGTTAGAATAATCATTGGGTATTTGTAGAAAAACAGTATTTTATGGAGGTATAAAAATAAATATAAGGTATTTATGTAAATTTAAATTTTAAAAGGGTATTCAGGGGAAAAAAACTTTCAGAAGCCCCGTACGGATTCGCCCCCCCCCCCCCCCCGGGGGGCCCTTTTCTCTCTCTCTCTCTTCCCTCACTCCCTGGCCACTGTCTTTTTAGCAAACAGCTTGTAGTCGCTCCCTACCATTCCCCTCCAATCGTTGAAACAATGGCATGCAAGGTTCCGGCCATCCGATGGACCAAGGAGATAACCCCAGCCCAGGTGCTACAACTGATCCGAGCCGAGCCAGATCCCCGGAAGGCTCTCCTCATCTTTGATTCCGCCACCGCCGAATACCCCTCGGGCTTCCGCCACGATCTCCCCACGTTTTCCCTCATGGCCACCCGCCTCGCCGCCGCCGGCCTCTTCCCTGCCGCGGAGTCCCTACTCGAACGCGTTCCCTCCGATTTTGGCGGGCCGCCTTCCGAGGCCTCCTTCCTCGCCCTCCTCCGCGCCTACGGCCGGGCGCACCGCCCCCTCGACGCCCTTCGCCTCTTCCGCCAGGCTCCCACACGCTTCCGCCTCCACCCCTCCCACCGATCCTACACCGCTCTCCTCGCGGTCCTCGTCGCCGAGAACCGCCTTGCCCTCGCCCGTGGCCTCTACAACCACATGCGCGAGGCCGGCGTCCCCCCCACTGTCGCGTCCTACAACGTCCTCCTCAAGGCCCTCTGCAGCGCCGCCACATCCGCAGCCGCCGGGTCCGTCGACGCCGCCCTCCGCGTCTTCCGCCGGATGCCCGACCGCGGGTGCCCGCCGGATTCTTGCTCGTATAACACTCTTATCGACGGGCTCTGCAAGATCGGGAGGGTCGACGAGGCCCGGGAGCTCTTCCAGCAGATGGATAGCAATGGTTGCTCTCCTACCGTCGTCACCTACACCGCTCTAATCCATGGCCTATGCCGTTCTGATCGTTTGGATGAAGCATTGAACATGTTCGGCGAAATGAGTCAGAGAGGCGTTGATCCGAATATAATCACCTATAGCTCCCTGGTGGATGGACTTTGTAAAGGAGGGCGGTCGCTGAAGGCTATGGCTTTGCTTGATGGGATGGTTGCGGAGTGTTGCCCGCCAAATACGATCACCTATAGCTCTATCATCAATGGGCTTTGTAAAGAAGGAAGGCTTCAGGAGGGGCTGGAGGTTTTGGATAGGATGAGGCTCCAGGGGAGGAAGCCTGATGCTGGATTGTATGGGAAGCTCATCAAGGGTCTGTGTGCTTCTGGCCGGTTTCAGGAAGCTGCAAACTACTTGGATGAAATGGTGCTTAGTGGAATTGCACCAAACCGTGTGACATGGAGTCTCCATGTGCGGATTCACAATATGGTGGTGGTGGGGCTGTGCACAAAGAGGGAGTCAACCAGAGCCTTTCAGGTATATCAGAGCATGAGAACTCGGAGCATTTCTACTGAGCCGGAGACATTCCATTTTCTAGTAGAGTGTTTCTGCAAGAAGGGTGATGCGCACAAAGCTGCACGTATTGTTAGTGAGATGCTGGTCGAGGGGTGTGCACCTAATCAGGATACATGGAGAATCATCATGGGTGGATACTGGGAAAGGAGGAAGGTCCGGGAAGCAGCTGAACTGATATGGGATCAGCTGGTGGTGGATTAGTGTCTCAGGTCTTCAAGAGCAATCTTTTCCTCTGTTTTGTCCACCGCGGAGGCTGTGATGCTTGCCATCCAGAAAAGCTTTGGATTTTTAATTCTGCATTCATGTTGCATGCTGCGGACAATAAAAGGTCTGCCATCTAGGATATCTATTTCATGCTTTTATTTGATGTTTGATTTATATGCAAGAATAGATTCATATCTTAGATAATGAATTGATGTGCAGGAATCTACTGAACAATCTATGACCAACCTCAGGACCCGCAAACCCTACTTCAAGGTAAACCATTATATGGCTTCACATCCCTAGTGAAAGCAGATCTCCCATTGCATCTAGATTCGAGACAAATGGCATTTTACCTTACAATTTTGATGAATATGAGTAGATATGTTCTTCAATAATTATTTAGCTTCACTTTATCCACTAAAGAATAGATAGTGGAAGCAAACTGTTAAAAAGGATATTATTTCATATGTTTTAATAACTTCTATGTGAAATTAGTATATAAAGCTCTTCATTGTGCTAGGGTTGAAAGTAGATCGGATATTATCCGTTCGGATCTATTTTTGTATCCAAATCTATTCGAATATAGATAAAAATTTGAGCATTTGATTAATATTTGTATCCATATCCATACCGCCATAAAAAATAGATATGGATATGGATACGCAGCTACTGGATCTGTATCTGAATATCCGATTCTGTTTGTGACCTTATTAAATTTTATATAGCACTCATGAACTTTTTTTTAAAAAAAGTAACCATGTCAACATGCTATTAACTTGATTTATCATCCACTTAATAGTATCTTTGATTTTATGGTCATAAAATTTAGTTATCCAACTTATATCCATATTTATATCCATACTTTCAGTATCCGATTTGTATTCATATCTGTTTAATTTGAGATGCAGTGATACATACTAGATCACCTCGTACTGCTTCATGTCTTTGTTTACGAAATTCTTTACATGCCCATCTAAAATGTTGAAATGAAGATCCCTAGACTACTTGGATTGCATGGAGATATGGTAAGTTGGGTTAGTTGTATATTAGGCATCAAGGTCCTTCAAATTCATATGTGAGTTATGCAAGATGACAAATTTAACAAAGTTGATTTTATTTTTTTTTTGATTTTTGGGTAATCTCAATGACTCTTCTAGAATAGATACCTATCACAATATAAACCTTGTTCCAAGGCTGTTATTTTTTCTCCATTCCATGGTATGCTATACCGGTCCGAACCGGATGGTATGGAGCGTACTATACCGCATCATACTGGTTCGGTACCGGTATCCGGTACGGGTGGCGTACCGATGCTCAGTATGCCAAAAAAAAAATTGTATTGTATTGTACCAATATTGTGCTAGTGTGGCACCAATACGGAATTCGGTATTGAGACGGCGAATCTTGCTCCATTCCTGAATCTCTTTTAATATATTTTGTTTTTGAAATTACACATGTTTTGCTCTAATTTAAAAACAAATCATACCTATAACTTTTCTGGTCCTATTTAAATTCTTAGTTATGTACTATTAAGAACGTATTAAGGTTTTCTAGCAGAATATGTGAACCTATGACAACGTAATGAATTCACAGATTTTCTCATTTAAGAGCAAGCAGATGTGTGCAATATATATATATATATATATATATATATATATATATATATATATAAGGATTGATAACCCTACTCTCTATTATGGTAGGTTATCAATCTACCCATTTTTTCGTAGACAAAAAATACCTTTACTTTTTATAACTCTTAAGAATATTTTATGTCTTTTTACAATCTCGCATTAACTCACTCTCTCAACTCCCCAATTAATACTCTCTTTCTCTCTCTGATATATACATATATATATATATGCATATATGCATATACGTACGTATATATGCATATATGCATATATACATATAGGGGATTGATAACCTACTCTCCGTTATGGTAGGTTATCAATCTATCCATTTTTCCATAAACAAAAAATACCCTTACCTTTTATAACTCTTAAGAGTATTTTATGTCTTTTTACAATCTCACATTAACTCACCTTCTCAACCCCTCAATTAATACTCTCTCTTTCTCCCTCTAATATATACATATATACATATATACATATATACATATATACATATATATATATACATATATACACATATATATATATACATATATACACATATATATATATACATATATATGTAGATATATGTATATATATACATATATATGCATATGTGCATATATACATATATATACATATATATATGTGTGTGTGTGTGTGTGTGTGTATACATGTACATATATATATATGAGAGAGAGAGAGAGAGAGAGAGAGTATTAATTGGGGAGTTGAGAGGGTGAGTTAATATGGGATTGTAAAAAGATATAAAATACCTTTAAGAATTATAAAAAGCAAGGATATTTTTTGTCCAATGAAAAATGGTTAGATTGATAACCCAGCATAACAGAGAGTAGGTTATCAATCCCCTATATATATATATATATATAGAATGAGGACGAGGATAATGGCCAGCAATCTTTAGTGTGTCTGACCAAAGTCTAACTATTAGGAACAATGCCTATATAAGAAAATTTCAAGTTTTACTAAATAAGATCAAATTTGCAGATAATTAAAGGAAGACTAGTAAAGGAAGTCCCAAAGAAATCCATTTTGTGCAAAATCAATAAAAGCTGTCATCATCACTTATTGTATGAGGATAGATATTTCTCTATCAGCCATGGTTGTCAAAGTAGCCAGTGGATTTATAGGTGTCTGGGACCCTTATCTGCGTCCTGGTGATTTAGGCAGTGAGGCTGCTTGTGCTGGATTAAACAAAATTGAGAGTTGAAAGAGAAAATATGCAAGCACTTAGTTATTGGCTGAGAAAAGATTAAAGAAGGCAAGAAACATGAAAGGAAAAGGAGAAAAGAGCAAAAAAGAAAGATAAGGAGAGGATGAAAAGGATAAATATGAAAGTAAGGGCAAAGGGGAATAACCATACAACTTGAATTGGAAAAATGTAAAGGGGAAGACCAAGAATAGTATTTTCAAGAAGAGGAAAAAGAGAAAGGAGAAAGAGGCAATAAGATATTGGAAACTTGAAATAACATCAAAGATGACCTTTAATATTAATACTTAGCCAATGAGGATCCACAAAGCCGACTCCAAATTGCTGGGGAAAGGCTTGATGATCATGATTATGAGAAAGATATATTAGGTAGTGAAGAGAGCAAGCAGACAAGAAGTAAGAAGAGGAAGGAAGTATTCTAATCCTGACAAGGATTTTTCTGATGATTTTGCTGAAGGCATGTCATTGTTCTTAGACTTTTGTCCCCTCTCAATTGGTTATGCAAACTTCCTTCACCTGCAACTAATGTTTGAGGTTCTTTATCTTATTTAATTTTTCTTTATCTACGGATTCATGGTTCCCCATATTGAATGTAGTTCACGACCGTAGATAACTGAATAGTGCTTTTTTCTCCAGATCAGGTTCCTACCTAGCTATTGGACCCATCATTCTCCAGATCAGTTGATGCTCAGCTTGGTTTGATTTTTGTAAGACGTAAGGCAGAAAAGAACCTAATGTACAATCTTAATTGGGCTGCAAAAATGAACATGTAGACCACAATCTGAAATCCTGGATAACCGACAAGACTTTTCTTTTTCAGGTTGATTATCGTCAAACAGAAAAGTCACAGAGCAAATAACTTGAAATTCACATGGGTGCTGCATTTTCGTAACTTTCTGGAGTGCTTTTTTCGATGCTCTTAAACCTATCATGCTTCTTGAGAATACTTAAAATTGCTAATATATTTCAAAATTACATGAGCAGTTTGCCACATTTTTGTCTCCTTCTGTGAATTTACAATAAGCTTACCATGCAAAAGTAAAAGAAGTATATACAGGGTAACAGGATAGGAAATTATGTTGTGAAAAGACATTCTTCTTGTCTATTTCTTGATTTATTTCACAGGCAATCAATCTTGCTGCAACTTACTTCCATAATATCTATTAATATCATCTTTGAATTATCAAAAGAAGGAATAAACTGAATACTATCATCAGAGTAAATAATGGAAGTTTGGTCAGCAAGAAGGCATAACATCCAACAAGTAGATGTTCAGAATGCTTCTTCAAGCTGAAATTCCCTATTCCTTTCCTCATATTATTGCTTCTTCTCTGCCACTGCCAGCTATCTTTAAGCAGTAATGAGTTTCTACATAAAATTATACATCTTACTCCCCATAACCATAAGGGCTTTCACTGTGCAGGACTACAACGGGTGGTGGTGGGAAAAAACAGCATACTGCCCAAAACTCCGATACCAATCGGCAGTGAGGTGAGAACCTCCGATACCAATCGGCAGTCGATAAAGCAAGCAACAGCCGCAAAAACCAGCATCGACATGAATGCATGGACGAAATTTGTATGAATTTAATCCTATAGTTGATTGCAATATCTGGAGCAAGGGGTGCAGTTCCGTCGACGATCCACAAGCCTCTCTGAAGGTCGCCAGCCCATTACATCAGTGAAGCTCTGGAAGAAGAAGCCTGACAGATCGTCAATCCATAGAGAGCTACGAGGGCAGCGGTCGGAAACCGGTTCATGGGATCACAGTGGCCTTGGTTGGTGAAGATGGGGGACGGGACTTGGAAGGCAAGAACGGTGCTGGTCAGGAGGTTTGCAAGATGGGTGGTGCTTCTGAAGGTTTGGCTCATCGCTTTCTGTATAAGAGATTTCCGATCATCGTCGGATGATTTTCTGAAAGCCATCCCCACGTTCAAAGTGTGCTGGGTATCTATATTAGGAAGGGAAGGGGAAGAGGGGAGGAAGCAGGGTGGTGGAAGGGAGGGTTGGCTGCGACATGCATGGCGTTCAAGGAAGGGGAACTGAAACTGGTACTGGCTGCGAAGCAAACGTTTTGAAATAATTGAGTTCTGGTTACTTGTTGGAGGTGGGTATGATTTTTTTTCCATATCAACTGCTTCCTTTGGGCAATGACCTTCGTGCAACTGAGATCAAGAGAAACGTGCCGGAAAGAAGGGCTCTACTAGTTTAGTTTATTTTTTGGACGTTGTTATCGGAATTTTGGGTTGTTGCCTTTCCGGCCATCTTAAAAGCTGTAAGTTGGGCTATTTGGTCACGCGAGAGAGCTGCTGGACTCTTATTGATGGCTTTGTAAGATTGGCACGCTGAAGGCATCGGCTCCAGGCGCCAACTTTCGTAAGCAGGCTGGATTTTGGGTGGGGCTTGGCCAACCTCTACTCAGTTCCGGGAATTAGGTGGCCAACCTCACTTGATGGCATCAATCATTTAAGATTAGGATAAGTGCAATCATAACCATTGTTGTGTTATGTGATTTGCAACGAACGGACCATGATCTGGAGTTCGTACATCATCTAGGATAAGTGAGATGAGTGGCAAATGTCCCTGCAGGATATGATGTTCAGAAAGGTTTGGCATGAAAGTGTATGTTGGACCCATGGTTTCAAATTGCCTGGATTATATCTTAAATAGGTGATATAGTCTCTAAACAAAAATTTGAAGCCATCTATGGTTCCATATGCCTCATAATGTCATACACAGACAGCATACCATAGTATATGGTATTCAACTTAGTGATGATCTACAATTGTTAATAAAGAGTGCGAAATCTCGATGCTTTCGTTAATGGGATATGTGCAGATATCCCTTGTAGATATACATGGGTAACTAAGCACATACAGGAATACCGGATGAGAGTGTGAAAGTTTGAATATCATCCGATATCTTTGTTACGCCCTCGCAAGACGTGTGTACCGTCAGCTACACCGATCTTGGAACTGAGTAGCTGAAATCGACGACGAGAAAGAGCCTTGGTGAGCAGGTTGGCTAACTGATCAACTATGTTGATGTGAGAAATAACCAGGATACCTTTGGAGACCGGATCATGAACAAAATAGAGGTCTATAGCAATATGTTTCATGCAAGAGTGCATGACAAGATTAAGACTTAGTTGAGTGGCTCCGATGATATCACAAAATATCTTTGGTTCAGCTGGAAGCTGGAGGCAGAGCTCCGAAAGAAGAGACTTTATCCAGACTAGTTCAGAAGATGTAGTAGCGAGTGCCCTGTATTCCGCCTCAGTGGAGGATTTCGCCACAGCCTTTTGTTTCCTTGTGCTCCAGGAGATTAGACAGTCGCCAAGGAAGATGATATAAGTGGTGGTGAATGTCCGATCATCTCTATTGCCAGCCCAGTCGGTGTCGGAATAGGCACGAAGATTAAGAACTGTGGTGCGAGGAAGAAGAATGCGGTGATCAATAGTGTATTTCAAATAGCGCAAGACTCGCTTCATGGCTGTCCAATGCTGCTGTGTAGGTTTGTGCATGAATTGGGCCAACTTATTCACGGCAAAGGCAATGTTAGGTCTGGTGAAGGCAAGATATAGAAGGGCGCCAAAAATACGGCGATACACTGTGTTGTCCATGGTACCCGAGCCATCATCCAGCACAAGACTCTCCTTTGTGCCAAGAGTGGTGATTGTCTTAGCACCACTCATGTGAGAACGATCCAAAAGGTCCCGAGTATATTTGTGCTGGGAAAGAAACAAACCTTGTGAAGTGGACAAAAAAAAAAAAAAAAAGCTAGCAAGTCCAGGAAAAACGGGGTTTCCTTGATCTTGAATGGACAAAAAAAAAAAAAAGAATCTCCCACTTAAGATTGTGGGTTAAAATATATGTACGAATTTGCCAAACCACCATTTGTCAATAAATATGTGAATAGTAGAAATTTATGTTCTTGCCGCAAGGATGCATGTAATTTGCTAAAAGACTGAAAAAAATTGCAGCTCTAATTGGGATGCTCTGGGTGGTTTCCAGTGTCATTAGCTGGTTTTGATGTCTCCTCTTTTTTCGTTCTTGTTTTAAATTGGTTTTACTCTTTTAAGCATACAACCTACAGATAAATTTTCTCCCAGTTCTAGCAGTCAATATAGACAGAGAGACATGCAGGATGCAGCTTTGGTCCAGCAAATTTACACTTTGGGCTCGTTTGGTTCGCGGGAAAAGAAGGGGGGAAAGTGTGGTCAACGGGAAAGTAATGAGATGCCTCTTGTTTGGTTGGAGTTTTCAAAGGAGAGAGAAGGGAAAGTTGTATTCCCATGGGAATGTGATTCCCATATTTCATGGGAAAGTCTTTCCCATGAGAAACATGGGAAAGTTACTTTCCCATGAGGCGGGAATCACTCCATTTTTACTTTTTCCCAAAACGTCCCTTCAGCATTAAAGAAACATTAAAGAGGCATTAAAAAACTAATTTTTATTAAGGGCATAATAGGAATTATATATAACTTTCCTAGAAAAGTGGATGGCCAACCAAACATAAGCACCTTGGAAATTTGTCACTTTCCCATGGTCAACCAAACATGCCAAAAGTACTTTTCTAGGCATCCTCTTCCTAGGAATTTGTTTCCCAGGAAACATATTCCTAGGAAGAAAAATGCTTCCCGCGAACCAAACGAGCCCAATTTGGGAGAATTTGCTTGCCATCTGAGCCACTGAGATGGCTTTGCAGTTCACTCGAGGTAGCAACTGCAACTCTTTTAGTTTAATATTAACCATCAAGAACATATTAATTCGATCCTTGGATTGTGTCATGATGGCCTAAATATGGAATTTAATATATTATAGATGGGCCAGCTCAAGGTACTATTGAGCTTGATGGAGGCTTGATTAGAAACTTTAAGCTAAAGAGTTGGATCTTGACCAAGTTTGCACTGTAGTTGGATTCGGTCTTGGTTGGATCTTTCTAAGCTTTGTTGCCTTCTACGAAAAAAACCAAAGGTATGCTGGACTAATGTGGGCAAAGGTTGTCAGTTCAATTATAGCTTAATGACGTCGAGCTCGAGAACACCAATAGTTCGAGTGAGGGGAATGTTTCATCCTCCTTTAGACGCAGTAGCAGTAAGATTTGTATTAGAAGTGGAAAGGAGGTATATTTTCATTAAATTTAACATCAATTCAAGAGTTCAAATCCTCTCAAACTTGAACTAGAGAGGTCCATCTCGCAATCACAGCTATCCCTTCATTGCATGGCATCTCATGATTGTGGAATTCAACACCAAAATGGTCTGCTAATCAATGGTGCATACAAATATTGCACAACATATGGATTCTGAGACCTAGCATGCAAATCCGATATGGAAACCGACAAAAACTGCTCGAATTCGATTCGAAATCAGAAATGAAAATGAGTAGTCGGATCCATTTCGAGATCTAAATCCACCTTGGGTCCCAATACCTGAAAGCTCAATTTCTTTTCTGCACACCATCTGATATTAATGATAATGTATGAACTTTAGCACTCCGATTTGCCATAATCCGAAATCCGAACAAGACAAGTTCAGGATATGATGACTTTGGATCCGAATCATTATTAGGTCCGACTTTGGACTCAGGCTTTGTGGTTGCTGGTCTTTCAGATACCACTTTAATCTGTGAAGCAAGCAACATGTACTCACAGTAACTTTAAGGTGCTTGTGACATCCCACTTGTAGAGCTATCCAATGATGGCAGAAGTAGGTGAACATCAACATGAATAGTGGCGATAGAAAAGAACACGAGGAGCCGAGCACGGCCAAGAATCCCTTGTCCCATCTTATCTCTTCCCCCAGAGGGAGCGAGCATGATCTCAAGATTCTCCACAAAGGCTTATACTTTTTTTCTTTGTGGATAGCAATAAAATTATTCTCGGTTGGCTGCCTTGGCTTGATCTCATGATGGGGCTGGGGGCACCGGAGCTCCCATGACTCAGTTTTAATGGGCTATGGGCCGTGGGACCCATTTGTTATGAGGATGATGACTGTTCTGGCCCACCCTGGGCTACCTTGAGTGCTCCGGTCTTCCACCTTTATTTCTTCTCTCTCCTTCCATTATGGGATGGAACATGGCCAAGTAAAGAATAATGGTTCAGTGCGCCCAGGACCCATACATTGGATTTTTGCTGATTTAGTCACCTCCTCGTGCTCTTGGCTCTCCAATCTCCCCCACTAGCTGGGTTTCTAGAACTAGTAATGATTACATTATTTTTTTTAAAAAATAAGATTCTTTTGCTGATGGAGGACAACAGAGAGAGCGAGAAAAAAGAAAAAAAAAAAAGAAGAGAAGAAATAGGGAAGAAGAAAAAGGAGATAGGAGGAGGAAAAAGGACTAGGCTTCGTACCTAGTTTCGTTCAGAGTTTTACACGCCAGAGCTTGAAGAAGAGAATCAATTTTCATTCAACATAGCATAACCCTAAACAATGTATGGACCCATATATATAGGATCGCAAAATAATAAAAAGATTCCTACAAAGAAAACAATTCTATAAAGCTCTAAAATGACAATATGTAAATAAATCCATAACCTAAAATTAATTCAAAATAAAATCAAACTGACTGAACTGGACCCGCTGGCTCGACCCTGTAGCGACCGTAGACTCGAGTGATGGCTGACCTGGTACTAGTGTTTGCACCATTTACCTTTTGAATTAAGATAAAATTTTAATTTAAAATAGCAGGAGTACTCCTTTTCGTATAAGTGGAAATGAGGTCCACCACTAGGTTTGATTGTGATTTGTGGCTTTATGGCTAGTCCCTAATTGAAAATTTTGTTTGATCCTTAATTTTGATGACCACTTTATATTTAATTTTCTTGACTAGGCATAACTGCATTCAAAGTAAACCTGACTCTATGGCAAAATGATTGGATGTTAAGTTAAAATATTCTCAGATATATTGATTTGGATCTCCTTCAACACATGTACGTGCTTTAAAAGGGACCATTGGAATATTTATGTCACTTTGGTAGGTTTGCATGAGGTCAATTTTTTTATTGAACTTTTTGACTTGAAGTTGAAAGATGGAATGAGATAATACTTGTTAATTCCCCTTACATTCCGACAAGCTTCAACCAATATGATTTACTTCTAATTTCCGTGTTTATTAAAACGTTACCGGCTTCAAAGAGCAACCAACAAAGTAAATTATTATGAGGTGCCATATATATGACTACTAAGATTCACAAACAAATTGGAGACAACAAATTCCCCAATTGTGTATGAGCTGGAGGGGACCTGGAGTCATCTAGGAATGATTTGGAATGAGATAATTGGCATCCGATCCTTTAATTCATCATCATTCAATGTTTAATCTCTCTTGACTAAAAGGTTAATTACACTCCATGATTTAAAGGGCCGTTTAATATTGCAAGTAGGAGAATTTAAGCTTGAATGGGCATTCTAATTTACACTTTGTGAATATTACAATCGACATGATTTGAATATTATTAGAATGGATATTCTAATTTAAACTTTACGTATATTATAATGGACATGATTAGAATAATATTATTAGTTTGAATTAATTTATTGTTGAGCATAATTTAAAAAGTCCCAGTAACCTTAACTCTCCTCTATATTCTTCCCATATTTCAAATTTGTCTTGTTCACATTATGCTCAAAAATACTGCTGTGGATGCTCATACCTCATATCTATTCTATTATCTATCTTTATTAAATATATATAATAGTGAAAAATGCACAATGCCTCATTTGTGACACGGATGTCAATATTAATGATGCTTGTTGCTGGAAATTGGACCCGGGGGCAATCTTCGGTCGAGGGAGAGGGAGCTGCGGGTCACCACGGCGGGGCGGCGACCAGTCGGCGGGCGGCGTCCTTCGTCTGGGGTGGCCGGAGAGAGGGAGCTGGGGATCCTCACGGCGGGGCAGCGATCCATCAGCGGGCGGCGTCCTCCGTCTGGGTGCCTGCAGACAAGCCGGTGGCCGGGTTTTCCGGCGCCGGCCCTCCGACGCTCAAGTCAGGAAGGGGGCAGATAGTGTAAGGAGGAGATGAACAGTGCTTGTAAGGCGCGGAATTTCCCAACCCCCTCCTGAGAAGCTAAGGCTCCCTTTTATAGGTGGGGGTCGGTTTACCTGTGATGTAACAGGGCGAGGCCATAGTACGGCTCGGCATGTGGCTCAGGTCGGCGCACGGTCAGGCGAATCATTGTGCTGATGTCGGCGGTGAGGGCGTCGTACGACCCGAACCAGTACGCTACCAGGCGAATCATTGCATTGGTGTCGGAGGTATGGCCGAGATCAGAGACTTATCATGGTTGACCAGACTCTGCTGGGCTAACTTGCCGTGGAGAGCCGAGGATCCGTATATGTCAGGAGCCATGCGCATTAATTGTGGAGTAAGCCGGAGATCCGCATTAATGGTGGAGTAAGCCGGAGATCCGCATTAATTGTAGAGTGAACCGGAGGGTTACAGCGGCCATGCGCAATAAATGCTGAAGCAGTGGCAGGGTATGGTCCTCAGTTGGACCTCGGAGGAGTACGGCCGTAGTAGGTGGCTGACAAGGGTAGACCTTGAGCGTCAGGATTTTCCTAGGTCGGAGGTCTCGAGGTCGGATGTCTTGAGGTCGGGCGTTCCGAGATCGGACGCTGACTTCGGCTGTTCAGGGTCGGCGATCGTGCGGCTTCTTGGGGGCATTTGTGTCACTTGGGGGGAAAAATCTTATTCCCCCAACACTACCCCCCGACTTCCGAGTTCGAGCGGCTTGCGGGCTCGGACGTGGGAAGTAAAGTCTATCATTAAAGTTGGGGGGCGAATCTCGTCTGCGCCCTCGTGTTTCTCGGAGTGTTTATGGCGAGACCCGCGCCCTTGGGCGTTTCGAGGTTGCTTTATTCAGCGAACTTATGGTGGAGCTCGTGTCTTTACGTTTCTCGGAGCGGGTGTAACGGGGGTGGCGTCTCTTGGATCGCCAAGATCGCTTCGTGCGGCGGACTCATGATGAGGGTCCTTGGGCTCGACGAGGCGACGCCTCGATCCCGTAATCGGAATTCTCCGCTCATCAATGAGCGTGCCGTTACGGGGTTCAAAACGGACACGCGGCATGACCTAGGATCGGACGCTTCCGATCTCGTATTACTGGATCATGGATCCGGCGAGGCGAAGGCTACGTCGGGGCTCCACGTGCCCCAGGGCCTTATTAAATGAGGGGAGCGGAGGTGCCGTCCGTTTGTTGTTCAAGGCGATTCGATTCTGCGGACCCATAATGAGGCCCCGAGATCCGATGGGACAGGGCTTCGATTTCGTACCCGATTTATTGATCCGGAGTGAATACGGTGCCTCGGTCTCCGAGGTCAACACGTGGCGCAATCCGATCGGGGGATGGAAACCGACCCTGCCGATCTGGACCGCCGAGGGGGTCTATATAAACCCCTCGAGGTTGCCCTAAAGGTTTTATTTGGCTGCCTCTTATTTTTGTTGTCTTTCTCCCTTGCTTCCTTCTTCAACCGAACTTCGCCGTCGGTGCCCGGAGCGATTTCCGGCAATGTCTAGTAGGTTCCTACCCTGCAACTGCTAGGGTTCTCCTTCCTTTTCCTTCCCCAGTTTTCATTCTCTGTTTTCGATTTCACTTCGCTCCTGTAAAATGGGTCTTGGTCCGGAGGAGGTAGGGTCCAGCCTGTCAGAGGAGGAGCTGGAGTTGATCCGCTCCCGCTTCTTCTTCCGGCCTGGGTTTCGCCTTGAAATCGCGGGGCCGGAGGACAGGGTGACGCAGCCGCCCCCAGGTCGGATCGCGGTTTACCGCGAGACACTCTGGGCTGGTCTGCGGTTTCCCGTTCACGAGTTCGTGAACAACCTGCTGGCCGAGTACCAGCTCGTCCCGGCGCAGTTGGCTCCGAACTCGTGGAGGACGATAATCGAGTTCTTGTCCCTGTGCCTCGGGCACGGGATCCCGATCTCAGTGGGTCTTTTCCGCCGGTGTTTTCTGTTGAAGAAGAACCCGGCGGACGCAGGGTGGCTATACTTTGCCTTTCGGGGCGGTATGTCACTCTTCCAAGGCGCCCCTTCCTCGATTCATGAGTGGAAGGGGAAGTTTTTCTTCCTGGCGTCCGAGGCGCCTTGGGGGTTCGACCCGAGGTGGGGACACCCTCGGTTGAAGGCCCTCAACAGGCTCTCCAAGCCGTCGGGGAGGGAGCTGAGGACCCTAGACTCTCTGCGAGCCCTCGGGAGGGGCAACGACCTGACCGAGCTCCTGCGGGAGGGCGCCCTGGCGAGCGTGGGTCTGAGCTCGGTGCGCCCCGAGGGTAAGGGTAGTTATATTACTTTCTTTCCTTGTCCTTTGTTTTCACTGCTACTGGTCTGACACTTGGTGAAATTTTTGTTCAGACATTCCCTTCATGCCGACCAGCAACACATCGCTTTTTTTCCGCCTGAGGAGGCGAGAGGCCGAGGCCGGCGGAACTATGCCTCAGCCTCGGAAGAGGGTGAGATCAGACGGCGCCTCGACGTCGGCCGGGACGAGTGGCCCCGAGGCGGGGGCCTCCACAACCGACCCGAGGCGGGCACGGGTCGTCAGCGACGTGGGCCCATCAGCCCCTCCTTGCCCTGCCCCCATTGCCCAGCGGGGGGAGCCGTCCACGATCCGGCAGCAGCGCCCGGGACCTGAGCCGACTCGAGGCCCCGAAGCGAGCGGCTCCGGGACCTCGGGCTCGGGCATGCCGGGCCCTTCCCGAGCTTCCCGGGAGGAGTCAGTCGAGCCGGACTCCCCTATTCCCGAGGGGAGCTCGGCCATTCATAACGCCGAGGTCGCACGCTCCGTGCTTCGGCGTGCGATGCTTCCAGCGGACCGGGCCGAGTTCCGGAACATTCCGCTGGAGGTGGTCGTTGACAGTGCTTACTGCAACACCGCCCGGGTAAGTCCTTTTTTCGATTTCCTTAAAGTTGTTAGCGAATCCGTATGTTTTTAACTCATGATCATTTTGTCTCTTTCTTTACAGCATGTTCACGAGCTCGACATCCTGGTGTTCATCGCCCAGGGATGCCAGGAAGAGACCCGGCGGGTCAGCCGGCAGTTGGAGCCGGCTAAGAAAAGGATCGCCGAGCTGGAGGCGGCGTTGGCCGAGGCCGAGGCTCGGAGGGCGGCCACCGAGGCCGAGCGCCTCGCTATGGCGGAGGAGCTCAAGGAGGAGAAGGCTGCTCACGCCCTAACCAGGTCGGCCTTGCGCGCCTCGGAGGCGCGCCTGGGGGAGGTCCAATCCGAGGTTGCGGGCCTCAAGTATGAGGACGGGGTTTCCCGCCTCCGAATCGAGCAGCTCGAGGCCCAAGAGAGGAGGGCACTCGAGCGAGCTGATCATGCCGTGGAGCTCTTCAAGGGGTCGCAGGAGTTCCGTGACATGTTAGAGGAGGAGACGGTCGATGGGTTTCTCCGGGGTTTCGAGAACTTCCGGCTGCAGGTGATCCGGTACTGCCCCCAGTACGACTTTTCGACGGTCCGTCCGAGGATGGACGCGGGCTACGGGTCCGACATGGAAGACCTTCCTGCCATTTTGACATCCGAGACAGGATTGTACGAACAAGACCCCGCCGAGCCTTCGATGAGGGCGGCCGAGACGGAGGGTGTCCCGGAGGCGACACCGGCGGCCGAGACGGACGACATCCCGGAGGCGGCACCCGAGGCCCCTGCCCCCGACCCTGAGCCTGTGCCGGCTGAGATCATTATTGTGCCAGACGACCCCCCGGATGTCGCCCCCGCAGCTTGAGACTTGTATTTTTTCATGTCAGCGGGCGAGATTGTGGAGGCACAGGCGGAGAAGATGGATCCTTCCCTGATAGAGATGCTAAAGAAGCGTGGGCAAGACAAGTCAGGGAGAAAGAAAGGTGCTGACTTGAAACGGGAAGGGGGATGGCATGATCTGGAAAGTGCTAAGCCAGTTGGAGAAGACCCCGAGCCTGTGCCGGCTGAAGGTCCTGAGGCCATCGCCACGGACGACCCCGCAGATGTTACTGCCGCCGCTTAAGACTTGGCGTATTTTTTCTTTTTCATTGTACCCGAGGTCGGCTCTTGAATGGCCGACTTCCTATTTTGTAATTGGCCCTCCGGCCCTTTGTCAATGAAAAAATACTTTTGTCATGTTGTGCTCGTCTTTCCCTTTCTTGTCGTGAATGAGGCTAGGGTCTTAGCTAACCGCCTCGACTACCTCTAACTCTGTATTTTAGTTCTCGGGCCACTTAACGAAGTTGCCCTTTTCTTGAGTTATACCTTAGCCTTCTCGGATCTTAGTCATTCCGAGCAAAGGGAGCTCCGAGATTAGGTTTCCAGAAAATTTTCTAAGTCCTATAACTCGGATCTTAGAATCGCGAAAGTCGTCACGTTCGGCCTTTAGGAAAATCCAAGGCATTGAGGTCGGGCCTTAGCCCTTCGAGTAGGACCGGGCTAGGTCTGTTCGTGCCGCTATTCGGGGGAGTCTAGTCGGATTTCCGAACTTGACTTCCGGGTCCTTTGTAGGGAGCGCGGGCTAATAGTCGAATTATCGCCGAAGGTTTTCATAGTTATTGCTCTCGGACTCTGCCGAGATTTCAGTGAGTAAGGCTGGAATCTCTGAAGATCGCCTTAGTATCTGTGTTCGGCTGGTGCACTTGCGGCCGGGACCGCTTTCTCAGCTAGACATCGGAGTCTATGTATGGGGGCCGAGTTGGGCCCTAACTTACGGAGACTTTGTTCAAGTTGAGACTTGACGAGCGGAGACTTGTCGAACGGAGCATGCATAATGTAGTTAGGAGATCGGTCTTAAGCCGACCCATTGGAGTAGCCCGACTTTGGGGCAAGATAGGACTCCAACGTTAGATGATTAGCGGTATGTAGATAAAATTTGACAAGGAGGGCATCGAGTTGGATGTACCTCTTGCATTCTCGGAGTTGTGTTTCACATGGCGGGGTAGGTTGCTTCCCTTCCTCGTCGTCCTCCGGAGTCATTTTGACTTGTAAGGGGGCTCGGGCTTCTCACGGACCCGACGACACCCACCGAAGTTGAGAGGATCTGGGGAGGCTTTATCGATCTACAGTTCTTTTCGAGGCCGAGGGAGCTTGAGACCCTCTGGTCGGACCCCGAGGCGCCTCAACCTTAATCGAGGAGTCTTGTGTCAGGTCGGCGGGCCTGTGGGCGCTCTACCGAAGTAGGGTGCGCGCTAGTTCAATGGCAGAGCTCTGCTTCAGAAAGTATTGTCCGCTTCGGAGATCGGGGATCGTCGACCGCTCTCGGGGGTCCACTTTGTGGCGCCCCGGGTGGAACCATCCTTTCCACCCCTCACGGCTTCTTCCCGAGGTCAAGGGAGTCTGGTTCTCTACGGTCGACCCTCGGGGCATTCCGACCTTAGTCGAGGGAAAGTATTGTCCGCTTCGGGGATCGGAGATCGTCGACCGCTCCCGGGGGTCCACTTTGTGGCGCCCCGGGTGGAACCACCCTTTCCACCCCTCACGGCTTCTTCCCGAGGTCGAGGGAGTCTGGTTCTCTACGGTCGCCCCTCGGGGCATCCCGACCTTAGTCGAGGGAAAGTATTGTCCGCTTCGGGGATCGGGGATCGTCGACCGCTCCCGGGGGTCCACTTTGTGGCGCCCCGGGTGGAACCACCCTTTCCACCCCTCACGGCTTCTTCCCGAGGTCGAGGGAGTCTGGTTCTCTACGGTCGACCCTCGGGGCATCCCGACCTTAGTCGAGGGAAAGTATTGTCCGCTTCGGGGATCGGGGATCGTCGACCGCTCCCGGGGGTCCACTTTGTGGCGCCCCGGGTGGAACCACCCTTTCCACCCCTCACGGCTTCTTCCCGAGGTCGAGGGAGTCTGGTTCTCTACGGTCGACCCTCGGGGCATGCCGACCTTAGTCGAGGGAAAGTATTATCCGCTTCGGGGATCGGGGATCGTCGACCGCTCCTGGGGGTCCACTTTGTGGCGCCCCGGGTGGAACCACCCTTTCCACCCCTCACGGCTTCTTCCCGAGGTTGAGGGAGTCTGGTTCTCTACGGTCGACCCTCGGGGCATCCCGACCTTAGTCGAGGGAAAGTATTGTCCGCTTCGGGGATCGGAGATCGTCGACCGCTCCCGGGGGTCCACTTTGTGGCGCCCCGGGTGGAACCACCCTTTCCACCCCTCACGGCTTCTTCCTGAGGTCGAGGGAGTATGGTTCTCTACGGTCGACCCTCGGGGCATCCCGACCTTAGTCGAGGGATCCTTGCGTCAAGCCGATGTTTCATCGTCCTGCGATACTTCTCGAGGTCGAGGGAGTTTGGAACTCTACGGTCGAGTCTCGAGGCATCCCGATTTTGGCCGGGGAATCTGGGGATCACAGACGGCCCAACATTAGAAGAGAATTACAGTCGTCAAGATAAGAGAATTATTTGCAGAAAAGGAACTGAGCCCATTGTCCTGATTGTCTCGAACCCCTAGGGGTTTTACTGGTAGTACATTCGTAGATTCTCGGAGTTCCAGCTTCGCGGGATCGGAGTCCCCTCCAGGGACTTCAATTTGTATGCCCCTGGTCGTTGTACCCGGACGATTTGATACGGCCCTTCCCAATTCGGGGCGAGCTTTCCTTGCTCGGTCGGTTGAGAAGCCTCGGCTCTCCTGAGGACGAGGTCCCCTACTTTGAAGAGCTTGGGCTTGACTCTGGAGTTATAGTATTGGGCCGTTCGCTGTTGGTATCTTGCCATGCGGACTCGGGCGACCTTTCGTGTCTCTTCGACGAGGTCCAAGTTGTTCCTGAGCTGGGAGGAATTGGTGTCGGGGTCATAATGCTCCACCCTTGGAGAAGGCAGGCCGATCTCCAACGGGATGACGGCCTCAGTGCCGTATGCTAGGTTGAAGGGGGTCTCTCCTGTGGGCAGTCGGAACGTGGTCCGGTACGCCCAAAGGACATTGTACAAGTCCTCGACCCACTGTCCTTTGGACCGATCAAGCCTAGCCTTGAGTCCCTGCAAAATAGTGCGATTAGTTACCTCAGTTTCCCCGTTTGTCTGGGGGTGAGCGACCGAGGTGAAACGGTGATCAATGCCGAGCTCAGAGCAAAATTCCCTGAAATGAACATTGTCAAATTGTCGACCATTGTCAGATATAAGGATACGGGGTAGTCCGAATCTGCAGATTATGGACTTCCACACGAAGTTCCGCATCTTTTGCTCGGTGATCCGGGCGACAGGTTCGGCCTCGACCCATTTGGTGAAGTAGTCGATAGAGACGATCAGGAACTTCCTTTGTCCGGAGGCTTGGGAAAAGGGCCCCAGGATGTCGATCCCCCATTGGGCAAATGGCCAGGGGGCGATGATAGAAGTCAGCAGGGCCGAAGGTCGGCGCTGGATATTGGCGTTTCGCTGGCACCGATCGCATTTCCGGACGAAATCCGTCGCATCCTTCTGGAGTGTGGGCCAGTAATATCCTTGCCGCAGGATCTTGTGGGCCAGTGCCCGACTCCCCATGTGATTTCCGCAGATCCCTTCATGGACCTCTCGGAGGGCATAGTTCGCCTCGGAGGGGCGGAGGCATCTGAGAAGGGGAGAAGTGAATGATCGACGATAAAGTCTATTCTCGTACAGGACATACCGGGGGGCTTGGCGCTTGATTCGGCGAGCCTCCGTCTCGTCATGAGGTAAGGTCCCGTCTTGGAGGTAGCAGACGAGCCCATCGATCCAGCTTAGCTCGGAGTCGATGCACATGGTGGGCTCGGGTTCTTCCGTGCTGGGGATCTGAAGATACTCGAGCGTTGTTCCCTTGGAAAGTTCGCTCATGCGGGAGGTTGCCAATTTGGACAGCTGGTCTGCCCTGAAGTTTCCCGCCCTGGGAATGTACTGAATATTGAAAGAATTCAGGGCAGACGTAAGTTCCCGCACCTTTTGGAGATACTTTTGCATGGATGGCTCTTTAGCTTCAAAGTCTCCTTGAATCTGGTTCACTACCAGCTGGGAGTCGCTGAAGGCCGTCAAGTCTTCCACTTTCAGTTCTTTCGCCAGCTTGAGCCCGGCGATGAGGGCCTCATACTCGGCCTCGTTGTTCGAAGCCGGGAACTCGAGGCGCAAGGCTTGCTCGGCCACCACTCCGTCTGGACTGGTGAGGATGAGTCCGGCTCCACTACCCCCCGAGGTTGAAGACCCGTCCGAGTGCAGGACCCATGGTTGCCTCGGGGCTTCCTCCGCGGATACGGGTGGCAACTCGGGGTCGTCCGGCAGGGTACACTCCACGATGAAGTCGGCGAGTATTTGGGCCTTGATAGCCGGCCTGGGCCGATACTCGAGGTCAAATTCCCCGAGCTCAACCGCCCATTTGGCGATCCTCCCCGCACGATCCGACCTTTGCAGTATTTGCTTCATAGGCTGGTCGGTCAATATAGCTATTGTGTGGGCCTGGAAGTAAGGCCTGAGTCTCCGAGCCGAGATGATGAGAGCGAAGATGGTCTTCTCAAGTTTAGAATATCGGGTCTCAGCATCCCTGAGAACCCGGCTGGTGTAATAGACCGGCTTTTGGAGCTTGTCCTCTTCCCGAACGAGGACTGAGCTCACTGCGGCCGGGGAGACGGCCAGGTATAGATAAAGAACCTCGCCCTTCTGGGGCTTGGTGAGCAGCGGGGGAGAGGCCAGAAGGCTCCGGAGCTCTTCAAAGGCTCGCTGGCATTCTTCTGACCACCGGAAGTCTTTCGGCCGTTTGAGGCTTTTGAAGAAAGGGAGGCAGCGCTCGGCTGACCGAGAGACGAACCTTCCCAAGGCGGCAACTCGCCCTGCGAGCCGCTGCACCTCCTTAACTGTCTTCGGAGGCGACATCTCTTGCAGTGCCCGAATTTTCTCCGGGTTAGCTTCAATTCCGTGCTGGGTCACTATGAAACCCAGGAACTTGCCCGAGGTGACCCCGAACGCACATTTCGCCGGGTTGAGCTTCATTTTGTATCTTCTGAGCTTGGCGAATGTCTCGTCGAGATCGGCTATGTGGTGTTCCGCCGCTCGGCTTTTCACCAGCATGTCGTCCACGTAGACTTCCATATTTCGGCCGATCTGGTCTTTAAAAATTTGGCTAACCAGTCTCTGATAGGTGGCCCCAGCGTTTTTCAGGCCAAAGGGCATCACCTTGTAGCAGTAGGTGCCCTTGTCGGTGATGAAGGCCGTCTTCTCCTCGTCTTCTGGCGCCATTCGGATTTGATTGTACCCTGAAAAGGCGTCCATAAAAGTTAGCAGTTGGTGCCCTGAAGTAGAGTCGACGAGCTGGTCGATGCTTGGAAGGGGAAAGCTGTCTTTCGGGCAGGCCTTGTTCAGGTCGGTGTAGTCCACGCACATACGCCATTTTCCGTTGGCCTTCTTTACGAGGACTACGTTGGCGAGCCAGTCCGGGTAGGAGACCTCCCGGATGAAGCCGGCTTCGAGGAGTTTGTCCACCTCCTCGGCCGCAGCACGTTGCCGTTCCGGGGCGGAGCCCCTTTTCTTCTGCTTTACAGGCCTGCTGGTTGGCCTCACCTGGAGTCGGTGAACCATGACCTCAGGGTCAATTCCCGGCACGTCCGCAGACGACCAGGCGAAGACGTCAGCATTGCCCCGCAGGAAGCTGACGAGGCGATCTCTCTCGCGAGCGCCGAGGCCGGAGCCGACATGCACGGTTAGCTCGGAAAAATTTTCTTTTAGTGGAACTTGAACAAGGAGCTCACCGGGCTCTACTTGCTTCTTCCAGAGGATGTCCCTCGCATCGAGGGTTTCTATGGGCAATGAAGGGCTCGTTGGCTGCATTGCCGCCTCGGTCGGTTGCTTTACTCCGTGGGCCGCCGTGTAGCATTGCTTGGCGACCAGCTGGTCTCCTCGGACCTCGCCTACTCCTTGGCCGGTAGGAAATCGCATGAGCAGATGGTGGGTTGAAACTACGGCTCGAAGGGCATTCAGCCCTGGCTGCCCAAGGATGGCGTTGTAGACCGAGGGCAGTCGGACCACCAGGAAGTCCATCCTCACAGTGCTCTCCCGGGGGGCGAGGCCAACCGTGACAAGGAAGCTGGTCTCACCTTCGACCGGGACCGAATCTCCGGTGAACCCGACCAGTGGGGCGTTGATCCTCCGGAGATGTCCTTCTGTCAACCCCATTTTTTGGTAGGCATGATAATACAAAATGTTGGCTGAGCTTCCATTGTCAACTAGGACACGCTTTACATCGAACTTATTTACAATCATTGAGATGACCACAGCGTCATTGTGAGGGGTCTCGACCCCTTCTAAGTCCTCGTCCGAGAACGAGATGACTTCATCAGTGCGTGGGCGTTTCGGGGGTGCTCCCGGGGCGGCTGCTCCTGCTGAGGCCCTTCCAATCATGTTGATGGTGCCGGCAATGGGCCTGTTGTCGTCCGGATTTTCGGTTGGTACGACATCCTCCGCCGGCCTCCTTTCCTCGCGCCGGTTTCTCACGAACCGGTTGAGTACTCCTCGACGGATGAGTGCTTCTATCTCGTCCCGGAGCTGGAAGCAGTCCTCCGTGTCGTGCCCACGGTCTCGGTGGAAGCGACAGTACTTCCTGGGATTACGGAAAAATCCCGTGTCTCGCATAGGCGGCGGGGGTCGGAAGAAGTCCCGACCCTCGATTTCCATCAGGATCTCGGCCCGGGGGGCGTTGACGGGTGTATAGTTCTCGTACCTCCCCGGGTATGTCCGAGGCCGTGGTGGGGACCTCGGTCGAGGAGGGGTCCTCTGCTGAGGTCGCCTCTGCTGACGGGGCGGGCTCCTCAGTCTGGGGAGATCCTTCTTTCGACGGGGGGATCGGCTCCTTTGTCGGTCGTGCTCCTCGCGGCGCTTCTTCTGCTTCTTAGAGGCGGGCTCAATTGCTCCCCGCCTAGAGGCGACTGCCTCCTCGGCCTTCGCATACTTCCGGGCCCGGGCCAACATTTCGGTGAAGTCGGCCGGGAAGCTCTTCTCGATGGAGAAGAGGAATCGGTAGGAGCGAACCCCAGTTTTCAGAGCCGACATGGCTATCGACTGGTCTAGCTCGCGAACCTCCCATGTGGCGGCGGTGAAGCGGTCCAGGTATTCCTTGAGGGACTCCCCCTCTTTCTGTTTGATGTCGAGGAGGGAGTCTGACGTCCGTTGCTGGCGCCGGCTGGCAGCAAAGTTGGTGGCGAACTGCCTGCCGAGTTGCTCAAAAGAGGACACCGTGTTCGGCTTCAGTCCAGAAAACCAAAGCCGAGCGGTCTCTCGGAGGGTTGCTGGGAAGGCCTTGCAAAGTATGGCCTCCGAGGACCCTTGTAGGGCCATGAGGGCCCGATAGCTCTCCAAGTGGTCGAGAGGGTCGGTGATTCCGCTGTAGGGCTCCACCTGAGGCATTTTGAACCTTGCGGGAACCGGCTCATCCTCGATCCGGCAGGAGAAGGGGGACTTGGTAGTGAACTCAAAGTCTCCCTCCTGCCTCGCCTTCTTACCGTGGAGCGCTGCAATTTGGCGCTCCAAGTGCTCAACCTTTCTATCGAGCTCCCCCACCCGCGGGATTGTCGCCGCGGTTTGCGCCGGCTCACGGCGGTCCGGGGCTGACTCAGCCTCAAAAGGCTGGAGTCTTCTGTTGAGATCCTCCCCCGGTAGCTCTCTCTGGGGGGAAGTCCGTTCTTCGTTATTGGCTCTGGAGGAGCCATGTAGATTCTGGCCGGGGAGAACTGGGCCGTTGGGAAGAAATTCCGGCGGGACCTGGGCCCGCGGGGGAAGCGTTGGTAAAGCTTCCTCGCGTCGCAGGCCCTGAACGGCGGCGGCCAGGGCCTGGACTTGCTGTACTAAGGCGTTGAACTGTTCCGGCTGGACCTGAGGAACTGGGTCAGCCGGAGTTGGAGAATTCTGGACAGAGCGTCCAGGACTTTGCGGGGGACGCCGGGAGACGTTGGAGGCTCCCTTACTTCTCAACTTCATGACTGCTACCCGGGCCCTTCCTCTAGCGCCAACCGTTGCTGGAAATTGGACCCGGGGGCAATCTTCGGTCGAGGGAGAGGGAGCTGCGGGTCACCACGGCGGGGCGGCGTCCTTCGTCTGGGGTGGCTGGAGAGAGGGAGCTGGGGATCCTCACGGCGGGGCAGCGATCCGTCAGCGGGCGGCGTCCTCCGTCTGGGTGCCTGCAGACAAGCCGGTGGCCGGGTTTTCCGGCGCCGGCCCTCCGACGCTCAAGTCAGGGAGGGGGCAGATAGTGTAAGGAGGAGATGAACAGTGCTTGTAAGGCGCGGAATTTCCCAACCCCCTCCTGAGAAGCTAAGGCTCCCTTTTATAGGTGGGGGTCGGTTTACCTGTGATGTAACAGGGCGAGGCCATAGTACGGCTCGGCATGTGGCTCAGGTCGGCGCACGGTCAGGCGAATCATTGTGCTGATGTCGGCGGTGAGGGCGTCGTACGACCCGAACCAGTACGCTACCAGGCGAATCATTGCATTGGTGTCGGAGGTATGGCCGAGATCAGAGACTTATCATGGTTGACCAGACTCTGCTGGGCTAACTTGCCGTGGAGAGCCGAGGATCCGTATATGTCAGGAGCCATGCGCATTAATTGTGGAGTAAGCCGGAGATCCGCATTAATGGTGGAGTAAGCCGGAGATCCGCATTAATTGTAGAGTGAACCGGAGGGTTACAGCGGCCATGCGCAATAAATGCTGAAGCAGTGGCAGGGTATGGTCCTCAGTTGGACCTCGGAGGAGTACGGCCGTAGTAGGTGGCTGACAAGGGTAGACCTTGAGCGTCAGGATTTTCCTAGGTCGGAGGTCTCGAGGTCGGATGTCTTGAGGTCGGGCGTTCCGAGATCGGACGCCGACTTCGGCTGTTCAGGGTCGGCGATCGTGCGGCTTCTTGGGGGCATTTGTGTCACTTGGGGGGAAAAATCTTATTCCCCCAACAATGCTAAATATTATTAAAATTTACTGCTAATATGCAATAAATATTAATAACATTGACACTAATATATTCACCATCTTTAAAATTTATTGCTAAATATATAAAATAGAACTTAGTTATTAAAATCTTCTATTTATTATAATTTATATTATTACTATATTATATTTCAAAAATTATTGAAAAGTGAGAAAAAAACTGTACTAATTATACCGCATAGAATTAAAATTATTGAAGTTTATTATATAGCCATATTATATTTCAGAAATAGTTTAAAAAATTATAACTATTATATAGCATGAGGTTGGGATGAATGACGTGGACATTAATGATATAAATCTCTGCATAAAAATTTGATTTGCGTAAACTTCTTCGTTCCTTATAAAATATGGATGTTTGTATCACCGATATTAGAATTAATGGTAGGAATTTCTAGGCAGCCATTGAGTAAATGCCGAGTTTTTCATTCACGAGATGCATATTAATGTGCCGACTATTGTTAAAGTTTATTATTATTAGTAATATCCGTATTGATATCTTTTGTCGGCAATCGGGCTGGATTCGATCCGCAGATATTTATATCTACGTAGACTAAAATTGCTCGCTAAAATAGCTACGGCTGGCAATCGTTCCAATACCACATCAACCACTCAATAGAAAGTAGAAATCGCATCCCCTTCCTTTTATTCTGTGGTCCGGCGGGCAAATTAAAACTTTTGGATTTGCCCGGCCCGCACGAGCCACGACCGACATTTATTTATGGCTCGGGTTCCCCACGGACACCTCGGCGCCTACGGGCTCCCTACGGGCTCTTGTCCCGAGCTCTAGGTCTTTGGACGTTCTCGTGGCTGGACTTGTCGGCAGACTTGGGCGATGGAGACACAGCGCATTATTGGGGATGATACTACCACGGTGGTCGAAGAAATTCAGGGTAGTAAAAATGTCTTACGTGAGGCAGATTTTTTGTGCGGAGCGAGTACATTTAGAGAGGAATTTTTTCTTGATGCTAGATTAATTTGGAATGTGGACAAGTACGAAGACAGTCACCCACTCATTTAAAATATCAGGAGGTTGGTTTAGAAGATATACGATCCTCTCAGATGTACATGTATTCGAAAGATAAAAACGGCTGTAGACTGAGCTGCCACTTTTGTAGCTCGGTATTTTGAAGAATTTTTTTGGACGTCTGCAGCAGACATTCTTATTTTCTTGTACTTTTTACTTTCTTATGATTTGGTTGGATATACTCATGTTAGAGTAATTTAAAATGCTGTTAAAAAAAAAAAAAAAAAAGCTGACGAAGAAATGCCACTGTTTTACGATATTCATTGTATATTAGGCAAACGCTTTTTTTTAATTAGAAAGACCAATGGTATAACACATTGGGTGACCTATTGTGTGGAAGGCTCGTCGTTCAAATAATTTTATTTGGATGGATCAGTTTTGTCTTCTTTGTAGTTTGTTTTATTTTTTAATTTTTTTTTGGCAATACTCATATTCGATATGTGTGAGATGCGGATTAAAAAAAAAAAATCTTGGGTCAACTTCGTTTGATGAAAGCTCGGACGCCGTTCGGTCATATTGGAGGACGACTCAGCCATGGTGATTAGATGAATCCAGAGAGTCCGAGAGATACGAGCTTAGACCACCTTTTACTCCGGAACATCTAAACAATGACAATGAAGGATCTTTCAGGCCAAGCATGTATTTAGAGAGGCCAACAAAACTGCCGACTGGATGGTTGCTTATGTGGCTAATCATTCAGGAAGTATTTTGTGATCAGAAGAGAAGAGTTGCTTCGAGCACTATGTGAGCTTATTTTTTTTTATTTTATTAGATGTGTTCGTACATAAATGGTATGATTAATCCCTTTAAAAAAAAAAAAACCAGCTCGGACGTGGTCGGCAAGGAAGAGTTGGAGACAATTAAATGTCCCTGGGTCCTGCTAGCTACCTCGAAGGCGAGAGCCGAGAGGTGGTCCAGGTTCCAATAATTGCCCTGAACCGGTTGTTCGTGGTTCGGCCTCGGACGCCACATGCGCTTGCCTCCCGGAATCTTCCTTGGAAGGGGCCCTGCAATTCCAATTGCATAAAGCGTTACGTGCCCAAAATGAGTTTTAACTTTCAAGTTTCGATTGGCTCAAGGTTTTGCTCTTCCTTTTTAATCTTGATGGAATAGGGGGAGGAATGAGAACTTCCCCATCTTTTCTTAACTCAAAGAGGAATATGCAAAGAAAGAGAGAAGAAGGAGCTACAAGAGTTTCAGCCGGTTTTCCCAACGTATAAAAACAGGAAAATCATGCATATCTAACGAGAGCTCTGCATTGCTGGGGACTTTAGCCGATCCAAGCTGTTCTCCCAAAGACCGAGGATCTTTTGCAAAGTAATACAATAAAATTCTAGCTTTTAATCCAAAGCTATCATTTTGCTCCGCTTGTTTGAGGAGTGGATATATGGAAAATATCTAGAGATGAACGCTGGTTGCACCTATAAATCAATATGTGTGTCATTAAATAGCTATTCCATCATTTTTTTTTTCTCCAGCAAAGTAAAGTCAAATGTCTATTTTATTTTATTATATATAATGCAAGTTTCTGTAATGTTTATTTTTGAGGCATGTTCTACAGTTTGGGGCTCTTGAGACTTTTTTTTTTTTTGGTGAAAACGATAATTTATATAGCTCTAATGCGAGTACATCATGCCAAATCAAGAGAAAGTAAAATGTACTGGGAAGTAGGTATGCCCACTGCCGATATCCAAAGAAACTTACCGAAGTGCTGGATGACGAAGGAAGCGATCCAATGTGCTGCACTGTTCGTCTTTCTGAACACATGTGCCATCTGAAAATCGCTCAGCTCATGAACCAATCTACGGGACCGGATGACCATCATCATACCAGTCCACTCTTCGAATCCAGTCGATCACCGTGGAGGAATCCTTCTCGGAACTTTCAAAGCTTCAACTTTTTGGCGGGCCTAAAAAGTTGCACAACTTATTTAACATGCATTGAACATAACTGAATATATAGCGAAAGTATGAGCTGTAATCTGAAAGTTTGCTGGGCATCGACCGAAATAGGTGTGGCTACAGGGAAAAAGAGTGTGACAAAAACACAACAGTACCATCGCTTTTTTTTTCCTTTCCCCCTCCTCTCTTCTACGACAGGAGAACACAAGCACCCTTGTTATCCTCAAAAGCAGTGGCGAAAAGGAAAAAGAGATCGAAGTAATTGTGCCCTTCTGATTAGTCACGGTACCCTCACGCAAAAGAGCAGCCCGCACCCACCGGTTACTCTCACGTGAACTCACTCCTCTGGGGTTGAAGAGATGGACGGGACGGTCCTCGGAACGATTCTCTTCTCGGGCATCCAATACCCGTTGACGCCTATTCGTCCCATCACTTCATCCCCTGAACGCAGAGCATGGCGGCTTCCAATGGCGGGGATGTGCCGAGCCGAAGGGTAAGTACTTACCTGGAGGGATGAACCAAAAAAGATAGAGTTCCATACGAAGTGTGTGACGGTGTGAGGTCATGACTGCATGCAACGCATGGAAACATCTTAAAAAAGCGAGGGAGCCGAACGGACACTATGCAGGTTAACAAGAGCTAATAACACTTTTCTTTCTACTCATCGTAATCAGGTGCCTTTTTCTTTTTCTATTCTGTTGGCTCTCGGCGACTTCAAAAGACGACACATGCTATAAGAATGCAATTACGAGCCGTTGGGACCGAACTTCAGGGCAGCACGCTAATGCCGGGTAAATCCATCAAGTCTCCGAAGAAGACGCTCTTTAAATAGTGCATTATATGGATGGATATTTGATCCCAATTTAAATTCAAAAACTAATATTAAGACTTGGTAATCACTAAAAGATAAAGATAATTATTTTAGAAAAAATAACTAAGTAGAATAAAACTAGTAATAAAATTCTAGCATAAGTAGGACAAGCAATGATTTTCAACACTCCTCCTCATTGCGAAGTCCATGCTGACAACGCCGAGCTTGCTATGCAAATCTTCAAACCGCTAAACCACCAATCCTTTGGTAAAGATATCCACTAGATGGTCCTCCGTAGAAACTAGAAGCAAATCAACTTCTTCCTCTACAATTTTTTCTCTAATAAAATAATAATGAACTTCAATGTGTTTTGTCTTTGTATGAAATACTAGATTTCTTGCTTATTGGATTGCACTCTTATTGTCACAATAAAAAGGAACAATATAGTAAGTGTTCTGACCCAAATTACCAAAGAATCTCGTGAGCCAAGTTGACTCCCGAACTGCCATCGCGGCCGCACGATACTCTGCCTCTGTGAAAGACAACTCAATAGTAGGTTGTCCTTACTACACCAAGAAACAATACCAAATCTCAAGCTGAAAGAATAACTAGTGGTGGACCTATGTGTATCTACATCACCAGCATATTCTGCATCTGGAAAACCTGCTAACTTGATTGAAGAACTATTAGTACATAAAATACCATAATCAACAGTCTTAGCAATATACCTTAGGATCCATAAAACTACATCAAGATGTGGCCACCAAGGACACTACATATATCAGCCGACGACGCCAATTGCATAAAAAATATCTGGCCTTGTGATAGTCAAATAGATCAAACCACCCACAACCTGTCTATACATGATAGGATCATCAAGAAGTTTGCCATGCTCTCTACTCAACTTTAAATTTGATTCAATTGGTGTCAATATATTCTTGCAATTAGCCAATCTATACTTATTCAATAAATCAATAGCATATTTTCTTTGACAAATAAAATAGCCATCCTTAAGCTTAGCTACTTCAATGCCAAGGATAACAATAAGCAATAAAAGAATAATCATAATCTCCATTCCTGTCAAGTGCTTTCTTCTTTCTTTTGCTTCTCAGCAATGGTGATGGATCCCCAGGAGCTTCAAGTTCAACTCATGTAACTTCATGTCTTCTTCTTCTCTAATAGTACATTTATTTTCCTTAGAATTTGAGGTATGTACTTGAGTTTTCTATGGACTTTTATGAGTACCCAAAGTATGCAAAGATGATCAAGACTCTGACTATTGAGCTGAAAGGAAAGAAGGTTAACTAATTTTTGTGGAAACAACATCCTTCTGAGATACTGAGTCTTCATTAGAAACTTATCTAAACTCACCAACTGGAAAATAGGATCCATCAGAAGACACCAAGAAGAGCTCTCATCAACTGGAGATGTAAATCTTTCATTGCTTTAGGATTAATGCTTCTCCAACCTTTCCTAACCTCATCGTAGCCAAGAAACACACATTTGATAGACTTCCTATCTAACTTATTAGAAAATGCATTATAATTATGCACAAAGCAAACACATCTAAACACACGAAGATGAGAAATATCGTTTGCCAAATAATTTTTTATACGGAGTCATATTATCAATACTTCTCAAAGGTATCCTGTTAAGAACATAAACTGCCGTCTGAATGCTTTTTGCCCAAAATTCATGCTTCACATTCTTTGCATGAATCATATTGCGGATGGTCTCAAATAGATGTTTGTTCTTTTTCTCTGCCACACCATTCTGTTCAAGAGTACCTAGACAAGTAAACTGTCTACAAATGCCACAACTAATAAGATAGAAAATTTCTTTGAAACATATTCTCCACAACCATTGATTGTTAAGCAACCAAATTTTAATTTAAAGAGATTTTTCAACCAAATTTTTAAATTGAAAAAATTTCTCAACCACTTCCAACTTTTTTCTAACAAAATAAACCCAAGTATATCTAGAGAAATCATTAGTAAAGCTAACTGCATACCTCAAACCGGTGAAAGATGGAGTACTAACCATTCTTGTGAGATCTAAATGTATCAACTGTAGCGGCTAAGAGGATCTTATTTGGCTTTTACACAAGATAATTTATATATCTTTTCATACTGGCATCTAATACAAATATAGCATTGACCTTTATTTGGGGAAGCCCATGAACTAGTCCCCTGCTCTGCATATCTTGAAGTCCATCATAATTCACATAAGCCAATATAGCATGCCATAAATCAAGAGTATCATCTTTAAGAGTCCGATTAACATAAGAATTACCGACAGATATGACATAAAGCTTGTTCACTTTTCTGTCTTGAGTAATAAGCTTTAACATTAGTTTTCCAGAAACACCAAAGGTCCTTGCATTATGGGCTCGTTTGGTTCGCGGGAAGCATTTTCCTTCCTAGGAATATGATTCCTGGGAAACAAATTCCTAGGAAGAGGATGCCTAGGAAAGTACTTTTGGCATGTTTGGTTGACCATGGGAAAGTGACAAATTTCCAAGGTGCTTATGTTTGGTTGGCCATCCATTTTCCTAGGAAAGTTATATATAATTCATATTATGCCCTTAATAAAAATTAGGTTTTTAATGCCTCTTTAATGCTTCTTTAATGCTGAAGGGACTTTTTGGAAAAAAGTAAAAATGGAGTGATTCCCGCCTCATGGGAAAGTAACTTTCCCATGTTTCTTATGGGAAAGAATTTCCTATGAAATGTGGGAATCACATTCCCATGGGAATACAACTTTCCCTTCTCTCTCCTTTGAAAACTCCAACCAAACAAGAGGCATCTCATCACTTTTCCGTTGACCACACTTTCTCCCCTTCTTTTTCCGCGAACCAAACGAGCCCTATATGGGTGGATGTTTGGTTTCTATTCAAATTTAAAAATTAATACTTACTAAAATATAAAAAAATTATCTTAGAAGATATAATTAAGTAGAATAAAATTAAAAATAAAATTCTAGCATTTAGATGGGACAAGGAATGATTTTCAACACCAAGTTGCTCCGTCATCTTGTTTGCGCGTTCAGAGTGGACTTCTTTTTACTTTAATTTACTCAAAAAGCTTTTTCTTTTTCTTTGAAAAAGTATATATGGTTGTTCTGGAATTGATTGATTGGTTCTGTCGATAAGCTGAGTTCAAGCTTTCCTATTTAAAAAGTTCAAGTTTGATTTCACTAACTTGGATCTAGTTGATATTTATTTAAAAAAGCACAAAAAATAATCTCGCTCAGGATCAGTTTCTTTATTTATATACTAAGCTTCAGCTTCTTAATAATGATTATTTTTATTATTATGTATCAAGTTACCTAACTATATATGACATTCTTATACAACCAATAAGCTCAATCGTGGGTTGTTAAATAATTGAGCTTGAAAATAAACCTGAGCTTGGTTTATTCGGCTCGTGAACTAACCTGAAGGAGCTTATTAGCCCACTGGACTCAAGTTGTTTGCAAGTAACTTGTTTTATTCAAAATCTCCAACTAATGAGGTAGGTTTTACTTGAAAGTTGAAGTAATAAATAAACATAATCTTCTCATAAGTTCATTCTTCATGGACACGAGTTCACCTGCTAAAATATCTGTATATCAAAGGTAACTCATGTCTGATATACTTAATACATCTCCAGTGAAATAAATAAACTAATAAACAAAACAAGAACTCCCCATTCATGCTGGCCATGTGTGCGCTCTACAGTATACATGGGAAAAAACGTCTCTGTTTCCTTGTAACGGCACGCTGCACCACCAAGCGCAGGGATAGCATCTACTGTTCACGCCTGCCACGCCAAGGGGAGGTTCAGTAACTTCCATCCACCCCCACAATAAATGATTCTGATTTCAATTCTCAAAACCCCAGCCCCCAGGGCGATAAGCACTGAACAACTTCCCATGCATGCCCTGAAAGCTCCAGCGCAATTGGCAAATTCAATTCCCTCCCACCATCCAAAGCAGCAAACCCAAGAATGCTTCTCTATTAAACACCCAGGAGCTGGAAAAAACCAAATAATTTTTCTACTACAAAACCCCCCTCCCTCTCCCCCCGAAACAGCCAAAAGCCTGTAACCAAATCCCACCCACCTCCATGCTTACCACCACCCCCCTCCTCTTCCTCCTTCTCCTCCATACCTCCCTTGCTCTTAACCAAGAAGGCCTCCTCCTACTCCGAGCCAAGCGAGGCCTCGACGACCCCCTCAACTCCCTCTCCGACTGGGACCCACGTGACCCCACCCCATGCAACTGGACCGGCGTCTCCTGCCGCCCCTCCTCCGGCGGCGGCACCGCCACCGTCTCCGCCGTATCTCTCCCCTCCCTCGGCCTCTCCGGCCCCTTTCCCTCCCCTCTCTGCCACCTCCCTAACCTCTCCTTCCTCTCCCTCGCCTCCAACTCCCTCAACTCTTCCCTCCCCTCCTCCTCCCTCCTCCCCTGCCCCTCCCTCTCCCACCTCGACCTATCCCAAAACCTCCTTGTCGGCCCTCTCCCAACCTCCCTCCCCCTCCTGCCTTTCCTCTCCTATCTCGACCTCTCCGGCAACAACTTCTCCGGCGATATCCCCCTGTCCTTCGCCACCTTTCCTCGGCTCCAAACTCTCTCCCTCGTCGCCAACCTCCTCTCCGGTCCCCTCCCCCACTTCCTCTCCAACCTCTCCTCCCTCCAAGTACTCAACCTCTCCTACAATCCCTTCTCCCCCTCCCCGCTCCCCCCCTCCTTCGCCGAACTCGCCAGCCTACGCGTCCTCTGGCTCGCCGGTTGCAACCTTGTCGGCCGCATCCCCCCCGCCATCGGCCGCCTCGCGAATCTCATCGACCTCGACCTCTCCTCCAATTCCCTCGATGGTCCGATCCCCGCCTCCCTCGCCGGACTCTCCTCCGCTGTCCAGATCGAGCTCTACTCCAACTCGCTCTCCGGTCCCATCCCCGCCGGTCTATCTAACCTCACCAACCTTCGGTTCTTCGATGCCTCCATGAACCAGCTCTCCGGCCCCATCCCCGACGACATCTTCCTCGCTCCCAAGCTCGAAAATCTTAACCTTTACGAGAATAACCTCACAGGACCGATTCCTTCCACCATTTCCCGCTGCCGGAATCTTGGTGATATCCGGCTGTTCTCGAACCGGCTCTCGGGGCCTCTTCCTGCGGATTTTGGCAAGAATTTTCCGCTTGTTTTTATCGACATTTCGGATAATTCCTTTTCCGGGGAGATTCCGGCCGGAATTTGCGCACAGGGGAAACTGGAAGAGCTTTTGTTGCTGGATAATTTGTTCTCCGGGAGTATTCCGGATCCCCTTGGCCGTTGCCGGATGCTGACGCGAGTCCGGCTTAAGAACAACCGGCTGTCTGGCGAGGTACCCAATGCATTCTGGGGGCTGCCCCATGTTTATTTTCTCGAGCTTGCCGGAAACTTTCTATCAGGTGGGATTTCTCCGGCGATCTCTGGTGCCAGCAATCTCTCCCAGCTTCTGATATCTGACAACCAGTTCAGCGGCCCCATTCCAGTGGAGATTGGAGCTCTGTCAAATCTGTATGCATTCTCGGCCGCCAACAACCGGCTGACAGGGCCACTCCCGGCGTCTCTTGGGAGCTTGGCACAGCTGGGGGAGCTTGATCTTCACAACAATTCACTCTCCGGCGAGCTTCCCACAGGAATTCAGTCGTGGAGGAAGCTCAGCCAGCTGAACCTCGCCGACAATGACTTCACCGGAGAGATCTCGCCGGAGCTCGGGGATCTGCCGGTACTCACCTACCTCGACCTTTCTCGCAATGTTCTCACTGGAGGGATTCCGACACAGCTGCAGAACCTTAAACTCAACCAATTCAACCTCTCAAATAACCATCTTTCCGGAGCCATCCCTCCCCTGTTCGCGAGCAACACCTATATAAACAGCTTCTTGGGGAATCCGGGCCTGTGCAAGGCCTTGACTAAGCTCTGCCCAAGCCCTCATGGTGCCACCGATAGGCACCATGGTTTCGTTTGGTTACTTCGTGCAATCTTCATACTCTCCTCCGTTATCTTTGTTGCCGGGGTGGCATGGTTCTACCGGAAGTATAGGGATCACAAGAAGGCAGCGCTTGGAATGGACAAATCCAAATGGACCTTAACATCATTCCACAAACTGGGTTTCAGCGAGTATGAGATCTTGGATTGTCTCGATGAAGACAATGTGATCGCGAGCGGAGCTTCTGGGAAGGTGTACAAGGCAGTGCTTAGCAATGGGGAGATTGTCGCCGTGAAGAAGCTCTGGGGTATGTCGAAGAAAGAGAATGACGACATGGATCAAAGTGCGGACGATGGCTTTGAAGCGGAGGTCACAACGTTGGGGAAAATCAGGCACAAGAACATCGTAAAGTTGTGGTGCTGCTGCAACCATAAGGACTGCAAACTTCTAGTTTATGAGTACATGCCAAATGGGAGTTTGGGAGACTTGCTTCATAGCAACAAGGGGGGTCTGTTGGATTGGCCAATTAGGTATAAGATTGCATTAGATTCGGCTGAGGGACTCTCATACCTGCACCATGACTGCATGCCGCCGATCGTCCACAGAGATGTTAAATCAAACAATATATTGTTGGATGGGGAGTTTGGTGCAAAGGTGGCGGATTTCGGGCTCGCAAGGACCATTGGAAAGGGATCGAAATCCATGTCTGCCATTGCTGGCTCGTGCGGATACATTGCCCCAGGTTTGCTCGACCCATCCTTTACTTTTGCTTTTGTTGTTGGCCTTCCAATATTTTTTTTTTCATATTCTTGTTTGTTTTCATGGATTACAACCTTTTATACCTCTTTTGGTTTGTTATTCCTAATATATCTGTTGGTTTTCTGATGCTCCGAGATGTTCATTGGTTTTATCTCTTGCATCCATTTGTCCTCCTTTCCCTTTCTACCGAACTTATTATGCTTTTTATTATGATCTCTGTGACCATACCTGCTGATGCATTCAGAGTTTCTTGATGAGTACTCGAATATATTTTCTATTTGATGCACATAATATGGTGATTTAGCTTTCAACTTATAATCTACGCAGAATATGCATACACTCTCCGGGTGAATGAGAAGAGCGACATATACAGCTTTGGCGTGGTGATTCTTGAGCTAGTTACTGGGAAGCTCCCTGTAGATCCTGAGTTTGGAGACAAGGACCTAGTGAAGTGGGTCTGCACCACGATGGAGCAAAAAGGGGTCGACCATGTAATTGACCCCAAGCTCAATATCTGCTTTAAAGATGAGATGTGCAAGGTCCTCAACATTGGTCTCCTTTGCACCAGCTACCTCCCAATCAACCGCCCATCGATGAGGCGCGTTGTAAAAATGCTGCTTGAGGTGAGGCCTGAGGAGAAGACCAGGCACAAACCTGAGATGAAGGATGGGAAGCTGTCTCCGTGTTACTACTACGAAGGCAACTCTGATCAGGGTAGCATTGTCTAGATGGTCGATAATGTTGGTTGGAGAGATGAATGGGGAGCTCTCTTCTTTCCTTCCTTCCTTGATCCGTATTTAAGAAGGTTTGATCCATGGCATTTTGGTGGAAAATTTTGAAGCAGGCATACTGTGCTGGCTTCTATTGGAAATGATTTTGTCATTCCAGCACTATGTGTCTATGTCTGAGGAAGAGGTAGAAGATAAGGCATCTTGCTGATACTGTTCGAGTCTTTTTTTTTCTTTCTTTCTATTTGTAATATATGCTTATTTCTCCCTCAGAACAGGTTGCTATCAGGACGAAGACAAGGAATTCTGTCACTAGTAGACAATGGAAATGTGTGGCGATCCACCTTTTGTATGTCTCATTTGGGTGCCTTGAAACGAGGCAAAGCTGTGTTCTCTGCATTCACCACCACACTGGAAAAGTATAGTACATTTGTCTTACGTGTACCATCTCTGTCTTGGGGACTTTACTGTCCATATTAGTTTCTAGGGGACTTGCTGTCCTCTTTTTGACGTATCAGGGGCTTCTAGGTGGGCAATTTAAACCGTATTTACTCATGCAACTGTTATGGTCACTCTGTTGAGTTGTCCTTAATTTGAACTGTCCAAAGGATACTCTTAAATGTTGTACTTTGGCTACCAAGTTCGCTATGTTTCAGGATGAGCAAAGTTAGGAGTATCATGCTTAACAAATCCACAAAATGGGGACTCAAAAGGGATCGAGAATCTAATCATGCAGTAAACCAAAGCAAGCAAAATTTCCGCCTAATCTAATCATGAAGTCTTTTAACATTTTGATTTTGAAGTGGACTTTAAACCCTCCTGGGAATGCCTATTTTTAATTATTATTTCGGCTAAAGCATAACAATCTCCTGCTATTCACCGTCAGAGCCCTAAGTTAACATGTTACGAATTAAAGAAACTTCTCAGCTTAACACGATTCTAAATCAGCTCTTTTCCCTAATTTCTACTTGCATAACGTTGGACCAAAATATATTTGTGTTTGGATCCATTCAGTTCAAAGCAGCTTGCTTGACAAGTTGGATGTAAAATGCTGCTCATGGTCATGGGAGCTCTCGCCAGCTTCTTTGAGTTGTTATAGGAGTTATACATAAGCAATTTCCTGCAGGGACCTGGATGATTTTGTGTCTATCTGTGCTCGTAATAACGTTATGTAATAAATATACTTCTCTGGATGCATCTCTCCGCAATCAAAGGCAGAAGAAAAAAAGAAAGGTATTTTCAAAAAAAAGAAAAAGCAGAGGTGTCAATTCCCACCATCATTATTTAATTTGAAATTATCTTACGTTCTGATAGCTAATATTATAAAAAACATAAAGGTGAAGCCTTAGACAGCAGTGAATGGGTCAAAAGTTGGATTGAGTAGAGAATTCCGGCATGCGCAAACATTCAGTTGGTGATTTAGGGAGATTGAAACCAAGAAGATCCAAAGCTGAAGAGCTTGGAGTACGGCTAGATGAATGGAGATCTTTCTACTAAATTTTTCTGTTATGCCACAACCTCGGAAGCCTCCTCTGTCATCTAGAAGATAGTCTGGAAATAAATAATGGAACATATTGGGTTCACCTTCAAACTCTGATATCCAAAACGGCAGCAAGCTTATTACAATTCTAGCTCATGAAAAGATCATGAATCAACAATCTCTAGTTAGACAAGACATCAGTTCTGATATTGCTACTGTGGTTTGGAATGCTGTGAGGCCTGTCGTTCTGCATCCTTCGGTCCAAAGGAGCTCTCCGACAACGTTGTCGGTTAGTGGGTTGGTGCACCAGTCGAGCATTAGACATAGACGATATCCTCACACTGTCTGCTCTACCTGCCCTCGACAAAAAACACTTGACTATGTTAGTGTCACGCCCCAAATCCAACACCCGGATCGGCTATATGACATGACTGCATACTTCCTGGACAAATTCTTAGAGAATATGTAAGGTCTGAAAATTTATTATAATCTTAATACGATTGAACAATAGTGACCTCATTTCATAACAATTAACAAAACTGGTACGATTATAAAGTTCAATCATCTAACCAGTATAAGTGATGGCTTATCTACTCATCCTTTCACCTATGATCCCAACTATAATCAAGAATCAAGCGACCTGCAAATCTAAAAGAAAAAGAAAAGAGGCGGTACGAGCTTTATAACCCAATAAGAATCTCCACATATCCACACCGACATAATAATGATATAAATTTAAAAATCGCAAGAAATCGTTGACACATTATAAAATCACAAAGTAACTATCAATAATTCTCGAATAATTAGTATAAATATGTACATCAAATATCAATTAAAATCCAGCCACTTAAGAATAATATATCATACGATATCTCAATCTTTAATAGTATTTTCAATGCTTTTCATTCCCTTCCTTTTTAACTTAATCCGGATCCAAGATCAATTATCTTTTCAACTTTGGGCCAAATCCCAGTTACGTTTTCCGTCTGTGATAGGGCAATCGATAGTATCATATTTCCAGCCTATTATGGGGCATTCGATAGTATCACATTTCTAGCATATGACAGGACATTCGATAGTATCACATTTCTAGCCTGTGATGGGGTATTCGATGATAACGAGATCAGCCCAAAATTCTTGTTTATTCAATCAAGTTCATATCCACACATCAATTCTTTTTATATCCGGCTTTAAATTAACCGTTTTCTGCTTGTGATGGGGCAATCGATAAATATCACATTTCCAGCCTGATGGGGCATTCAATAAATGTCACATTTTCTACCCGTGACGGGGCAATCAAAATAACATAATTAGTTCACAGCACTACATGCATTAATCCGATTATACAAGTATAAATTATACTCAAATATGCATCCATCATACTATTTATTATAAGCATACATGATCAAAATATGGTTTAATATAGAAACCATCACAAAAGAATTCTCACATCTTACTTATCTTGATCATTAGCATATCATATCTATGTATACAAAATATCTATAATCATGCAGGCAAGTGTATAAGAATTCTTACCTCTTTGTTGATAACCCAGATAGACTAATCACCTGCCCATACTGTGAACTGCAAACTAGGATGTGCAAAACCTTGTTCGACGTTCTCTTTCTCTGAAGATTGTTCTCCTATAAAATCAAATTAATATCAAAAATTATTCGAGATATCCGACAACCCAAAATCTTCTAGTAGTCCACTCAAGGGTCCACCATCACATAGTAACTCAGAACTACCCACTAGTCTATTTTAATCAAGAATTTCTCCGAATCAACTAGAAAGAGAAAACACCAAGATGAAAAATAAGTCAACCCAAAAACTTGGAAACCCTCGTACAGCTGCATAACGCCGACCTAGACCCTTTCCTACAGCTGCATAACATTGATCTGAGACCAATATCTGCTCGAAGCTTTAGGTCGCACAACACTGGCCGGGACTCCTCTAAGGGTCTGCCCAACTTTACAAAGTACCTAGACCTCCCACCGGTCCATTAAAACATGTAGAGAGAGAATGAGTAGAGAGAGAAAGAGTGATAAAGATAGAAAGAACAAGAGAGAGAACTAGAGAAGGAGAGAGAAAATAGGGAAAGAGATTTGTGAAGCGCTCTCTCCTTTCCGAAACAGTGGAAGGTCCTCAACAGTGCTTGTGGTCGGTGACCCCCAGTGGCCGATGACCTTAGCGGTGCCTGCGGCATGCCACACCTAGTGACAACCGACAAAACGAAAGAAGAATCAAAATAGGAGAGACCATGCATGTTGCTAGCAATCCGGCAACTTGCCAACCGAATTCAAAGCTAAAACGGTGGTTGCAGTTGTGCCTGGGGTCAAGGGACTCATGGTCGAGACCAACAGGCGGTCGACAACGACTAGCGGCTGGCAACGCCAAAATCACTCCAAAATAGGGGTTTTCGACCCCTTTAACCATGAAATAGAGCATCCCGACGCTCGGAACCTTGGCCATGGCTTTAAGCCGCCATAGGATAATGGAGAGAACCCTCGGCGACAAATGCCGGAGGCGGAACCAGCCGAAATCAAGGTTTGGCGAGTCAAAACTGGGGAGACAGAGCTTTGCCCCTTTTCGGCTAAAATCCAGCAATCGCCGACCTAATCGGGCCTCCTAACGACCTCGGAAGAAAGAGAAAAAGGAAAGCTTAAGGGGCAGGATTTTACCTGGTTTTCTGGCGAGGATTGGCCGCGGTAAGAGTGCGAACGACGACCAGCAATTGGGGAGGAAATCAAAGAAATCTGGCGTTGGGGTTCGATCGGGAGCTTGGGTTCTCCGGTGGGGGAAGAGAGGATGGGGAGGAGCATCTAAATAGGCTTAGCCGCAACTGAAATCTATCTTGAAGTCTGATTTCGTCCAGCGAGATCGGAAGTCCTCTTCTCTCCAAGCACATGCGCAACACATGCCGATTTTATTTTATTATTACTATTATTTGAAGCAATTTAACTAGGCGATCAAATGGACTGGGGCCAATCAGCGTAAAGCTCGTGATTGGCAGCCCAACTCCGTCGCCAAAGTGTACTCAAATTCGTCGCCCTTTACCCATCAGATAAAATAAGCTTCCTCCTTATACTCCCTTTTGCATGGACCTCATCCCCCCTTTCTCCGTATCTACCATGAGCTTCCAAAGCTCCGCCGTCGGCGAAGACGACCTCGTTGCGATCATCCGCGTCGTTCTTCTTGACCTCTACGTCATCCTCTTCATCTTCTGCGCCCCGCCGTGGAACCCGATGACACCCTCCTTACTGTTGCATTGCACGTCCACTCCCATCCTCCAAGTCATGATGACAACTGGGGCCGCAACGGACGGATTTCATTCAGTCCCAAATCGCCGGCAACGGCCACCTGAGGGCCATGCACAAGGCCGCGATGTCTTCGCCGTGAAACCCACCCCTTCCCAGCCATCCCAATGTTTGCCCGCGTCACAGGTTTCTCCGAATTTGTCACGGCATATGCCGCCACCAGCGCTACCGGAATGGGGCTTTGGATAAGGACTGCAGCAGGGGCGGCAGGGAGCAACCCAAATACGGGAGCTATGACCCAAGCCATCAACGCCGCTGGCAATCAATTTGCTATGTGGGTTTAGATTGGGCATAAACAGTTTTGGCTCGTAACCATGTTAATGTGCATGTAGTTTTATTAGAAAGGTCTGGGTTTAGTTTTAGATCTTGGATCCAATTTACTGGTCGGGTTGGATTACGATTTGATCTATTTAAAAACTGTTTAACTTGTTTAAAACTTAATTAGAATCTCGTGCTTAAGATCTGTTGGCCCATCTAGCTTGCATCTTCCAAGAACCTGCTCAAATCCCACCCTCTGAGCCGCAAGAAGGTAAAAAGATGGTTCTTTTCTTGTCTTATAAAATTTAGGCTGCAAGGTATTTGGTTGATAGAGTCTTGCTTAAATGGGCAACCAGATGCATAAATTCCGCAGAATTTTCACTTTAATTATATAGGAATATCCAAATAAGCCTTTAACTTGTTTCGAACACTTTTATTTGTTTATTTTGATTCGATCTATTTACCAAATATGTAATGCAAGTTAGATTAGCTAGATTATCTATTTAATAAAAAAGTTAGCCTTACTTCTAAATTTTTGATCTATTTAATAAAAAAGTTAGTTCATGTTCAAGATGATAATTTTCTGAATCGGCCCATCTCCGATCCCAACATCCTTAATTGAACACCTCCATGAGAGGAATGCACCTAGCATGATGCATGGGCACATTTAAGCCTAGAAACGTCATGATGTTTTATTTTTTTTTGGGAATAATGGCAACGTCATGATTGATATGTAACTCTTGTGCTAGGTTTGTGACTATGGCCTTGCATTCTTTGTGGGGCCTAACGATATATTGGAGGGGGTTGGTCGGGCATGTGGATGGGCAAGGGGAAATGATGTGTATGTATTTGGAGGGGGTGCTGCTTTTGATAAGACAGAGGTGGGTGGGGGAGGCGTCAGACAGGAGAGAGCACGTGTGCCGAAGGACATGAAGCTTTCGGCAACTGTGGCAAAGGCTGCGTCAGCACGTGCCGGTAACGGAAGGAAGAGTCGCCCATCCATAATTTTGGGCAGCTTGGAGATGCATCCTTATATTTAAGACGAACTGAGATGTCCGAGGAAAGAGAAATGTAGCATCGTATCTGTTCAATTGGCCCGAGAGAAATAGGTTTCAAATATAAGTTTTGATTATTGCAGTAACCGTCATGATTGTGTATACTATTTGACAGGGGGTTTGGGTTGTATCTTTCATGTGTATGAATGATCGAATTAGCGGTTGGATCATATGCTGCACAACTTTCAAAGCACTACAAATTTTTTTTATTTATTTGTCTGCATAGATCTTAAAGTGACCATCACGCGATCCAACGGCCGACGAGGTGAATCCTTCTTTCTGGCAAAGCATTCATTCGCCTAGAAATTTTTGAGAATTAATTTTGAACCAAATCTATCATGGGCATAGTGTAAATACTTGTTTTTAATTGTTATTGTTGTTGTTATTTTTCTCCCCTGAAGCTAGACATTATATAGCTGAGGTATTCCCAAGAAAAAAAAAAATGATTTTCTTATAGAAGGCGTTTGGTATGGATTGATCATCCCAAGATCAAGAATGATGTCGCAGAGATGATGAAATTACTGTCTTTGGTTGCATGACGGTAATCCTATATGGCAGTAATCTCAGATCATTACGGCTCCTCAAATCATTATCCAAATCAGTGATGGGATATCCATTCTTGAAGTTGGGTATCGGAAATTATCTCAAAGTAGTGATCTTGGACTGAAATTTGAAAACAAAAATATCTTTCAGTTCAGCAAAAAAAAATAATCTACCAATATACTATTAATATATTATATCATTATATTATATTGATATTATATATATTGTATTTATGATATATATTATATTAAAATTAATTTTTAATAAAATCTGTCATTGGCATAATGGAACACTCGTTTTTAATCGTTATTATTGTTGTTATTTTTTCCCTTCCTTCGAGGCTAGGCACTATATAACTGAGATATTCCCAAGGAAAAAAAAAAAAGAACATAATTATCTTATAAGGTAATTGGGGTAGGCAGAGTCGAATTAGATTGGGCCTCCGAAACTGGGAACCGCTGAAGCCAGCCGATTGGGCTCCCCAGTTCCAGCAATGCAGCTGGCATTCCCATATTGGATGGCCCATTTGGCCCATGTTCGAGGTTAGACTACTGCTCAGGGGCCCATATTGGAACAAGCTAAGTTCGGAAATCGGAACTCCTACCACAGATTAACCATTGAGACCGACCAACCACAAACAGGTTGTGAAGACAGTTAACGACACCGCAACTTCCTACAATTAAGATTTGCTACTCACAAGAATATGTCCGGATTGTGCAATTGGAGGGAGGTTTCAACCATGGGCCCTACTTAGACCTTCCAGTGGGCTCGGAACAGGACAGAGCAGGGTAATGGGCTTTAGAGGGAATTAGAGAGAGAGGAGGAAAGAACTTCGATGGCGGCGCTCGGCCGAGGCGGTTCGGTGGCCACTGGAGAAGAAAAAGAGTGGAAAGGGAGAAAAGCTATGGTGAATGGAAAGGAGAGAACTCGGATATATATAGAAGGCTTTTGGAAGAGGCGATAAGCTCAAATCGGCCGACCATTTGCCGGTTGCAGCAGCCCCCAATGGCCGCTGGCCGTCGCACCGGCCCGATGAATCTCCACGGCTGGAGGTGGCCTTATCCCAACGGCCTAGCGATCGGGCTCGATCCCAAATATTTTGAACATTTCCGATCGAAGTTGGTGGGCATTGCCAACTTCAATTAAAAATGGACCCAATTGGACCAATTATCACAGATTTCTCGATTTGACTAAAACTTTGCAACATGTACTCTGTATATAAATAAAATCTATAGGGTGAAAAAAGGTCAAGCTAACCACCGAGGTGGTAGCACGGTTGGAACGAGACTAAGATTCCACCGGAGTGGCCCAGGTTCGAAACGCATGGGCGTCGATTTAATGCGGAAACTGGATACCCCCCGCCTGATTTGCCTGGTGGAGTCGCCATCTTATCTGCCGGTACTTAGATAATGCTGGTGTGACATACTCATACGCGGAAGGGGCTGCCATGTTGGTGGGGCTCCCCATGGGTGGGGAGTATATGAGTAAAACTTGTCTGCTCGTATCGAATATTTTTCAGTGGGAAGGGAGTCCAGTAGGGGTTGCTACGCGGGTGAGGTTCTCCTCAGCCCCCCCCCCCCCCCCCCCAAAAAAAAAAAAAAGAAGAAAAAAAAAAAAGAGGGAGGTCAGGCCAGATCTTAGGATATCCAAAGTATTGAATGGAGATCCTTCTACAAGCCTGCAAGACACATGTGGACCGTGTGACCTATTCTATGTCCCATGAAGTGTTCTGGAACGCTTGATACCGTTTATGCAAAGCGCCAGACTAAATTAGGGGCCGTTACATAGTTCATGCAAATAATGGGTCACATAAGAGTTTTCTCCGTGGAACATAGCATGTCCAACTAATTTTACTCTAAGTTGTGAAAACAAATTAAATTAGACCCTGGACCACTTCTTTATGAGCCTTGCTAGGTTTTTGGTTGAGAGAATATTTACTACAACCTAAAACTCTTTGCATCTACTATCTAGCAAAGCTTTTAGTATGCACTTGCTTGCGATCATCCTGCATGATGTAGAACAGCATGCTACTTAGAGTATATCGACCGTGTCGGCTTAAGATCCAAGACAAACACCAAATGCAAAAAAAATATTTACAGAGAAATGCAAGAAAAAATAATAGTGGAGGAAAAAAGTTTTGTAGAGAAAATAAATTTATTAAAAAAAATAAAAACTAAAACAATAAGTTCGGCTCTCTCTCACAATGACATCTCACAAAAAAAAAAACCCTCTAATTTTCTTCTCACAAAAAGAATTCTTTCCAACTCTTCACCTAACTCTCTCTCTCTCTCTCTCTATATATATATATAAAATCATACCTCCTATACTTCAAGACAAAAATATTCAATATTGCCATTCAACTAAAATACAAACCCGACCATATTAAAGCTAACGCTTAACTTTACTAAGGTGGACGAGCACTAAAAGACTAACCATTCGAACTAATATTGAAATATGGAACAAAAATGAACTAGAAATAGAATCTTAATATAAGTAAAACGGGCAATAGACTTCCAAAACATGATTTAGTGTGCTCTTACGTTAGCCAAGATTTGTATGGGACGCTTGATTTTTCCTCTATGCAACTACACCAAGTTGCCAACCGATGCGGACTTGAACTGCATTTTGGTCTCGAATTGCCGAGCATCATCATGGTATTGAGACATTGACACGTTATCCTCGAGGGTTACCGTGCAGGATTCGGAAGTGTGCAAAATATTGTGACAGGAAACAGTTATTGTAGGGCTTCGGCATTCATTGGTTACTGTGATGACTGGAAGACATGATATATAACCTTCAATGTTCAATTTATGATCGCAGCTCGTGGAGATGCATGAAAAAAGAAAAACACGAGATCAAAGAAAAAAAAGACGACAAAAGAGCCAACGTGACTAGGCCCACTTGGGTGATGTAGATATCGTTCTAAGTAATGTTTTTGGATTTGAATTCTCTTCTTCACTTCCTAAGTAACCTGTGTCTGATGTGACTTGCGAAGCAATGAGTTCAATGGCTGCAAATGGGTTGGATTAATCCCCTGGAACCATCACCAACCCAAGAAAATGACTTGATAAACTGGATTTCTTTCCATTAAACCAAAGTTGTTTCAAATAAAATAATGAATTCACAATTTTAGTGTTTTAGTATCCAATAACCATAGCCCTTAGAGGCTCCAATCAATATCACTATATCCCAATTTACATCCTCCCAATCATGGTACGCCGTACAGGCCCGAACCGAATAGTACAGAACATACCATACCGTACCGGTTCGATATTAATAGTCCGTGCACCAAAAAAATTTTATACCTTACCATACTGACACTGTATTAGTGTGGCACCGGTACGAAATCTGGTATCGAGACGGCGAACCTTCCTTCCAATTGAAGCATTATTCTTCCAATTGATTTCAAATTGACCTAGTTAAGGCTTCTCATAAAAATCCATGCTCTTTCCAAAAATTTTTCCCATCCCCTTCCCCATCTCTAATATATTCCAACAAAAAGATTTTATGTTGTTTGCCTTGAAGATTTCTTTTTACATATATGTGCAGCTAAAAATCACCCATATAGAGTTCACTTTGCAAATAAGTGTCCTGCACTGCTCAAATTGACTATGCTCAAAATTTCCCACTGCTTCTGCTCATTTTTATAATTTCTATGAAATGCCACCTCTCATGTTCTAACCCTGGACATCTCTCCAATTGATGCAGCACGATGAAGGGTGTAATATGGTGGGCCTTAGTTTCTTTGATGTGTTTGTTTTGATATTTTTTTTCTAAACATATGTTGCTTAGACAAATCAATTTAGTTTGCCCTTGCTTTTATGACAATCCACCAATAATTTTCTTCTTATTGTTATATTAATTAGAAAACCATCAAAGCAACTAAATAAGATCTTGACATTTGATTTATTTTTGTCAAAAAGAGGCCATGCTCTATCTTTTGAGGATCCGCCATTCTGTATATATAACTCCTCAACCCTCGGCCACCTCAGCCCTAACAAAACCTAAAGTCTCATTTGCACAGGTTTTGGCTTGAGTGAGATCCAATCATACTCTGTATAGATGATGGATCAAAATTTTTGGTACTACATCACCATATCACTCATTTAAAGTTTGAAAAGCCTTTGTTGATGGACCAATTTGGCCTTGACATTGTAACTTATAAAGCTTCTCCTGTCCTTGGAGGGATCAGTTTAGAATTTTGACTTATCAACAATAAGTCCACTTAGCAATACCATCATCTATTTTAGAGGTGATTCGGTGGGAATTTTTGATGTAATTATCAAGTTTATAAATATAGGTCAACTCTTTTTCTTTTTTTTTGGCCAAAATGGTCCGCTTTGGATTTTCTTGGACGATTGGACTCTTGCCTTAGATAACTATAGCAATTTGTCTTTTTTTTTAGAAAAAAAAAACTTTTGGGTATAGTTGATGCTCACGTGATGTTAATACGTATAAACATGATATAAGTTGATACTGTGAGGATCCGTACGGATATGTATTTAGTCTCACATCGGTTATTCATTGGGTAGATCTTGGGTACTTATATAGGACTAAGGAACTTAAAAAATATCTTGCGGCTAGCCCTTTTGGGCGAGATCTTGAGTTGTTTACAATTGGTATCAGAATGGACTCGGCCCATAATCTGTGTGGACTAAGAGACATTGCAGCACAGATTCATTGGGGCTAATCACGGGCCGATCGTGGTGTTGTGATTAGATTTGAATGGATCTGAACCCTTAGCCTGACAAGGAAGTTAAGGCTTGAACTAGGAGAGTTTGTAAGGACCCATGTGGACATGTGTTTAGTCATATATCGGTTATTTGCTGGATAGATCTTGGATATTTATACAGAATCAAGGAACCCAAATAATACCTTTACGGCTAACTATTTTGGATGAAGTCATAGGTTGTTACATATACACAATTGCAAATGCGTAAATTAGTTTTATAATGGTCCACTAAAATTCAAAATCAATATCCCTTCCTTTTTTTTTTTTCCAAATTTAATAGTTGAATAATATTTCTATAGAATTACTTTTAAACCTAGAAAACTTGTTATTTCTTTTTTTTTTAGGTACACAAGTATACGCAACATTAAGAGAAATACGTCTCGGTCACAGAAAGCAAGAGTTGTGGTCCCTTTTTAGCATGCTTCTTCTCACAGAAAAGTCATCCCCTCTCACCCGATCCCTGCTGCCCCTAACCACTTGATACAGAAGTAATTGTACCGCTAAATTTCAACAACTCAGTCCACTTCTCACACCTGTCCTCTTCCTTTCTTCTCATCCAACCAATACACAGCCTTGGCCACATCCAACCCCGGTCGGACCAACTTTGTCCAACCAAGTTCACACCTGATCCTCCCTCCCACATATACAGGTCTCCAACAACAAGCCACTGCCTTCTGGGAGCAACAAACATGTAGTCGGCATGGCTTTCTTGACAAGCCACAACGCTCGTTTAATTCTTCACCCCACAAAGTCATCAATTAAGAGATCGAAGAAGAACAAGAATAATTTCCGTCATAAATAGGAAGACAACTTTCATCCACGCATCTTTGACAACCATGATCTCAACGATTCAATAGGTTTTGGTCGCGTGAGCAACAGTAAATATCTAGTATTAATGGAGAGAGATTGATATATATCATCATCCACAAAGATAGAGATTAAAGAGAGAAATATATTAAGATTAGAGAGAGGATGTTATTTTATTGGCTATATATCTTCCAAGACACTCTAGGGCGACCTTGGAGCTAAAAGGCTCACCCTCTCTCTCTCTCTCTCTCTCGTTCTCTCTCCTCTCTATCTAACCGTCTCTCTCAGGGAGGTGGAATGTCTCTTACGAATAAGGTTGCCTCATCTCCACTCAACCCAATTGCACCTCCTATTTTCCTAGAATTTCTACTATTCTTTCCCCATCCTCTCTGTTGGTTTTTTTTTTAACTTGAGGTCTGGAAAGGAAAAGGAGAGATGGAGAGGTTGCATTATGTCTGGTCTTACACGTATACATAGCATGACCATACTTGAGGGCCAAGCAACCTGTTAGTATTTGCCAACTTCTCTCTCTCTCGTGTTAGACTTGCTTTGTCTTTTCCTTCTTTTTTCCCTTTGCATTGTTTGTTTTCTTAGACGGTAGGAGGGATATTAGGAGGGGGTTCTCTACTCTTTCTCTTTCTCCTCCATCTCACCCTGGGGAATGATGAGCAAAAGTGGAGGAGAATTCTATACCTTCCCAAAGCCCAAGGAGAACCAAGGGAGAGGGGGAAGAGAACACAGCCAGAGCTTTAATATATAAGAGAGACAGGCTTCTTTCTTTCTTTTCCTTTTCCATTCTTTTCTTTACTTTTATCCTTTCCTTTCCCTCTCCCCCCTTCTTTGCTTATCATTCTCTTCTCAGTCTTTTGCCTCCACTGGCGAGGAGGGTGAGCCGGCCTCTCCTCTAAGGAGGTTTTCCGCCGTGAGGGTATGAGAGATAAAGAAAGAAAGATGACATGGTGCAACAGCTGCGATGATGATCGTGCGAACGACAGGAGCTCGACTTCTTATGCAAACGTGATCAAGACGTGCCCTTCATGCGGCCACCGCATCCAATATGAGGAACAGGTGATACTTCCGTTCTCCTTCCTCCCTTTTTCATAATTTTGATACTTTCTCTAGACAATTTGTTGCATGGCAATGATGCATATCATGATTCATATCACTTTGGTTCATAAGTAGTTATCCTATAATATAAATGGAACCTCATGATATCCTCTTGTTTCCCAAAACAAACAAATAAATAAAAAGAACAATTATATTGTGTTGTTACTGTGCATGAAGAAAAGCCTAGACATAAAGGAACAAGAACAAAAAAATAAAAAATAAAAAAAAATCACATATACATGTAGAGTAATATGAGCATGGATGAGCTCAGGCTGCGGCTGCTGCCATCCAAGACTTGCCTGGGCTGCCTGCTGGTGTGAAGTTCGATCCAACCGACCAGGAGATTCTCGAGCACTTGGAGGGGAAGGCCAGGCCAGATTCGCAGAAGCTTCACCCTCTCATCGATGAGTTTATTCCTACAATTGAGGGCGAGAACGGGATCTGCTACACCCACCCAGAGAAACTCCCCGGTAATGATCTCTTTGTCATCTTCACAAGTCTATCAAAGAAATCTTTAAAGATCTTTTGATGGACATTTTCATATGTTAATTCTTAACTTCATGTCATATTTTTCCATTTTAAATACTTGCAAAGCCTAGGCATATATATCTAACAAATATTCATGTTTGCGCATGCTCCAAAAAGCTCGCGAATGGACTCCAAAAACATCCAAAAAGCAGTGATGCATGAAGAGAATTAATTTATTCTCCGCTGGCGTTGGTGCCAAAACTAACGTCATAATAATGCCTTGGTGCACAAAGAACATGGTGGTGAATTGAAAAATCTGGAGTCGATACCCATAGTCATGATTTATAAGATATGACTTACTGCATGCGTTGTGTGCGAGAAGTTTTCAAAGATGAACATATATATAGTCTTTATGGATGAGTAACATCCAACCTAGATAATCAATTTTGGCATTTATGATCCTCAAAATTTTGTAAAATAGCACAAGCTTCGACTCTATGATATATTTTAGCGCCAGAGAACTCCTTGCATAAATTGTGAATTCATTGGACTTACTTGCATAAATTGTGATAACTAGAGCTCCTTGCCATGAGGAATCATACTTTCTTATTATAAAACTATTTTGACTTTAGAGTTGCTTATAGTTTCATGAAAGTACATAACGAGAACGGATCATTCTTGGTTTTATGAAAATTAAAACATATTTTTCCAGTTATATGAAGTATCACCATGTTCAAAATAGATGTTATAAAGCAACAAAATAAAGTTTTATTGAGGCTCACTCCTAATGGTCATACTGTTCAGCTAGCAATTAGAGACTCGTTTGGTTTGCGAGAAGAAATTTTTTTCTCTCAAATATTATTTCTAGAAAGTTGATTTCTGGAAATATGATGCTTGGAAAAATGGTTTTGATATGTTTGGTTGACCATGGAAAAGTGGTACATTTCAAAATAGCTTATGTTTAGTTGGACATTTATTTTTCTAGAAAAATTATGTGAAATATCTGTTATACCCTTAATAAAGGGAGAGACTTTATTCATAGATTTTGATGGCTTAAGAATAGTTTTGGAGGAAAAAAAAAAAGAATCACAATCCTCAACCAGTGGAAAAATAGCTTTTCTATGTCCCTTATGGGTTTTTCTTTTTCAAGAAACATGGAAATCTTATTTCCATGGAAATGCTACTTTCTCATCTCTTTTTTTTAAAAAACTCTAATCAAACAAAAGGTCTTTCTTTGTTTTCCTTTTGATCACACTTTTCTCTTCTATTCCCGCAAACCAAACGAGTCTTAGATATTTTTGATTTAATTCTTGGACAGTGTATCTCCCAAATTTGGGGCTGATTAGTTATAATGAAGAGGAGTCTTCTTCCTTTTCTCTTAAAAAAATAGAATAGAATAGAATAGAATAGAATAATGTTAAGCCTTGTTATGTACATATAAATTGGGAGTTGGACGGGTCTTCATCTGTTCATTTGAATAAACAAACGAACAAACAAATAAAACTTTGACAACTAATCATAAAATCCATTGGAAAGTTTAGGAAGCAAGTGTCTTGCAACATAAAAATTTACTGAATTTGGCTCTCTGAATTTCCAAATATTATCCATAACAAATTTTTATAATCCATATATGAGAATATTAATTATGAACTTTTCTGATCTGCAATATGTTTATTTATAAGAACTTTGTTGCAATATGAGGTTTTTTTTTTTTTTGTTTGAATGCTTAGGGGTTAGGTGCAGAATCGCACCTACTTTTTGTTAAGGTACTGAAGAAATTAAGGACTTGGATTTGTTTTCCATCATAAAGAGAAGACGGGACTGGAATCCAGGCGTGGGTTCATTCTCCTAGAGTAAAATATCCGAGAGGAACATCGAGTAATTTATTCTAAATTTAGCTTTGTCACGATGATCAATGGATGATAGAAATCTTCATTACGTTTTTTTTTCTCATTATTTTTTTTAAAAAAAAATCACAACGTAGACGTGGCTTGATCATCTTCCATAACTAGATTCTGAAGCTATGATTTGCATCATATTATTGCACAGGAGTGAGCAGGGATGGTCTAATTCGACACTTCTTCCATCGCCCCTCCAAGGCATATACGACAGGGACTAGGAAGCGAAGAAAAGTGCATACAGACGCCCATGGAGGTGAGACCCGGTGGCACAAAACCGGCAAGACAAGACCAGTGCTCGTAGGTGGGAAGCTCATGGGGTACAAGAAGATACTGGTTCTCTACACTAACTACGGCAAACAGCGAAAACCTGAGAAAACTAATTGGGTGATGCACCAGTATCACTTGGGCTCTGATGAAGAAGAAAAGGATGGTGAGTTAGTTGTGTCAAAGGTATTCTACCAGACGCAACCAAGACAATGTGGCTCGGTTGCAAAGGATGCAGTTCAGGGAAAATCTAAAGGTCTAAATGGGGATGATCATCCCATCCTCAAGGATGCCAGCATTGTGGATTACTACAACTCATCACTAATCACCTATAATCAAGGTGGGCACAATAGAGCAAGCTCCCCTCATTTGATACCCAACTTCGCTGTACATTCTGGTGGAACTTCCTATCTTCCTTAAGTGGATCAAAGTATCCTTCTTTTTGATTGCATGCACAAGAAAATGACTGAAAAAGAAGAAGGCGAGATGGAGGGAAGCATTGCTGGGGGGGGGGGGGGGGGAGCTTTTGTACAAAGGTGAATAAACTTGACCCATGTTGAAACTTTACATAAGTGGTAGCATTCAAGTTAATAATTGAGAGGGCATGCACATTCTTTAGTACAAAGCTAAGAAATCCATCAATGATAAAACTATCAGCTTTTGCCTCAGTTACTGTAAAGAGACTGCAACTTGCAGCACTTGTATGCTAAGAAGGGGAGAGCGTTGGAAACTCTTTTGTTATGGTCATAAGGATGCCATGGCAGTTTTATTATGTGCTGCCATAAAGTTGAACGATATAGAAAGGTGACGACAGATAGAAGACTTATTTCATGCCTAAATCATAACTGTATTTTTTCTTTGTAATGATGACTGGATGATGCAAGCTTGCGAAGCCTGGATGATTTTGATTTCACGTCTGCTGCTGGTTTTTGTTTCTTGGTGCGATGAATCTGATGCTCTCAAAGGATTTAAAGAAGACAGCCAAAAGCAAAACCTGATAGAAGAAAAGAAATTATTGTAATCATCATTATGATCATCAAAGTCCGTCCCCATTAAGGTGAACCTGGCCATGGAGCATTACTCTAAGAGCTTATTTGGTTCTCGGAAAAAAAAAAAGAAAAAAGTAAGGCCAACAAAAAAACAAAACAAAATATTTCTTATTCGGTTAGAGTTTTTAAAGAAGAAAAATGAAAAAATAATATTTCTATGGGTAAGAAAAACCCATGATGGACATAAAAAAAATACTTTTCCACCGTTGAAAATTGGGATCTTTTTGTTCCAAAAGTACTCTTAAACCATCAAAATTCATGTATAAAATATTTTTCTTTATTAAGGGTATAATAGGTATTGCATATAACTTTTTTATGAAAGTAGATGCGAGTGGAAAAAATACATTTTAGTGAAGAAAAATTCTTTTCACGTACCAAACGAGTCTAAGTTCAGGTGGTCCACTGCAAAGATAGACTAAATTTTCTACAACTGTTTCGCCGATGTGACATCAATTCTCCAAGAATATTTCAACCAAAGCAACAATATTATATGGAATTTGAAAGTATAAATCAATAATCAAACCAATTCTAATTATGGCAAAACTCAGAATCTCTCTTTGCCTTTAAGCGTCATGATGACATGCATATTAACTTGATGAACCCTAATTGTATTTTTTTTTTCCTTCCTCTTTTGTGAGATAATGAAGCATACCATGTCTAACCCTAATGTCACCTGATTATTGCTAGATTCTCTTCGCTCCTTTCTTATTATTAAACTAGGTCAAAGTAATTATGGCGCACGACGCAACGGCTTTTATTATGACTATTACTTGGCATACGCATCGAGAAAGCATAAAAAATAGCTGAAATTTCACTAGGAACGTGGTGCATGAAGAGTCGCCGAAGCCTTCATCCTTCCATGTGGAGCTGCATCTATTCTTTCATTTTTTTTTTCCTTCAATCTTCTAGTTTGCACCGAGCTCTGAAAACTCTAGCTAGAATGGACTCCAAAAGGTCCAAGTACAAACACACCCAAAAAAAAAAAAAACTTAGGCTTTAAAATAGTAGAGCTTGTTGGAATATATGAAAATCTAAAGGTTTAACTCTTCATGCAATGAAGCTGTAAAACATGGTTAGATCATCCTATAGTTATATATCTGGACGTATATATGAATGCAGAATATATGTTCCTCTTGGGCGGAAGAAAAACCCCTTCAGTTTTTGCTGGAATATATAACAATCAAAATTAAGGTCCAATTCTTTCACGCAATAGAGCTATAAAACATGGTTAAATCATCCTATAACTATATGTCTGTATGCATGCATGCTCTGCATGCATGCCTTGGGCAGAAGAGAAGCCACTTCAGTAATTTTATTTCTCGTTAAAAGTTGTTTCCAGATTTTGAGTGTGACGTAGCTATTGGTGAGATTGCCGTAATAGAGATTCACGGTTGGTGACGGTTGGTGTGCGAGATGTTTAATAAACCGCCTCGATAGCAGGGAGGCTTGGTGGATAAGCCCAACGGCACGAAAAAGGGTACAGCTTTGAAAGTTAGAAAGTTCCATCCAAAAAAAAGTCAGAAGGTTCATACTTCATAATTTGCTAGTACAGTGAAGTTAGAGAGATTTGGTGTCAGATTTTGAATGCGACTGGAAGAAGTTAGATGTGAAGACATTAATTGTCTGTTATGAGAAGATAATAGCAGATTTTTTTTTTTAGAAAAACAAAAGAAAACTTTATCAGCGTAGCAGCCCCCTCTTGACCCTCCTTCCATCAAAAAATATTCGATGTGGGTAGAAATTTTGCTCAGACCCTCTCCAACCCGTGGGTCGTTCCATATACTCACCTCAGTGCCAGTTGGACCAGCTCGCATTTCCATCGAGCGTGTCGAGGTGAAGGGCATACGGTCCTCAACATTTAATCGACGTCCGTAGATTTCGAACTTTGACCATATCGGTGAAAGCAAAGCTCCGTTCTAACTATGCTATCACCTTGGTGGCGATAATAATAAGTTTTTTCTGATAAAGTATTCAATAACAGTTTTACTCAAAGAAGTCCAACCGTGCCTTCTTTTTCGTGATAAAAGGAGGGAGGCCTATGGAACTACACCTGGCTAGGTAGAAAGCACTTGAGACGCCACCCAATGCCCAAACTTTAGACCTTCCAGTTGCTAGGTGGAGGTGTGACCGCCGGGCAACCTCCAACTCACACCAACTTCATTTTCTTCGCTGTCGTCTTCTTCTTTTTTATTATTTTTATTTCATTTTAAAGGCTGTATCAAGATCCTCGGTGTGGCCTCTATCGGTAGATGATGGACATCAAACAATGCACAACAGCATATATATGACACGATATATGCTTGTGGATCGTTTTATTTGATGACGATCTATTTTTTGATGGCAGCTATTTAGAGCTGCACAATACTCTGTAATACAAAGTGTGCACCACAAAAGATCCATACTCATCATTGGTTTCGGTAGAAACTCTAGGACTCTGGAAAAAAAATTTCATAAAAATATGAGTCAATAAAATTTTTAAAAAAGAATTACATGCACAATATTTGTCAAAGGAAACGGATGCTAAATACAATAAACCAAGTTGTCATCAGGTGATATGAAATAGAACCAAAATTACTTGGGTACGGTTGATCCACCCATCCTATAAAATCAGCCACTCCACTAAAAACTCAGAAGATCCACAAATCATAATAGATGATATTTATATAATTCAATAAAAGAACGCAATGGACCGGTTTTTGATCTACCTATTTCAACTCAAGACGCTTCTAGCTTAGATTAACTCCTAAAATCATGCCGTAAACTTACCACTGGATCTCAAAAGTCTAAGCTATCAAGAAGTGGAACAAGTCAAGACCGACTAGACCAGGAACGAGTCAAGCGGAAAAAATTATTCAACATAACAAAATGGATGACATAATACAAAATTGCCTAATGAGAGATTTAAACCATGACTTTTGGCAAAAATATCATGTCTATTATAGCACAAACTTTGCTCAATTGTTTTTTCTTTCAAACAAAACCAAGATGATCTTGAGAGATAACTTTGGCCTTTTCTGCAGTGGTCAAATTAACTATAGTTTTTTTTTTTCTCCCTTGATGCAGTGCATCTTGGTTCAGCACTATTCGAGAGAGAAGAGAGAGAGAGGGGGAGAAACCATGTTTTCTTGATGCACCTTTACTGATGCAACCACCGTATTCCTTAAGAAGAAAATAACCAATAAAATGTGGGATTCCATTTTCCAGATAACCTTAAATCAGGGGTTAGGCTGGCATCACGTATGCCGCCGTAATATGACTTGTGTTCCCTCCCCTCTCTTATTGAACCAAGACACATCACCATCTTACCCAAGCTGCTGCTCTTGTGAAATTTTTATATCAGGGCGGCATTGACGAAGGGGATTCATGGGGCCAGGACGGTGCTGGTGGCTGGCACTTTCAAGGCCATGGCAAACGTCAGAGACGATTCTGAACGTTTCAACTTGCAGTCGTAAGAGAACCAGACAGTTTTACACAGGACCAGGATTTGATGGTGATGACAACTTGAGAGAAAGGGTCAAAAAGTTTTGCAGAGGACCAGACGACAGATTTGGATTACCTTTCCCTCAGGAAAAGCGAGAGAGAGACAGACACAGAGAGAGAGAGAGAGAGAGGAAGATATTTGAATTACCTGAACCAAGAGAGAAAACGCCAGTCTATTGATGCAGAAATTTAAAAGATCAAAATACGAACCGAACGACATATCGTCGGTAAGAGATGCTCTGAGCCAAAAGAAAATGACTGATCCTCGACCCACACCACCTTGGAGCACGACACTAGCCTCAATATCGCGTGAGATATTGATATAACTCGCGATTGCCTCCAACCACGGACCAGATCAATGCAAATAAAACTGGCGACCACCGCCAAAGGGATGAGGCACCAGCATCTTGGCCTAAGCCCCGGATAGTCGATCTCAAAAACCAAAAGATTTTTTGAGTCTGACACAAATGAACGGATTGGTGCATTGCAGCATGCAACGAATTTTCTTTTCAAGAAATAACTTATCTCTGTCCTCCATTCCTGGGTGCATAGCAGCAATACCATCTCAGGAATGTCCCAACAAATGCAATGAGGCAATTAAAAAGAAGGCAGAAGGGCAAATGGATAATGATACTTTAATGCTTAACATACCAACACGCGATTACTAAAACATTAGTTTAATGCATAACAAAGCTAGAAAGTGTGAATGCACGCATGCCCATATGAGAGAGAGAGGAGAACATTTTAAAGCAACTGAGTGTAATTACAGATGACTACCATAAAAAAAAAACTCAAAGATTTGTTTAATGCATAACAAAGCTAGAAAGTGCGAATGCACACATGCCCATAAATGAGAGAGAGAGAGAGAGCATCATTTTAAAGCAACTGAGTGTAATTACAGATGACTACCATAAAAAAAACTAAGTTAAACATAACCTCGTGGATGATGACATACCCAAAAGACTAAACTGACCTGAATTGTTTTGCCAAACATCTCCATTTGCATTTGAAGCTGTGTTAGAGACCCAGTCACACCCAAAATTAACTATTTTTTCAGGACATGCTTCTCATACAAGGCAATGATGTCCTTCTTATTGGGATTTTTTAGCTGTAACAGTTGTGAACCAAATCCATGCTTCGTGAGCTCCTGTTTCAGTTTCAACACAGTAAACTTTGCATAATCTTTAGCTTCCGTGTTGTGATTTTCCTCATTCTCATTTCTATCTTCTTCCCCTATGAAAACAGAACCACCATCTTCTGTGGGAGTATAATTGTAGGGGCTAGTGGTACTCTTGCATCTTTTTCTGCCCCTAACCACCTCTTGATCAACGTCCATGTTGTGGACAGATTCAGTGCCCAGGCAATCCTCCACCCTCAAACGCTTCCCGTGAGCAGTCCTGAGCTTGCTGTCAAGTGCAGTCTCATTGAACCGAACCGAAGTCAGCTCCTGCTGGAGTGCATCTAGTTTGCCTTGAGTTGCTTGAAGCTGCACCGACAACGCCTCCGCTCTGTTGTTGGCTTCTGCTAGAGCCACTCTTTCTGTTGCCAAAAGACCCTCAAGAACTTGGACTGTGTTGGACCTCTGTGCATTGCTCTGACTCAACATTTCCTCAATTTCCCTCTCTCTTTCATTGACCCTTCCCTCAAGTGATGTGACCTTGGAATTTGCATCCATCTCAGATCGGCGCAGCCTCTCAAGTTCGTCCATCAGCTTAGTCCTCTCTCTCTCAAGGCTCTCAACCTGCCTTTTAGTTCTTTCAATTACTGTCAATCTTTCCATCCCCAACTGCTGAGCTTCATTCTTCTCCTTCTGAGAAGCAACCACTTCAGCACGAGCCGAATCAGCCAACTCAATTGCTCTCTTTGCCTCCCTTTCCGCATCTTTACATCTCTTGTCTGCTTCGCTGAATTTCTTGCATTCAGAAAGGTATTTCTCCTCAAGATGATTCTTTTCTTGTTCCAGTATTTTGACTTGCTTCTCATGAGATTGAGCTATAGTTCTAACAGAACTCAAGTTCTCAACTAATGTTTTCATTTCATTTTTCAAGGCCAAAGATTCCGCCTCCTGGCTCTTCAATTTAGATTCTGCAGCCTGCATATAAAGCACCTCAGCCATTATCTGGCCATCGTCTTTGAATGTGAAACAATGACATGCAAATAAATTGATGCTTCTGTAACATGAAAAGAACTAGAGTTCTACCTCCAATTGTGAGACCAAACTGTTTGCATGCTTTTCTGAAAGGTCAATCTTTGCGGTCAAATTGGCAATGTCCCTTTCCTGTTAATTAGTTTAAGCAAAAAGACATAAGGGTTACATTTATAAAGATAAGACATAGCAAACAAGAGAAAAATGATAGTTACCTTTTCTGCTATCTGGTCAGCAAATTCTTCCCTCAAGGCATCTTCTCTTTCTTGTGCTTTCTTATTAGTGCGTTCTTGCACTAAAGCTGCTCTCTCCAAAGCTGTTTTAGCTTCTCCGATGGCAATATCATATTTTCTCTTCCATTCCGATGCCTCTTCCTGAGCAGAATGTGTCTGTTCACGAACAGCAGCTAGTCTCCCTTCAGAAGAACTTAGTCTGGACTCCAGAGTGGCAAGTTGAGCCTTGAACTTATCTTCCTTAGCCTTCTGCTCTGAATGAATATGGTCATATTTAGTTTTCCAATCGGAGGATTCAAGTTTAGCAAGATCAAGAGCTTTAAGTAATCCTGAACAACGTTCCTCTAACTTGCTATGTTTGTTCTGCAAATCCAAAATACGAACAGAGTAATCTTTGGAAAATTTTTCCTTGTCACTTATGGCTTCCTCATAGCGCTTCAGATATTCAGTTCTGTGTTTCTCATTTGCCTCAAGTTGCATCTTAAGCAATGCCAATTTGTCTTCACTTGAACTGCATTTCAACTTAAGAGTGCTCCTTTCTGATTCAATTTGATTTAATTGCCTCCTGAAAAGGTCCAGTATTGAACCCTCCAAACTGAAAAACTAAAAAGTGTCAATGTAGAAAACTGAACAAGAAAGTCCATAATCTAAACCAACACAAGGAACTATAGAGTTCGTACTGCGGTCCAGATTGGACCTTAATGGAAATGGATCATATCAGAACTTTGAAAAATTAAGACCCAAACCAAAGAAGGTATAAAAGTCTTAAAAGGGTGGAAATGCACAATACTAAACCAATATGGCCGAGACTGAGGCGATTGGTGTGTGAAAGGAGTCAGACAAACAAATCCATTTGCAAAACAGACCATTCCAATGTAAAAATTACCCTCAAGCCTTCTAGTTTGTTTTTTCGAGAAATAACTGTCATAGCTTTTGAGAAATAAACCATCTAACTTGTTACTAATGCTAATTTAGTTCAAAGTACAAAAGTAAAGAAACACACCACTTCTGCAGAAAAGCAGCCAATTTTTGCCATTTTCCTGGCCCATGAGAAGATGATTCGTATTTGGAGAGCAGACTGTCCAAACACTGCAAAGGTATTCAATGTAACAAATCATCATGTATATTTCCAAAGAAAAGAAATATATAAAAGAAGAGATAAATCAATCAGCTGTATGGATGCCCTCAAGTCTAGGATCAAAGAGCAGCTACCAGAAGGAAAGTGTATCATCTATATTTGATTTAGCCTTATACTTCAAGACACATGCTGTATACTGAATTTTGATTAGATCATGACATGGAGTAGAGAAGAGCTATCAAACAGAAAGACAATGCTAATACATTGTTAAACCTACTCATACTATGCTCAGTGTTAGCATACCAGATATAAAAATCATGTTTGGATATGGACTCCAAACCCCTAGACTCATGATAACTACGGCCATGCATAATGTGGATGGATTAATTTGAGCATTCTACCAATTTTCACAATTCATAACATAAAAAAACTACATGCATAACATTATGAAGCATGTAATGGTATGACAAATCAATACTGTTATTAGAAAAGAGGGGCATTAGCCACAAAGTTGGTCATTAGCCAGAAAGTTCATAATTGAGCTAACAATGGGTAGCACAGTTGGTCAGCACCTCAATCTGAGGGCTTGCCATTTAGGATGTCAGGGTTCAAATCCTGGGACTTGCTCAAGAAGAAGAAGAGAAAGTTCATAATTGACGGCTTCACCAGAATAAATGAGTGAACTTTACAGAAGCCAAGTTACATAGCATGTAGCTTTATTGAAACAAAAAAAAAAACAGCATAAATTTCTGGTATTGTGAACACCAAGGAAAAACAATGCTTGTGAGATCAGAACACATTGAGCTAATCTGAATATGCCAGTAAATTGAAAGCAACCATGAAAGTAAAATGAGAGAGCATGGTGAAGAAAAGATGGCAAAACGCTAATCCTACTAAACAAAGAACTAACAAGCTCAAGATGAACATGGCCTTGGAAAAATTACAAGATATTTGCACTAAAATATGTATTTGTTGAGTATTATATGCATGCATGTGTCATTGTCAGAAAATGCCTCACCTGAATCACATCATCAAGTTTCGCATTAGGAACACGACAAGCTTCTTGCAACTTTGTTTCCATGCTCTGTATTATATTTGAAGAGAGCAAATCTGCCTCTATAAAAGCATTTCTTTTAAAATCCTGCACCATAATGCAGTCAATGATGAATGCACAAGCTAGATGGCTAACATGTCAATCAAGAAGCAGGCCTGTATCTAATTACAGCACCATTCATTGAAAGGTAACAAATATATAATTCTCCAAAACAAGAAGCAAGGATTGACTAAGCTATCAATGTCATGATGAATTTTATCTATTATACAAGTCAAGTTGTGCCTTTTAGGTATTATGTGACTGACACATAGCTTGGGTATTTAAGGAAACATTCTACAAAACAACAACAAAGACTGCAATGCTGTGTAGCTTCGAATGTTGGGCAGTAAAAAGAGTTCAGAAAAACATGTTTGAGTGTGAGAAAAATGAGAATGTTATAGATGTGTGATAAAACTAGAAAGAATAGTCTGCAAAAAAAATATATTAAAAGTTGCACAAATTTAGTACAAAGTGATGGAAAATCGATTAAGATGATAAGGCTTGTACAATGATAGAAAAAGAAGGGGAAGACCTCAGGTTATAGCAAAAGAAGGGAGACACCTAAGGTAACATGGATGAAGGTTATGGAGAAAGATATCAAGAAGCTTGGAATAACATCAAAGGTGCTCCTAAAAAGGAATACTTGGTGAATAGGGATCCATAAGGCAAATCTAAATAGTTGAGGGGAGGCTGGATGGTTACAGTACCTTCCAGTTTCTTTTCCTGAAGTGAACAGGAGTTCTTAGCGGCACTTCAAATGTCAAGGAAAGGAAACGAAGAAATCCATCCATTCATGGTAAGCAACCTTTATAAAGCATGGCAGCAATGGAAGTGAAAGATGTGAAAACAAGGTACCGGTGACAGGTGGTAAGTGGTACCGAGTAATAATCAAGTGTCATAGTTGTGAGAGTGATAGGCCAAGGATGCCATGTATATGGCATGTATGTGTATGTGAATGTGGTGAACATGAAAGAAGCAAATATGTGTGTGTGTTTTTAATTAAAAAAAGCTTTTGGAGGAAAGCGAGGGCGCGGTGCTATTTAATTGCAAAGAATTTACACCATCTAATAAATCTTCTCATCAAGTTGAACAATGGTGGACTTCTATAGAAACTATGAGATCACGCATAAGGCAAGACCCCATAGGACATACATGAACCCATGCATATATGTTTGCATTTATATACAAACATATATGTCATTGTCTTTATAAGGTAGAATAGAAAGATTGTCTAATTATAAACATTTGCAAAAGGATCAACTACATGGAAGATTGGAGATGTGGTGGCTCATTAATGAGCAAAGGTGGGAACAGAATTTACAATGTAGAAGGCATCATAGAAAAAGATCTCAGTAGCATATTTTTAAATGCATTACTTGCTTTACTATAACAAAATTATCATATGAAAACTGAAAATCTGCCTAAAGAAAAGGAAAGAGACTATAGAAAGAGAATAACAGGCAGGACCCTTAAACCAATTATGAGTTTTTATTTTTTACAAGTCTAGATTGCTTTAGATATTATCACACTTGAACATAACAGTGCTGTGACAATAAGAAATGATAAGGCAATTTTGTTTGCTTTTGTCAGCAAAAATACAGGCTTTGAATTCCAATAGAAATGGCTCACCATACCCATACATAACCTTAGCTGGTGTCTTGGAATCATGGAGATACACCTGACTAAGGATTTAGTTTTTAGGGACATGAGTGGCCTCAGACCAATTGCTATGCTCTGGAAGTCGGAAAGTGGAAGATTCCAGTGACTTTATGCATATGTAATATTAGCCCTCGTATTTTAGTTTTTAGGGACTTTATGCATATGGGGGGTTCAGTGCTTGAATGGTTTAAGCATATGTAATATTGTATGAGCTACACGAGAGAGACAGGATATCAGCCCTCGTATTTTAGCTGGAACCACTTAAAAACAACCTCCATGCAATCAAATTTAATGCAAAATGGTACAGTTCCAGATTTAAACTAGCCCTAGTTTCATTGAGAACTATGGATCACCAGCAGTTTAAATCAATCCGCAGAAAAATCAAGCTTGGTTCAAATTATCTAAAAGAAGTCCCATAAAATGGATGTCTTAAATATCTTGATTCAGCCACATTATTCAAATATACTATATGCTTCAACAAATACATGCTATGAAGATTGAACATTGATGAAGCAATAACTTACGCTGATTTACTGATGAAGGAATTAACAGAGATAGCATTCAATAAAACTATGATATCAATAGACATTATGGAAGCCAGTGCAATTCATTCAGCAGAATGGCAAATATTAAGGAAATGAAGTCAATGCTCACCTCAAATGCCTTTCTGAAAAAATTATAGAGAAGCTTTTCATAATGCAGACGAGCTGAGCCAGCTCCCACAGCAGTGGTGTTAAAAACAGTTAGAGCTTTTTGAACAGCATTTTCATGCGCTTCTCTTAGAACAGCCTGAAACATATGAAGTTACTACAGAATGCAGACTGCAAACAAGTTATACATCTGCAACACAATGCATTACATAGAGATCTTTATACCTCTTCTGCCGGTTTTGTGCGGTCAAAAGAAGACATGTATATATCAGCAGCCGAATCATAAGCTCTGCGACATTCAAATTCTTCGACACTCTACAGAACAATAGAAAAATCAAAAGACTGCCCTAAAATAAGAAAATTACACTCAAAATGGTGTCATAGCATTGCTGTTTCATTTTAATCCAAGTCAGAAACACATTTATCACCATTACGCACAGAGATTAAGCCTCCAAATCATAAAACAGGATGTAAGAAATAGGAAAAGACACAGAGGTAACTCCCCATCCCCTTACTCTGGTCATTATACTGGTTCCCATGCCGAAGGCAAATGCCCCAAGGGAAATCAAATTTATGTTTTTTTACTGCCTAGAACTTTTTGGCAATGCCCACTATATTGAATTATATGCCCCTATTGGTTTGCTTGTTGATTGGCAAAGAGGCTGGAAAATAACAATCAATAATTTCAGACATCAATATTTTGGAAGTCAGAAATCCCTAATCATCATTTCAATCAGACGTGCTTCAATCCTTGCATTTTTTTTATATGAAAAAGAAAACAAGAATTAAAACTGTCTAAATGAAATTGCAACTGAATTATCAGCTCACAAAAAAGTAGACTATGACCATATCTACCGAAGTCAAAAGTACACTTCCACAGCCAAAAAAGTGAAAGGGTAAACAGGGCTGAACTATGTTCATATTCACTAAAGTTCTGAAAATATCAAATATCAGTATGCCTTTTTTTTATAATACAGATATTACATTGATGCAGAAAAAATAAAAAAAACTAATATTAATTAATCTTAAGGATGATATTGACTTAATATAGGAGTACGGCTCTTTTCCCATACTTTATATTCCTTATGGGCTTTAAAATATGTACAGTAACTTGATTCTCATACTTAAAGACAGGTATGGTCAAAAGGAGAAATCAACGACATTAAATACATAAAAACATGCATATCTGTATACCCAAAAAATCACATGCAACAAGGTAAATACAAAACAAATCATGTGTTCAGAAACTGACTCACAACAACTACAAAATAATGCACCATGCTCTCCAGGAGAAACAGGAACCTTTGTGTTGGGTCTGCCGGTTTTGTAAATGTTGGTTTACTAGCTAAAGAGAGAACTTCGAAAGATAAGATAGAGATTATATTTAGGTAGTCAAGATATTCAACGATATGCACTGGTTCTGATGAGTTGAGGCTGATATCTCTAATCAATTGGAGATTTCATTTTCTCATACATTTGTTTCCTCAATTACTTACTATGGATAATTACATCTTACACCTACCTCTACCGCATTGACTTCCATTTATATTTTAATATCTTTTTTTTTTTGGATTGAGTAGAAAATGTTTCATGTCAATCTTGTATACCACATCAGATCTTGTAAATCAAGAAAAACCTTCATAGGTGCATCATCCACCCTTTGCAAAAAATAAGAACTATAAATAGTTGAAAGAAAGATGTCTCAGTAAATAAGGCAATTTTTTAATTCTACAGACGAAAGCTAAAACCAGAGGTCCAGAAGTTCATCAAGGTGATCATTTCATTTCTTGTTCCTATATAGTTTTTGTGGAACTGGTCAACCTACACCCTAGTAGTGCTTGCACAATCACCTAGATCAACTCTGCTATTTCGCGAACCTGACATCAGACTGCTCATTATGAAAACTGGCATAGCAATTTGCTTTTCTGAATTAAAGAGCACAATGACCTGCACATTTCAATAAGGCAGCCATGTTCAAGTATTCGACATCTTGACCTTAGGCCTTACAATGGAGTGCGTAGGTGCCAAGATCTAGAATGATTTGTCATTCCGAAAATAGAGGGGTTGTTCTTATCAAAAAGAAAAAGAGAGAGAGAAGGTAGTTAAATTATTGGTAGGAGACCTCTTTTGAGAAAATGAATCATGATTTTTCTAAATGGATCATGACTTTTTTGAATAAGTAGACAACTTTTCTTAGCTTAGCTTCATTTATTCATGAAAAATAAGGTATTTGTTTCCCATTAATAAAGGGACCGCATCTTGCAGTCTAACAACACTTGGGAAGAAAACCATTAAAACACAGAAAGTAGGACTGCTAAATAAGATGTCATGAAAACTGCTTACGGACACTAAGCATACTTATTAATCACGTCTCGGGGTTCAATCAGGTAATTATATCATGGATGAGTATGTAGAGAGCATTTTATGAGCATCTACAAATGCAGGTATGCAGAAGGTACATTTGTCAGATCTAATAAAAAACAATATCAGAAAGTTCAGTCCTCAGTGACACAGAGTACTAATTAAGGTACTTACCTAAAATGTGTTGATCAAGCATGCATGAACTTTAGGACAATAAACATTCAAAAGAAGTATTTTTCTAAGTTAGAGTGGTTTATTTTGGATAACAGTTGTCTCTGTTAAGTCTCAGTGTGTTTGTCTTATCACAAACATATCCATACGGTTGGACGATACATGCTACATCAGCTTTCAGACGTGCATTTCTGCTATTGGTCAAGTATTCCTTCATTGCTAAATTTCACAGACAAAGGCCTATTACCTTGCAAATGGATCCTGAAAAGCTCAATATGGAGGTTATGCTCAAACCCTATGTTAAACTAATAAAGCATCCTAGCACAAGAGTACTGCAATATGTACATAACTTTTAGCCATGACTGATGAAAAGCAAATTTAAGGACAATAAGGCCATGTCTGCAAGGGATTACTGTATAGTTCGCTCCCAAGTCCTAATGACAATGTCACAAAAGACTGAAACATCTATGACTTAGATGAAAGCAAAATTTCAATCAGCAGCAAATTCACTTCATCTGCAGTGGTAAAGTAACTGTTGCATCACAAAGTCAACTGCGGTGACTAAAAAGCCTCGTGGAGAAGTAATGCCCAATGATTTAAAAAAAAAATAAAACACCAATAATCAAGATATTGAGGGAGAGATTATCCCATATCAGAATTGATACTAATAGCATGCTTTTTGAGCATAGTTTCAAAGCTAAGATGATAATGTGGATGTATGTGAGAATGAAAGCAAATTTCTCAATAAAACCACAAGGTGAATTTGGAAGCAAATGCATGAAAAATAAAATGAACAACATTACATGGCGAGATGGCCTCTCCAGCAATATACCATGTTAAGTCACATAGGTAACTTAAAACTGCAAAGGCAACGTAAGCATGTTCAAAATGCTACAATTGCTAAGCTACAATTCAAACACTCCAGATCAAATTGTTTTCCAAAAATTGGTATGATACAACAATAAGATTAATAAATCTTGACAAAGACTATGCATTATTGCAACTTAATCTTCAATAACAAGATATGAGGAGCATATCTCAGTGGCTTGATCCTATATGCTTCAAGTACACAGAGCTGATGGATCTTCACTCCTTGAAAAGGTGAAGACAGTATTCAACACACAAAGATGTGATGCATTAAGAAATGACATGCTGGCCATGTAGCATTGGCGTTACCAATTGAGACAAATAAAATGAAGTATGCTATTGCTGTCATATAAACAGCATTTTTTTGCAGTTGCAATGGAACATTTTTGAATAACAGAATATAATTTAGCATATTATTAAAATATGCTCAAGGGATAAGTGAGAAGGATAGAAAGAAGAGCAAGTTTGTTTCTTGAAAATTAGTGAGAGCAGAAAGTTGACCATCTTTTGCTAGGAATGCAGGCTAGGTCCCAATGATACCAAATAATTAAGCTGTAGCTCATACAATAATTGCAAGGAACTAACACTTCCTTCTTCCATCTTCTTTTCTAAACAGCAGCAGATGGAACTTTTAATATTTAATTAGTCACATAAGGTTATAAACAAGTCTTTACAGTTCTTTAGATGACTAAATATATGATGATGCCATTTCTTTTGTATGTAGGAATGTAAACAAAATATCAAATAGAACTTCAATAAAATATCAAATAGAACATAAAAGTAAATAAGCAGATATATCTCATTGGTTCAAGCCAAGAAAATTGATAGCCGGATTGGTATAAAACAATCAACTTGGCAATCATGCTCAAAATCTCTGCATAAACAGTTACCAGATTTCACCTAACCAAACAGAAAATTAGTGCATTACTAGCATGTAACATAAGGGATGGATAGGATACAGTTTTTCTCCTTTTCCCAAATGTTCAAGAAATGCAGTATAGCAATGTAACAAATTATGATACATTGAAAGCTTCAATAGCTAAATTTATGTTGCGCGCGCATTAAGCAATGAACTTTAATGATAGCCGAACAAAAACTTCCGACCCTCTGTGCAAAAGCTTCCATCGTTAATACTGACCTCGCACCATGTGCAAGGTACGAATTTTTTCCTCTAAGCAAAAACTCCCATCATTAATACAAACTATACATCCATGTAAAAACTTCCATCATTAATACTGACCCCATGTGATGCATCTGGTTACGTTTTTTTTCCATCTTACTTCCAGTTGTTCTTGAAACACAATATAACAATGTAACAAATTATAATAAACAAAAGGTTCCATAGCCAAATTTCTGTTGCATATTAAGCAATGAATTTTAATAGTGGCCAAGCACATTAATACTAGCATTCACATGGTGAATGGAGAGCTCTGCACAACTTAAGCCTCCATTTTACCTGATATAATAGAGTAATAGACTAAATATGTTATCTACTCATGTTTCACGGTGTGACAGAACAAGCAATATTTTTATCCAATAACGAGATTAACAAGTTAAATATGTATTTTCACCAAGTTACCAAAACTAACCATTAACAAAGAAACTCAACATAGTTGAGAACAATGTGTCAAAAAATCACAACAAGACTAACCTGCCATGAGGAGGATATTGTAGGTATAGCACCATTGTTGATGGCATCCAAAAATGATTGTGTAATACCGGAAAGAATAGGACCTGTCATTACAGTTGCTCCTACTTGTTTAGGTCTGGTTCGCTCAAAGACGAAATTTGTGAATGCATCAAGGCCAGACCTAAATTCTGGCCGCAATTTATCTAACTGCACAATGAGAATTAGAAGAAAACTTTAAAAAAAATAAATTAAAATTCATAATGATGGTAATGTGAAGTGTGTAAATATAGACTTACAGGGATTTGATCAAGGCGTTGGAGATCATTTTCATTGTTCAATGGTCGCACAAGTGTGAAACACTCTCTATCAGGGAAAAGAGCACGAATGGACTCCCGAATCTATTCATAAGTAATTTCTTGAAATCAGCAAAGCAAGCCGAAAGCTATGATAATAAATATCATTGATATAATGTATACATTCATAAACATCAAACAAAGATATCAGGTCTGCATAAAACAACATGTAATTGTGTATGAAAAAGAGTTCATGTGACACCTCATTTTTAGCAGATAGATCCCTTCCTCCACCTTGCACAGGTCTCAACGCTAACTCTAAGTAGTCACGTGGGGTGATTTTCTTATTATCCTCTACTAAATCTAAATAAAAGTCCTGAAATCACACAGTAACACTTGGTCAATGATCAAACTGGTGCATATTGGAAACAAGAATGACTGAATATAGAAGACACTCCCAACAGTAAGCATGAAAGGCAAATATAATCACCCTCAATAGCCAAACAAAGACTGGAGAAAATTGCCCAAGCTCAGATGCTGTGGATCTTCCTCCAGATGCTCTCACTCGAATATGTTTAGTCATTTCAGTGACTAGAGATAGACGATCAAGTGCAGCTTCATCTATACCCCCCATCTGCAAAAGACAACACAGATTTATCTACAGAAATTATTAAAAAAAAGAGACTGCATCAGACATACAATTCCAACTGAAAATGAATCTTCAATCTCACAATTCTTTTTTAAATTCAGATAAAGGAAGCCTCAGTACAACATCACTCTACCTGGTTATAGATAAACATGCTTGACAACAGAACTGCCAGAGAAAATATTTGTGTACTATAAGTCCCCTGTCAAAAAGTAAGTGCAGAAAACACAAACTACATCAGTTCGGCTCCATGATCATCAGTTACATTGCTACTTGAAGTGATTAAAGAAAAAAAGTAATTGCAACAGCATCTTTGAGTTAAATCTGACCTACATCATATCAATCAAAAATGATAATGTTTATTAAAGAAACAAAAAACAGTCAAAACACAGATAGCTCTTTTAGTAGATCACCCTGCAATGCACATTAGAACACTCAATTAAGTTCCAATTACCTATAACGAAAATTATGCTGCAAATCAATAGATAATTCCATTTCGCATTTAGTACGTGCTCGATCTTAACACTTAAACCTCTTGCATAGATTTATCAGAAAAAATGTCTAGTAAAAAATAATATCCTATAAATTTCAAAAGTTGCATTTTTCACCAAAAAAAAGTTCAAAAGTTGTATTTAGAATCAAAGTTTTATATACCATGAGATAGGGCTGTCTCAGCTTGTCGTGAATGGGATGCCCTGCATACCAATACTTGGGGTGGTTGATGTCTCGTCTTGTCCTGGTTTATCTCTTGACTCATCCCCGTCCAGACACTTGGGATGATACAGTACCCCACTGTCCCACCAGTATTCAAAACCTCGATTGGAATGTAGCATTACTCTTATCACTATCTATTAATCACTTGGTTTGATTGGTAAATAGTGCCTAGACATGGTGACCTTTTCTCAGGTCTTTCTATTAGTCTTAGTAAAAAATAGATACAAGTGCCCTTCAACGAGACACAATACCTTAGCTCACTCCATTTCATGAGGTCTCGATGAAAATTACATCTTATATCATATCATGAGCCAGCCAAGCCAATTTCAATACACATCTTAGCCTACCAAACAAAATGTTCTAACAAGGCAGCATTATGTTTAACTAGTATTTAGCATGTGCATGCATGTGGTTAATTCAAGATATCAACTAACCAGTTAATCCCAAGAGGTTAAGCTAATAGCAAATGGGTCAAAAATGTATATCAGGCTTAACATAGCCCATAACCACCCACCCACCCCTCCCCCCATGCAGCCCAGACCATGCCACATGGAGGGATGACAAAGTCGAGCCAAGGATGAGTAAAGATGGCAATTAGGAATTAAGATAAAAGATGATGGGACATAATTAAATAAGTAACAAAACAAGAGGGGATTTTCGCTCAGGATTTTCAGGAACCTGAGCTCGGATACAAATATTAACTAACTAGTCAATCCAAAAGCTTAAGCTGGTAGGTAATGGGTCAATTATGTTATCAAGCTTAACACCTGAAGAAACGTGACAGGTTTGTATCTCTTTCTCTTTTCTTTTCTCTCCAACCCTCACTTTACACAAGAAAACAAGGCACTTGATGGAAAGTCATGATCTCATCAATCAAGATTATTTAATATAAATTTATACTTATACCTTCTGTTTAATGTAATTTATTTCTCTCTCTCTTTCCTAGTTGATTTAAAGGGAATAGGAAACTGGTGGAGACAAAAAGTGGGCTCTATCTGATCCGGGACAATCTACAGCATCTGGAAGTATAACGGAGCTGTAAAGATCTATGCCACTGGTGTAACAATGGAAACGGCATGAAGAAGAGAAGAGCAGGGTCCTCCCATGAGAAGCTCGACGTGGGACGTGGGAGTCCTCCCATGAGAAGTTCGACATGGGACGTGGGAGCTCGGCGTGGGAGCTCGATGTGGGACGTGGGAGTCCTCCCATGAGAAGTTCGACGTGGGAGCTCAGCGTGGGACATGGGAGCTCGGCGTGGGACGTGGGAGTAAGTTAATGACAAGTGGAAGTTATCTTCTCCCAAACCCATACACAGCCCGAGGTGGTTGGGTCACACATCCGAAGTCTCGCATCACAGGTCTCGCGTCGAACTGTCTCACATCGGTCAGCTACGAGGGAGGTTTATAAAAGCTAGAAAGTCTAAGAGAACAGTAGAGGTTGGAAAGAGGAGAGGTGATATACGTGTAAGGGGTTATATCTCTATAACAGTGACCTCGTCCCTATGATAAATAGAGCCACCATGCATCTAAGTTCTCTTCACTAAATCCCTGTGTATTCCATCTCCTCTGTTTCCTCCCTCCATTCTTGACGAAGGCTTCGTGTGTACTTCCTTCGTTTGGATCAAGTTTGGTATCAGAGCCTCTCACGGTTCTACCTGTACATGGTGTTAACAAAATCCGGCTACCAGGTAACCGGCGAACCCTTCTCCATTTTGCGGATTCATCGTCGACCGGCAAGAGAGGCCGCACCTTCATCAATGTCGACCGACGATGACTTCACAACAGATCAGCCCGACCTCTCCACTAAGGTCGATAGGTTGACCACTCAATTAGAGTCAGTCCTAACGTGGATTCAAGCTCAAACATCTTCCCCACTGCCCACAGTGGTGAAGAACGGTGGCGACGATCCTTCTCTGCCACGAGCTCGTTTGACAACCGTGAAGAACAAGACTGGGGGTACCTCGGTCTTGAAGGAGGAGGACCACGACAACCCGGATGATGCTAGCATTGTATCACTCACGGAAGCTAGACCTTGACCCTTCAAAGTTGAGGCCAGGATTGACATTCCGACGTTCGACGACACCATCGACGCGGAGAAGCTAGACTCTTGGGTGGACCAGCTAGAGACCTACTTCACCCTTTACGGGTTTAGTAGTGGCAAGAAAGTCGCATTCGCCCGACTGAAGCTAACCAACCATGCATTAGCTTGGTGGAACGCGTACTTGAAGACCAACAACAACAGGGAGGTAACTTGGGAAGAATTTTCCCACCTTCTGCGCCAAGAATTCTATCCGATGGGATACTTTCAGGATCGATGGTCGCATTGGCACAACTTAAGGCAACGACAGAACCAAATAGTGCAAGAATACATGACGGAGTTCCGGCGCCTGGCGGTGATGCTAGGCATCTACCTCGATAGTGAAGACGTTTTCACCAAGTTCGTAGCTGGCCTGCATCGACAAATCCAGAATGAACTACGCTTATATCAAGCAACTAACGTCTCCAATGCCAGTAGCATTGCTATGACCATCGAGCAGAAGAACAAACCCGGCAGTCACCGTGCTCCTGATAACAGCAAGGAGAAGAATGGCGGCAACCATCATCCTAGGAAGCACACCCACAAGAGTAACTCTTCCTCTTCATCCAAATCAAACGAGTTCTGTGAACACTGCAAAATTACGGGACACGAGAAGAGGAAGTGCTGGAAGCTACATCTGGAACTTTTTCCAACAAAATGGAAAAAAGATAACCAAGCAAACGCACGACGGCAGCAATGATCTCCAACATCCCCATCGAACTCGAATGGGTCGAAGGAGCAGAGAAGAGTTTGTCTCTGATGGCAATGCCGAAGGAGACAACCTCGAGTCCGCCGACCGTACTCGACGAGGAGTTGTTCATATTGCGAATCCAAGTGAAGCAAGAAATCATCGAGGCCATCATCGACACCGGCAGTCAAAAGAACCTAATCTCGTCAAGCTTGGTTCAAAAACTAGGTCTTGAAACAACACCACATCCACGACTATACCCACTTGGATGGATCCAGAAGGACGTGCAAGATTGACCGCCAGTGCAAATTCCACTTCGCCATCACTAGTCAATACATCGACCAAGGAACGTGCGAAGTGGTACCTCTTGATATTTGCCAGGTGATTTTTGGTAGTCCATATCTTTGGGAGCGTGATGCTATCTACTACCGACGCGCTCAACGGTATCAGTTCGAGAAAGACGGGAAGAAATACATCGTCAACAAAGATCAAGCATGCCAAAGGGTGGATTTGGTGACTGCCTGCCAAGCAAGACGGATGGTAAATGCATGTCAAAAATTCGTCCTGTTGATGATCCGATCGGTAGAAAATGAAGTAAAGGTTTCAGCTCTAACATTATCATGTAAAGAGCCGGACAGCAAGTTGAATGAATTACTTGATAAGTATGCGAGTCTGTTCACAGAAGCGGGCATGTTACCTCCCAAGCGGGCGGTAGAACATGACATCCAACTTATCTCCGACTCTACATTGCCTAACCTTTGCATGTACCGCAACTCAGTGATGGAGAATGAGGAGATCAAGCGGCAGGTGAACGAACTACTTGAAGCTGGCGTCATCAAACCAAGTAGCTCTACCTGCGGCTCGCCGATCGTGCTGGTACCGAAGAAAGATGGAGGGTGGCGCATGTGCATTGACTACCGAGCTCTTAACAAAATCACCATCAAAAACCGGTACCCTCTCCCACGCATCAATGATTTATTGGACCAGTTGAAGCATGCAACTGTCTTCACAAAGCTCGATCTGAAATCTGGATATCACCAAGTTCGGATTCACAAAGATGATATGTGGTTTGTAATGCCATTCGGTCTTTGCAACGCCCCGGCCACCTTCATGCGGCTAATGAACAATGTCCTCCGGCCCTTCATTGACAACTTTGTCATCGTTTATCTTGACGACATTCTCATTTATAGCCGTTCTTGGGATGAGCACCTAGTTCACATACAGCAGGTGTTCGAAACCTTGGAGCAACATCAATTGTGCCTAAACCGCAAGAAATGTGAGTTTGGCAAACAAACCTTAGTATATCTTGGGTTTGTAGTGGGGGCTGGCGAGTTACGAGTTGACCCCAACAAAGTGAAGGTGATCAAAGAATGGCCGTGTCCACAGTCAGTAACAGAGGTCCGGAGCTTCATGGGAGCTTGCCAGTACCTTCGGAAGTTCATCCGAAATTTTTCTGTCATAGCTTCCAAGCTACATACATTGACAAAGGCCAATCAAATATTTGTGTGGACGAAGGAACATGAAGACACCTTCCTCCTGTTGAAGAGAAGGATCAGCGAGGCACCGGTTCTCGCCTTGCCGAACCTACAGAAGCCGTTCGAGCTTGAAGCAGACGCATTGGGATATGCCATGGGGGTTGTCCTAATGCAGGAAGGACGTCCCGTGGCATATCACTCGGAGATGTTTCAAGGTGCTTCGAAGAATTACTCGACGTACGACAAAGAGCTACTTGCTCTACACCAGGCAGTGAAGCACTGGCGCGTCTACCTCCTCGGCAAGAAGACAATAGTGCACACTGACCACCGGCCACTACAGTCGGCCACTACAGTACCTACAGATGCAGACCCAACTGCAGCAAGCCCGACACATGAAGTGGATGACATACCTGCAACAATTCAACCTCGTGATCAAATACATGAAGGGCATTCACAACAAACTGGCGGCCATGTTGTCACGACCACCGGTAGCAACATTTTGCTTATCAGTATTCATGCAAGTGCAACCAACTTTTCATGAGTATACCGGCTGGTATGATGAAGACCCCGACTTTCAAAACACGTTGGCAAACATAAAATCAGGGAGACCATCCGACTTCATGCTACGTGATGGGCTCGTTTACAAAGGGATGCTTCTATGCATTTCATGAGCCGCCGAGCGCGTGAGATACATGCGGGAGGCACATACATCAAAGATAGCTGGGCACTTCGGGGTGACAAAGATGCTACAAAATCTGCTCCGCTACATCTTTTGGCCGAAAATGCAACAAGACGTGGCCCGATTCGTCAAAAGATGTGTGTTGTGCAGCACATCCAAACCCACCAATCGAAAGGTCGGATTATACACACCATTGCCCGTTCCGACACGACCATGGGAGAGTGTCTCTATGGATTTCTTGGGTGGCCTTCCAAGAACGCGACAAGGACACGACTACCTATTTGTAGTAATCGATAGGTTCTCAAAAATGGTGGTGCTCATGCCTTGCAAGAAAACGGTCACCAGAGAGGAGGCGGCATGGCTCTTCTTCGAAAACATATGGAAAATGTTTGCGCTTCCCAGCTCGATTATATCTGATCGAGATAGTCGGTTCCTAAGCAAATTTTGGTGTGCCTTATGGGCCAAGATGGATACCAAGCTAAAACGGAGTACAGCCTTCCATCCTCAAACTGACGGGCAGACTGAGGTAGTCAATCGAACTGTTGTGCATCTTCTTCGCGGCTACAACTCTAGACATCCCAAAACTTGGGACGAGAGCATTCCTTTCTTACAGTTCGCCATCAACCACACGGTGCACAATTCGACAAACAAATCTCCTTGCGAAGTTTGCCTGGGCTTCCTACCACAAAGTCCTTTCGACCTGGAATTCACAATTGGATCTACACCACAGACCGTCAGGGAAGAAGGTAACATGGCAAGGGCGCAGCGTTTCTTGGAGAACGTTCGAGGGTGCACCATAAGGTAGAACAACAGCTACAAAAAGCCCAACAGAAGTATAAGGAGCGCCATGATCGACACCGAGTTAAAGGTGACTTCCAGTTCTAGAACCAGTAGGAGCTGGCTCCTCTCGAAGAAGGAGAGCCGTGATCCGGGACGATCTACAGCATCTGGAAGTATAACGGAGCTGTAAAGATCTATGCCACCGGTGTAACAATGGAAACGGCATGAAGAAGAGAGGAGCAGGGTCCTCCCATGAGAAGCTCGACGTGGGACGTGGGAGTCCTCCCATGAGAAGTTCGACGTGGGAGCTCAGCGTGGGACGTGGGAGCTCGACGTGGGATGTGGGAGTAAGTTAATGACAAGCGGAAGTTATCTTCTCCCAAACCCATACACAGCCCGAGGTGGCCGGGTCACACGTCCCAACTCTCGCATCACGGGTCTCACGTCGAACTGTCTCACATCGGTCAGCTACGAGGGAGGTTTATAAAAGCTAGAGAGTCTAAGAGAACAGTAGAGGTTGGAAAGAGGAGAGGTGATATACATGTAAGGGGTTATATCTCTGTAACAGTGACCTCGTCCCTATGATAAATAGAGCCACCATGCATCTGAGTTCTCTTCACTAAATCCCTGTGTATTCCATCTCCTCTGTTTCCTCCCTCCATTCTTGACGAAGGCTTCGTATGTACTTCCTTCGTTTGGATCACTATCTGTGGGAGTTTGCATTACAATAGTATAGATAACAATAACTATTTGATCGTTTCTGGTCTGAAGTTGCTAATTTGGTGTAGTATGTGAACCAATGATGTTCATTGGCAATAGCAATGCAAATCCAAGAGGATTCATAGGGTGTGGTACATTTATTTGGATAAGTTTTAACATTCTAATAATTGCATTTGATGATTAACAAAAGAAAACCATCTAGTTCTAGAAAGAGTCTAATATCCCTGGGCATGTTCATGCACACCATTCACACAGCAGTACATTTTTTCATGTCATACAAGCCAAGGGCATGGTGTAAAAACTTGACTTCAACAATAATTCATGAGGCCTTATGAAGTGATTTTTTTTCATGTATTTTACTGGAAAGGAGACATGACATCTTCTTTCATTTGTTAATTTATTCATTCTATCCTCATTAGAAGGGAAAGAAGACCCCCACTAGAACAAGGCAAACTTAGACCAGTTATCTTCCATAATCCTCAGCAGTTTTCAGAATTATAAAAGCAATTATAAAGCAAGATTTAATATAAGCTTTTCAGTAATGTAGACTTATGAACATACATCAATATATATTACATGCATGGATTATACTGGAAAGCAGGAAGAAGTGTAAGGTGATCAACAGAAAATTTCATTTCAGAAAAATTCAGCACATAAGGGTAAAGGCCATATTCCACAAGCAGATAAGTGAGTGCAAACCAAATAGATCATGTGCAAATTAGGTATGTATTATGTTAGGCACTGGAAGCAACCCAAATAGATCAAGCAAAACATTAGCAAGACTAATGTGGGACTCCCCTAAGATTAGCATACCAACATAATAATTATCAGTATAGTATGATGTGGAGGAGGACAAACTAACCGTTTGATCATAGGCATCAATTCCTTCGCTATCCAACAGTAAAAGATTATATTCAGTGCCATCAAGAGCAGTTCGCTTTAGTGGTGCACTCCATAGCCAAAGCCCCTTAGTGCATGGTCGATGAGTAGAAGCCACTTGAAATCCACTGCTCCTTCCTAGAAGCTACAAAAAAGCCACAGCCACAAGAATAATTGCCATAAAAAATAGTCCAACATATTTATTAAAAAAAGGGATACTAAACTATCTACACATTGTAAGCTACCTCCAAAAGCAGATCAGTAAATTCAGGTAATAAGAAAGAAGAATGAAATAATGGTTTGCATTTCAGAAAGAAAATGATGGCAAACTAATAGCTACGTGATTGAAACATAATATAATATAAAACTATGAGCAAATATTTATAGTGGTGGTGTTTGGAGATGAAGAATCATGGCATTATTATCATACTTAATCAGGCATAAATCACTCTATGCATGCAATAGGACTTGGTACTAGCAATAAACATGCATAAAAAAAAGATATACATGTACACATACAACTTGACTAATTATCGTTAGGATTAGCACTGCTTCCCAAACTATGCATCGAGAGGCTTAAGCTCAATTAGAAAAAACTAGTGTTGCAAGACTGTGACGTGCCATACAATGTGCATCAAAATCCAAGTTAGCTTCCTATAGATAAAGATGATGATCAACCCATGATAATCACCCAATAACACTAAGAACTAAAAGTGTTCAGTTCTATCTGTTTGATCCAGGAGGATACGAGACTCAATGTGAACTACTTTGACCATTACGAATATTCAGAAGAATCACCAAACTCGATGTCGATCACTTTGATTGCTATGAGTATTCAGAAGGATCATCAAACTCAATGTGAATCACTTTGGCCACTATGAGTGTCCAAGGGGATCACCAAACTCGATGTGGAACACTTTGGCTACTATGGATATCTAGAAGGATCATTGGGCTCGATGTGGAACACTTTGGCCACTACGAGTAGGGTTGGACAGGATTCAGAAGTGAGATCCGCCATATCGGAAAGTCAAGTCGCATGCCAAACTTTCGGAGGCCATAACTTGATCATACAATGCCCGATTGAGATGTTCTCTTTTTTTTTTTAAGTTGGGTATCTTTTCGAGATCTACAACTTTGGGCCAATCTCCTAGGAGGTTGAATCGGGCCAAAATTTCATCGTTTATACTCCAAAATAGACTGGTCAAACCGAAAGTTTTCTTTTCAGATAAGATTTTGATTGGGCGTAGCTCTCTATCCGAGAAGAATCAGACGAAACAACAAAAGGCAAAGTTGATGTAGAAGTCGAGATCTACCTCCTCAAAAATTTTATCTTTTCCTAGAATATTTTTATTAATTATATTTATTTTAGAATATCTGGTCCTATTTGAACTAGGAGAGGAATCCGACCCAAATTGTGAAAAGGGTGACATCGCTAGTATTATAAATAGGAGCTATGTACTTCAATTTAAGAGGTAAAGAATGAAGGAAAGAAAAGAAGATTTTAAGTCCTACTTTCGAGATTCTTCCTCCTTCTTTTAGTTTGCTTTTGAGAGATTCGAATTGGGCGGGTTAAAGAAAATCTTCCTTTTTCCCAATCGGATCACTGCTCCCTATTTTCACAACTCACAGGTGTAACATTAGCCATTATCCATGTTAGGCATGCACAGATGTGAGACCATAAGCAGAGATATGGTAATGAAAATGATAGGCATCTCATATAAGGATAGCTTAATGTCAACATTACTATATTTATTCTGAATTGTAGATTCCTAGCCTTGATAATGCAAAGGCAACAGGTCAACCAGTCAAAATTTTGATATGGTTACAGTTATAACACTACAAATTGCAAATCCATATCCTTCCACTATGGCTCTCAAGGAGAAAAGATCGATTCATAACTTGGTAGGTGGGTAGATACTTGGTGTCTGGAGACACAAGTAATACATAATCTTTTTTTACTGGAAGATAATTTATAATTAACTCACATTAATCACATAATAAACAGTAACATTGCCAGAGGTAGGTAGCATCTAACATTTTAATCGATACATTACTGCATGCAAATATAGTGTGATATCTTATTGGTCATATAAATTTTTAAAAGCAGGTATCCACGATGCAAATTAATAAATGCAACCCAGAGTCCAACAACAAGAATCAGAATTGAAGACAACTCGCAGCATGCAGCAAAGGCCAAGATAATAATTACCGGGCATAAAGAGGTCAAGATGAAAATTACGGGGTGCAAAGGTCAAGACAATAATTACTGAATTTGATGCCACTAGTAAAGACACTGGAAAGACCTGCTTCCCAATGCAAGTTTTTTGTACTTTAACTTCCGTTGTTTGAGAATCTACTCTCACCAAAATTACCCCTTGCAATATGTCATGAAAAGTTCCGCATGTCTGAATTTTAAGTTGGTTAACCATAACTTTGTAACCTTTCAATCAAAACCCAAGGGACAAAAGACTCAGATCATTCCATCTAACTAACCATCCAAATTGGTTCTGCCCTCACTAAATTCACATAAAAACAGAACAAATCATCATTTTTTTTTTTCCAAAGAAAGGAGACAACTTTACAAAGCTCCTCATCAACGACCCAAAATTCTCCATCCTCGGCACCATCCTTAATCAAATTGAACAAGAACAAAAAAAAAGCAAGAAGAAGAACAAACCCTAGATTTCTAGACCGGGCTAGGATCAAGAAGGAAAAACAAGAACTGTAATAGAATTCGAAAAGAACCTGGTTAAGAATGAAGCTCTTGCCCTGCCGGGCGCGTCCGCAAACGGAGATGACGCCGACGGGGCCCTTGACGAGCTGGAGGGTGGCGACGGCCTCCGGGTCCATCCGGAACTTCCCCTTCTCGTCGCAGTAGACGAGGCGGAGAGGCCTCGCCGGCCCCACAGTGCCGGGCGAGGAGGACGGCGGAGAAGCTGCAGCAGCGTCGGATCTCCGCGGCGGAGGCCCCTTCTCCTTCGACGAAGAGGCGGACGAGGAGGACGAGCCCCCTCGAAAGCCAAGCATTTGCATCATTCTTTCCCCTCTCGACCGAAGGCTATATCAATCTCGTCACTCCTTTGCTCTATCTCAGCGTCCTGATCTCTCCTTCGCTATCGCGTCCGCTTTTGTTTTCTTGGCGAAGCCCGAGAGGAGGAGACGAAGGAAAGAGGAGAGGATCGTTAGAGCGAGATGGATTTAAACAGGGAGGGTTCCTGAAACGGGCAAGCGTGGGGAGGAGGTTACGTGGGTCCCATGGCTTTTATAGGATGCGGAAGCGCCTCTGGACAGTGAAATGACCATATTGCGCTTGGGCGGAGGCGGTCCCTAATTTTGGGCTCGCGGCGTCCCGTGCTTCCTACGCTAACCTCCTCTTGCAGCTGGGCTGGATAAGTGCCGGCCCGGATTTTATGGGTCGGGCCGGGCAGTTTTGATGGGTTTTCTCCTCCCTCTTTGGCATTTGTTACTGTTCTTCCTAAAAGGTGGCCTTTTTTCATTTGGTTTTAGAGGTTTATGGGAATGATCTATGAATATCTTAGCTATCTATAGAAGATTCATGTTGATTTCTTGGTGCCTGTGTGTTCTGTGAACATATGCAGGAGCAAGTAGAATATTTACAAGATTTACCTTCTTCATTTAACTGAGGTATAATAGGCACCAAAATGACTAACTTGCTGCATAGTATTACCTAAAATGTTATTTGAACTTGATTTATGTGCTCTTATTTCTCCTAAGGTTTTGATAAAACTTGACTTTCTACTCATTTGTCTACATTACAACAACACTGGATTAACAACACATCCCTTGAACTCACCCAAAAAAAAAAGGAAAAAAAATCCTAGCATATGAAAAAAAGTACCATGCATGGATAAATCTTTATTATCATAAGACCTATTTTTCAGAACCAAGGCATGAAGATACCCAGCAAAAAATTGAGTTAAGGACAGAATTGAATCAAGGTTAGGGGTTTGTGATAATGACTTTACCGATTCAATTAGTCGACATTATATGCAACTCAAACTTCTTACTGGTCATCCTTCATTTCAACCAAAATGTTACTCTTTGTCCATCTGTGGGAGTGCTCTATACATATCCCTTCTTTTATAGAAGATCTATTGCAATTGGTTCATTTTTTTGCTCAAAGAAGACGAGAAAATAGGAGTATGTTTATTGAATGATATAACAATTGTTGATTCTTCGTCACATATGACCACTGGCATCTACACTGTTCATGTTGAGAACTACAAAAATTATAGCAACAGTGTTAGCCTATGAGGTTTTGCATGTATAGATGATAATTGATGCATGCCACCTATTAATATATAAAGATAAATTTTAAGCTTTTAAAATATCAAAAGACGATATATGAAAAAGGTGAAGCATTACAAAAAACTAGATCTTGATTCTTGCTGCTTGCAAATTCGATTACTGCTGCAAATACATGAAGCTATTCAAACAACTCAATTTTGAGTCGGTAATTAATAGGTTTGATTGAGCTTATTTGATTATTAAACTTGGCAGGCTTAGGTTTTATTTATAGCTCAATTTGAAAACAAGCCACGCCTGAGAACTATGGGCTCCCGAAAATAAATAGAGGTCTAGATCAACATTACAGCAAGCTTATTGATTAATAAATTTTGAATATATGTTACCTGGTCAGCTCGAGCACGAATACCCTTACATGCAATGCACATGAAGATGGCCATTGTACAACATAATTATATTTGCTTGACCTAACAAAAAGGATGGAGGGCTTTAATCCCATCTAATTCTAAGTTTTTTCAGTTAAGTATATTGGTAAGTAAAATTATTTTTTACCTCATGCATGGGATCTGTTCTTTCTATCAAACATATATATAATACATATATAAAGTATTGAGCTTAGTGAGGTGTATTCTTGAAGCAACAAAATTTACATAACGAGGCTTACAAACATGCAACTCAAATTCTTGGAGTCTGAGTTATATTAATAGAGATGAGTGTCTTACGAATCAAGATTGCAAATTGTGACAAGTAATTACGTGCTTTGTTAATTATGTGAATTCTTCGAATTGAGAAGCTATTTCATACATAGATAACATCGAACATAAAGTTTTCTAATATGAAACTTGATAGAGGGAAAAATGGATCGTCAAGCCCACAACTAAAAGGCTGTCCAATTTCGGCCCAGTAAACACCAACGATGAATGACTGAATCTTCACTTCGGCCCAAGGCCAGCTCGTACTCGGAACTCCGCCTAAAGCTCCTCCAACTCCAGACATTCGCCGACTTCTCCGACCAAGTTCAGGGTGCCTCCAGACAAACGTCGACCCGTTCCGATCAAGTTCGGAACACTAACCCTAGCGATACACAGCATACGCTTCGACCCTCGAACTCGGAGCGCTCATTCGAGTACATCTCAGAATCCAAAAAATCGAGCTACTCCCAGTCTCCACCAGGCCGACCTCGCCAAACGCACTTGATCGTCGGAGAGGGCCCTCACCGGGAACACCGGTGAGGCTTTGTGCAGCTCCGCAGCCGTCGCGCATGTGGTGGCTCCCGTCTTCCCCTTTCTAGCACCAGCGGCTCCCTTAGCTCCACCGGCGTGGTCACCTTCGGGCCAGATTTGAACCACAACAAAACTAATTAAGGATGCTAATGAGACTAAGCATATATGTGAGTCATGCACGACTTCATCACAACAAACAATGCTTTTATACCTCTCCCATATCAGTGAAACAAATAATAGCAGCTCGATCCCATAACGTCACATGATGATCATGCTGTCCATGTGAACCATCCTATCAGCTTCCATACAAGCCATGCCAAAGGAAGAGCAAACCGTGAGCGGAGCGCAGGCATCTCTAGCATAAGATATTCTCTGTAATGTCAAATCTGAACTCAGCACAAAATATACGTTTAATCTAATGCAGAGAAAAAGCTCATCGCATATTTTATTTCATTAAATTAACATAAGACAGAAAAATTATGACTAAACGTGATGAGCAAACAACTTGGAGAAGCTATATGTCTGTTGCTTATATTTCAATACTTTTGATGGCGCTTACCAAAAAATGTCCATAAAATTTTGAGCTTCAAAGCCGACGTTTAATTTTAGCCATCATTATTTACCCATGGTGTTTACTGAGCCGAAATTTTAGTGCGGTATACAATTTTGCGATAAATAATAGTCTGGATTGCCCATGGTGTATCTTGGTGAAACTAAAAGAGTAACTTGGAAGAACGCTGTTAAGCGAACTCCTCCAACGGTCGTTATTTTAAACCTTGCTGTAGATTACGTTCGCAGAGCCGTGGCAACTCGAGCCGACCTCGTTATTTAGGGGTTTATTTGTTTGTCGGGGACGATTAAATTGTGGACCGAAGCTCATTACTTTGGCCACTGCTTGGACTTGTGGTGTAGGACCGCTCTTGAACCGCTAGTAGCCGGGGTGGTACCGGATGTGACGTACCCTCCGCCAAACCCTTTATGGATTCTAGTGCTGCGGACCCTCCGCCATAGATCTCTCTCGCCCGCTCTCTCTCGCCAACTGCCCCAAGTTCTCAAGAGAGGCACAGCCCTCGAATTATTTTTGCTTCACACCAGCTTGTCCATGTGACCACAGATCGGTTCATATTCCCTCTCTGGATTCTCTTCCCTCCCACCATCTTCTTTCCAGTATTATTATTCTAGCTATTATTCATGCACAGTTGTAGCATCCAATGCCAACACCCTCAAATTCTAATGTACCACTATGACTGCCTGTCAAGCTTTCTGACCAGCTTGTCTGTCGAGGAGGACCATCCAACGTACAGCAGGTGAAAACAACCGTCTGATTATCTCGGAGTGGTCCAGGCCGTGCAGTTTAACAGGCTCTACGGTCGGGCAGATCAGCACCTACTGAGTCGAGATTTAGGTCATCTTCTGAAGGGGCTTGTCTTGTTTCGAGCTTCTCATATATTTCTAGAGACAAATAGTGCAGTCGACTAGATTGCCTCCTTTATTGTATACCATTTGGGTGTTTTCTCTAAAAAGATATTGAGTCCATCCTGTACTCTCTTTGTCGCATCCTTTATTCTAATTTCTTTGGATGTACTCTCGTGCGCTGTGAGTCGCCGTTGTACCCAAAAAAAAAATATATCTCTCTCTTTCTCTCTCTCTCTCTCTCTATATATATATATATATATATATATGTGTGTGTGTCAAGCTTCCACCCAGATACACAGATCAATGAAGGCATGGTAGATCTCTTATCGTGGAATAATGGAGTTGCCCTTGTTTTTTTTCCTGCATTATTTTTCCATCTACTCGTTGCTCTTTAAGTAACTATGTTACTTTACGTAGGGCTCGTTTGGTTCACGGAAAGCATTTTTTCTTATAGGAATATGAAATCTGGAAAGCATATTCCTAAGAAAAGGATGCCTGAAAAGTACTTTTAGCATGTTTGGTTGATCATGGAAAAGTGACAGATTTACAGAGTGCTTATATTTGGTTGACCATCCACTTTTCTAAAAAAGTTATGTGTAATTTCTATTATACTCTTAATAGAAATTAGGTCTTCAATGGCTCTTTAATGCTGAAGGGCCTTTGTGGAAAAAAATAAAAATGAAGTGATTCTCGTCTTATGGGAAAATAACTTCTTCATGTTTCTCATAAAAAAGATTTTTCATGAAATGTGGGAATCATATTTCTATGGAAATAGAATTTTTTCGTCTCTCTTCTTTGAAAACTTTAACCAAACAAGAGGCATCTCATTACTTTCTCGTTGACCATACTTTTTTCTCTCTTTTTTTTCGCGAACCAAACGAGCCCTACAGTATTAATGAAGAGCTACTGTCGTTTGTGCACACGGTTGGATGCTTCCCACGGCTGACTTCCCGGCCCGGAAGATCGCTTCGCTTCTGGCGACTAGCTTCTACCGCTTCAATCAATGGCGTAGAGCTATTTACTCGATCGCAGACATTTTTAAAGTCGACGGATTTTCCTCTTACTATAAATAAAATTAATATTCCCGCGCGCGGCACACGAACTTATTCATACTAATTTGCAACAAGACGCAGGGACTGCGCCAAAGTATTGCGTTCCTTGGCATCTAATTAAAACCATTAAATATTCCTAAAACATTTGAGAATATGCTAGTGAAAAAAGGAATATGAGAATATTTAAAACCATTAAATATGTATTTTTTTAATGAAATGATAAATGGAGGAAGTAAGGAACTTTCCTCAATTTATTATAAAAATACTAAAAAAACTACTGTGACGTTTTACAAGAAAACATGGGAAAAAGAAATAAAAAGTGGGCAAAAGGGAAGACAATGCGGTAGAAACGACCTTGTGGGTCATTTCAACCCTGATGTTTGAAGAGTTAAAAGTACGGAAAGCCCATATGTCTTAGAATCTAATTTTTAAAAACATCTTATGTAGTAATGTTTATAGGGAACAAACTCCCGAGACATTTGCTGCACGTCCACTTGCACCTCAAAATTGAACCATATGTCGGATGTCAGGCCAATGATATTGGATGTCAAGGACAATGGTGTCGGATCTCATGCCAATACAACTCTTTTAAAATTGGAGGGATCACAGCCGACCAAATTATATCTCCTATTCTTTCAACTCGCCCTCCTTTCTTCACACGAACACACGCAAGAGGGAAAAAATCCAATCAAAGAGTGATCTAGAAAAATAATAATTATTCTTTCTATTATTATAGTAAATAATATTTTTTTAATACAACGGCAGCTTATATGTATCGATCGTAGGTACAGTCAATAAAATCAGAAAAAAAAAATAATATAGAGACTTAGACACTGATGCGTGGTCGCCCCAGATAAATCCTTCCAAGTGGTAGGCTGCAAATGAGGTTGTCTAGTCAGCCGTGCTGTTTGTCTTTGTGTAAATATATAGCCCACGAGAGACTATCTTATAGTAAGCACATAAGACCTTATATTACTTTTTTATCAAACTTTCACAGTAATCTAACCAACCATTGTTGCAGAGTTCTACCGATCCCTCCATGGTGGTCCAAATAGAAAGCTTTCTTTCTTTCTTTCTTCTTTCCTCTTTTTTTTTTCCTTTTTTTTTGTAAAAACGACATTTCATATAGCTCTAACTTGAATACATTCAGCCATATCAAAAGAAAGTAAAGAGTACAAGGTGGGAGGAATATCTCCTACAGATGTCTATGTGACCTCCCTGGAGTGCCGGGCAACAAATGAGGCAATCCAGTCTGCTGCACTGTTCGCCTCCTAAAAAACATGTAAAGCCTGAAAATCGCTCGGATCCTGAGCCAGTCTCCGAATCTCACGGATGAGAGGATGACCATCACCATATCTGTCCACTCCCCAAATCCACTCGATCACTATAGAGGAGTCTCCGTCAAGGCATATATGCTTAACATGGAGTACCCACCTCGCATAGGATATCCCCATCCAGGCTGCCCGCAGCTCCGTACCAACTGCAGTAAGTTTCGACGCGCGGCGGCCATCGGCTACTATCAAACTATCTAGATCATCTCTGATGACAAAGCCAACTCCTCCAAGAAGTCAGAAATAGTTGATTTCTTTCTTCCTTTCGAGGAGGGCAATAATAGCCAAAAAGTAGGGGCACACGGTGGGCTCCATCCTCCACGTGACTGCAGTTAGCTCACATGCCGCCTCCTGTCTCTCTCTGCTCCTCAGGAGAATAGAAACGGAGAAAACAAACCGCAGGCACTTGTCTGGTACGTAGAAATTTTTTTATTAAAATATTTATTAAAATCTTTTTTTAAAATATAATGTCTGAAAAAATTAGCATATTTGATTGATAAAAAAATTGTATTTTAAAATAGTTTGTATCTGATTGAATATTTATCGTATGAAATATCTATTGTATATTTTTTTAAAACAATTATCTATATATTGTGACGACTTAATAATAATTTTTAAAAAAGGTATTTTTATAAAATATAAAATTTTTATTTTTTATAAAAATATATATATATTTATAAACTCTAACCAAATAGGAGCAATTGTTTTTTTGTTTCCCGTCGCCCATGCTTCGTCCTTTTCCCGCGAGTCTTAATGGTAATCTCGTCCAAAGGCCCAATGAGATCGCCGGTGATGGTAAGCGGAGGAGGAAGAGGAGGAGAGACACCACAGCCCACCCACCGGAGTACAAGCAGCGGCGGCGGCGGAGGGCGTGGCGGGAGCGAGATATTCATCTGTTTCACTGCCCGGCCGTCCACCTCCATGCGCGCCCCGTCGGCGAGGTCGCTCCCGAGCCCCGGCCGCAACCACCGTGACCCGGCGGCGCCGCCGCTGTCTGCGTCGCTGAGCAGGAGGCTGAGGAGTAGCGGGAGCCTCAAGGGCGGGCAATCCCCGATGTTTCCGGCACGGAAAGGTTGCGCCTTTCGAGCCGCGGAGCCCTCCTCCCCCAAGGTTACGTGCATTGGCCAAGTTAGGGTTAAATCCAAGGCAAAAAACCATGGGGAAGGGGAGGCGTTGACGTCCAGGTCGGATATTTTGAGGAGAAGACAGGAGGGGAAGAACGGCACTGGAGAAGAGGAGAGGGAATGCTCGAGAAACCAGAGTTGGGTTTATCAGCTCCCTACCAGCATCCTTGAGGCACTGAGGGCAATTGGATCGGAGTTCAATTGCTTTCTCCCCTGCGGAAGGCGCAGATCTCCGTGCCTTTCGTCGTCGAGGGCGAGGGAGGGGAAGGGAGTAGTAGAACGAAGAGGGGAGAAGAGGTCGGCAAGTTCTTGCGGAGTGGTGTTTGCAAGGTGGCTGATGGCGATAGAGGAGAGCGAGGAGAGGAAGGGAGGGGAGATGTTAGGTATGGTGGTTGGGGAGAGGGAGAAGGGGGAGCTGGATTTGGTGTTGAGGGAGAGGGAGAATAGTGAAGCGAAGGTGGAGGAGGTGGGGAATGAGGGATGGGTGGAAGAAAAGGAAGAGGTGATGGTGGTGAAGGAGGAGGTTGTCTGTGTTCCGCCAAAGAATGCTCTTTTGCTCATGAGGTGCAGATCTGATCCGGTAAAAATGGCAGCTTTGACTTCCCGGTTCTTTGGATCTACTGCTACAAATGTTCAAGCGGAAGAGGAGGAGGAGGAGGAGGAGGAGGAGGGTGATGGAAATGAGGAAAGAAAAGAAGTTGGGAAGCACCTTGTAGCAGAGGAGGCTGGAGAAGGAGATGGACAAGAGTCGAACGACGAAGTGGAAGCCGATGCTGAAGAATTTTCTCAGGGAACGGGGAAAGCAGAGAGAAGGGATTGTGAAAATCAGAGAAGCTTGGAAGGAGTATTTCTATCTGTATCAGTGACAGAGGAGGAGGGCGCTTCGGAAGATAGAGGGTGTGTGGAAGAAGAGAAAGGAATCAAAGAAGCAGGATTTTCAGATGAATCTCTACTTAGCGACCCAAACGAAGTAGGGGAAGCACCAGAAACCGAGTTACAAGAAAAGCAATACGAGAAAGTTTTAAATGATGAGGCCGTTTCGCTCGAAAGAGGAGAAGAGAAAGAAGAGGAAGATATGAAAGGAAAAGAATCCAGTAGCTGCTCTTCCCAATACAATAAAGGGAAGGAAGAAATGGTGGTCAAAAAAGAGAGAAAAGAAACTAGATGCAATAAAGAAGCAATGAGACGCAGCAGTTCATGCAAAGAGAAGGAGAGAAGAAGGTATAGCTTTTCCACAGAAGGGGAGGCAAGGAGACACAGTTCCGCCACCTTGAGAGATGCAAGGAGAGCCAGCATCTCTACAGACAAAGAAGGGAGGATCTGCTGGAGCTTTGTCATTGACGGGGAAGAGATAAAAGTGAGATCAGAAGAATTAGCAGCCGAGGCGGAAAGGGAAAACAAGAAAGAACAATTCCCAAAGGAGGAGGAAATAAGAAAAGCTGCGGAGGTTGAGAAATTCAAGACCACAAGAGAAGCTCGACTGGTGCCTGAAGAAAGAAGAGAAGAGGAGGAAGCAGGTGGAGGAGAAAGAGAAGAGGAGGAGAGGGAAGAGTTATCGGATTGTCTTTTGTTAATGCCGTTCGAGCACAAGCTATCGATGGAGGTCTCAAGGGGGACGTGGGTCTGCAGCACTGACTTCCTCCATGGTCATCGTCATCACCATGGTCATCCACCTAAAGGAGGGACAACCAGAGCATCCAAAGTTGATGATGGGAGGTGTGTCAAAGTTGATGAGGTTGGTGATGGGAGGTGTGTTGAGAGCAAGGAGGTGATCGAATCCATGGAGTCGAGCCCCCGACATCTACCACCTCCGCGACCAAAGCCACCCTTGCCATCAGCTGTTGAAGAGACACTATTGAGCGGTGTTGCTGCTGCTCTGGTGCCAGCGTTCGAGCCATTTGTGCTCACACGGTGCAAGTCCGAGCCAGCGAGGCCATCAGCATAAGACCAGTTGGTGCTATTAGCTTCTAAGCCTATTGCTAATGGGTGCTTTTTTAGACTCTTTGTTGTAAGTGCTTTTGATGATGTGTTGTTGTATGATAATAGATGTTTTTTTACCAATGAACAGAATAGAGTTCCCTTTTTCTTCCCTTTGTTTTTAGAAACCAGAGCTTACTGTTATTAAACCTTTTCGATTTCCATGCCATCATGAACTTCTTAGGAATTCACCTCCACCTCCAAATTCTCCAAGATGTGATTATAGAAGGAGCCCCACCCCTCCACTTGATTTTATCCTCAAAGAAATTTCATGTTCATAAAGATTAAGGCCATGATGAGAAGGACCCGCACCAAAATTGATGAATCTATAATAAGATTTAACAGAAAGATATGATTAGGGGACCATCCGCAAAGGTCTGAATCTTTGCTGTTCAGAAGTCTGATAAGGTGCAAAATTTCCAATCAGAGAAAGCATTCTCATCAAGTGACTTCCTAAAAGGAAAAAAAAATCCTTGAAGCAGCAGGAATAGATCTTGAGTTCCAGAGAAATCTTCTTCTGTAAGAAGAATCAATGAAACGTTTCCATATGCAGCTTTCGCCATTTAAATATCTCCACCACCATTTACCAAGTAAAGCTGCATTTAGATCTCACAAATCTTTGACCCCCAAACCACCGTGATCCTTTGATTTGCAAATAGATTTCCAATTCACAAGACAACAACCACCACTTACCTCTGATTTCTACATAGGTGATGACTATGCTGAGGAAAGTTCGCACATATTCACCCACGACAAACGCTTCGACTTGGATTTATGCTCACGTTTCTGTTCCTTGTTTAGTTGGAACCAGGCCCACCTTCAATGTTTTTTCGTTGACTCTGCGTGCTCTAAGGTTTCTTCCAAAAGTTCTCTGTTTTTGAGTAAAATGGTGGCCTGGGACCATCTCATTTCATTGAAGAGCTGGAGCCTGGAGAAGAATTGCCAGAGTTCAATACGGATTTACCACAAATTTCTTGACCGAGATACGGATTTATGGTCACATTTCTGTTCCTTGGTGACCACAGAACTGGCCCTTCTCAAATTATCAATTGGTAACCTATTTTTCACTGACGTATAGTGTTCCCGCACCACAATCAACTTATCATTCTCCACTTGTATGCAAGTTTAGATAAATTAAGAAAACAGTTACAGTCCAATAAAAACATGCCACCTAGGATGCATGTTGGTACTTGCCCAAATCCCCTCGTTTATACACACAAAGTATATAAGGTGTTGGAGTGCAAGCAAACGCCTCCATTGCAACTACGCAAGCTAAAACTTGCTTGCCCCTCCCTGTTTTCGTGCCTTTTTCTGGAAGGCAGTGGCTGTATATAATTATCTGTTATTACAGAATAGATAAGCAATTAAAGTTGGCAATCATCGCTTGCCAATATATACAGAGCTAATGACAAGATACACAAAGCTAAAGAAGCTCCTTTAGAATGGCATCTCTCGCCTAAATGTGAGGAGAAGAGGGAAAGGAAGAGAGAGATGCTTCTGGACAGGGGATCCATTGATTTAGTACTGGTTCCATCTGGCTTGGCCATTATGTTTGGCTACCATCTGTTCCTCCTGTATCGAATCCTTAGGTTCCCGCACGCTACTGTAATCGGCTATGAGAACCATAACAAACGAGCATGGGTCCAGCGGATGTTGCAGGTAAGTATATGAAGCCTCTCCTTTTATGCACTGCTTGAAGCTTTTAACGTTCTTGTAGAGTAGCAATAACATTCCTTGTTCATTAACTGCATTCTTAATCATACTGAAAGATGCTTGTAAGACTTAGGTGCCATATGACTTGGCTCTGTAACAAGCTCTTTATCAAAGCAAACAGTTTTTTTTATTATTATTGTTGGGAGCTAACAAGCAAAGCAAACAGTTCTTAAAAGAAGTTTATTCAAATTATCTCGCTGCCTCAGTGATTGTATCCATGTCTTCTTTGCTATCTCCTCCAAATCGCGTCACCATGGCGTTTTCAGCCCTGTGATGTTAACAGCTAAAATATCTTAAGAAGTTTCTGTCACCAACATAATAAAAGCTTCTCCATGCAATGGTCTTCTTTCATTTCTTAATGAAATGAGAGTGGGTTAACCACCATTTTGCTTTAAAGAAAAGAACGTCATTCTTCATGCAAGAAAATAAGTTCCTGAAACTGCCCTGCAATGCTATTCTGAAAATAGTGGCAGTACACAAGCAATAGAAAAAGAAAAGAAAAGAAAAGAAAAGAATCTAAGAGCATGCAGCAGCATGTTTTACTTTGCGAAATTCAGAAACTAAGAAATAATTTGGTCGAAAGATCGATATGGCAATTAGAACGATGAGCAATTTTTCGCAGATGACTCCGGAGGATACAGGACTAGCTCTGCAGGTAATATCGAGCAATATATCGGCATCGAGCAACCTGGCATCACTCTCCATTGCCCTGAGCTCCCTCATCGGGACATGGGCAGGAAGCACCTCCAAAGTTTTCATGACCGAAGTGATCTATGGCGACACAAGCCAAGCCACCTCTTCAGTGAAGTACATCGCCCTCCTCATCTGTTTCCTGGCGGCCTTCACTTGCTTCATCCACTCCGCGAGGTACTTCGTCCATGCCAGCTTCTTGATGAGCACCCTGGACTCCGACATACCTGTAAGCTACGTCCAGACCGCAGTGATAAGAGGTGGCAATTTCTGGTCGATGGGCCTGAGAGCAATGTACTTTGCGACCACCTTGCTGCTGTGGATTTTTGGACCGATACCGATGTTTCTTTGTTCCGTATTCATGGTGGTGATCTTGCACTTCCTCGATACCAATTCCACGCCATTGCACCAGTATCGGTTTTCTTCGAACAAAGGGGTGGTGAAAAGGGTAGACCGACCCTTGAGGAATATTAGCTAACATCGAAGGTGTTTCTGAAATCATTTGCATCCAAGAATTCTAGCCAGTTTCTCAAAAGCTCACCAGCAAAGAGAAGTGTGTTTGAACAAAATATAAGAAAAGATGTAGCCATCACTGCATGAGAGTATATTTAATATGCTGTGCACAAAATGATCAAATTCTCTGCTTGAACCGGATTTCTTTGCAATTTTTTGCAGGCATCAACTGAGCTCTGCTGCACATACTTGTTCTGGATTTCACAGGGTGTGCGAGGCCCTTGATGAGGTTTACTGCATTCAGCTGTCCATCATCCTTCAGACCAGATGTTGAGTTAATGAATAGCTTTCATAAACTTGGTTATGATGGTTAATCGAACAAGAGTATGACATCAAAGTCAATTGTGTTGGTTCTGAATACAGAAGTTGCTAGTTAATTGAACAAGCAATTCGGTATAAGAGAGATAGGAGAGCCTTAAGGCTCAAGGGTAGGGCTGAAAGGGAGCCGGGCTGAGCTGGGCTGGGCCGCACCCTACTTAGATCCTGTCCGTTTTTTTCGAACTTAGGCCCAAACAATGTTGGACATCCAGGCCCAAAATGGCTGAGCCCAGATGCGGGCCCGATCCGAACGCGATTTGGCCAACTTGAATTATCTGTTGGGCCAAAAAAAAGTCTAACCCAAACCTGATTGAAGTTTAATATTTTATAATCTTGCTTTGTAAGTAAATGAGCTAGCTACAAATTATGTTCTCTCCTATAATACAAGTAAAATAATACATGATACATTATTCTCAGTTAAACCCATTTTAATATGTCATGTACTTCTCTATTATTCTCACTAAATAACAACATAAAAAAATAAATTGATCCGGACTTGAATTCGAGTCTGAATTCGGGCTTCATTTCGGATCTTGTTTGAGCTTGGGCCGAGCCCAGGTAGGGCCAATGACATATCCAAGCCGACCCAAAATATAAATAGGCTCTAAGGCCAAATCCGTTGCCCGCAGCCTGGCTCGAAGTTGGCCCGGCCTGAAGGGCCTCGAGCCGGCCCAAGCCCGTTTCTACCCCTACTCTTCTTTTTTTTTTCTACCTCGAGCCGCAAGTAAGAGACCAGCATATACTCCATTCCCATGGGTGTAAGTCCTCAGAATGGCGCTCGCGACGTTACTCTCCTGCAGAGCAATGCCATCACCGAAGCTCCCACCGAGCTCAGAAGGACGACCTCGCCAGAAGGCTGAGCTCAGAAAGCCGAGCTCAGCAGGCAGAGCGCAGAAAGCCGACCCCAGAAGGCCGAGCTCAGTAAGCGGAGCGCAGAAGGCCGAGCTCAGAATGCCTCCTTCAGAAGGCCGACCTCAAAAGACCGAGCTCAGGAGCCCGAGGGCAGAACGCCTCCCCCAGAAGGCCAGGCTCAGAAGACCGAGCTCGGAAGGCCGAGCTCAGCAGGCAGAGCATAGAAGGCTGACCAAAAAAAGCCTCCCCCAGAAGGCCGAGCTCAAGAGACCGACTTTAGAAGGCCTGTGCTGAGCCAAGTCTTGAGGGATTTCGAAGCTCGAAAGCCATCAAAATGCCTCCAAAAGGTACAGGACGCCACTTTGGCTTTAAATAATTTTAATATTCTACCTATTTTTAGGTCGGAGAATGCAAAAGACAACCTACGGGTATCTCTATCTCCAACGTCGCTCCGCTCCGAGTAGGGGCGCACGATCGCCAACGAACGTGGCCCGTCTCCTGAATGTATCTCCAATAATGCCCTGACCAAGTTTGGATGCCCGACCAAGCTCGGATGCCCTGACCAAGCTCGGGATGCCCGACCAAGCTCGGGATGCCCGACCAAGCTCCGATGCCCCGACCAAGCTCGGGATGCTCCGACCAAGCTCGGGATGCCCCGACCAAGCTCGGGATGCCCCGACCAAGTTTGGGATGACCCGCTGAGTCGATTGCGGGCTAAGGCACCCTCGACCTCGAGAACTACTCGACAACGCCCCGACCAAGCTCAGGATGCCTCGACCAAGATCGGGATGCCCTGACCAAGTTCGGGATGACCCGCTGAGTCGATCACGAGCTAAGGATCCCTCGACCTCGAAAACTACTCGACGACGCCCCCGACTAAGCTCGGGACGCCATTCGATGCCTCCTACGACGACGTGCCCTGATCTGAGTGGGGGCACCCTGCTGAATCGACCATAAGCCAAAGAAGGCCGCTGAAGTCGACCTCGGAGTAGAGTCGCTTAGCTCGGCTTGGACAGCTCAGCTTAAGGCCGTTAGCTCCGACTACACGAGAGGCACACCCTACTTGGCATGTACATCTCCATAGACATTTGGCTATTTTACAGGACGATCAACGACTGGACTACTTCCTTCGCCTGAGCTAAAAAGCGGCTCGAACTCGGAAGTCGGGGGTAGTGTTGGGGGGAAAAATAGACCACCCCACAAATACAATTAAAGCATCCGAATTCAAGCACAAGCCTGGCCTCAGAAGGTCGAGCTTAGAAGGTATGAGCTCAGAAGGATGACCTTAAAAGGCCGAGCTCAGAAGGCTGACCTCAGAAGGCATGAGCTCAGAAGGCCGACCTCAGAAGGTCGAGCTTAGGAGGCCGACCTCAGAAAGCCGAGCTTAGGAGGTCGACCTCAGAAGGCCGAGCTTAGGAAGCCAACTCTAGAAGGCCGACCTCGTTGTCCACATGCTGCAGCCATGCCCTGCAGCAGCTTCATAACATTATGCTTTGCTTGCCGGCCATGCCACGACATATCAACCAGGGACCATACCCTGCTACGACTGTCAACGCCTCACTGTTCCCAACAACGGTCTGCACCGTGCGCCACAAGCAAGCTCTGGCTGCACGCCATCCCTACTCATGATGGAAATGGGTTATACCTCCACCACCTGGACACCTCTATAGGGACTATAAATAGCTACGTAAGGTAACATAAAAGGGATTTTTGGCTGGGCCTACTAAACTCCACTCTAACTTGAGCGTCGGAGGGCCCTCACCGGAACCCCACCGGTGAGGCTTTGTGCAGGTCCACCGCCGCGTGGGAGGTAACGGTCATCCTCTTCTTCCACTTACCAGCAGCTCCCTCGACTCCTCCGGCGTGGTCACCCTCAGGCCAGATTTGAACCACAACACGCTCTATTTAAAATGCATTTCTATCTGTGTTCCAAGTGGCTTCTCAGCTGATCCATTTATTAAATTTCCACCAATGATTAAATATTTTCGTCAACTTTGCCTAGGTTGCATCAGGTGGTCTCCATGCGTGCGACGCATTACTATTCTCTACATTCCAAACGTACCATTTATGAATCTCTACATTTGCTGAAGCTTATGAGGTGCGTTTATTGTATTGGAGGCAATTTTGGACCATTTTGAGTAAGACAGGAGTATCAAACTTTTTATTGCACCTTTCAAGACCTGCATACTGACATCAATTAAAAAGCATTCTTGATTCTTTAAGCCAAATTAAAATCGTATACATTATATTAAGATTCTATCTGTCTCCATTGCCTTTGCTTCCATATCCATTCAAGTCGTATTTTGAATAAAACGTTTTTTCAAAATCATCATATAATCTTGGGACAAGGGAATTAGTGTTTTATCTAGTCTTCCTTATTCGAGATGGAAAACCTTCTCATTGACTTATAGTTAGAAGTCTTATTACTTCGAGTTCTAAGTAGCACGCTGATGTAGCACAACTGCAGAAGAAAGAGGAGAAGGAGGAAGAACAAGGGAGGGAGAATGAAGAAGAGGTTATAGAGATGCAGGGAAGAAGAGAAGAGTAGAAGGAAGAAAAAGAACAAAAAAAAGGCTAGGATTTTTTTCATTCAATCATTAATTACCTCATACATGAGAGAGGTGATCTTTACATAGACCTTACATCTTGATCAAATCAAGTAATCAATTGATCAAATCAATCAATTGACACTGATTAAAGTTAGACCCTTACATCAATTAATCCCTTACCAGAATTAGTCCACTAAATTAACCCAATTACATAAATCCAATTGACTAGTCTAATAACAAAATAACTGACCAAATTGACTTGACTAAAAAAAGTGGGCAATTAGTTGCCAATCAAGGTACATTGCATCCCTCGATCCGAACCTGTACATTGCAGTTAGACTAGTCTTTACATTGCATCCCTCGATCCGAACCAGCCAAAGAAAAGCGGGCAATCAGTTGCCAATCAAGGTACTTATATGATAATACTTTGCAATTTTTCTATTTGTGATAATTCGACCTGGGTATTGGATACCGGTAGTCTTTTTAATATTTGCAATTCGTTGCAGGAGCTACAAGTCAGTAAGAGGTTTGAAGAAGGAAAAAGGTTCCTGAATGTTGGAGATGGAAGACCAGTTCCAGTTCTAGCTTTAGGAATTCTTAAACTTGAATTCAGCTCTCATGTAAATGTCCTTAGTGATTGTCACTATTGTCCAAGTTTTCTATTGAATATCATTTCTATAGGCCTTTTGGCCAAAAATGGTTATGAAATATCAATAAAAAAGGATTATTGCAATGTCATTTGGAATGGTGTTGTTGTAATGAATGGAATTCTAAGTAATGGCATTTACATTTTGTCACAGCCTGTTCATGTAATGTATAAATCCAATAAGCGCCATAGAATAGATAATGTCACGGATGTCTACCTTTGGCATCATAGGCTAGGTCATATTAACAAGAATAGGATGAACAGGTTAAGTAAAGAGGGAATCCTTGATGTTAATGATTGTGAATCATTGACAATCTGTGAATCATGTCTTCTTGGTAAAATGACCAAATCACCTTTTACTGAAAAAGGTGAACGAGCCAGTGATTTATTGACCCTTGTACATTTTGATGTATGTGAGCCAATGAGCACAGATGCTAGAGGTGGGTATTCATATTTCATTACGTTTACAGACGACCTTTCTAGGTATGGTTATGTCTATTTAATGAGACATAAATCTGAATCATTTGAAATGTTCAAATTATATCGTAATGAAGTAGAAAAATAAACTGGAAAGAGTATTAAAACTCTTCAATCAGATCGAGGAGGTGAATACCTCTCCAGCGATTTTTTGACATATCTAGGAGAAAATGGGATTCTCTCCCAATGGACTCCTCCTAGTACACCACAATATAATGGTGTGTCAGAAAGGAGGAATCGAACTCTGTTAGACCATGGTTCGATCCATAATGGGGTTTGCTAATCTGTCCATATCTTTTTGGGGATATTGCTCTTGAGTCAGCCTGCTATATTCTAAATAAGGTTTCAAGTAAGTCTGTAAATAAAACACCACATGAGATGTGGACTGGACGCAAGCCGATGCTCTCTCATCTTAGGATTTGGGGATGTCCGGCGTACGTCAAATGGTTTGAAGACAGACAAACTTGAACCCAAGTCTGACAAATGTTTCTTTGTTGGTTACCCTAAAGAAACTAAAGGATATTACTTCTACTTTGCTGAAGAACAAAAGTTGTTCGTAAGCAATAGAGCAATTTTCTTAGAAAAGGAATTCCTTGGTGAAGGAACAAATAGCTCTAATGTTGAGCTTAGAGAAGTTCAACATGTAGAAGATCCGACACTATCTACTGGACCAGTTGAGTCGGATTTGATTAGATCAGATCCAGAACCCATATTAGATGCACCATTAAGGCAATCGGGTAGAGTACCACATCAGCCGGACAGATACTACGGTTTCTTGGTCCAGGATGGGGATCCTATCGAACTTGATGAAAACAATGAGGATCCGTTCACATATATGATGCAATGCAGAGGTATGACTCTGATAAATGGCTTGAAGCCATGCAATCCGAAATGGAATCCATGAAGGTCAATGATGTTTGGACATTAGTTGACCCACCCGAAGGAATTAAATCCATAGGGTGTAAGTGGATATTCAAAAGGAAACGGGGCGCAGACGGAAAGGTAGAGACCTATAAAGCCCGTCTGGTTGCAAGGGTTATCGTCAACGTTATGATATTGACTATGACGAGACATTTTCTCCTGTAGCAATGCTCAAGTCCATTCGGATTGTGCTTGCGATAGCAGCACATTTAGACTATGAAATCTGGCAAATGGATGTAAAGACCGTATTTCTAAATGAAAGATTTAGAAGAGGAAGTGTATATGATACAACCTGAAAGTTTTACATCTGCAGATGAGTCTAAAGTGTGCAAGCTTCAAAAATCCATTTATGGATTAAAGCAAGCTTCACGAAGTTGGAATATACATTTTGATAAGGTAATCAAAACATATGGCTTCATTAAGAATGAAGAGGAACCTTGCATTTATAAATGGGCAAATAGTTCAGTTATTATATTCCTTATTTTGTATGTGGATGACATTCTTTTAATCGGGAATGACATTCCTGTATTACAAGGAATAAAGGTTTGGCTATCATCTCAATTTGCCATGAAGGATTTGGGAGAAGCATCTTACATCCTAGGGATGAAGATCTATAGAGATAGATCTAGAAGATTGCTTGGATTATCCCAATCTACATACATTGATACTATACTGAAGAGGTTCAGTATGATTAATTCCAAGAAAGGCTATCTTCCGATGGGCCATGGAATTAACCTCTCTAAAAGGAATTGTCCGACAACCCCTCAAGAAAGAGAGAGTATGGATAGAATTCCATATGCTTCGGCAGTGGGATCTATAATGAATGCCATGACATGTACTAGACCAGACGTGGCATACTCACTAGGAGTAGTGAGCAGATACCAGTCTGATCCAGGTAGCAACCACTGGAAGGTTGTAAAAACCATCCTTAAGTATTTGAGAAATACTAAAGATCAGTGGCTTGTCTATGGTGATTCTGATTTAAAACTTGAGGGATATACTGATTCAAGTTTTCAATCAGATCAAGATGATAGCAAGAGCGTGTCAGGATATATCTTCACTCTTAAGGGTGGGGCCATCTGCTGGAAAAGTTCCAAGCAGCATACAGTGGCAGATTCTACATGTGAAGCAGAATATATCGCAGCATTCTGATGCCGCCAAGGAAGCTGTATGGTTGTGAAAGTTCATCACCGAGCTTGGAGTGACACCCTCCATTGATGGTCCAGTGCCAGTATTTGTGACAATACTGGGGCCATAGCTCAAGCAAGAGAACCCAAAGCACATCAGCGGACCAAGCATATTCTACGTCGCTACCATCTGGTTCGAGAGATCATCGATCGAGATGATATTGATCTTCAGAAGATTGACACAAAAGAAAATCTGGCTGACCCATTTACCAAAGTCCTAGCATTAAAGAGTTCGACGAACACAAGTCGAAGATGGGTATTAGATACTGTGCCGATTGGCATTAGGCTAAGTGGGAGTTGTTGGAATTTGTATCCTACATGTCAATCGTCAGCATATTGATAATTGAATTTTGTAAATGAATTGACAAATTAATAAAGTGTTATTTGGCATTATTCATCATTTCATCTTCAAATGAACTCTTATATGATGAAGTCCTTAGGACTTATGTTATGATAAAGGAGGATTTATCTTTGAGTCCTTAAACTTGTTCACGACCAAATGATATGTTGTTTCTAGGACGGCAGCATTATCGAGATTAGGTCGTTGTGTGACATATACGTTGGTTGTCCTCTTAACCAAGGAGTGTGGAGACACTGGTATGCCACACAGGTGAAGTGTAGGAGTACATTTCACGAAACATGATCAATTCCAGAACGCTTACTGTCGAGAGATGTTCCGAGCGGATATGGGTATAAGTTTGGCCCTCTGACCTGAGACCGCAATCTGTGACTAGCAAGCAACTCACTGTACTTTGGTACCGGACTACCTGAATTTCTAATTCAGTGACGGAAGGTCACTGGGTGCAGTCAAGTACTTGCATAGTCAGTTGTGAGTCAAGATGGAATTGACCCCTCCTGAAAACAGAAGATAATGTCTTGTGATTAATTTAGCAAAATCTTGGTCAGGGTAATCCCAGTGAGGAGTCACGGGATATATAAAGTTAATCACATAATGGATGTACTAATTATAGGGTTGACAGTGAGCTCTAAGTCATCCTGGCATTAGGAGTCAAAGGGATTGAATTATACAGTAACCATAGTTCAGGGTTCCAGAATATTTGCTTCGCATATATTTGGCCTATCCGGACATCGGGTACTATTACTAGATGGTCACATCGATTAGTATAGGAAATTGTTTCTATACTACCGGCTTAGGTTCGAACCTATGAGGTCACACGCATAGAAGATTCCTGATTGATCAAGAAAGCTGATGAATGATTAAGAATCATTCAGGGGTAATTTGGTCAATTTGATTGGCAAATTATCTTATAAAATAATTAAAGTAATTATTGAAGGATTAATTAGTAATTAAATTACTAATAAACTCAATTTGATTGAGTAATAGTGCTAAGGATGAGCCAATTGAATTGGATTCAAGTTTGGGGCTCAATCAGGATTTTGACCTGATTGGATTAGGTCAGAACCAAAAAGGACTTAAGCTGATCAAATTAATTTTAAATTAATTTGTTCTTAATTGGGGATTGACCTATTTGGATTAGGTCCAACACAAAGTAATTAATTCAATTTGATTGAGTTTGGATGAGCCCAAAATTGAATTGGATTCAATTTGAGCTCAATCAGGGTCTGACCTGATTAGATTGGGTTCAACCAAATTGATTTGTTTTAATCCGGGTTTGACCAAATTTGATTAGGTGCAACCCAAGAGGATTAGGCTCAGATGATGTGGCAATTAGTGGTGACATGGAATTGGATTTCATGAATTTTAAATAAACCAAAATTATTGCATGGCGCATGGACCCATTGCTTGACACATGGCGACATTGTTTGTTGTTTGAATTTGAATTCAAACATTAAGCAATATATTAAATGATTTCATACATCAAATAACTTTCCCTAGCTGGCGTGTGAACCTCTGATCATTTAACTTCGAATTTCAAATAAAATATATGCGACAAGAGGTAGGAAAATTCTGCTGCATGGATTTCAAATTCCTCCCCTCTTGCACATGTGTTTAAAATTTGAATTTAAATCAGATTTGGTTGAGATCTGATTTGGGTTGTTCCTATTCTTTTGCATGCACCAACTAAAGGAGATTTTCTAAAAAATAAATTTGAATTTTGAATGAAAAATTTGGAGGTCATTAAAAGGGGTCAAACATGGGCACCGAAAACACATCCATTGCAGCCTTCTTCCTCACCCGCCTCCTCCTCCTCTTCTTCTCCATTTTAGATAGGGTTTTCAGGGTGAATATCTAGAAGATTCAAGATCAGATCTGAGTTTTCTACTTTCCTTACAAACCTCATCTCTATCTGCTTCAAGACGATTGATCAAGAGTTGATTGAATTCCAGCGGGCAGATTTCAGCTTTCAAGTGTTCTGCAGCTGCTAGCACTGTTGCGGAAGAAGATCCTTCAGGACTTCGCGTTGTACTTCTCGTAGAGGCCATTCATGTGCGTGGCTGCAAAGTCAAGAATCAGATTCACAACTTAAATCCATCATAAAAGGTATTAATCTAGCATTAATCAGTTATTATGGTGTCAAGGTCTAGGTCCGATTCTCCGAGGTTTTACCCTTTTTTGGGGCTCCTCACGGAGATATCTCCAGAATCCATTCGATGGATATTCGGAGATTAATTGGAATAGAGTTCTTAAGTTTCAGATCTGATAGTTAATCATGCATAAAAGTTTTAGCATAATTGTTTAAACGATTCCGGCATAATCCTATGTGTTCTTAATGTGCTGATTTTTAGATTTTGATCTTGTAAGCATGCATGAATTAAATTGTTTGATTCATTTTTCCGCTGTATTTTTGAAACTTTTAAAAGAACTACGTGTGGCTTGATTCTCCTTATGAAGGGGTACGTAGGCAACCCGATCAGGTTCAGCCATGGTTTTCAAAAAAAAAAAAAAAATTCAGTATGCTAAACACCGAAGAACCTATGAATAACTTTCAGTGGTATCAGAGCTAGGTTTATGTTTAAACTTTTATATTTTAATTCTTGCAATTAAATCTGAAATCATTAACATGTTTATATTAGATTTAAAGTGCTTTTTATGATTGATTTAATTGCTGATTATGCATGATTAAGTAGATCTGAAATTTTGGATGCATATGATGCATGTTTGTGTTAGGATTAGTAACATGAATAAATCTGAAATCATAATATTGTTTAGATTAGATCTAAATAAAGTTTGTGATTTATATGATCTCTGATTTTAATGAACAAATCAGATCTGAAAATAAAAGTAAAAAAATAAATACATAAGATGTATGTTGTTTGTATTAATTCATGTTGTTATGTATATATGATGCATGAACATAAAACATAATGACTTAAATATGAATTAAATCTGATTACATGTGATTAATTACAAAAATTTAAATATGAAAATGTGTTTTAAGAACTGAAAGATTGTAATTAATATGTAATTAAAAATAAATATGCAATGATCAAAACTTTCATAAGTCTAAACTTAATTGAGAATTAAGTGTTATGAAATAGAATTGGTAACTCAATTAATTGACATTGCATAATTCTTTGGGCATATGGGTTAGCTTGAATCAAGTTCTTAGGATTGGGTTTAGACCTAAGGTTAGAATCAAACATGGTCTAATTAGAGTTAATTGATCAATCTAATTAAGTAGTAACTAGATTAGGTCAAGGAAACTCTAGGTTAAATACAATAGTTGTAGATTGATCAATTCCATGTCTTTGATTAGACCAAGATAGAACTTGATTTAGGCTCAGAGGTGTAGACCGAGTCATTTGAGTAATCAAATCGAAATTGATTAACCAGTCGGTGTCTAAGGTAAGTTTGGCAGTTTTGACCGCGTGGTTTTTAATTGAAAGCTACTCGCACTGATTCATCTTTGTCGAGTTAATGGCATATCCCTTCCACCGATCTCACTTACCTGGCCGACATGGTCAATCACATTTTGATTGGATCACTTAATGATTCGAGTTAGCCCATGCCTTAAGAAAAATCAGTATGACTGATTTAGGTGTCTCCTTAACCGGTTTGAGTCTAATCTGATTTGGTGAAGTTAGTGGGAGAAATTAGACTAACCGGATCTTCTCATCTATCCTAATTATGAAATTCTCTAAAATTATTAGGTCCTTAAATGAAATGGTTATGGGGATAACTAGGTCATAGCCTCCCATTAAGTTGGATGATAATGGGTCCAATGTTTTGATAATTATTGAAGGCGCCACACGCCTGGTACTTATCAAGCATTGGAATTGTTATTCAATATATGATGAGTTAAATGTACCTTCAATAGGCGGTCAGGTGAGCCAAGCCACACTCGGGCTTGGTCGTCTATTAGTTGATTAGACTTAACCTTATCATTTAATGGTTGGACCTGACTAGGGTATTCGGTGGAGGCGCCACACGCCTGCCGGAAAACCTAGGGCAAAATCATCACTAGAAGTTGCTTGGTGAAGCAATTGGTTAAGAAACCTACCACTAGGTGCATATGGGTTGGCCGAGCCACACTCGGGCCTATATGTGATTTATTGGGTTCTAGTGCCCACTAAAGAATTAGGAGTAATTTTTCGAATTAGAGGTAGAGGCTACTAATTTGTATAAAATAGTGGGAATACCTTTAGACTAAAGTCCAAGTTTATTGAGTTTAGTCAATTCATATACTAATAGCCAATTTTTTTAATGCAGAAATGACCACTAATTTGTCACTTCGCTCATTGTTGGACAATGACAAGTTGACTGGTCCAAATTTCAATAATTGGCATAGGAAACTGAAAATAGTGCTAGAGCATGAGAGGATCCTTTATGTGATAACGGATCAAGCACCGAGCAGCCCGCTGCTAATGCATCAAGATCGGCCAGAGACACTTATCAGAAGTGGCTCAGCGACCGGATCACTGTTTGATGCATCATGTTGGCAGCAATGAGTGATGAGTTTAGTAGGCGTTTTGAGAATACGCAGCCGGAAGATATCATTCAAGTGTTGAATGAATCATTCGGCGTTCCTGACGACGTTGAGAGGCACAAAACTAGTTGTGCCATCTTCAGCGCCCGAATGAAAGATGGGACCTCGGTAACTGATCATGTACTGTACATGATTGAGTTGATCGAGCGTCTAAGCTCTCTTGGCTTTTTCCTTCATGATCAATTGGGGAAGGATGCCATACTAAACTCATTGCCTGGATCATACCGTCCTTTTCTTACTTATTTTCGTATGACGAAACCTGTAGTGAATTATCACCAATTGTTGGGGTTACTACAGATGTTTGAGAATGATCACCAACTTCTTAAGAAGACGGTGAACTTAGTGGGAGGTTCATCCAAGGGTCGCTCCTTTAAGAAAGGAAAAAAGAAAAATAAAATCCAAAAGAAACAGGTGCACCATGCTCAGCCTAGTCAGAAAAAGAATAAAAAGGCTGATCAGAGCAAGGCGGAGTGCTTCTTCTGCAAGAAGCAAGGACATTGGAAGAGGAACTGTCCTCTTTACATTGCATCCCTCGATCCGAACCGGCCTAAGAAAAGTGGGCAATCAGTTGCCAATCAAGGTACTTATATGATAACACCTTGCAATTTGTCTATTTGTGATAATTCGACCTGGGTATTGGATACCGTAGTCCTTTTAATATTTGCAATTCGTTGCAGAGGCTACAAGTCAGTAAGAGGTTTGAAGAAGGAGAAAGGTTCCTGAATGTTGGAGATGGAAGACCAGTTCCAGTTCTAGCTTTAGGAATTCTTAAACTTGAATTCAGCTCTCATGTAAATGTCCTTAGTGATTGTCACTATTGTCCAAGTTTTCTATTGAATATCATTTCTGTAGGCCTTTTGGCCAAAAATGGTTATGAAATATCAATAAAAAAGGATTATTGCAATGTCATTTGGAATGGTGTTGTTGTAATGAATGGAATTCTAAGTAATGGCATTTACATTTTGTCACAGCCTATTCATGTAATGTATAAATCCAATAAGCGCCCTAGAATAGATAATGTCACGGATATCTACCTTTGGCATCATAGGCTAGGTCATATTAACAAGAACAGGATGAACAGGTTAAGTAAAGAGGGAATCCTTGATGTTAATGATTGTGAATCATTGACAACCTGTGAATCATGTCTTCTTGGTAAAATGACCAAATCATCTTTTACTGGAAAAGGTGAACGAGCCAGTGATTTATTGACCCTTGTACATTCTGATGTATGTGGGCCAATGAGCACAGATGCTAGAGGTGGGTATTCATATTTCATTACGTTTACAGACGACTTTTCTAGGTATGGTTATATCTATTTAATGAGACATAAATCTGAATCATTTGAAATGTTCAAATTATATCGTAATGAAGTAGAAAAACAAACTGGAAAGAGTATTAAAACTCTTCGATCAGATCGAGGAGGTGAATACCTCTCCAGTGAATTTTTGACATATCTAGAAGAAAATGGGATTCTCTCCCAATGGACTTCTCCTAGTACACCACAATATAATAGTGTGTCAGAAAGGAGAAATCGAACTCTGTTAGACATGGTTCGATCCATGATGGGGTTTGCTAATCTGCCCATATCCTTTTGGGGATATGCTCTTGAGTCAGCCTGCTATATTCTAAATAAGGTTTGAAGTAAGTCTGTAAATAAAACACCACATGAGATGTGGACTGGACGCAAGCCGATGCTCTCTCACCTTAGGATTTGGGGATGTTCGGCGTACGTCAAACGTTTGAAGACAGACAAACTTGAACCCAAGTCTGACAAATGTTTCTTTGTTGGTTACCCTAAAGAAACTAAAGGATGTTACTTCTACTTTGCTGAAGAACAAAAGTTGTTCGTAAGCAATAGAGCAATTTTCTTAGAAAAGGAATTCCTTGGTGAAGGAACAAATAGCTCTAATGTTGAGCTTAGAGAAGTTCAACATGTAGAAGATCCGACACCATCTACTGAACCAGTTAAGTTGAATTTGATTAGATCAGATCCAGAATTCATATTAGATGCACCATTAAGGCGATCGGGTAGAGTACCACGTCAGCCGGACAGATACTACGGTTTCTTGGTCCGGGATGGGGATCCTATCGAACTTGATGAAAACGATGAGGATCCGATCACATATATGGATGCAATGCAGAGGTATGACTCTGATAAATGGCTTGAAGCCATGCAATCCGAAATGGAATCCATGAAGGTCAATGATGTTTGGACATTAGTTGACCCACCCAAAGGAATTAAATCCATAGGGTGTAAGTGGATATTCAAAAGGAAACGGGGCGCAGACGGAAAGGTAGAGACCTATAAAGCCCGTCTGGTTATCAAGGGTTATTGTCAACGTTATGGTATTGACTATGACGAGACGTTTTCTCCTGTGGTAATGCTCAAGTCCATTCGGATTGTGCTTGCGATAGCAGCACATTTAGACTATGAAATCTGGCAAATGGATGTAAAGACCGTATTTCTAAATGGAGATTTAGAAGAGGAAGTGTATATGATACAACCTGAAGGTTTTACATCTGCAGATGAGTTTAAAGTGTGCAAGCTTCAAAAATCCATTTATGGATTAAAGCAAGCTTCACGGAGTTGGAATATATGTTTTGATAAAGTAATCAAAACATATGGCTTCATTAAGAATGAAGAGGAACCTTGCATTTATAAATGGGCAAATGGTTCAGTCATTATATTCCTTATTTTGTATGTGGATGACATTCTTTTAATCGAAAATGACATTCCTGCATTACAAGGAATAAAGGTTTGGCTATCATCTCAATTTGCCATGAAGAATTTGGGAGAAGCATCTTACATCCTAGGGATGAAGATCTATAGAGATAGATCTAGAAGATTGCTTGGATTATCCCAATCCACATACATTGATACTATACTGAAGAGGTTCAGTATGATTAATTCCAAGAAAAGCTATCTTCCGATGGGCCATGGAATTAACCTCTCTAAAAGGAATTGTTTGACAATCCCTCAAGAAAGAGAGAGTATGGATAGAATTCCATATGCTTCAGCAGTGGGATCTATAATGTATGCCACGACATGTACTAGACCAGACGTGGCATACTCACTAGGAGTAGTGAGCAGATACCAGTCTGATCCAGGTAGCAACCACTGGAAGGTTGTAAAAACCATCCTTAAGTATTTGAGAAATACTAAAGATCAGTGGCTTGTCTATGGTGATTCTGACTTAAAACTTGAGGAATATACTGATTCAAGTTTTCAGTCAGATCAAGATGATAGCAAGAGCATGTCAGGATATATCTTCACTCTTAAGGGTGGGGCTATCTGTTGGAAGAGTTCCAAGCAGCATACAGTGGCAGATTCTACATGTGAAGCAGAATATATCGCAGCATCTGATGCCGCCAAGGAAGCTGTATGGTTGCGGAAGTTCATCACCGAGCTTGGAGTGACACCCTCCGTTGATGGTCCAGTGCCTGTATTTTGTGACAATACTGGGGCCATAGCTCAAGCAAGAGAACCCAAAGCACATCAGCGGACCAAGCATATTCTACGTCGCTACCATCTGGTTCGAGAGATCATCGATCGAGGTGATATTGATCTTCAGAAGATTGACACAAAAGAAAATCTGGCTGACCCATTTACCAAAGTCCTCGCTATTAAAGAGTTCGACGAACACAAGTCGAAGATGGGTATTAGATATTGTGCCGATTGGCATTAGGCTAAGTGGGAGTTGTTGGGATTTGTATCCTAAATGTCAATCGTCGGCATATTGATGATTGAATTTTGTAAATGAATTGACAAATTAATAAAGTGTTATTTGGCATTATTCATCATTTCATCTTCAAATGAACTCTTATATGATGAAGTCCTTAGGACTTATGTTATGATAAAAGAGGATTTATCTTTGAGTTCTTAAACTTGTTCGCGACCAAATGATATGTTGTTACTAGGACGACAGCATTATCGAGATTAGGTTGTTGTGTGACATATACGTTGGTTATCCTCTTAACCAAGGAGTGTGAAAACACTGGTATGCCACACAGGTGAAGTGTAGGAGTACATTTTACTGAACGTGACCAATTCCGGAATGCTTACTGTTGAGAGATGTTCCGAGTGGATATGGGTATAAGTTTGGCCCTCTGACCTGAGACCGCAATCTGTGACTAGCAAGCAACTCACTATACTTTGGTATCGGACTACCTGAATTTCTAATTCAGTGACGGAAGGTCACTGGGTGCAGTCAAGTACTTGCGTAGTCAGTTGTGAGTCAAGATGGAATTGACCCCTCCTGAAAATAGAAGATAATGTCTTGTGATTAATTTAGCAAAACCTTGGCCAGGGTAATCCCAGTGAGGAGTCACGGGATATCTAAAGTTAATCACATAATGGATGTACTAATTATAGGGTTGATAGTGAGCTCTAAGTCATCCTGGCATTAGGAGTCAAAGGGATTGAATTATACAGTAACCATAGTTCAGGGTTCCAGAATATTTGCTTCGCATATATTCGGCCTATCCGGACGTCGGGTACTATTGCTAGATGGTCACATCGATTAGTGTAGGAAATTGTTCCTATACTACCGGCTTAGGTTCGAACCTATGATCAAGATCAGATCTGAGTCCTCTACTTTCCTTACAAACCTCATCTCTATCTGCTTCAAGACGATTGATCAAGAGTTGATTGAATCCCGGCGGGCAGATTTCAGCTTTCAAGTGTTCTGCAACTGCTAGCACTGTTGCGGAAGAAGATCCTTCAGGGACTTTGCGTGTACTTCTCGTAGAGGCCATTCGTGTGCGTGGCTGCGAAGTCAAGAATCAGATTCACAACTTTCATCCATCATAAAAGGTATTAATCTAGCATTAATCATTTATTATGGTGTCAAGGTCTAGGTCCGATTCTCCGAGGTTTTACCCTCTTTTGGGGCTCCTCACGGAGATATCTCTAGAATCCATTCGATGGATATTCGGAGATTAATTGGAATAGAGTTCTTAAGTTTCAGATCTGATAGTTAATCATGCATAAAAGTTTTAGCATAATTGTTTAAACGATTCCGGCATAATTCTATGTGTTCTTAATGTGCTGATTTCTAGATTTGATCTTGTAAGTATGCATGAATTAAATTGTTTGATTCATTTTTCCGCTGTATTTTTGAAACTTTAAAAGAACTACGTGTGGCTTGATTCTCCTTGTGAAGGGGTACGTAGGCAACCTGATCAGGTTCAGCTAGGGGTGGCAATCGGGTCGGATCAGGCATAAACAGGTCGGGTCAAATACAGGTCGGGTCAGAAAACTATAAATCTGAACCCGACCTGTTTATTAAATGGGTCAGGAATTACAAACCTGAACCTGACCTGTTTATTAAACAAGTAACCCGACCCGACCCATTTAACCTGTTTAATAAACAGGTAACCTGTTTACCCAACCCGACCCGACCTGTTTAACCTGTTTGCCCAACCTGACCCGTTTAACCTGTTAGACCTGTTTAATCTGTCCAACCCAACCTGTTTAACCTACCCAACCCGACCTGTTTAGACCTGTTTAGACCCGTTTAACCTGTTTAGATCGTTTAACCTGTTTAACCCGTTTAACCTGTTTAACCTGTTTAGACCTGTTTAACCTGCCCAACAGTTAAACGGGTTAAACGGTTTAAACGGGTCAGACATCTAAACCCGTATCCGACCCAATTAATAAACAGGTTAAACGGGTCGACCTGTTTACGACCCGAACCTGTTTAGGCCAAACCCAAACCTGTTTATGGCGGGTCGAACACGGGTCGGGTTGGCGGGTCGGGTCATATTTTGCCACCCCTAGGTTCAGCCATGGTTTTCACAAAAAAAAAAAAAATTCAGCATGCTAAACACCGAAGAACCTAGGAATAACTTTCAGGGTCCACATGAGGGGGGAACACGGGGCGCCTCTGTCAGATATTGTCCGATTTCGGAGCCTGCACGCACGCGCGCGCACCGCTTAGACCCCTCCCCGATTTTGTTTTCTACCCAAAGCGCGTCTGCAAGATTTGTAGACACCCGCCTCATGCCTAAGCTCTGAAACGAGTCTAGCCGTTGTGAGATTTTTCATTCACCCATCCTCGAACTGGAGCCGTCCTCGGCTCTAATACCAAATGTCACGTCCTCGCCTGCGCGGGACACATGAGGCACCCAGTGCCCACGTGGAGGCCCCATGAGGAGGAACACGGGGCTCTTTTGCCAGATATTGTCCGTAAAAGATTCCACATTGGCTAGACTCGTTTCAGAGCAAGCATATAAGGCAGGCATTTCCAAATCCTGCAAACGTATTTTGGATGAAAAACAAAATCGGAGAGGGGTCGGAACGGCGCGTGCGGACCTCGAAATCGGACAATATCTGATAGATGAGCCCCATGTTTCCTCTTTATGTAGCCCCTACGTGGGCACTGAATGCCTAACGTGTCTCGCGCAAGCGGAACGTGATAGAACCAAACATTTATTCCTTCTTCTTTTTTTCGGTTTTTTTTTTTTTTCTTTCGTTTACCAACTCACGTACGATTTGTGCAAAACAATGTTGTACCAAAAGAAAATCTAATTAAAGATAATTAACAAGTTGACATGATTCCAATGACTTAGCTCCTCACAAGTGTCCGGCTCTGACTATTTCGCGCGTCCGTCGTACGTCTCCTCTAAGATGTCGCCTAACGTTCCCATAAACAAAGAATGGAGAAAGCGAAGATTATTATCACCAATAAAGCGCAGCATGACTCATCCCACACAATATTCAATTTATCCTCCAACGCATCAGAGATTACTAAAGTAGATTAAAGTTATCTTCCTTTAAAACATCTTCTTCATGATTGTCCCATTCGGGAGCCCTTATGTTATTGCTTGACCAACCCAGATCACCAACACTAAGCTAAAAGAATCGCATCAAAAAGGGTCCAACGCTTTCCATGCTCGAAAGGAAAACGCATTAACGCCAAAGTCTCCCCCTACCTTTAACGGTCGGCAGGACTCCCGGGCCCAAAAGAAGTGAAATTTTAACGTAAACCATGCCACGTCACTAGGATTGCAAAATGGAAATTAATAAAGGAGACATCAAAAGCCTAACATGGCTTGTGAAAAGACGGGCGGGGCGACTCAGCTTTCGCTTTAAAGTCGGCAATTCAGTACCAAGCGGGGCTGCCCTCAAGGCATGGGCTTTGGGGTTTGTGCAGAGTCCTTTCCGTTACGGGCCACGGCGCCGTTACTGGGCTTGAGATACTTAACTTTTAATGGCCTTTAATGGCTCGCCTGAAGTTCTTAATTTCTATTTGTCACTGGGGCAATGAACTAAACTATTATTTATTGGTTTAATCTTGTGGTTCGCAGGAAAAGATGAAAAAATAAAAATATTTTTTATTTGATGGAAGTTTTCAAAAAAATAAAAAATAATATTTTTGTGAAAAATGAGATTTCAATATTTCATGAAAAAAAAAAATCGATGGAAGATATAAAAAATCTATTTTTCCATCGATTAAGAAATGTGGTCTTTTTTAAAAAAAAATAGTCTTAAGCTATTAAAAATTATGAGTAAAATATTTCTCTTTATTAAGAATATAATAGATATTTCATATAACTTTCTCAAAAAAATAGAAGCTCAACCAAGAAATATGTTATTTTTTTAATGATCAACCAAGCATACCAAATCAATTTTTCAAGCATCATATTTACAGGATTCATCTTTTTGGAAAAATTATTCCATTGAGAAAAAAATTCTTTCTATATAAATAAAAAGAAAAATATTTTATTGTGCTTGTATATCATTATTCAAGCAATTTTTTTAATTTTCACTATATTTCAAATTATATTTCTCCACTAAATGGTGTCACCATTTTTAATTTTTTAAGATGATAGGATGAGATAGATTTATTTATATATTTTATTTTTTTCTTACACTCTGTTTTTATATCATGTTGAAATCACCATTTGTCCTAAAAAGCTTAAATTGATAGGATAAAATAGATTTATTTATATATTTTATATTTTCTTACAAAATACGACTATCCAATTTCGAAGCCAAAATGTCATGAAATTGCCCACGAGTAGAGCAAACAGAGTCCTCAAGCACATCTGTGGTTAGCAATGTGAAAAGCTATATTATTTACCTTTTCTCTAAGCATGATTAGCTCCGAGAAAAGTGAGAGAAGAAGCCTCCAGATATCAAAAGGTAATGGGTGAGCACCATCAATTTGATATGTCCAATTTCTTATCCAAGTAATCATTGTTTAGGAGTCTTTCCTGCTCGCTTTTCAGGACCAGTGCATTCTTTTTAATCCCGGACTCATCTTCTGTAGGATTTGCTGCCAAATTTTTTACCCAGCAATCCTTATGCCTGTCTATCCCATGCAAACTCTAATCTTTGAACTTTAATCAATTTGTGACCCTTTACTAGAAGTGCACATATGTCGAGCTTTCTTTAGCCAGGGTTCAATCAAGATTGGGTTAAAATTAGTTTCAAGATCGAAAATGCTTAGTTCAATTTTGAATTAAAACCTAGATCGAGCTTTGATTTCAAAATCGATCAATCTAATTGAAAATTTAATGGATCAAATATAAAAAAAATGCCAGTTAAAGTCTTCATTATAAAAGCAAAAATTTACAAAAAAAAAACAGAGATATAATTGAATATGTTATCATTCAACAAAAACATATTATATTGACAAAGCCATCGCACAAAGCTTTCATATAGTCCCTCTTTATATATGACCATTTGTCTTCAAAAAGTGGATTTAATCAAATTTTAGTTAATGACTTTTAACGTATAATGATCTCCGAACACGTTATCACCTAATATGAAAGCCGCTTTTAGCTGAAGTAGTTCCTCACCAGGTCTAGGGCCCTAGACTACGATTTTATGTAACCACGATTCCATCTTACATCCTTAAAAAAGCTAATAACCGGCACTTTAGTATAATTATGATTGTAAGAATCAAGAGATGTAAAAATAATATGATCTACTCTTCATGACATGAAATATATAAATTGAAATTTACTTATATCTATCATTTAATAGCATATCTATTTTTGAAAATCTAATAATCACTTGTTTTTAAACTTAAAAATATCTTAATTAGCTAAAAGAGATGTAAACCTAGAGGTGTGATTGCTCCTTGGTTAACATAGTTCTAACCCAAACCTCATGTCACAATAAGTCAATAAGCACTCAATTTTGTACCGGCTTTGATCGAAAAAATGTTAATGTAATTATAAGACTCTTAATGGGTTTGGGATTGTAGTTTGATGATCCAAGATAATCGAAACCTAGTTTTCAATTTTAAAAGCAGAGCTTTACCAAAAGTTCCTTCTTTTAGGGCTTCTAACCCGATCAATTTTGAACTCAAAACAAATCTTCACAGAGTTTTCAATCCAACCCGACCAACCTATCCAACCAAACTTCGATTCAATCTTCGATCTTGCTTGAGCGGGCTCGAACTCAAACTCAACCTAGCTAGCTCATATTCTACTGGGAATGAAAATTTTAGAATCCTCAATGGCTTTCGGACCTATGTGATCATGTTCATTGCTGAGCCAAAATATTTGTCAAGCTGGTTTGCTCTAGACTTTCTAGTCTTTCTTTAACCCAGTCCCCCATGGTTGCGCGCTAGGCTAAAACCTAGGACATGAGATCTACTTCCAACCCAAAAGCTGCACCCACGGGGCCCACCCCAAAGGTGCGGCCTCCACTAGAGAGGGGGACATAAAGCACAAAGCGGCAAAAGGGTGCAACCTTCGGTTGGGTGTGGGTCGGGTTCTGGGTGTGCCGTGCCCCCCACTCTCCACTCTCACTTTTAATGATCACGACACACGAGCCCTGCCTGCCATATCCGCCCAGCAAAAAAGACCCTGCAAACCACAAGGGAAGGCCCACGCACTGCCAAGTGGTGGGCCCCCACCTCCACGGTCCGTGATCACTTTTCGATGACTCCTTGCTTGGGTTCTAATTTCTTTCCAGTCGTTTTGGCCTAAAGAATGGAAGTGCGGCGATATCGAGAGAGAATAAAAAAAAGTTTTTTACATGTTTATCTTCGTAAATATCGAATTTTATATGAATATCTATTTAAAATTAATATTTGCATGTGTACCCTCGTAAAACACTTGTTTTGCTAGTCTACCTTTTTTATCCTTGTTTTTGCATATATACCCACGCCCAATGCTGTTAAAAAATTAATAATTTCAAATTAAAAATGATTAAAATATTCTTAATGGATAGATGGGTAAAAAAACATTTATAAGATAAGGAGGACAAAAAAGTAATTTTAAAATTTTATTTTATTTTTAATTAAAATAAATTTGGTTTTTATTAATGGTGTTACGAGAACCGTTATGAGAGGGACATTTTTGCAAAAACAGTATTTTATGAGGATACAGAAATAAATATACATTTTAAGAGAATATTCATGTAAATTTAAATTTTTAGAAGAATATTCATGCAAATGCTCCATTTCTTTGTGCTTCCTCTTTTTTAGGAAGCCTAAAGACCACAAGCAGGCAGTGGGAAAGGAGAAGGAAGATGTTGGATTTTCACAAAATGGGCCTCTCACTTGTTAAGTAGATGAGGGCTAAGGTCTTCGGTTGGTGGGAAGGAGGCATGGGTCCAGGGGGAGTGAAGTCTGAAATTGGATATTAGATGCCACCAAGATTTCAAACGAGGAAGTCCTTCAACAATTGTTATTTCCTACTATAACTGCAAACATAATTTATAGCTGAAACATAAGGATGCTGGTTGCCCAAATCATTGCTTAACAAACAAATATATTTTTGCAACCGGTTGGTCTTGAAATGGTGAAATGGAAAAGAGGGGGGGGTGTTGAAATGGAATCGAGGAACGGTGTCACATGTGACCATATGGTGTGTTTTAAGGATCTATGCCTAACTAGCTTAGGCTTGTTAAAGCGGGAACAAAAGAAGCTAAGGTGGTGTTGGAACAAAAATCATGTGGGGCAGGCACTGGAAAAGAAAAAAAAAGGGCTGGCTTCTTATTTTGCCATGTTTCCTTCGGTACGTATCTTAAAAAAGAAATCCTAAAGTCATAGATTTCTTGTACTAATGGAGTTATTAGTTCCATGATTAAAAAAAAAATACAACACATACTATATGGCCAAGTAATATACACGACAAGTAAATTAGTTATTTAGCAAGTCAATGCATACATTTAGGTAAATTGATACACAATTTCTAGAATACAGTGTTCAATAGTACACAGTACACGGTCAGATGATATATGCTTAAAAAATTAGTTATCTAGCAACTCAATACATACTTCCAAGCAAATTAATGCACAGTTTTTATAGTATCATATTCACCAATATACACTACATAGCTAATGATACGCACTCTCGACTTCTTAATACATAATGCAAGCTTCTCTAATACACACCTAGCAGTGATTTAATACACACTTCCAGATAAATTGATACACAATTTTCAAAATATATTTTTTATCAGTATACACTACATGGCCAGACGATACACGCCAAGTAATTAATCATCTCACATTTATTTGCCTTTTGGATTTTCTCTTTAAGATGGGCGGTAGAGAAAACGTGACAAAATAAGAGTTATATCCTATAAAATATTCTATAGTGCCCCCATTAGAGACCATTAGGAGGATTTCTATCTTTATTTGACTTATGGGCTTCCTTTTTAAGGTGGGCATAGGAGGAAACATGGTAAAAAAAAGAATCTGGCCTCTTATCATGTATCCCATATGACTTTTGTTTGTGGGGTTGGGTGGTCCTCCGATTTATCTGGGGGTTCACTTTAAGTTGGTTAGGTTAGGCTATAAAGTATAAAGTGCCCGAATAGCGAGGGTGGTGTGAATTGTATATGTAGTTGGAGCTTAAGGGTGGAGTTCTTTTTCTCGCCTTGTTTAGCATCTGAGACAAGAGCGAGGAAGCTTTTTTCTTGTTGGGGCCTATGCCTTCTTGGCGTTTGGGAGGAGCGTCAAAACCTCGGGTTCGGATCCCCAGAACGAGAGACTAAACCCACCATGTGAGGCTGTGCACTGAAATCTCACATGTTTTACTGGTAGCCTGTTTCAACGCGTACGGAGGCGAACTTTATCTCGTGTTTTGTTTGCCACTGCATGCACTCGTTTCTTCTGGCTGCATAAAATAGGATATAAAGGATAAAAAATTACTATTTTCAGTGTCATCGCATGCGCTTGTTCCCGTGCTCATGTAAACTAGGATGGTAATCACTATCTTAAGCATCATAGAATGGAGCATTTTGCTTAGTATGCTTGACATAGCTGAATATGTTTAGCTTGATTTACATTGCTGACCTATTCTTTGATTAGTATAAGTTTCTTAAGTTTGTCGTTTAATGCAGTACCGCAGACTTGTTATAGTGATCATGCCTCGCTACCTAGCAACCAGATATTCTAATCGAATCTTGGATGGTGCATTCTAAGTATTGGGATAGGGATGGGTTATATCTTTCGTGCAAAAGAAGAATTCATCTTTCGTCCTGCGAAGTCACCATTGGATCACCCACCTCATGGATCTCAACGCACCTCGAACTTCCTCATTCGTCTATCGATACAAAATCTCAAAGCACTAGCCAATGAACTGATGCTGGATTCGTGCAAAGAATTGTGAATCCCTTTTTTTACATGAAAGATACACTCTTTAACCCATTGGGATGCAGATAATTGCGATCGATCAAGATGGTTCTCCTTTCATTTCTCTTAAAATAAATAAATAAATAAATAAATACAAATGTATAGAAAATGGAATGTCATACTTGGAAGTCAAAAGGGTTTGAATTCATTCCCATGATCTGGCTGCATGTGAGAGTCGTGTGAAGCTTGTTATGTATTTTAATTTGGTCAATTCCTTGATGGCTTAAACTTTCTATAAGGGATAAATGTTTAACTAGTAGAATATTTCAACATGTATAACATTAGATCAACGCCTAATGGAGAAACTTTCTTGTCCTAATTTATTCTTTAGAACTTCTTTTTTTTTTTTTTGCATGATGGATCTAACATGAACATATTATATTCTCTCTCGGCGTACACTCTGATTGTCCCCTTTCTCCTAGGTGACATGAGTTACGTTTTGATGAGTCCATGTCAAGATGTACTAAGGGTGGACAAGGTGACATGAGCACATCCATTTCTTTTCTTCTTTTTTTTTTGGAACAATTGCTTAATTATAAACTTAACACTCATCAAATTTATATAACAATTGTGCTAAGATATTACATGTCCAATTGATGAGAGTGGTGCCACTAGACGGATCCAAGTCCAAGCATATTTGTTAGTGGAGAAAAAAATAAAATTAAAAAGTTATTACTCATATATATATATATATATTATATATATATATATATATATATATTTGAAGAATTATAATATGAATTTTACATTCTCGGATGAGACCAAACCAAACCATCAAAGACCAAATATTCAGTGAAACTACACACAAAGCCATCACCTAAATGTACCATTTAATTCTGACCATATGAAAGTAGTGTATTGTTTTTCACATTATTTTTGGAGAGGCTAAAATAATTTTTAGAGCTTAAAAAGTATTTTTAGATGGCATACAAGTGTTTGGTAAAAAACTCAAAACAACTTTTTAATTTTCTAGAAGCTGAAAATCTTTATTTAACACAAATTCTAATATAAAATTCCTCCTTCAAAGCACTTTCTATTGAAAAGCTATAAAATTCTAACTTGGTCGAGCTGAAGGCCGACCACACGCCGGTGCGGGAGCCCTCCGGGTCGGGGCCGCGGTCCCCTAAGGCTGCACCGAATCCTTCTGTGTCGCCGACGAACACGGACGGATGGCAGAAGCCAACCAAGTTGGCTAGGAGGCGGTCGCCGGAGAAAGCTGCACGGCGGTGGACGCCGGGAAGATTCAACTCGGAGCAGGGCCGGGTCGGACTCGAAGCTTGCTGGAGGGATGGGCCAGCCAGTGCAGGTGAGCCAGCTGGGCCGGGCCGAGCCAGGGCGGGCCAAGTGGTCGGGATGGATCCGGCCCATGCTCGAGTCTACAACTCCCAAGGCGGGCCGGGCTAGGTGGAATGGTCCACGCTGTGGACAATGGGCTGGCCCCACGCCCACGGGACAGGGCCCTAGCCCGATGAAGAGGGCCATGAGCCCGGCCAAGGCGAGACGGGGTTCGGGGGGTGACTGAGCCGACTCAGCTTCCCCCGATCGGCGTCGTCGACCTCACTCGAAGATCCGCGTTTACGTCGGAGAGAGGAGGGACGACGACACTTCCGGAGTGCCTCCTTGCCGTCGGCGAGAGCCCCCACTCGACTGGGGACAGGCCGTGTCCAGCTCCTGACGGGGACGGCCGGGACCCCGCGTGTTTGAGGGCGATGCAGGCCGGTCGTGCGAGCCGATGGCGGAAGGCGCGGCCCCACAGATCCGGTGGCCGTGGCTGTGGCGGCGAGTCGGCTTTTGGCCAAGGGGAAGGATCCGAAGGAGGCGCAGACGGCTACTCTCAACTGCGGGAGCGTGGCTTCGGCAAGCGAGATGGCCTCCTCATCAGGCCAGAGAAGGAAGGGGAGACTTGAGACGGGGGAAGGCTCACTGCCAGCGCCGGCTAGGTGCTCTCCTGTGGCTCCAGCGAAGGTGGTGATGAGAGGAATTTATGGGGGCTCGGGACAGGGAACCTATTTCCCCTCTATTCAGGATCATGGGAAAGTTGTGAATTTGTTGCGGGCTGTTGATTCAGGAAGGGGTGGAGAAGCTCAGGGGAAGAGGCTAGTGAGCAGCCCACGGTGTCCGGGCCAAACATGGAATGAAGATTCTAGCATGGAATTGTAGGGGGGCGGCTAAGCCTTCATTTTTGTCGTCCTTCAAAAGATTAGTTCAGCTTCATTGCCCTGAGATTTGTTTTTTATGTGAAACACGGGTGTCCGGAAAAGGTCTACGTCGGGTGCAGCGACGTTTAGCAGCTAATTGGGAATCATTTGAAGTTGAATCCTAGGGCTTGTCTGGAGGTATTTTGATGCCTGTGGAAGCGAGCCGTACCCCTCTGTAGATGTCTTTCGTCACTATCTTCAGCAGGTGGTGATGTCATTTCGGAACCATAATGAACCTCCGTGGGTCTTGTGTGGGGTCTATGCTAGTACTGATTCCCGGATACAAGGAAGTCCTTTGGGATGAGCTGTCATGTTTACTGACTCAAGGGGGTGCCGACAATGGTAAGTGGGTGTTTAATTGTGTGGCTTGGCCCCAATGAGAAAACGAGTGGGAGGATCTACTCTGATTCAGTGGACATGAGGGAGTTTAGGGAGTTTCGGATGTTACTGGCTAGTGGACCTTGGCTTCTCCGGACCACATTTCACTTGGTGCAACAATCAGTCTGGACGAGCGAGGAGTGTGGGAGCGGCTTGACAGGGCTATTGCATCCCCGGATTGGATTCAACGGTTCCCATCTTACAGGTTAGTCATCTTTTTTGAATTGCCTCAGATCAACTACTCTCTTTTAATTCTACAGCCTCGAGCTCCAATCATTAAGCCCATTCCGTTTGAGAAGCTGTGGTTTGTCATATACCACAATCTTGGAAAGTGTCAGGGGGGGCTTGGGGAGTGCCAGTAACAGGGAAATGCTAATGAGGGTGTCCGCGCAGCATTGGAGCTCACTAACGTCGCCTCCGTAGATGGAATCGGGCAGGTCTGTTGGGGCAACGTTTTCCGGAGGCTGGAGGAGGTGGAGGGTTAATTGTGGATCTCCAGGGGAGGGAGGACCGTGAGGGGGAGCTTGAGGAGGATGAGATGGTAGACCTACGACGATACTTGTCCTCCCATCACTCATTGTTGCATCACAGGAGACTTTTGGAGGCAGAAGTCGAGGGTACAGTGGGTCAAGGAGGGAGATCGAACACCAGTTTTCCACCGATCGACGGTTATCAGGAGGCCAAAGGAATATGATACGATCACTGAGACTTGGGGTGGGCCAGCGGATTGGAGGAGGATTCCTGCAGTGAGACGGGTGTTGTTTGATTTCTTCAGGACTAGATGGACGGAGGTAGAGGAGCCCTTTGAGCTTGGCCGACTCCCCAGGCCGGCTGTTAGAGTTGAGGAGGTAGATAATGCAGCATTGATTCGACCTCGTGTCAGATAAAGAAGTGCAGGAGGCGGTATGGGCTCTAGCAGAGGACAAGGCCCCAGGTCCGGACAGGTTTTCCACCCTTCTTTTTTCCGGAGATATGGAGTATTATTCGGAGGTTGGTGGTGGAAGGCAGTGCAGCTATTTTTCAGTTGGGACGGGTGATGGCAGATGGCTGGCAGGCTACTTATATCACCCTGATACCGGAAGCGGTCAGGATGCATCGGAACCGGGCCACTACAGGCCCATTAAGCTTGTGCACCACTTTGTACTAAGATAGTGACGAGGCTCATGGTTGGGAGAATGAAGAACTTTGCTGCCTAGCATTATTAGTCAGGAGCAGGAAGCATTTGTGGGAGGGAGGAGCATATCAGACAACATCTTGTTAGCCGCAGGAGATTGATGGGAGACCTACATAGAGCCCCGAGGAGGAGGTGTTTGATGGCAGTGAAATTGGACAAGGAGCGTGCTTATGATCGGATCCGCTGGGCCTTTCTCAGATGGGCACTGGAGAGTTTTGGCTTCCATCCGACCTGGATTGATTGGGTTTTTGGCTGTGTGCCGGGACCTAGCTTCTCCATATTGGTCAATGGTACGCCTTTGCCTTTTTTCCGAGCCACTATGGGGCTCCGCCAGGGATGCCCTTTGTCCCCATACCTTTTTATCCTATGCTCTGATGCCCTTTCTCGTGCACTACGTATAGCTTGCGAGAATCGGAAGTTGGATGCCTACAGTCCAGCCCCTGGTGCTCGCCCTATTTTTCACTTGCTTTTTGCATATGATTGTTTGCTACTTGCCAGGGCGAGGGTGAGGGATGCACGAGCTCTCTAGAGAGTGTTGACTGAGTACTGTAGGGCGTCCAGACAAAGAATTAATCTCCGGAAGTCATCTATATATTTCAGCCCGTGCACGTGGCGGAGGGTAAGACGAGAGATCAGGCCGATATTGGGGATCAGCAGGGAGCCGGAGGGAGCACTGGAACTACCCTTGGGGCGCCCTCTACAAGGGAGGAGATTGCGAGTGACCGGAGTGCTCTATCTTTGGTTGAAGAGATGCAGAGTAGGACTTGAGGGTTGAGGCCCTCATCACTTTTATGATGGCCAGGTTGACGCTGTCAGGTTCTGTTTCTCTTCCATGCCTGTTTACCCTTATGGCCCATACTGTTGGTGCCGAAGATGACTTTGGGTGAGGATAGAGCGGCTTATGCGTGCTTCTTGTGGGGCTCCTTGGGGAGAGGCCATGGGGTACATCTGGTGGCCTGGGGGAGAGTTGTCTGCCCCTGGGCGAGGTGGCTTGGGGTTGCAGTCACTTCTGGCGAGGCAGGAGGCTCTCCTGGCGTGGCGGGCAGTGTAGATTGTCTGGAGCCCAGGGACTTTGGAGTAAGGTCATGATAGCGAGATATGGCCGGGCAGGCCCTGCTGGCCCGGCGGTGGGGAGACGGAGGACCTCCTTCATGTGGCGGGAGGTTGGGAGGTATTTGCCTATGGCCCTGGCGCACACTAGATGGTTGATTGGCGACGGTCGGAGCATTGACGTGATGGAGGATCCATGGGTGGATGCACTTCCGTTGAGTTTGTGGCCGACAATGATCAGCGGTGAGGGGGCGGAGGGCTACGGGTGTGCGACCTCATCATGCCGGGAGAGGCAGAGTGGGATGAGGACAGACTGGGCCAGTTATTGGGGAGCACTTAGCCGAGCGAGTATGGGCTCTTCCTGTTCCGGGAGCAGCAGGACCAGATGTCAGGGTATGGAGCACCACTTGCAGAGCCAGAGTTAGGGTGGGTGATGTCTCCCGGGTCCTTCAGCAGGGATCAGAGCTAGGTAGGACTGTGGCTGGGTCTGGAGATTTGGGCTACACCAGAGGGTTGCACTTTTCCTCTGGAAGGTGACCTGGGACCGTCTGCCGACGAGCTGGGCGCTGAGCCGACGTGGTGTAGCAATCCCCTCTGTGTGTCCTGTCTTGTGGAGGTGGACGAGAGTCAAGTGGATCATGTAACTATTCCAGTGCGTCTGGGCGAGGTGGACTTGGAAGCTGTCCGGGATCCCGGAGGGTGCCTGGAGCCGGAGAGATTGTTTTGGAGGAGGTTCGGCGGTGGTCTAGCTCCCCTCAGATGCGCCTTGTGACTATTCGAGCGTCCTGCACAGCGTACCAGGTATGGCTAGCCAGACGCCCGAGTTTTTGGCGAGCTCCGTCTGTCCCACGATTTGTGATGGAGCGAGCTCGGACACAGGCAGCAGAGCTCCTTCATGCAGGGGTTGGATGATAGATCTTTGATAGCTTGGGACATCTGGGGCCCCCATACTGCTTTGGCAGCTTCTCACACGGTGTTTTTCACCTGGGAGCCCCCACCCCCGAGTTTTCTCAAGGTCGATTTTGATGGTTCGGTCCTGGATGGAGGCAGGAGAGGAGGGGCAGATTTTGTTATCAGGGGACCGAGCTCTACCATGGTGGCAGCGGGGGGGTGTCAGGTCTTTGACACCTCGATCCTAGAGGCAGAGCTGCGAGCAGCTTGGCTGGGATTGCGACATGCAAGACGAGTGCTCTGGGCGAGCTCTATCCTCCTGGAGGGCGACTCGTCCACGGTGATCAGCTGGGCCCAGCAGGGCCCTCACAGTGATGGAGGAGGAGTGCATCCTTTGCTTCGTGATATAGGGTCGACGGTGGGGGAGGGGATCATCTTTCGGGCTATGCATATATATCGGAAGGCCAACGGGGCCCGCGGACTGGGTGGCGGCGTATGTTGCTAGCCACTTGGAAGACACCCTATGGGTTGGTGAGGATGACTTGTCCGGTGCATTTCGGAACATTTTGTTTGCAGATTCGTCTGGGTGTATTCGTACCCGAATTGTATGAAACACCTGCTTTAGCATAAAAAAAAGCTATTTAGATTAAAATAAATTATATAAGTTACATATTAAGAATGTCTTACACTATATCATATTAATATAAAAATAGCATTACATTATATATATATATATATAATATCATATAACATTGATGTTATTATAGTAATATTATGATATTAGTATAATACTAAAATATAATATAATATTATACAATAATACTATATTATGATATATATTGAGTCGGATGTTTGGTAATTATCTATTTCAAATAAATATTAAAGTCTCACATTATTATAAAATAATGTAGTTATTAAATAGTAAATGATTTTTTTTTGTTAAAAGCTCTGGCAGCAAGAGTTTAAAAAGGACTTAAATCTATATCGAACGCATGATTGATCGCATTGAGTGGACGTTTCATGAAAACATTGGATCACTTCTCATTTCTCAATCATGGCTTCCGACGCTCACGAGTCCCCAACCGGTTCCCTCAGCTCCGAACATTGCCGGCGTCAGCACAAGACGTGCACAGTTGTTCCCTTTGCCCAAAACGGCCAGCTTTTAACTTAACCTTGCTTTTACGTACTAAAGCCTTTATTATCATGTGCTTCGTGCACCAGGCCCATTCCGGGCCATTTATTAAGTCCAAAGCCTGTGCGGTCATCAACCCCGAGACAGGAACTTGCGACGAACCGCACCCACGGCCAACCAGCCCGGGCCGAGTCCGGCTTGACGATCCAAATATTTTTAACCCCTCTCCTTATGGCAAAATATGACCCGATCCACCAATCTAACTCATGTTCGACCCATCATAAACTGATTTAGATTTAGCCTAAATATATTCGGATCGTAAACAAGTTGATCCGTTTAATCTATTTATTAATTAAATTGGATATATATTTTAGATGTCTGATCCGTTTAATCCGTTTAATAATAATCTGTATAGGTATGAACATCAACAGACCTAAATTCTTTCGATCGCGACGAAAAAATCCTAAATCTGATGGCACAGATTAGAATGAAATAGATCTAGAGACAGCAGATCTAACCTTTTCGTGGGATTTGATCTCGGTCCCCTCAGATTCGGCGAATAAACGAGCGGAACAGAGGAAGAGAAGATATGAGATCTCCTTGGGTCTTGAGAGGAGGATGGGACGAAGAAAGAGAAGCAAAAGATCGTCAGAAAGGCGTCGAAGTGGCAGGCCAATTGAAGACTTCGATTGCGGTTTCCGACTTCTTGTGGAACACCAAGCCTTTGATGATGCCGAAGAGGTCGATGAGGAGGGACTCGATGACGATGACGATGCCGCTGGCGTCAGGGTCGGAGGAGGGGCCAAGGGGTCGAAGGATTTCATCGAAATTCGGGAGGTTGTTGGAGGAGCGGAGGAGGGAGTGGTGGCCGTGGAGCGAGACGCGGGGATCGATGGCCTAGGGCTTGCCGCAGTTAGAGTCGTGGGATTTTCCGAGGCGGGGCTTCCGAGAGTGGGGCGGCGGCCACCAGCGGCGAACAGAGGGGGAGGCCGGAGGCGGATGAAGTGGGAAAGGCGGCGTCTTTAAGGTTGGAAGGGTGAGGAAGGAGGTTTTGGAGGAGAGGGGTGAGGAGAGAACGGAGAGGGGAGGAGGTCAGGTCGGATAAGGGTTACCTGTTTATTAAACAGGTTAAACGGGTTGGGTCGGATTACCTGTTTAATAAACAGGTTGAGTTCAGGTTATAATTTCTGACCTGTTTAATAAATATGTTGGATTCAGGTTTATGATTTTCTGACCCAGCCCGTTTATGTCCGACCCGACCCGATTGCCATCCCTACTTCTCCTTCCCTTTTATTATTATTATTATTATTATGTTACAACGGCAGCTCACACTCTATACGTAGTTCACCCAGATAAGCTTTTAGAGTGGTGGGCTGCATAGAAGGCAACATAGTCTGTAGTACCATTTGTCTTTCTGTATACATGTATGGCATGATAGGAGATATACTTCCAAACTAATTTATGGATGTTGTGGAGCAGCGGCCTTCCCTTCGTATGATATTTCTGACTCCAAACCCACTCAATTATCGTGATCAAATTCTCTTCAAGAAGAATGCGATCTATACCCAACACCAAGCCTCTCATTGAAATGCTCTCCATCCATCCATGTTTACTTTTGTTTTTTTTCGTTCCGAAACGAGGCAGCCTCAGGGATATTCGGGACTCTCCTTTTATTTAGGTTGCGCCACGGACGGTGTTCTTCGTCTGGGAGTCTTCATCTTTCGAATTTTCTCAAGGTCAATTTTGATGTATCACTTTTGAATGGACGGGTGAAATTCAGGTGAAGCATATTTTTAGAGAGGCCAATGATATTGCAAATTGGGTGGCTGCTTATGTGGCTAATATTTTAACAGCATATTATGGACTTAGAAAAGAAGAGTTGCTCAGGATATTTTACAGTACGTTGTTTTTTAGTTTTATTGGGTGTGTCGGTATTGTAAGGAGAGGGGAAGGGAGGGAAAGAAAAAAAAAAAAACCCGAGGCAGCCTCCAATAATGCACGGCACCCGGGAAAGCAGAATGGCTCTACGTCTTGTCATCTGATGTTACGGTAAATTAAATAAATAACTCTCCCCCCTCCAAAAGCAGCCACCCGAAACATAAAGCGCAGCTGCTGCCGCTCCACTGTCCCGCAACAGCTGCTGCAGCAGCAGGTCGCGGCTCAGTCTCAGACCCACTGATAAAAAGCGAGGAGAAAGCGAACTCCAACACCCCCCCTCTTCCTCCTCCTCCTCCTCCTCCTCCTCCCCCTCCCCTCTCTCTCTCTCATCTCGATTGCCATTTCTTTTTTCTTAATATGCTGCGCTGCAGCGGTAACAACGACAACCATATCAGACGCGTTCTTCAGCGACATCAGCGGCTCCGTGGAGATGGGGGGTGGAGGGGAGGAGAGAAGTCGTTAAAGTTTTAAAAAGAGTGAGAAAAATTATTAGGTTATGGAGGTTGGAGAGTACGGAGCCAGTCAATTTTCACCCGCTAGTTTTTAGTAAAGCTGAAGTTGATGCAGAGGAGAGAAGTGGAAGGGGGAAAAGCTTCTATCTTTAACCATCAATCCGTCATCTCTCTCTTCATGTTGTCCTTTCCGTTTCTTTTTACTTGAAATTTTAGAACTTTTCTTGCTTCTCTTCTCGACAACCACCGCCATGCATCGTTCCACCTTTGCGATGCTTCAGCTGCCCCCCGGACCATAACGCTAGCCCTAATTTTCGTTTCCCTCTCTCGGCTTGTTTTTGCTTGCTCTGGTTTGGTTTTTGGGTTCGGGGAGGATGGGGATCGATCTGAACACGGTGGAGGAGGAGGAGGAGGAGGAGGAGGAGGAGGAGGCGGAGCTACCGGCCGCCGCGCAGGCCCCGAGCCAGGCGCACCGCCGCACTCAGCCGCCGCCGGTGGGGGCGGAGGCGGTGTGCATGGAGCTGTGGCACGCCTGTGCGGGACCGCTGATATCGCTGCCGAGGAAGGGGAGCGTGGTGGTGTACTTGCCGCAAGGGCATCTCGAGCACCTCGGCGATGCCGCCGGCGCCGCCGGCGGAGGACTTTTCCGCTACGATGTGCCTCCACACGTCTTCTGCACGGTGGTCGACGTCAAGCTCCTTGTTCGTTCTTCTTCCCGATTCTCTCTTATTTTCATTTGTCCCAATCTTTTGGGGCTTTGGGGATTTTTGTGGGAGTTATTTTGAAATGTGGGTGTTTTTTGGCTAATTCCTTCGTTTTCCTTTCCTGTAGGCTGATGCGGCTACAGACGAGGTTTACGCGCAGCTCTCCTTGGTTGCCGAAAGCGAGGTTAGGGTTGGGTTTTTTTTTCCTTCTCCCAGTTTTATTAAAACTATTGTAATATTAGTTCATTTTTACAAGGAGAAGCGTAGGATCAAGCGGAGTGTAGTTTTTTTTAAAACTTCTTTTTAAAAAAGTTTTTGTCTTATTAAGATTCCCATTACTTTAGAAACAAGAACAGGGACGCCTTAAAACCACATGCCATGATCCGTTTGCAGTTTAAGTGTATGCTAATCAGAAATGAGTCTGCAAATGGATTTATTTTCCTGATGTTTCTGGAGGTTAAAAGTTGGGTAATGAATTTTGCGGGCACTATGTATTCTTCTTTCTTTAGGAAAAAGGTTCTTTTGCTTCGTCTTTTTTTTTTTTTTTGGTTTGGTGACTCTGATCATGTGATTGTTTCTTAGGAGGTTGAGCGGCAGCTGCAGGAGGGTGAAGCTGAAGGAGATGTGGAAGAAGAGGATGTTGATGATGGTCTTCACAGGTCTTCGATGCCTCATATGTTCTGCAAGACTCTAACTGCCTCTGACACGAGCACTCATGGAGGATTCTCTGTGCCTCGCCGAGCTGCTGAGGACTGTTTCCCTCCTCTGGTAAATGGGGCATTTCAAATCTTTTGCTATTCTTTAGGAGGAATCGCAACTTTGGGTGCGCTTATTTTGGGTGTTTGCCTTGTCTGGTTGTGGATTTTTGAAATTTTAGTTATGTTTGATTTTAAAAGTAGGCTTGCTTATAATCTTATTGTTGCTTTCATTTCATTTTGAGTTAGGATTATAAGCAGCAGAGACCTTCGCAAGAACTTATCGCAAAAGATTTACATGGTGTTGAATGGAGGTTTCGACATATTTACAGAGGTATGTAGTTTGTTCAGGAGAATAAAATTCTCTGAGTTCTTCTGTACATCTGTTTCAATTTTGCAGTCAGATACACTAAATTTTAAGACAAGATGCCTATATTCATGTTAACTTTGTGCTTTTTTAATCCTTTGTCTTGTTGGGCTGCAACTATGAACTTCAAATATTCCACTAACACTTCAATGTCAATATGAACTGCTCTGAAATGCTCATATGGTAAAATTAAGTTTTCGTTAATGATAACTGATATAGTGAATATAGTCTATGCTTTTATCTCTTAAACATTAGTTCCTTCACATATGCTTTTAATTTCTTGAATGGTTATGAGAGTTTATTGATTTAATCAATTTCTATGTATCTCTTATGAAACCATTGTGGCTTTTTTCATTTGCGTTGTTATATGATCTTAAAATTGATCCCAATCACTCACATGGTTTTAATTTCTTAAAACATGTTTAAAAATCCTCATTATATTACTGATTATAGGATATATGACTGCATCTTGCACTAACAGATATTTGAGTTGGCTGCTTTACAGGTCAACCACGCAGGCATCTTCTTACCACAGGATGGAGTGCATTTGTCAATAAAAAGAAGCTTGTCTCAGGGGATGCAGTGCTTTTCCTGCGGTATGCATATAGATTGTGTTGCAATAACACTCCAACACTAGAAGAACCTTTCTCTAAATGATCTTCTCTCCCTTTATATTAGGGGCGACGATGGGGAGCTCAGATTGGGAATCAGGAGAGCAGCTCAACTTAAAAATCGCACTCCTTTTTCAGCACCTTGTAGCCAGGGCTTAGATCTAGGCACACTGGCTGCTGTGGCTAGTGCTGTCTCCACAAAAAGTGTGTTCCATATCTGTTATAACCCAAGGTGTGTTTTGTTGCAGCAGAGAATTTAGCTATATGTATTTATAAATAATAACCATAGCATTATGAACTTGAGTAACCTAATTAAATTTATTTTTTTGGGCACTTGGTGATGCTGTTGTCTGCAAGCCACATAAGTGTAAAGATGTTCTCAAACTGTTTAACTAGCATTAGTAATATCAATCTAACATAAACCAACAATTCTAGTCTTCCTCTGTTATTTTTTTTTTCTGTACATGGATGAAGAACATATCTTTAATGTTTAGTGGTTGATATATGAAATTCTGATATTTTGCTTGAGTTGCTAGATGTAAAATGTTTTCATGTGGTTATAGAAATTGTGTAATCTGTGGATTGACATTGAGAAACTGCTGCAGGGAAACGGTAATAAGATCTATTCTGCTGATTTCATTTGTCAAAATTATTTGTAAATGTGGGCTTGGGTGATACTTTTTACATGTGATTGTTCTTAAGCTCCCATTTAGTTGAAGTGAATGGAGTGCACTTGAACAAGATTGGATTCTTGACAATAGCTCCAGGAATACAATGCACTGAAATTTATATTATTTATGCTTATTAGTACTCTCAACTTGAAGACCTTGTACAGAAATTCTTCATAATGTATGGGTCCAAGTAAGGGGTTAACATCACAAAAATATATATTTATGCACTCCTGTGCTTACAATATGCCAGAATCACTATACATGATCAGCTAGTCTATGTTCATATATGATATGCCTGTATACATTCATGTACTCCCAACACTTTACCTGATCATTTAAAATACTGATAAAAGAAAAATTCCTAATCTATGGTATGGGATATAAAGAAAATGTCTAGTTGGAGGAAGTTGGACGTTACACAATCAGATCAAACCAGGTTAGTACCATAGCCACTCAAGTGGACTGCATGCTTAAAATGACTACACCCCAAAAGTGTGCATTGGCTGTCCGGCTGAGCAATCAAGAAGTTGGTGATTTTTGGAAATATTCGGCGGACTAAGAAAATTAAGACCTGAGGATGTTTTGGTCATCAAAGGGATGACCTTGGCAGGATTTGATGAATGACATGGAATCCAAAGGCCCAAGTTGTGTCAAATTCTTGTTGATTATCAGATAGCTATTTAGTGCTTCAAACATCTAAACAAGTATTTTATGAGATTACCATAGATGAATTAGTCGGTGGTTTCTATATTTCTGATATCACTAGCAATTTTGATTTTAATTAACATAAATTCTAAAACTGAAAATAAAATATGTGTGCTAGATGAAGCAATTGATCAGCGAAAAAGGGGGGCAAATAGACTAAAGTACTTGAATAAGTGGGATATCTTCTTTCTTCCCTTGTATCGCTCCTCCCCAACTTCATTCTGTACACTACACATTCCATATCAAGTAGTAAGATAACACATTAGCAAAACCCAGAAAAGAAAAGTTCGAAAATCGGAGGCCTCCTGGTCTAAACACTTCTCATCCTTTTCTTCTCTTCACGTGACAGAAAAACAAAACAAGAATTAGTACAAACAAAGTAAATGGTGGAGGCATACTATGTTAGGCAAATAAGAAGGTTTTTGGGTGTTGGGAAGGCCTCTTCTCCTTCTCCTCATAGGACTTTCCTTTATATTAAACCTGGTCTTCCTTCACTTTTTTTTGGTTCTATATACGAAATGGTTTACATATATTGTTTAAGACTTGAGGACTTGGTCATAGCCTTTATTATTTTTGGTAGGTGGTGTACCAAAGAAGGAAAGCCCCTTAAAAGGCTCATCAAGGTTTTAAATACCATGGGATGGGGCTGTCCCGGTTTTCCTAGAACGATGTCTCGCGTAACAATACTGGAGATGGTGGATGTCCCATCCCATCCCATTTTATTTTCCTACTTGTCCCATTCCGACACTCGAGATGGTATGCCTTGCTGTCCCATTAGTATTTAAAACTTTGCTTCTTATAATCTTGCTCATCTATGCAAATATAGATGGCCGAGATTGAGGAATAACATTCATTATCCAAAAAGAGTAAACAATGTATACATGCATCACATCCCCAGGAATTGGAATTCCATAGTTTTAGGGTTGGGCTGAGTGATTGCCAACTTATCCTAAATTATCGCAGCGTCTTCTCTTAGATATATGAGATTTTTCAGAATTGCTCCACCACCACACCCCCTGTCGTCCATGGCTTCATGCATGATTTGACCTAATTCTCAACATTTTTTCAATAGATGGTTAGTTATAAGGGGAATCAAAAATCCATGAGTTAACCTTGAAAAGTGAACAAATCTCATCATTCTTTTCTCATTTATGACGAAGTGGTTCCCTTGTTTCTGTTCCATTCTGATGCATGCGATATGTGTTCTTGTTTATTGGAATTACCCACTATGGAAATTTGTGATTTGCTTTGGGTATTGAAGGGTCATAAAGAATATGATCAATTTCTGATAAAAGGCAACACTCTGTTCCCTTGCATAAGGTCAGCAACTTTCTATGACTTGCTTTGTTCATGAAATTTTAGTACAGTTATTTCCACAAGAGTCATATTAAGCGTTAGAGATATGCTTAAAATTCTCTTGGCACTCATTTATAATTTTAAAATTTGCAAAAGTCGTGATATATTATTTCTATACTTAGAGATGTTATTTAATTCTAAAAGCATTTTCATTATCTTATGATGCTGATCAAGAGGAAGGAAACAGAACTTATTTCAGATATATTTATGGTACTCTTCCTATAAGTTATCAGTAAGATTTGCAAAGCTATGTAATCTGATCAGTAGTTAAAACTAGGCCATAGTTCAACTATGTATTTGAGGTGTTCAGTAAATGTACATCCAACAATTCATGTTCAAGATATTGGTTTATGTATTCATTAGATTCTTATCAGATTTTTTAATCTTAATAAAATTAACATGGAGCCATCATTGCACATTTGAAAACTTGCAATATTTATTGTATAAAATCATTGAGCGGGTAAAAACCCTAAAATGATTAAAATTAATGTAAACAGTGCTGTATAGCCCCAATCACGAGATTTAGATTCAGACAGGTACTCAATTATCTACCAATCGAGCAAAAAAAAAAAGATATGGATATTTAATTATTTAGTTTTCTACAACTGAAAATGTTAAGGGCAATACTGGTTAATGTTATATACTTTAAAAAGTGATCACCAGTACAACTAAGGCCCACCTTTTAATTATCATTATATTTGTGTGAGAGCTGCATAGAAGAATTTGACTCTTCATTATTCTTAAATATCCACAATCCAAGAATCTGATAAATATGTAAAATTTCTAACGGTATTTGACCTCCAGATAAGGGTAGATGCAGATTTTCCAAGGTGGACACTAGTGTTCAAGTAACATTGTATAACTGTATGTTGGTGAAATAAAATGATCATGTAGTTGTTCCTAAATTGTTCGAATTCGTCGTATGCTTCAAGTCTAGAGCATTTCTAGAATTTTGATTTAGTAATGTTGTAAACCGACCCTAGGTTCTATATAATAAATTACTCTATTGGATCAACTGGAAATTTTATAGTTGCGAATAGAATATATTTCATAGAAAGTTCTGATTTTTTCTTTAATTGAGATGATTTAAGTTTGTTTGAGCAAATGACAAGGTGGTTGCATAAAATGAGCCTAAGATTGTGAGATTAAGATTTTTCTTTGTGTCTATTTTTGGCCCCCTCTGCGCTCCTCATAGTTGTGATCGCTCCATAAATAACCCTTCTAGGCTCAAAAATGGAGGCCATATTTGGTACAGTTAGTGGGTCAAAGTAATTTTGGACAAATTTTGAATGTTTACCTTTGAAATTTACCTTAATTCTTTCGAAGTTATTATAATATTGCAAAATAGATATCGGTGCTTCATTCACAATGTTTCGTCAATGCTTTTTTGTAAGTTGGTACAAAGTTGATTTGCTTCTGAAAAATTGAAGATTCTAATGTAAATTGTCATCCGATGCACATTACTATGTTTTGATGATTTAATGAAATAGAGAAATTATTATCATTTGATTAGAGAAAAGACACATAAATTTAGTCTCACATGATAGCTCGTCATGTTTAATCATGATGAGTTAGGTCGCATCTGTGTGTTCTGGAGGTTTTGCGATTACTCTTTCCATATAATTATGTAATACACTTTTTTCCTATTTTACATGATTGTAACAATTCTTTGTTACATATTGATACGCCCTCTGAGCTCACCAGACTGCAACGGGTTCGCAGACCCAACCTCCGCTACCTGATGGTGTTAGACCAGGTCCCTAACACATGGTCTCCCACGACGGAGTCCCAGGCTCGCAGAGAAGGAGTCTGTTGCAAGGGAGCTGAGTTTTCGTTGAAGATTCTGTTGCGAAGACGTGGGGGAGCGGGACGGCATGCAGAATGGGGAGGAAGAAGAGACTAACCACATTGAGCCACGGCTTAGACGGAAGACATGGGAGGAAGCGGAACTCGAGTGCCGACGTGATAGCTTTTTATTTCGCTAGTTAGTTGTCAAGGGATCCATAAATGAGAGAACGAGCAAAGGGAAAGGGGAGCGTGAGAATAGAAGTGGTGTTTGGGTTAACTCTCGCCCGAAAAAGAGTCCTACGTGCATGGGTTTTTTTTTCATCCAAAGAGAGGTTTGAATAAAAAATATTTCATTCCCAACGTTCTCTTCTTCTTCCTCTCCATAGCTGGGACCTACCATCTGGTATCAGAGCCTCGTTGATGTCGAACAAGCAGATAATAGAACGATTGGAAGCCGAGATGGGTGTCATGCAAGAGAAGTTTCGCGGCATGGAGATGTGAGTGGAGGGATGTTTCACCGAAGTCCTGGAAGCCATTCGCGGCTTGCAGATGTCCATTCCGCAGTGACCATTTCTGGAGCCACAGGCCGTGTTTCCTCTATCGCCACGGGAGGAAGGACCTGGACGTCTGGAAGACGCAGTCGGCTATCTGCATCGCCCACGGATAGATTTTTTGAGGTCCACGGGGGATGATCCGATCGTCTGGCTTGATCGGGCGGAGCAGTACTTCGATAGCCAAGGTACTCCGGCCAACCACCGAGTTTCCACGGCTTCGTTCTACTTGGATGAGGAGGCAAACCACTGGTGGCAATGGCTGTGCCGGGCATATCGAGACGAGGGGCTGGTGATCACATGGCCGACCTTTGAGAAGGAGCTGCTGGCTTGGTTTGGTCCCAACGAATACATCAACTTCAATGAAAAGCTCTCATGAATTCAACAGAAGGGGACGGTGAGAGACTATCAACAGAAGTTCGAAAAGCTGGCCAACCGAGTCCATGGCTGGCCGCAGAACGCGCTGATCGGAACCTTCGTTGGTGGACTCAAGGAGGAGATAGCCAAGGAGGTGCGAATGAGGCAACCCCAGTCACTGCGGGAAGCCATTACCATAGCTCGCATGCGGGAGGAACGGCTGGAGCAGAAGCGAAATAACCCACGACACCCCGAGTTCCGCTTCACTAGGGGGACAAAGGCTCCCACCACGTCTATCCCTGCACCGCGCCTCCCTACTCCAACACTCGTCCGACGAATCACCTGGGAGGAGATGCAACAGCGTCGGGAGCGCGGGCTCTGTTTCAAATGCATCAAATGCTTCACCCTGGGGCACCGGTGTAAAGCTCCATAGGTCTGTCTGATTGAAACAGACCGCGAGGATGAAACAGAAGCATCTACTGGTGGGGATCTTGAGCAATACGGGGAAGATAGGACTGAAGAAGGTGCGCCTCCGGTGATCTCGCTACACACTCTATCGGATGGAACGGGCCAAAGACCATGCGGGTCATGGCCCATATCTAGGGACACCTGCTGATGGTCCTCAGACAGTGGATCGACCCACAATTTCTTGAGCAACCACGTTGCCAAGATGCTCCAACTACCAGTAGACGCCACGGAGGAGTTCGGAGTCCGTGTCGCCAATGGAGAAACCCTCCAGTGCCAGGAGAGGTTTCGATCGGTGGACGTGGAGCTGCAAGGGAAACGTTTTCTGGTGACCTTCTACAGGCTGCTGTTGGTGGGGTTGGATGCTGTCTTAGGCATCCAGTGGTTGGAAATGCTTGGCCCAGTGCTCTGCGACTGGAAACTTCTGACAATGAAGTTCAGGTGGGATGGCCAAGAATGTGAGATATCCGGGCAACCCTCAAGATCGGTACAAGCCCTCAATCCATAAAGGGTGCACCGAGAAATCAAAGGGAGATCCCAGTTGTTCGCCATATTTGTCTAGGAAGGAGATCAACAACCATCGTCAACTGAAGCGGAGAAGCCGCCTCCTGACTTACAACAATTGTTGGGCGAGTACACGCCACTCTTCGAGAAGCCTCGAGAGCTACTACCGGAGCGCCCTTCGTCCCCAGAATACCCTTCGTCAACGATCAATGTTCAGCCATATCGGTACGCTTACTACCAGAAGAACGAGATCGAATGACAGGTGGCCGAAATGCTCAAAGTTGGGATCATCAGGGAAAGCCAGAGCCCATTCTCTTCTCCCGTGTTACTAGTGAAAAAGAAGGATGGGACTTTGAGGTTCTGCACCGACTACCGAATGCTCAATGCCTCCACGATCAAGGACAGGTTTCCTATTCCGATGGTGGATGACATGCTCGATGAACTCCATGGGGCGCGATACTTCTCCAAGTTAGATCTCTGGGCAGGCTACCACCAAATCAGAGTTCACCCTGAAGACATCCCTAAGACTGCCTACCGCACCCATCACGGGCATTTCAAGTACTTAGTTATGCCCTTTGGGCTGTGCAACGCCCTGTCAATATTCCAGGCAGCCACGAACTCAATCTTCAGAAGGTACCTGAGAAAATTCATCCTAGTCTTCTTCTTCGATGATATCCTAATATATAGTTCTACATGGGAGCTGCACCTCTCCCACCTTGATACCACCTTAAAAATCCTCGCTGAACATCAGTTCTACTTGAAGCCCACCAAATGTTTATTCGGGCAACAGCAAGTCGAGTACCTGGGCCACATTGTTTCGGCCAAGGGGGTGCAGGTTGATGCTACCAAGATACAAGCCATGCAAGGATGGTCACGACCGACGAACGTGACGGAGCTGCGAGGATTTCTTGGGCTGACTGGGTATTACAGAAAATTCGTCAAGGACTATGGTATCATCGCCGCACCATTGACAACCTTGTTGAGAAAAGAGCACTTTCAGTGGAGTCCTCTGGCTGAGGAGGCTTTCCATCGCCTCAAACGAGCTATGATGACCACCCTAGTGCTAGCGATGCCTAATTTTTTGGAGATGTTTGTTATTGAAGCAGATGCTTCCGACAAGGGGATCAGAGCAGTGTTATCACAGAGTGGGAGACCCATTGCCTATATGAGCAAGGCACTGGGCTTAACGAAGAGAGGATGGTCCACCTATGCAAAGGAGATGTTGGCGATTATGGAAACAGTGCGATTGTGGCGACCTTACGTGTTGGGGAGGAAGTTTCAGATCCGCACAGATCAAAAGAGCCTACGACACTTTTTGGAGCAACGGGTGAGCACGCCAGAGCAGCAAAAATGGGTGGCCAAACTGTTGGGCTACGACTATGATATTGTCTACAAGCCCGGGAAGGACAACACAGCCGCGGATGCCTTGTCTCACCAACCTGAAGCAGCCCTGCTCCATGCCATTAGTCGACCGCTCTTTGACATCTGGGAGAAGATCCGGGCTGCCAACCAAGAGGACTCCTATTTGCAAAATAAGATCCAACAGCTAGACTCCGCACCCGAGCGCATGAAGGATTACGAACTCAAGGGAGGAGTCCTGTATTATAAGGAGCGGGGTTCTGATTCCTCCGAGGTCACCCATGTGCAACAAACTGATGGAGGAATTTCACAACACCAAGGTCGGAGGGCATTCCGGAGTCTTGAGAACTTATAAACGAATCTCTCAAGCCTTCTACTGGGAAGCAATGAAGTGGGATATCCGAAGGTTTGTGGCAGAATGTGTGGTCTGCCAGCAACAAAAATATGACGCACAAGCTCCGGCTGGGTTACTGCAACCCCTCCGATGCCTCCACAAGTCTGGGAAGACATCTCCCTAGACTTCATCGAAGGGCTACCGCGGTTCAGAGGTAAAGATGTGATACTAGTTATCGTCGATCGGCTGACCAAATATGCCACTTCTTGCCTCTATCTCACCCGTATACTGCTAAAGGAGTACTTGAGCTTTTTGTGAACCAAGTGGCCGGCTTACATGGGATGCCAAGGTCGATCGTTAGTGATCGGGATCCTGTGTTTGGGAGCACCTTTTGGCGAGAATTCTTCAAACTACAAGGGACCTCCCTCAACATGAGCTCGGCTTATCATCCGCAGTCTGACGGCCAGACTGAGGTGGTTAATAGGTGCGTGGAGCAATACCTCCGATGCATGTGCAGTCAGTATCCAAGGGCATGGGAGCACAACTTAGCTTGGGCGGAATATTGGTACAACACCACTTTCCACTCCACTGCCTGGATGACACCGTTTCAAGCATTATATGGGAGGCTCCTGCCATCAATCATTTGATATATGGATGGTGTTTTAGTGGTCAATGAGGTCGACAAAAACTTGGTCGACCGTGACCAGTTGATGAAAGAGTTGAAATGTAATCTGGAGAAGGTGAACAACAGCATGAAGCAACAGGCAGACAAAAGATGGAAGGAAGTTACTCTTGAAGAAGGCGACTGGGTGTTCTTAAAACTCCCTCCTTACCGGCAACAAACAGTCTTCCGCCGAGCTCACTAGAAGTTAGCGCAAAAGTACTTTGGTCCTTATCGCATCACCGAGCGTATAGGGCCAGTCGCTTACCGGTTGGCATTGTCGGAGACTGCCAAGGTCCATCCAGTGTTCCATGTATCACTTCTCAAAAGAAGACTAGGAGAAGGACAAGCCACCTGCACTGCGCCACCACCGATACTGGAGGATGGCAACCTCGTGCTGGAGCCCGAACTTGTCAAGGACTACCGATGGGTTAACAAAGGAGGAAAGCTAACAGAAGAAATCTTGGGCAGTGGCGTTCATTTTCAGAAGAGGACGCTACCTGGGAAGATTATGATCAGCTAAAGGAACGATTCCCTGAGGTAAAACCTTGAGGACAAGGTTTTAGCTGAAGGGGGAAGGGATGATACGCCCTCTAAGCTCACCGGACCACAACGGGTTCGCAGACCCAACCCCCGCTACCTGATGGCGTTGGACGAGGTCCGTAACACACGGTCTCCCACGACGGAGTTCCAGGCTCGCAGAGAAGGAGTCCGTTGCAAGGGAGCTGAGTCTTCGTCAAAGATTCTATTGTGAAGATGGGGGGAGCGGGACGACATGTAGAATGGGGAGGAAGAAGAGAGTAACCACGTTGAGCCACAGCTTAGACGGAAGACATGGGAGGAAGCGGAACTCGAGTGCTGACGTGATAGCCTTTTATTTCACTAGTCAGTTGTCAAGGGATCCATAAATGAGAGAACAAGCGAAGAGAAAGGGGAGCGTGAGAATAGAAGTAGTGTTTGGGTTAACTCTCGCCCGAAGAAGAGTCCTATGTGCATGGGTTTTTCTCTCACCCAAAGAGAGGTTTGAATAAAAAATATTTCATTCCCAACGTTCTCTTCTTCTTCCTTTCCACAGCTGGGACCTACCACATATCATTTGACTTTATGCTATTATTAGTATGTCATACCCTGGTTTGTTATCTTCGGCTAATCACTGTCCGCATTTTAGTTAGAGAATATTTGTTAGATGCCTAATGTGAGAGAACAATTAGTATATCATCTCATGTCTAGTTAAACAAGTACTCAAACTTGAATTACAGGACAAGCCCATCAGAATTTATAGTACCATATTGTAAGTTTCAAAGAGCTTCAGCCATTCATTTTCAATTGGGGTGAGGTTCAAGATGCGATACGAAAGTGAAGATGCAGCTGAGAGAAGGTATGGTGCATACAAAATTCAAAGTTGTAACTTCTGGAGTCAAATTAACATCTTGAGATTTTCTCCCTTTTCTAGGTACACAGGATTGATAACTGGGATTGGTGACATGGACCCTGTAAAATGGCCTGGTTCAAAATGGAGATGTCTGTTGGTAAGCTTTTATGCTAATCTGCTCGATAATTTACAAAATGAAGGGTTTCTTTAAATTTGGGGACAAGATTTCATGCTGAGTTAGCATTAACCCTCTATCATTCTTTTCCCGCTAGTAGAAACCTTAAACTGTTAATCTACTTCCTTTTATACCTGTGCACCCATTCTAAGGTTTTCTTTTCTTGCCGTACACAACTAAACAATTTTGTAGATACTGACAGTTGTGCAGGTTGTATATTTTCACCATCTGCACTCATTTTACTTCACTCTCCACACCAATTGATTAAATTGTTTGCATTTTCAGATTGAGTTGTACTTTTTCTCCTATTTTATTTTCATTTTTATGGATGATATAAGTAGCAGCTTATACTTAACAACAACATGAGTGCAAATTTCCAAATAGATATTGCAAACACAAGACTGGTGCATAATACACATTCAATCCATATACATAGTATCTACCGGTGTCGGAAAACAGAGATGCCATATTAGATGATCTCATTGTGTTTTTCTCTCTTACCTATTTTAGATTTTTGTTCTTAGACATGGTTATTGATAATTTTAATATTTAGCGCTTTTACAAAGAATTATATTTTTAAAAAACATGGTGATCTGAAACAATCTCAATAGAAAAAACATCCTCCCCTTTATGAAAATTTTAACCCTGTTCTTACTGCATTAGGCAAGATAATATCTCTTAGAAACAATATAGATCTAAAATCATCTAAAATTGCAAAAGTTGGATGCTCATGGAACTCCATATCTTGGTTGCCAGAATCGGGAGCGGATGTGGGAAAGAGGATACTTTAGAAACAGTTTTAGTAGAGAAACTCTTAGGAAGCGAGTGTAGGTTCAGGATTCTGAAAAGATTCTGAGGCGGGGGTTGGTTACGGTTAGAAGATTTGGCTATTGAGCTCTGTATAATAATACAATGAACCTACCCTAAAATACAGGTATAATTTTGTTAAAACTTTTCTCATGCAAGATTTATGCAAAACAGGGATCTGGAGCACCAATCTTACTCAAATTAGGTCATCCAAACCTTCTTGAAATATCTCCTTTATGTTCAATCCAAACATTAAAAGAAAAATAAATTAAAAGCTCTACTTAGTTATAACTTTTCTGCTGACCAAAAAAAGCCATAAGATTTCTAGAATTATGCATTCTGTTGAACCTCAACCTCTTGACAGAGCATGTTGGAATCCTATTTTATGTGCTTATTTTATTCCACATTCCTTAGACTCTAGGACTATGGTAAGAAATATGATATACCTAAACTGCCCATACATTCCTTAGAGTTTGTTTGCAAGCAAACCTGTCTTCATTACTTAATGAAAATATTGCTATGTTATTTGGAATATACTGAAAGTTTATGTTTTGCACCATTTGTCTATCGGTTGGATTCCTTTGTTCAAAACGATTTTATCTGTAAGCCCTGAGCTGCTGAATCTATTGAGACCTTGCTTTCTCGTGAAGTTTGATGATCGTTCTTGGCTTTATTCCCTCTTTTATTTCTCCTGACATCATTGCTGGTTACAAAAGAAGCCTTAACAGTATCTGATTTGTAGGATGCTCGTAAATTTTCTTGAGTTCGAGAATTGAAGGCAATTGGTACATCCTATCTATTGGCTGCTATTATGCTTATCTATACATCAGGCATTGTTTACTATTCAGTGGTATTAGATCATCATATATTAGACAATAAATCTTTTAAGCCGACCTTAATTATCATATATTAAACATTAAACTTTTCAAGATAATCTTGGATCTGCTACCACATATTCATATCTTGGTGGATGCTTAAAAGTTTGCATCACCAATCATTTCTCATTGGATTTTTTCCCCTCTATTTTAGTCATGTTTGGCATGTCTACGATGTTGAATGTCTTAAATTTGACTAGCATCTGCCTAGCTTTTCCACTTTTAACCTGCAGGTTTAAAGATGATTTGCACTTCCTTGCAGGTGAGGTGGGATGATGATGTGGATACCGGTCGTCAGAATAGGGTATCTCCATGGGAGATTGAACCAACTGGTTCAATTTCGGGCCATAATAGTCTCTTATCACCAGGTTCCAAGAGAACCAAAATCTCTCTTTCCTCGGTCAATCTGGATTTTCCAGTTCCAAGTAGGTATTTCTTGTGGCAAATGCTTATTTATGATTTGCAGTCTCTTCTTTCTTGCATATTTTATTCTGTATCATTCTCTTTCTACAATTTTTTCCACAGAGGGAAATGGGTATCCAGATTTAGGGGAATCTGCAAGGTTCCACAAGGTCTTGCAAGGTCAAGAATTTACGGGTTTTAGAACTCCTTATGATGGTATTGATGTGGCAAATTCTCAAGACACTGATGTAAGATATCATCAATACCTGGATACGAGGAGATCCTCCAACAATGCAAATAGCTGCATATTAGGTGGTCTAGGAAGTGGGGTCAGAGTTCCAGTAGGAAATTCTGATTTACCCTACAAGTGCATAGGCTTTAGTGAATCCATTGGACTCCGAAAGGTCTTGCAAGGTCAAGAAGTAGTTCGAGACAGTCCGCCATATCAAGGACCAGTAGTTGATATTCATGCAAGAAATGGTGGGTTTGGCTCATTCGATGCTCCGCATACATCTGGTGCTGGAAATAGATGGCCTGCATCAAGCCATGGATGTACTCTTCTACAACCATCGCAGTTGTCAGTTCTAGCATCATCTCCATCTTCTGTGCTAATATTTCCACAAGCAAATTTTAAGCATCCATGCTCTCAATCGGTGTTTGCCATGAATGATAGGAGTAAGAATGGAGTATTGAGCAGAAAAGAAACACCCTTGTATCATTGGCCACGTCATGTAGGGGGTGAAGTCATCAATGAACACCAGAAACCAGGGCAAGTCCATACTCCTATACATGCTTATAAGCCAGAGTTGAAGAATGACAAAGAAATTAGCAGAAATGGTTGCAGGCTTTTTGGTTTTCCCTTGACTGAGAGGATTCCCTTGACAAATGAAGTGGATAGAACTGAGAGAGATTTTGAAACTGATTTTTCGACTTCAAAGTCTCAAATACCTGCAAAACCTCTTGGGCGCAGCTGCACTACAGTAAGTGCTCTTTATGCTCTATGTGCAGCTCCGTTCTAGGAATCCTTGCCTTTTTCTTTACTACAGGATAGATACTGCAGGTTCACAAGCAAGGGAGTGTTGTAGGCAGGGTGGTTGACCTCTCAAAACTTGATGGATATGATGATCTGATTTGTGAGCTTGAACGACTGTTTGATATGAAAGGGCTGTTAAACGACCCACGGAAAAAGTGGAATGTTTTCTATACTGATGATGAAGATGATATGATGCTAGTCGGGGATAATCCTTGGCAGTTGAGTGCTACCACATGCCTGTTATCTGAACTATTATACATTTGTTGTATTGCTGCCAGACACTGAAGTTAGCATTTTCATTTCTATGCAGGGAGTTTTGCAAAATTGCTTCAAAAATATTAATATACACAAATGATGAGGAAATGATTGCATGCTGTGATGAAGCCCATGGTTACTCAGCCGAACTATCTTTTCCAACCAATATTGCCAGGTTTTCCTTGGGCTGCAGTAAATCTTCATCAGTGTCGACATAAATGAAACTTCGTGAGCCTGAGACTGTCCTTTAGTTAGAATTTGAACTATTTTATCTGTTTGGCTTGTCTTCAAATCCATCTTTTCTCTGCCCTTGTTACTAAATTTGTCTAAGAAGCTTAAGAAGAAATTCTGCCTGTGTAAGAGTTTGATGCTGTATGGATGCTGTCTTGACAGTACTCTGAAGTATGAACTATGCAATGGTAATGTTGGAGAGCTTCGCTGGCCTGCAACACACTTTGTGCATGTTTTTGGTTGCCATAGTGATATTTTGTGCAGGATATTTATTTCTGATCAGGGAGGTTGGACTACCAATTACGTCACTTTATCAGATGTGATTAAGAGGGCTAAGGCAATAAGATCGGCTAGTAGGGCTTTCTACGAATGCACGTATTAATGCATTATGTTAGGGCTTGGCCAAGCAGGATGGCAATGAAAGGAGTGGGCCTAGACCAATGGTTCGAGCAACTGTAGCCACAAGGGGAGAGACATTAAACCCTGTGCTGAGCTTGTATTATCTATATGCTTTAATTCAATAGAATAACTAGATTTATTGTCATGTAAGTTAATATTTTTGACAGCTGAGTGACCTGTTCATCGTCATGTCTAAAGCCTCTCGTGTTGTGCGCCTGCTACTCCACGATCGTTTTAGTTGACCTTGCTGTTTGAAATTTGGTTGTGCTGTCGTGCCCCCTAAAAATCTGGGTTTAGACTTGATGGAGGATAAAATGGATAGTCCAGTCCATAACAAAAGAGCTACCCAATTTTGGGTTGACTAGACGAGTTTTCAGTCCGGCCTAGAATCAGCCCGACCTCGAGTTTCGCCGAAAGCTCTTCTAGCCTCAAATATTTGCCAAAGCGCTCTGACAAGCTCGGGGCGCTCTCCTTGTCCGCTGATGCGCCCCGGCCAAGCTCGGGGCACCCCCTTCTATTACACGCCCCGACCCCTGAGCTCTAAGCACTTCGCTGGACACACCTCGGCACCCGTCAAGCTAGCATTGCCAAATGCATGATGCGACCTCTCAACGAGTTCGGTTTTGCCGATGGCAGCACCCATATGAGTGCCCACGCCTTTCTACGTGGCCATACATCGCAACACCACTACACCACGCTTTGCTAGCTGGCCTACGGCAGTCCAAGAACGGCGCCATGCTACTCCGGCCATATCCTGTTACTGTCAACGCCTTACCGTTTTCAAGAACGGACTCCACCGCGTGCCACTCCTCCTCATGATGGAAACGGGCCATGCCTCCGCTACTTGAGTACCTCTACCGGGACTATAAAACTCTCCGGCAGGTAATATTGAGGAGACTTTTGACTGGACCTTCTAAGCTCTACTCTTACTTGATCGTCGGAGGGCCCTCATCGGAAACACTGGTAAGGCTTTGTGCTGGTACCCCGGTCTGTCGCAGGAGATGGCTCCCCTTGTCTTCCTCCGTGCTCCGGCAGCTCCTCCGACTCCTTCGGCGTGGTCACCCTCGGGCCAGATTTGAACCACAACATTTTTGGCGCTAGAGGAAGGGCTTGAGTCGTGATCATGAGGCTAAAGAGTAATGGAGCTCCGAACGCGTCAAGCAGCCGGGTCTCATCACCCGACTACTCACTTCAAAATCCACCCTCTGCAGCGCCCACACCAGCGGACCGGACCCCTCAGGTCCAGCCAAAGCAGTTTTTGTTGGGAACCCGCCCATGCCGCTGATATTTCAAAATTTTTCAGATGGCAGCGGAATCGGCATGCACGAGTTCGACGTTCATCTCATGAACGTTGTTTCGAGACCTTTCGTAATTAGGTAAGAATTAAATCCTTTTAAAACTAATAGGAAGATCAAATCTTCACCTTGCGCGGGTAGATGATCACCGCGAATCTGAATTCGTGGTTTTAGGAAGAGGGTTCGCTTGAAGCCGTTCAAACGTCCGGCCTCTACGGGTATCCACACGAAGCAGAGGACCGATCAAAGCTTTCTCGTCTCCCCGGGGTGCTAGCTCCCTTGCAGAGACTTCTTTTGATGGCTGATCTCCTCTCTTTCTTTCAACTCTTGAAAGTGCTTGAGAGGAGGAAGAAGAAGAAGGGACTCAAGGAAGAAGAACACAGCTTCTGCAGCCTTCTTTCTTTTCCCTGCGTTGGAAGAAGGATTGGAGGAAGAGGATGACGCCAACGCTTGGACTTTGCTCTCCCTTTGCTTGCGGCTGAACCAAGAGAGGAGGGGGCTGGTGGCGGCATCAAGAGGAGGAAGAGAGCTCTTGGCTAGGGCGCCGGCCTCATGCCTCCTTATAAAGCCATCTAGGGCTCCTACAATCTAGGAGCCCTAGACATATTGCCTAAGAGGGAAGGGGGGCGCCGGCCCTTCTCTTCATGCCGCACTCAAGGAGAGGAGGAGGGGCGTGAACCCTCCTTCTTGTGATGCCCTAATCCTCTTCCAAAGAGGATTGGGTGCCTCTCTTATGGTTTAATCCCAATCCAATTAGGATTAGCCAAATTGGGTTCAATCTATGCTAGTCCTAATCCAATTAGGATTTGAATGAACCATGACTCAATTGAACTCTTCAATCCTAATCCAATTAGGAGTCATGTTGATTCATTAGATTAATAATTAATTTAGACTTAAGGAATCCTAATCTAATTAGGATGTATTTAATTTTAGTCCTAATCCAATTAGGACTCTATTTGAATCCGAAGTCCTAATCCAATTAGGATTTCTAGGAATCCTACTCCAAGTAGGAATCCAATTTTAATTCAAAATTCCTAATCTCATTAGGATTGTAGGAATCCTATTCCAAGTAGGAATTCCAGTCCTACTCCAACTAGGATTCCCAGCCCTAATCCAATTAGGACTCTAGGAATCCCTCCCGAAGTAGGATTTGTGTTTAAGTCTAATTAATTAATTCCCTTTGTTTCTTCTTCAACTTCTTATCAATCAAATTGATTTCTTGTGATTCCTAATCACGATTTCAACCATCGGATCGGTCAATACTTCTAGTGTGTGTGACCCCATAGGTTCTATTCTGACTGGTAGTGAGATATATTGTGATCTCTATCACTATATCATTGAAAACTCCTTTCAATGGGTTGGAACGATTCCAACTCAACTCATTAGGGTTTATCGATCATCAAGATAATCCCTATGAGTCCCACCATCCACCAGTGACACCTAGCAGCATGTAGTGGCTACCCAGCAGAATGGAATGATGAACCTCTAGGTGCAGTTAACATGTGATATAGTCCTACTATCGTGGATCCCTACAGGACGGAGGTCATGGACAACTCGTCAAACCCCATCGTCTGTCATATGTCAAGATTTATTCGTCTCGAGTTCGATAGTGAGAAACTCTTTCTCCACTGTGTATACTGCCCCGGCCGAGGTCTTACGAACTCAGTCTTATAAATCACATAGGATCTCTCCTTATCTATCAAGGTCGATAGATTCCATATAGGTGCATACCCTACTCCTACAGTGAACTTACTGCAGCCAATCTACACTGCATGGACCCATATGGCTAGGGACCATGTATGTGTGCAGTCAAACTACAATAACCCCACTGTGAGCAGCCGAAGCACCGCAGGTCAAAGGACCAGTCACACTACTGCAACATCAAGCAAGTCACTGACGAGTGGATAGACATCCAAGTGACTTCTTGTATTGGTCACGCTCAGTACCCTTGTTCTCTAACAAGCACCTGCACTATCACTTCAGTGTTCCTACACTGTGGACTCAAGTCTCGTCCATCCAGAAGGAGAGTGATCTGTGCACTGATCGGATCGATCACCGTCCTCGTGATGATCCTTTGATCAGGAGCATTTAGAAATTAATCACCAATGATACATGGCTCAAATTCTCAACTCTTGAGAATATGTATCATCATCTTATTAATTTCTTGGACGATTCATAGACACATAAACAATATGAATGAAAAGATGCCTTTTATTTATTCAATAATAAATAGTCAAGTACAAAATTATGTCCCTAGAATCAACAATGTATCAGCCAAATTGGCTTCTAGGGCATACATCTAACAATCTCCCACTTGCACTAAAGCCAATTGGTCATATATCTTAGGCCCATCTTCTCAAGGTGGGCTTCAGTCTTTTGCTGACTCAGCTGCTTAGTGAAAGGGTCTGCCACGTTATCCGCGGAGTCTACTCTCTGCACCTCTACATATTTCTTCTCCACATAGTCGCGTATGAGGTGAAAGCGCCGCTCTATATGCTTAGACTTCTGATGAGACCTTGGCTCCTTAGCAAGGGCTATGGCGCCATTGTTATCGCAGTAGAGTGTTATGGCATCTGATGTCATCACATCCAGCTCTGCAATGAATTTCTTGAACCAGAAGCCTTCCTTAGCAGCTTCAGAGGCGGCGATGTATTCGGCTTCCATAGTCGAATCAGCAATGATCGGTTGTTTAGAACTCTTCCAATTCACCGTACCACCATTGCACAAGAACACGTATCCAGATGTTGACTTCCTGTCATCGACATCAGTCATGAAGTCTGAATCTGTGTACCCTTCTACCTTTAACTCTGATGATCCTCCAAAAACCAAGAATAAATCTTTAGTTCTTCTCAAGTACTTAAGAATATTCTTCACAGCTGTCCAGTGTTCTTCACCTGGATTCGACTGATATCTGCTTGTGACACTCACAGCAAGAGCTATATCAGGTCGTGTACATAGCATGGCATACATGAGGCTTCCTATTGCCGATGCATAAGGAATCTTGCTCATGCGTTGAATCTCCTCAGGTGTGTTGGGGCACATCTTCTTGGAGAGATGAATTCCATGCCTTAGGGGTAAGAGACCCCTCTTGGAGTTTTCCATGCTGAACCTCTTCAGCACCTCCTCTATGTACATTTTCTGTGACAGGCCAAGCATCCTTTTAGATCTATCTCTATAGACCTTTATTCCCAAGATATAGGATGCTTCCCCAAGGTCTTTCATGGAGAATTCTTTTGACAACCAGACCTTGACCGAGGTTAGCATGGGAATATCATTCCCAATCAGGAGAATGTCATCTACGTACAGTACGAGAAAAGCGACAGCACTCCCACTAACCTTTTTATAAACACATGGTTCCTCCTCATTTTTGATGAAATCAAACGTTTTGATTGTATCATCGAAACGAGTGTTCCAACTCCGAGAGGCTTGCTTTAGTCCATAGATGGACCTTTGCAGCTTGCAGACCTTGTGATCTCTATCACTGGAAGTGAAACCCAAAGGCTGTTCCATATAGATATCTTCATCAAGATATCCATTCAGGAAAGCAGTTTTCACATCCATCTGCCAGATTTCATAATCATGAAATGCTGCAATGGCAAGCAATGTTCGGATGGATTTTAGCATGGCTACAGGTGAAAAGGTCTCCTGATAGTCAATGCCTTCGCGCTGACTATACCCTTTCGCCACAAGCCTTGCCTTATAGGTCTCTACCTCTCCATCCGAACCTATCTTCCTTTTGTAGATCCATTTGCATCCAATAGGTACAATACCTTCTGGTGGATCTACTAAGGTCCAGACTTGGTTGGAATGCATGGAGTCTATCTCTGACTTCATAGCTTCCAGCCATTTCTCGGAATCGATATCAGATATCGCCTCGTTGTAGGTTTTGGGATCCTGTATGTGATCCCTATCTCCCACTAGGAACATTTCCTCAGTATCCTCTTCAAGTATACCTAAGTATCTATCGGGAGGATGGGAGACCCTACTAGATCTACGAGGTGGTTGAGGGACATCGTGTACTGGCTCTGTATGAATGGGTTCTATAGGATCCATGACTCGTTGCTTTTCAGAGACTTTCTCTTCAAGCTCAATTTTCCTCCCACTGCCTCTATCAAGGATAAACTGATTTTCCAAGAAGATGGCATGACGGCTCACAAACACATTGTGATCCTCTGAGACGTAAAAATTGTATCCTAATGACTCTTTAGGATATCCTATAAAACGAGCACTTATGGTCCTAGCCTCTAACTTGTCTGCCTGTAGTCGCTTGACGTGGGCCGGACACCCCCAAATCTTGAGATGACCCAGACTTGGTTTCTTACCATGCCATATCTCATACGGTGTGGTAGGAACGGATTTAGAGGGAACTCTATTCAATAAATAAATCGCTGTGAGTAAGGCATCTCCCCAAAGGAACATAGGTAAATCAGTGAAGCTCATCATGGACCTGACCATATCCAATAGGGTCCGATTTCTCCTCTCTGACACCCCGTTGAGTTGAGGTGTACCCGGAGGTGTCCATTGTGAGACTATGCCGTTTTCTTTGAGATAGTCCCGGAATTCCCCACTAAGGTATTCTCCTCCCCGATCTGATCGAAGAGCCTTAAGAGGTTTTCCAGTTTGTTTTTCTACTTCATTCTTGAACTCTTTGAACTTTTTAAAGGATTCAGACTTGTGTCTCATAAGATACACATACCCATACCGTGAATAATCATCGGTAAAGGTAATGAAGTAAGAATAACGTCCCCTGGCTAGCACATCGAATGGGCCACATACATCTGTATGTACTAGGGTAAGTATTTCAGTGGTCTTCTCCCCATGTCCTACAAAGGGTAGTCTAGCCATCTTTCCTTGAAGACAGGACTCGCAAACTGGATATGACTCGGAAGTCAATGAGCCTAAGAGCCCATCTTTATCCATTTTGTTCATTCTATCTTCTCCAATATGGCCAAGTCTGAGGTGCCACAAATATCTTTGGTTTATCTCATCTCTGGATCTTTTGGATCCTTTGGCACTCACATCTTGCTCGGTAACATTCACAGATACATCCATATGTAAATGGTAGAGACTGTCAATCATAAAACCACGTGCGACTATTTTATTTCTTAAATAAATAGAACAGCAGTCTTTGTCAAATGTAAAAACATGACCTTCCTGTGCTAGACATGAAACAGAAATCAAATTTCTGCTAGCAACAGGTACATAATAACAGTCTCTAAGTATTAAACTAAATCCAGACGGTAGTCGCAGATGGTAGGTGCCCACAGCCACAGCAGCAACTTTTGCCCCGTTGCCAACCCGAAGGGTTACCGCACCTTCCGCCAGCCTTCTACTTTCCTTTAGACCCTGCATGGTAGTGCACAAATGAGCACTAGAACCAGAATCTATAACCCAACTAGAAGTAGAAGAAACCGTTAGATTAGTTTCAATAATGAGCAAGTCTATACCTTCTGAAGGTGTGTCACCTTTCTTGTTCTTTAGGCTCTCGAGGTATGAAGGACAGTTTCTCTTCCAGTGGCCTTCGACATTGCAGTGGAAACATTTTCCTTTGTCGTTAGCCTTTTTCTTTTGAACTTCCTTCTTTGGCTTCTTGTCTTTCTTCTGCTTCTTTGCAGGCTTCTTTTTCTTCCAAGTAGACTTTCTCTTGGAACCAGAAGTCAACTCAGCAGCGAGGACATTGCCCCTTGAACCTTTCAAGGCTCCCTCAGCAGTTACCAACATGTTGATTAGTTCAGTCTTAGTGCATTCAATCTTATTCATGTGGTAGTTTACTATAAACTGACCAAATGAATCAGGAAGTGACTGTAGGATCAAATCCACTTGCAATTCCTTGTGCATGTCCATACCGAGCTTCTCAAGCTCCTCTAGGTCCTTGATCATGGTCAGACCGTGATCATGGACAGACTGCCCTTCGCGCATCTTCGCTTTGAAAAGCCTCTTGGACACTTCAAAACGAGCTGTGCGACTCTGCTCACCATACAACTCTTGTAGGTGTGCCAGTATGTCCCTAGCAGTCTTTATATTTTCATGCTGGCATTGGAGTTCATTAGACATAGATGCCATCATATAGCATTTTACTCTAATGTCATCGTCCAACCACTTTTTATGCATCTCACGCTGAACATCAGTGGGACGTGCTGGTAATGTGGGGATATCTGAATCGAGTATATAGCCTATCTTCTCACAGTCCAAAACTATTTTGAGATTTCTAAGCCAGTCCTTGTAATTGGTTCCGGTCAGTCGGTTGGTCTCAAGAATACGGGTCAAAGGGTTTGAAGCCGACATTGTATCTGCAGAGAGTAAAGATTCTAGTTAGACTCTTGTACTTGATCCTAATCTGTCCTAAGGTCTTTTAGAACAAATGTGACTCCCACTATTTTCTCGAATTCCTCACACTCCCCTGGTAGGAAAACGGAAATCCCACACGACTAGGGTTTCTAGTGGGTATTGCGGTCCCACCAATTCACATGCCACCTCACCTAACAGTTATTGGTGACACATAGATGGATGAGTGTACAACTCTTGTACAATGCTTCTCAAGCATGTTGCAGTGCAACTTGGTCTCTAAGCCATGAAGACCTCACCTAACAGTTATTGGTCCCATTTCTTAGTTAAGTCAGACCCACCGTATAACTGTAGGAATAAAGTCGTCATTGGGTCCTCACCTAACAGTTATTGGTGCCCAACCCCACCTTTACCCTACAACATCTCATGTCTATAGAGAGGTCCAGCCCCCCAATGCAACTTGACCACTGTATCCAGCCGAGACAAGTCAACATCAGAAAGGCCTTAGCAGCTCTACTACAGTGGAAGACCTATTGACTTAATATTGGTTAATCAGGTCTTAGTGTTTGCAACTTGAGCCTTTCATAAGAGGTAATCGAACAATTGGCCAGGTAAGCAGGTGGGAGGCTCCCCTTACTCAGAGAGTAAGGTCCTAATTAAGTAACCACCTTTCATGCTTTCCTAGACACCAATTAGATCAATTAATCTAATATGACTTGCTCATGTCGGTTCACTCTCGACTTGATTGAGGAGGTTTTAATTTAGGTCTCAATTGGGTTTGCTACATCACATGTAGACCTATCTACCCGACTCTCATTCACATCACATGCAAACGGCGCATTGCAGGCAGTTATAATCGCGGCATCAAATTAAAGCTAAACTTTAACTAGGTGATGATCATGGATTCTAATTAGGTCGTATTACAAGCACATGCACATCAATCGATCAAGTGGTCTTCAACTCTTGAATTGGATCCAAGCTTCCTTGATTCGATCCTTGATCAACTCTTGATCCCATCGCCATCAACCGCTTAGACCCCTGTTCATCTCATGCATCGTCTTCGACTTGATCGTTGATGTACATTACATCACAGAAATACAACCAGATGTAAAATAAAAATAAAAATAATTTACATCTCTTTTTAGGGGGCACGCAGGCCTCTCAAAACATCAAATAAGATGCATGCAAGCATCTGAAAAATTACATGACATCGCAGATCACATCGCAGGTCATTACATTTGATACCAAAAAGGGTTGAATCCTATGATCATCACCGTATGCTACAATTATAATTTCAGATCTGAAAACTAACTGATTATATCATGACATAGGTCGCTGATCATGCTAATCATGATTCTAAACTTTGTAATCCCATTAACAATGCAATTAGAATCATCTTTTTATCACATAAAAATCAGCATGTAAAAATCAGCACCCCTGAAAAAATCTGCATGCAGAATTTTTCAGCATGCATGATCATTTAATTTTCAGATCTAATATGCCTTTAGATATTTAATTCTTACCTTAATCTACGAAGCCTAGGCTCTGATACCACTGTTGGGAACCCGCCCATGCCGCTGATATTTCAAAATTTTTCAGATGGCAGCGGAATCGGCATGCACGAGTTCGACGTTCATCTCATGAACGTTGTTTCGAGACCTTTCGTAATTAGGTAAGAATTAAATCCTTTTAAAACTAATAGGAAGATCAAATCTTCACCTTGCGCGGGTAGATGATCACCGCGAATCTGAATTCGTGGTTTTAGGAAGAGGGTTCGCTTGAAGCCGTTCAAACGTCCGGCCTCTACGGGTATCCACACGAAGCAGAGGACCGATCAAAGCTTTCTCGTCTCCCCGGGGTGCTAGCTCCCTTGCAGAGACTTCTTTTGATGGCTGATCTCCTCTCTTTCTTTCAACTCTTGAAAGTGCTTGAGAGGAGGAAGAAGAAGAAGGGACTCAAGGAAGAAGAACACAGCTTCTGCAGCCTTCTTTCTTTTCCCTGCGTTGGAAGAAGGATTGGAGGAAGAGGATGACGCCAACGCTTGGACTTTGCTCTCCCTTTGCTTGCGGCTGAACCAAGAGAGGAGGGGGCTGGTGGCGGCATCAAGAGGAGGAAGAGAGCTCTTGGCTAGGGCGCCGGCCTCATGCCTCCTTATAAAGCCATCTAGGGCTCCTACAATCTAGGAGCCCTAGACATATTGCCTAAGAGGGAAGGGGGGCGCCGGCCCTTCTCTTCATGCCGCACTCAAGGAGAGGAGGAGGGGCGTGAACCCTCCTTCTTGTGATGCCCTAATCCTCTTCCAAAGAGGATTGGGTGCCTCTCTTATGGTTTAATCCCAATCCAATTAGGATTAGCCAAATTGGGTTCAATCTATGCTAGTCCTAATCCAATTAGGATTTGAATGAACCATGACTCAATTGAACTCTTCAATCCTAATCCAATTAGGAGTCATGTTGATTCATTAGATTAATAATTAATTTAGACTTAAGGAATCCTAATCTAATTAGGATGTATTTAATTTTAGTCCTAATCCAATTAGGACTCTATTTGAATCCGAAGTCCTAATCCAATTAGGATTTCTAGGAATCCTACTCCAAGTAGGAATCCAATTTTAATTCAAAATTCCTAATCTCATTAGGATTGTAGGAATCCTATTCCAAGTAGGAATTCCAGTCCTACTCCAACTAGGATTTCCAGCCCTAATCCAATTAGGACTCTAGGAATCCCTCCCGAAGTAGGATTTGTGTTTAAGTCTAATTAATTAATTCCCTTTGTTTCTTCTTCAACTTCTTATCAATCAAATTGATTTCTTGTGATTCCTAATCACGATTTCAACCATCGGATCGGTCAATACTTCTAGTGTGTGTGACCCCATAGGTTCTATTCTGACTGGTAGTGAGATATATTGTGATCTCTATCACTATATCATTGAAAACTCCTTTCAATGGGTTGGAACGATTCCAACTCAACTCATTAGGGTTTATCGATCATCAAGATAATCCCTATGAGTCCCACCATCCACCAGTGACACCTAGCAGCATGTAGTGGCTACCCAGCAGAATGGAATGATGAACCTCTAGGTGCAGTTAACATGTGATATAGTCCTACTATCGTGGATCCCTACAGGACGGAGGTCATGGACAACTCGTCAAACCCCATCGTCTGTCATATGTCAAGATTTATTCGTCTCGAGTTCGATAGTGAGAAACTCTTTCTCCACTGTGTATACTGCCCCGGCCGAGGTCTTACGAACTCAGTCTTATAAATCACATAGGATCTCTCCTTATCTATCAAGGTCGATAGATTCCATATAGGTGCATACCCTACTCCTACAGTGAACTTACTGCAGCCAATCTACACTGCATGGACCCATATGGCTAGGGACCATGTATGTGTGCAGTCAAACTACAATAACCCCACTGTGAGCAGCCGAAGCACCGCAGGTCAAAGGACCAGTCACACTACTGCAACATCAAGCAAGTCACTGACGAGTGGATAGACATCCAAGTGACTTCTTGTATTGGTCACGCTCAGTACCCTTGTTCTCTAACAAGCACCTGCACTATCACTTCAGTGTTCCTACACTGTGGACTCAAGTCTCGTCCATCCAGAAGGAGAGTGATCTGTGCACTGATCGGATCGATCACCGTCCTCGTGATGATCTTTTGATCAGGAGCATTTAGAAATTAATCACCAATGATACATGGCTCAAATTCTCAACTCTTGAGAATATGTATCATCATCTTATTAATTTCTTGGACGATTCATAGACACATAAACAATATGAATGAAAAGATGCCTTTTATTTATTCAATAATAAATAGTCAAGTACAAAATTATGTCCCTAGAATCAACAATGTGTCAGCCAAATTGGCTTCTAGGGCATACATCTAACAGTTTTATCTGCTCGCTCAGCAAGTCCAAGCTCTTACTGTGGCTGTTCAAAACCTCCAGCCGGTAGGAGCCTCATCCTTCGCTGAGCTCGACAAAAAAGTAGAGGAAGTGGGCGGCGAGTCCAGATGCTCCAAAGTCAAGTTGCAGAGTGCCATAAGGGGCACCACCGATTGAGGCGCAGATCTCCCTGGAGGTCCGGTAGGTACGCTCCCTTTGGTTTTGCGGAGTACACTCCCCTCATGTCCTTCCGGACAGAGATTCTTATGAAAATTGAGAGTCACGACTACCTCCGACCCCCACCGAAAATGCAACCGTCAGGGTTGCAGAAGCGCTCAGACAGATACTGCCGCTTCCACAGAGACCATGGTAATGACATGGAGGACTGCTACCAGCTCCGTGATAAGATTGAAGCGATTGTCCACAGAGGCCTACTGAGTCGATTTGTCCATGGCCAAGCTGACAGAATAGTGCTCGACGGACAGAGCCCGGAGCCATCCAACGGGCCTGATGATAATCGCTCCGATGCGGGCACCCTCAATACTGCCCCCTCCGCATCCCACACGTTCGTGGGCTTTGACTTCGGGGGGTAGGGACGAGGCTACGCCCCCATTAGTTCAGGTATGCTACAACCCCCGGACGGGATCTTAGCCCCTCTAGGTCAGAGTTTTTAAATTTTAGAATGTCTAAATTAATAAAGTTATCTTTTGAAATGTCTCTAAAGCATTTCCAAAGCTCCCTAATGGGCTCGACACACTCCGGCTGCCCTCGCGGCGCAAGCGATATATTGATGAATCAACAAAGTCGTCTCTCGAGTCCGGTCTCGGGATGCCCTGCAGCATCGACCGAGAGCCAAAGGGCCTCGTGACTGCAGGATCTATCAACAAAGTCTTTCCTCGAGCTTGGCTCGGGACGCCCTGCAATATTGATCGAGAGCCAAAAGGCCTCGCGACTAAAGGATTTATCGACAAAGTTGTCCCTCGAGCTTGGCTCGAGACGCCCTGCAGCATCGATCGAGAGCCAAAGGGGCTCGGAACTGCAGAATCTATCGACAAAGTCGTCCCTCGAGCTCGACTCGGGACGTCCTGCAGCATTGATCGAGAGTCAAAGGGCCTTGCGACTATAGGATTTATCGACAAAGTCGTCCCTCGAGTTCAGCTCGAGATGCCATGCAGCATCGATCGAGAGCCAAAGGGCCTCGCGACTGCAGGATTTATCGACAAAGTCGTCCTTCGAGCTTGGCTCGGAATGCCCTGCAGCATCGATCGAGAGCCAAAGAGCCTCGCGACTGCATGATTTATTGACAAAGTCGTCCCTCGAGCCCAGCTCGGGATGCCCTGTAGCATCGATCGAGAGCCAAAGGGCTTTGCAACTGCAGGATTTATCGACAAAGTCGTTTCTCGAGCCCGGCTCGGGACGCCCTGCAACATCGATTGAGAGCCAAAGGGCTTCGCGACTGTGGGATCTATCTACAAAGTGCACCTTCGATCTGAGTGTGAGGCGCCCTGTGCGTCAACAGGGAGTCGCTGAAGATTTCCCCCCGTCTGCAGTATTTTACAAAATGCGCCCTCAATTTGAGTGGGGGGCGCCCTGCGATATCAACGGGAAGCCGCTGAAGAGCTCCCCTCTTCCGCAGTATTCTATAAAGTGCGCCCCCGATCTGAGTGGGGGGCGCCCTGCGACGTCAACGGGGAGCCGCTGAAGAGCTCCTCCTATCCGCAGTATTCTACAAAGTCCGCCCCCGATCTGAGTGGGGGGCACCCTGCGACGTCAATAGAGAGCTGCTGAAGAGCTCCTCCCGTCCGCATTCTACAAAGTGCGGCCTCGATGTGAGTGGGGGGCACCCTGCGACGTCAATGGGGAGTCGCTAAAGAGCTCCCCTTGTCCGCAGTATCCTACAAAGTGCGCTCTCGAGCTGAGCGGGGAGCTCTCCACTATACCTATAAAGTCGTCCCTTGTAGCTCGGCTCGGGACGCCCCGCGTTGTGTCTATCGCAAGCCCAAGTGCTTCCGCGACCGCGGGTATTTGCCATGGCCGTGTCCCTTGAATTGAGTTCGGGACGCTCGATGTTATATCAGTCGTGAGCCCAAAGAATCTCCCCGGGCTACTACTAAGGGACGAATCGTCCAAGCTTGGACCTAAAAACTCGGCAATTGTGGAGTCTATCTACAAAGCTTTCGTCGGCCCTGCGGTGGTTAAGTTGTGAAGTAAAGATAGAGCTAATCCTTGAGCTATGCGATGCTGGTCCTAGTAACCAGGCACTAAGACTTAGGAGAGGCAAACTTAGCACATGGCGTTAGATTCCAAGGTGGAGAAGAAAATCCACTTCATTTTCACCAAAAGGCCAAGGGCTGATTACGGATAGCCGACCCTAAGGCCGGGCTAAATACAAAAGGCCTAAGTGACCTATTTACAAAAATAGAGAGAGACAAAGTGATTTAAAGGGAATCATCGGCTTGAACAAGTTTCTAGATCGGCCGCAGCGGCGACTTCCACGTCCTCGGTCATCACCCCCTCCGATATCTCGCCACAGCGTGACGACCCCCATCCTAGATCGTCACCCGCTCAGATGGCTCGCTTGACCCAACGAGCCCGGGCCTCCCGGACGACGTTCTTCCTGGCATCTGTAGGCGAAGATGGAGCATGTCAAGTAACGGGAGCCCTTCGTCACGCCGTTGATGAAGCTTTTTGATCTCTCCTCAGATCAAGCTCCATCCAACGCGACCACCCCATTGTGCCGGGCGACCACGGTGTTATTGCTGAAGACCATCCCTTCAATTTTTCAAGGTAGCGATGGCAGCCGGAGAAGGAGATAAATGAGGAAAAGGCCGAGTGCAAGTCCTGAGACTTCCATCAAAGGCCTTATATAGCCTACTCCAATGACTCAGAATGGGGCAACCAAATGCCTCACGCCCAAGATTCGCCACATGGCGTGCCTAGAAGCCTCCTCGGCGAATCTCCCCAAGCCATAATCTTGGGGACCGAGATAGTTATGAGAGTTATTTTGGAGGACGGGGCTCTGATGCCCAACTCCTCGCCTTCCCTCCAGCGACGCCTCGAGAAAGAGCACCGACACAAATCGCTGAGGGATTTCTATGGCCGCTGCCGCGCCGATCGACGAGACAGCTTAGGTCGTCTCTATTTCCGAGCCGGTATCAACCCTTGGGTGGACTTCTATTCTCGATCCGGTATCAACCCTCAGACGGACTTCTATTCTTGAGTAGGTGGCAACCCTCGAGCGGATTTCTACTCTCGAGCAGGTCTCGAGCTATTCCCGAGCTGGAATCAACTCTCAAACGGAATTCTATTCTCGAGCTGGTGGCAACCCTCGAGCGGATTTCTACTCTCGAGCAGGTCTCGAGCTATTCCCAAGCTAGAATCAACTCTCGGGTGGAATTCTATTCTTGAGCTGGTGGCAACCCTCGAGCGGATTTCTACTCTCGAGCAGGTCTCGAGCTATTTCTGAGCTGGAATCAACCCTCGGGCGGAATTATGTTCTTGAGCTAATCTCGAGCAAGGTTTTCTTATTTACCGACATCACTTTTTTGAATCGGGCCTAAGGTGGTCTGCGATGTCGAACAAAGAGCCATAAGCTCATTTTATTGAAGGATTATCTCCAAGATGAAAGCGGATGCCGAGCATAAGGACTTTGGCAAATCTCCAAAACGGCTCCTGCTATGTAAGACAGGCTCAGACTTGAGCTGCGAAGTTCGGTTCTTTGACAACCGAACGCAAAGCAGGACGAGCTCAAATGATCAGCCAGATTCTAAAGGCAAAGCAAAAGAAGCTCAAACATGACCAAAGGTACTAAGTACTGAAAGTAAATGTATATTTTATTTATGTTAAAAAGAGGCCAAGGGCGAAATACAAGAAAGCCGGACCTTGAGATTGTGCCAAATACAAAAGGTCCAGGCGGACGACCTTACAAAACTAAAAACTAGTCAACCTAGACGACCTCCACGTCGGCATCAGGGGCGGCTTCCGTTCCATCAGCAGCATCAGGGCCTGCGCTGGCCTCGCAGGCGACTTTAGCTCCGACGCCGGCATCAGGAATGGCTTCTATGCCGTTCCAACGCAACTTCAGGGACGACCTTGGGCCCAGCTCCCCTGATAGCCTCGGCAGCACCCCCGACAGCCTCGGCAGCTTCGTCTAGATTTGGCTGGAGGCTACTAAGGTTGGATCCAGGGAAAAGTCGCTAGACTTGATCGCAACAATTTTCAAAATCCTGGACCATTGCCGTAGTAGCTCCCTCCGCCATCTCGTCGAGATACTCCAACCGACAGAATTTCTCAACAGCCTTGTGGGCAGACTTCTCCAAAAGGCTTTCGAGCCGCCCGATCTTCAGCCTCAATTCCTCGACCTCATTCTGAAGACGGGTCAGAGTAGCCTCAAGCCCGAAAATATGACCCGCGGCAGACGAGCGAGCCTGGGAGTGCTCGGCCTCCATTCCTCGTATCTGGGCGAGCTTGTTTTCTAGTAGGGTCTCAACGGCCCGTACCTTCTTCTTGGCACTCCGAAGCTGTTGCTTCACGACCGCGGCTCTCACCACGATCATGTGCCGCTGCTGCTCAACCAGTGCTGCCCGCTCCTCAGCCTCCTGTCCTTGGAGCTCAGCACGCTCCACCCTCGGCCGTAGCGCCCTTACTTCCTCCCGGTAGGTGAGCATGCTAGACATCAGCATGTCAACCATGTGGAGAGACTAGCACAAAAGATGAATTTAGTGGAGACACTCGCAAAGAAACTGAGAAGCAGAAGGGCTGCGCTACTCACCCGAACACTGTTTGAGTAAACGCAACAGACAAAGTTGTCGAAGTTCTCCTCTATTAAAGCTCGATCGCGCGGGAGCATAATGCTACGCACGAGCTCGCGAGCAACGTCATCAGACTCAAGGCCCGAGGCTCCCTCGGATATGCGACACTGATGCTGCAATTGCCCTATCTCGGACTCAGGAGAAATGAAGTCGGCCCCAGTCGACATCGGAACCTGAGGAGGAATCAAAATTCCTGTTGAGATCGGAGCCTCGGGAAAAGCTGTGACCTCAACAAGAGTCGGGCCCACGAAAGAAGTCAGAAGCTCAGACCCGCTCCCCAATTCGGGACCTGATTCAGGTAGCTGGATAGCATCTCCGGCCTCCGAGACTTGGCCGATTGACACGGCCGCCACTGAACTAGAAGGGCTCCCCTTTTCTGCCAATAAGGGCATCTCGGCTACCGCCGTAAGAGCTTGATCGGATCCGGCTTGACCGAGGGCGACAACCTCAATTGCCCCAAGCTCACTCCACTCAATCCCTGAGCCGGAGCTAACCCTGGTCTTCTTCATCCTTCTCTCGGGCTAAGCCCCCTCCGAGGTGGCCATCCTCTTCCTATACTTGGCTATCAATGTTTTGGCGTTGAAGATCATTTCTGCAACATCTGATGGCAAAAGCTTTGTTAGGACCCAGCATGGGGAGAAAAAAGGGTAACTAAGTTACTCTTACCTTCGGGGCGCGTCGGGCTCAGGCCAAGATTTACCAAAGCCTCCTCGCTGAGCAGGTTAGAGAGCCGTGGAGTTTTTCCTAGCCCGAGCAAACTATCTAGAATGCCCTGTTCGGACTGCGACAACTGTGGGAGCCTGTTATTCGTCGAGGCCAGCGAAAAACTCCAGGTCGGATTAAACCCCCACGACCGCTCGGAGAAAATAAGAAAAAACTTGTCCTTCCACCCATGAATAGAGGTAGGAATACCTCTGAAAAGCTTACGGCCTCCTTGAAGAAAAAAGTACCACCATTCTTTGTCTGCGGAGTTGCCCTTTAATATAAAGCAACTTCTGAAGACGTTTACTGAGGGGGACAGACCATGCGCAAAGCAAAGGGCGAGGAAACCAATTATCATCCTCGAATTCGGGGCGAGTTGTGCAGGCACAAGACGGTAAGCCGTCAGAAGCTCTCCCATGAACCCGTGCAGAGGGAATCTCAGCCCAACTCGGAGCGTCTCTATGTACACTCCGACCCAACTTTCAGGAGGGTTGATAACTCGCCTACCGAGGTTCGAGAGCTCAAGAACAAACTCCGAGGGAATGAAGAATTGGGTATGAACCGCGCCCAAGTCTTCATCACTCAAGAATGAGCCGGTCCCATGTGGGCCCAGGCCTGCCTCGAGTTCAGTTTCCCCCACACCAGAAGAAGTCTGAGCTCGGGACAAACCTGTCCCGAACATCAGGATCCTCATAGGTGAACTCATTGCCTTGTTCTCAGAAATATAAAGAGGAGAAAAGATGAGACTCTCCGAGCGATCGAGAGAAGGATAACATGCCTACCCGAAGAGCTCGCCGAAGAAGATGATCGAGGAGAAGCGGGACAATCGCTGGAGATTACGAATAGCGTTCAATACAATAGTTGACAAGAAGCTCCCAGAACACCCAAGAAAATGCTTGAACACCACGATAATGGCAGCCAGGAAGAAAAGAAGTGGAGGCAGAAAGGATCAAATAGCGATCCTAGGGCCTTCTCCAGGCCTTATATAGCACACTACAACGGTTTTAATCAGATAACCCAAGCAATCAGACGAGCCGAGTCCCGCCACATGGTAGGCCTCGAAATGGCCTCAACAAATCTTTCCGGATTGCAGCACTCAATGCGGATCATTATGGACGGTGCTCCGAAGATCGGAATATTAATAACTAGCCTTTTGTGTTCCATCGGGCGAAACGCTTCGAAGAATGGAGCATTAATGGCCGGCTTCTCATGTTCCATCAGGCAGGGCGCTTCAGGGGATGAGGCATTAATAGTCACCCCTCTCCATTCCATCCAGCAACCTCTTTGGAAAAGAATGCACACATGGGACATAAGAAAGTCTCCATGACGGACCCTGCCTAGGGTGACGTGGCAGCTCAAGCCACCTAAGCTCGGCTCTAAAAGCCCGACTCAAATCTCTCGGTTATGAAAGATGCCAAATCTCCCCTACTCAGCGTGCGCGTCTTCACAAGCGCCGGGCTACACCGCTGGACGACCAGTAATTCGACTACTTCCTTCGCCCGAGCTAGAGAGCAACTTGGCCTCAAAAGTCGGAGCGCAAATGATGGGAGGTAAAATGGATCGTCCAGCCCATAACAAAAGGGCCACCCAATTTTGGCCCAACAGACACCAACGCTGACTAGACGAGTTCTCAATCCAGCCCAGAATTAGCCCGACCTCGAACTTTGCCGAAAGCTCCTCCAGCCTCAGATATTCGCTGATGCGCCCCGGCCAAGCTTGGGGCGCCCTCCTTGTTCGCCGACACGCCCCGACCAAGCTCGGAGCACCCTCTCCTATTACACGCCCCAACCTCTGAGCTCGGAGCGCTTCGCCGGACACACCTCGGCATCCGTCAAGCCGACCTCGCCAAATGCATGATGTGATTTCTTAACAAGTTCAGCCTTGCTGATGGCCGTACCCATGTGAGTGCCCACGCCCTCCTACGTGGCCGTATATCACAACACCACTAGCCACGCTTTACTAGCTGGCCCACGGCTGTCCAAGGATGGCGCTATGCTACTCCGGCCCTACCCTGCTACGACTGTCAACACCTTATCGTTTCCAAGAACGAATTTCACCGCGTGCCACAAGTAAGCTCTGGCTGCGTGCTACTCCCTCTCATAATGGAAACGAGCCATACCTCCGCTACTTGAATACCCCTACCGGGACTATAAAAATCTCCGACAGGTAATATTGAGGGGACTTTTGGCTGGACCTTCTAAGTTTCGCTCTAACTTTATTGTCGGAGAGCCCTCACCGGAAACACTGGTGAGGCTTTGTGCAGGTAACCCAGTCTGTCACGGGAGGTGGCTCCCCTTGTCTTCCTCCGTGCTCCGGCAGCTCCCCCGACTCCTTCGGCATGGTCACCCTCGGGCTAGATTTGAACCACAACAAGGCTCCTAAAATCATGAAGTATGGGAGAGAATAATCTCCTCGTCAGAGTATGTGAGAAGGAAACACAGTCAGAAAGATCTTGGAGACTTTCTCCGTTGACAACCGATGGTTTTTTCTCCTTGGAACCTTTCTAGATATTTAAATGGAAGTGACTAGTTGCATAATGATCTACCATGATCAAGACATTCTCTCCTGAATCATGAGTCGTTAGGGGTGCAAATGGGTCGGGTTGGGTCATGAGTGACTCCGACCCAATTTGGTTTCTTGTTCGGATTCTAATTTTGGACTTAGATCCAACTCAATAGAAGATCGGGTCGGGTTCACCGCTACAACTTTTGACTCAACGGATCATTTGGGTTAGGTCGGGTCTATGTATAATTCGGGTTAGATCCGGTTCGGGTCAACCCATCTATGGTTTCAGAACTTATTTGTACGCCCACAAACTGTAGCCCACGGGCCCAAATAATTTTACAGATTCGGTCGGATCGGGTTGTAGAATTGAAAATCCAAAATAATCCAAATTTTAAATGGGTCGGGTCGGGTCGGGTCTGAATTTAGTAAATTCAAACCCGATCCAAAAAATGGAATGGGTCCAATATTTATGATGCGATCCGACCCTATAGGTTCTTTAAAACGGGTTGGGTCGGGCTACGGGTCAACCCGACCCATTTGCAGCTTTATGAGTCTTTCCTTTAGCTCGTCTCTATATGAGCTTTATGTTGATTTATTTTCTTTTTCTTAAACAAAGTTTTTTTTTAAAAAAAAATTCATGCACAATCGTCTCAAGTGTTTGTGTGCTTTTAAGTATACTATATATACTTGTATGCCAAATGGAGTCCTAACTCTCTAAGATTGAGAGTGTCAAATAAACAAACTTGACCACACCTTGTTGTTGACGAATCTTTATCACCGATCAGAAAGAGATGCATTTCTTTCTAGATGTGAATCAAATGAATATAAATATAAATGTTTGGTAGCCATAAATATATTAATCTTTTTTAAATGAATACCTTTTTTTTTAGATAATGATAAGCAAATTTTTTGTAAATATTAGATAATATATATATTGCTTTCTATCAAAACAAGATAAATCCTAGGTTTGCATTAGAAGCTGCACTCTTCAGGAGCTGTATGTAATACTAATGCATCTGTCTCATTGTGAGTTTGAGCGGATCCATAGCTAGCAGAGAACGTATATTCTTGCAGGCCCCCTCATGAAATTGAAAAATTATACAGTTATACTCTATACTGTATGCACCATGTGGCCATGCATACTACTAATCATCGAGATGCATTAGTAGATTTCATTCATCATGCGTTCGTCTCAGCGACAGGCGCGCTCCTTTCGTGCACACAATGCAGGAATATAATTTTTGCATGAAGCCAGCTACAGCTAGCCAACCTTTTCTGCCGACTTCAGCTAAAGCATGAAACGACCGACTTGGCTGACTTAAGAAGGGGTGGAAGTAGTTGAACTTTGGAAAGAGGCCCCCTCAATTTTGCTCTGCCACCGATTTTCCCACCTTCCGAGCACATCAACTGTTGGAAGAAAGTGATTTCTACCTCCAACTATCAGGCCAAGTTCTGGGAGGCGTCGATGACCTTTGGGGCTCCTCTTCCACCACCCTTTCCGAACTCTTACGCTGCCCTGATGTGTTGGTTTCATCATGAAAAGTCGGGGGTTTCACACAGCCTTGTAGCGGGCTGGGTCTACCTACAAGGCGACAAGAGTGACCTCCACTTCACGGCAAAATATGGTCAAGTGGGCACATCAATTTCGAGAGGGACTTCCCCAAGCGGTGCCATCTTCCAATCAGAGCAGTATCCTCTTCGTTCCCTCGATGACTTGGTGATAGACTTCCCATAGTATCTACGGAGAGATATTTTGAACCTTTAGTGCTGCTTCTCCGTGGTGATCAAGCTCAACCATAGTTTTAGGGAGCTGTAAGTGGCATTATTCTTTTGAGGGCAGTGATATTATGAGGAACGACTTCATCGATGCCCACCTGAATTCTTGGACTTCCGGGGTCCTGCCACCTGAGAACATTACCCTTAACCCCTGCCGTACGTAGCCCGTAGTTTCTTAGGCATGAGATTTGTGGATTGATATGTCGTAGTTCTTAATTTGCTTAACGAAGTTGGATGTAGAAGATGCCAACTTGTAAAGTTCTTGGAGGTTGCAGCAAGTGGCTTGGGATGAATCTCGTTTTTACCAGTATTTGGAGGGTTAAAGAAATTTAGGAGAGAGCCATCCATTATGGTGCAGCTCATGACCCATGAGCTTCTCTATCAACGAAAAAGAAAAAAAGAAGAAGAAGTTGGATGTAAGGTACGTACGATCCCCATAGAGTAACCAGAGGTGCGGATTAGTTCTCTCTTCTCTTCTTAATTCATTCGTTCTCCCTTTCCCACGAACAGTGATGCAATGCATGAGGACATAAGCTGCTCGCTTATAATCAAAACCAAGATCAGATCCTCTTTGGTCCAAAATCTACACTGTTGAATTTTTTCACTTGAAAACCTGTGGAACTTCGCTTGAAAGGGCAGTGGTAGAAGGAACAAGAGGACACGTATGAATCCCTATATGTAACGTATCGTTCACAGGGGTACAGAGAGCTAAGAGGTTGACCTTTGTGCACTGTTGACTTTCTATGGCCCCTACTTCTATTAATAGAACAAGTTCATATCAAGCACGAAACCATTCTAAAAAGCGGTGGTCCAATTTAATTAAGACTTTTTCGTTTCTAAGATCTCTAATTGAATCGATCATTAGATTGTTCAATTTCAAATGAACGATCCAATCAAAGATTTGATGATTCAACTCAAGCACCCACAGGAATTTTTACTCAATGGACTTTTCAGAATTACTCATATCCAGATATATAGTTATTTTTAAACTTTTAATTTTTTATTTCATATTTTTAAAAATTTTTTCTATATATTGTTTAATCGTTTTATGGCCCCTCCGATTTCCATTAGCGGAAGTCTCCATCCTTTTGTTAAAAAAAATTAATTTAGCTGTAAAGTGTTGGTCATGGGCCCACAGTTGTAGGCACAGGCCAAGCCTGGTTCACGTGGTTGACGAGAAGGTTCGCTTCGTTACGTCCTTCCGCTTTCCGTGCGACCGTAGAAACTCTCGCCGTAGGGAGGGAGGTCTAATTTCTCTACGAGGTGACGACATCTAATATCATGCAACGGCAGCGGGTTTGAATTGAGGAACACTTTTCCTCCTCCTTGCTCTATATATTCTTTTTCTTTTTCTTTGTTTCTAGCTCTATATATTCGTAAGCAAACTAAACCATATCAAGCCTCCCATGTATGGTTCCTTTTCTTTCTACTCGAGTTTCATCATCTCCCAACTAATTCCATCTTTTTTTTTTTCCTAGTGACACATTTCTTTGCTTAATTTCAATCATGGCGTCGCTCGAATTCACCTCTACATGGGCCGTCGCGACCGTTTGCTTAGCACTGATCAGCGTCGGCATCCTTGTAGAACATGGCTTCCATCATCTAGCTAAGGTATGACATCCGACTGAATACATTCATTTCATTTGATCACTGCTTTTTTGCTCCATTTAATGATGACGGATGCCTAACCAGTGTCTCAAAAAGAGGAGGAGGAAGTCATTAATCCAAGCTCTTTCCCGGATAGAATCAGGTAGAGAGGAGATATTGTTGATTCATCGTTCTTCTTTGCCTATTTCCTTTTGCTTGGTTCTTGATAGGCTTGTCGGTTTTAGAGCTGATGCAGTTAGGCTTTGTATCTTTGCTGCTGACTGTTGCACAACAACCGATCTCGAAGATTTGCATACCAACGAGCCTAGGAGACACATTCCTTCCATGTAAGGATGCCCCTTCGAGCAATGCCGCAGCTACGAACTCGGCCTCGGCCTTGGAGGGATCCCCGTGCCAAGAGGAGGTAAGACGGATGGGAAAAATCTTACGGAATAATGGAAAGTACTGCTAGAGTTTGGCAGGGAAGTGCTAAGGTTGTGATGTTGGTTGGCTAGGGGAAGGTATCTCTGGTCTCTAGTGGAGGCATCAATGAGCTCCAGACGTTGATCTTTTCCTTAGCCCTCTCTCATGTACTCTCTTGCCTACTGACCATGGCCTTGGGATCGGCCAAGGTGAGTCCATCAACCGAGTCTGGTGCTCTTTTTTTTTTTCTGTTTTTCTTTTAAGAGAATTATGGTGGAAGGGGAGATACTATTAATGATATTAGAGAAATGATGTGAGAACTACCAAGATTAGATATTTGGGAAAATGAATGAAGGATGCCGGCATTGGCCGGCAACAGTACCCAGTTTGGCAAATGCTCATTGGATCTTAACTGCTTGCTTTTCTCGTGGTTCCATTGATTTCTGAAGAAAATTAAGTCCCATGTCTCTCTCAAAACCAAAAGGCCACGGCAATGTCGACAAACAAAGTCCCCAGTTCGGAAAACAGATGTACGGTCAACAGTGGAACATGTGAAAGGAGAAGCTTCCGCGCGCTGTTTCACATTTCAAACGTCTAATAGAAAGCTTTTGCTGTTGCCAATTGTTCAGATGAAGAAATGGGAGTCTTGGGAAGAAGAAACACGAAGCCTCGAGTATCAAGTTTCTTATGGTAATTAAGTTTACGTTCTGGACTTCCTCTATATGATTCACTTTAAAAAAAAAAGACTACTGCCTCTAAATTATTGACGTTGATCCCAATTTCATACTGTTACTAGCTATAGTGACAACCAATTGATTATGATCACTTTACTGCACGAAGTCAGCTTGTGCCTCTCTTCTTCTCTCCATCCTTCAATATTGCACAATGAGAGACCTTCTAATTTGTTGTTATTTCTAGTCTCATTCTTTCCTGCTGTGGCTCGATAAAACTGCTTAATTAGATTCACGAAGATTTAAGCTCAGGCGCCAAACAAGCTTTGGAAGGCGGCATTTGAGATTTTGGAGCAATCACAGATTGCTTCGTTGGCCTGTGAGATTTCTTCTTCTTCTTCTTCCTGCCAAGACATAGGCTACAAACTGCATGCTCTAGAGATTAACCGAGTTGTTGTGTTAATTTGCAGGTCTGCTTCCTCCGGCAGTTTATGGGATCAGTCAGCAAAGCCGACTATTTTGCACTCCGTCGTGGATTTATGGCTGTAACCCTTGCATTCTAATCTAAATAAATATGCCAACTTTTTCATAGTTCCTTGTATTGTTGTATTGTGTCTTGTTTTTTTGATGTTAGATTGTATTGTGTCTCGTTCATCAGGCCCATTTTTCTAAAAAGAGCAAGTTTAATTTTCACAAGTTTCTTAAGAGAGCATTGGATGAGGACATTGTCATGGTGGTGGGAACGAGGTAATATTCCTATCCATAATGTATTTCTGCCATGGTTGGTTCCAATCTTCCATACGTAGCAAGCTAATAAGCCCTGCCATTCTATTTGCAGTGTTTGGGTCTGGACATTTGCATTTCTTTTCATCTTCTTTAATGCTCGGAGTAATCTCTCTCTCTCTCTCTCTCTCAAGAATGGTTCTATCAAGTGCACCAATTTTTTTGAGGAATGCTTCTATTCATGGTGTCAAACCATCTTGATGGCATACAGGATGGTCTCAAAATGATTTAATGATTGCTGTTACGAAGCTCACCTTTCAAATTCTCACTGCTCTTTTTTTTTTATATGTACATCTGTATATATAATTTTTGGTAAACAGGTTTCTATAACTATTTTTGGCTGCCCTTTATTCCCCTAGTGGTAAGTAACCGGCTCTCTTCTCTGATAAGAAGCCCTTGTGAAAAGAAAGATAGCATTCCTTTCCACTCCCGATGCAGGTACTTCTGGCCGTGGGAACAAAGCTGGAAGATATCATCACTATAATGTGTCTGGAAAGCAGTGAACAGTCTGCTGTTGTGGTAGGATCCTTGCTGGTGAAGCCCAAAAACGATCTCTTCTGGTTTGGCCGCCCTCAGTTGGTTCTCCATCTCATCCATTTCATCCTATTTCAAGTTAGTCCTCGTTCACAATCTTGTCGAGCCATTCCATCTTTTACTGATGGTGATCTTCTGGTTGCGATGCTTACAAAAAGAGTTTATTGAGCCTTCGCAGAATTCCTTTCAGCTGGCGTTCTTTGCATGGACATGGGTAAGGGCCGGTGTCTTCATCCTCCTAACATTTTGTTGAAAGCTTTAACGTACCTAACTTCTTCGATTAAACAGTACAAGTTTGGATGGAGATCTTGCTTTCACAGAGAGAATGTCGACATCGTCCTAACCATAATCATCGGGATACTAGTTCAATTCTTATGTGGTTATGTAGCCCTGCCTCTATATGCATTAGTCTCACAGGTAAATTTCTGTTTCTGCACATGAAATGTTAATGCAAATCATTCAAGAAATGTGTTAACCTGGTTATGTTTGGATTAGATGGGTACGTTGATGCGCAAAGCAGTGTTCACCGAACGCGTCGTTAGGGGTCTGAAGAACTGGCACAAGATTGCAAGCCAAAATTTGGCACCCCAAGCATCTGGATCGCCTAATCCGACTGCTCGATCAAGCTCTCACAGTATTGACAATGCCTCCCCTACGGTGCCCTCACCATTAGAAGCTGATGCGCATGAAGCTAGCTTCCTTGAGTTTGTTAGCAGACAAAGGGGCACAGGGCTTGTGGGGGAGATAGTGGAAGAAGAGATCATACCTGGTACCAGCAATAGGGTAGCTTATGATGGTGAGATCTCTTTTCAGTGGTTGAATGAGAGAGAGAATTAGTTGGGAGGGTGTTTTTGTTGTTAAAGAGCTTCTTGAGCTCGGTGATCCTCTAAATTTCACAATTTAGTTGATTAGACATATTGGTTAACCTTAGCATCATATCTGAAATATTCCTTTGTACATAAAGAATATATTAGACCTTGACTCAATTGGCTTGTAACTTATCAGTTGTGGACTTATACCTTACTGCTTATACATAAGAAGGGAAGCAGTCTTTGCAAATCCATCTGATTGATGCATCAACCGCTCAAACATCTGCTAGGAAAGAATACATGCAGTCCCTGGATCAACATTTCAGGGACTTGAACCAAGACAGCCAACCAATGAATCTATCGACTCGGGATTTTATCAAAATAAACCGAAAGGAGCATGAAGAGATCATTTTTTAAGTTGTTGGAGAGATTTGATACTAAAAGCACTCTGAACTGAAAGCACCAACTCTGAAAGTAGCATGAATGATTACAATATTCATTTCATAGCGTTACAAGTGGTACAGAAAAAGACAAAACTACCATATTGAAATTATGTCATATAACTTTAACGTCTCTTAATAAATTTGGGTGGATTTTTCCACCCTTCAAGCCAAAAAAAAGAAAAAGCTCTCTTCTTTTTCTTGATGATGCTATGATGATGGAAGTACTGATGTATACCTTTCTTTCACGATCGATGAACAGTGGCAATCTGACACCATTTTGTCTGGTTTAATATTCCCATGTGAATTTTCAGCGTTGACCCTTTCGCCACGGATGCTTCTCAACCAACCAACACAGAAACCTTGACTCTTCTATAAAAAAATAAAAAAGATCATAAGAATGATGCAAGAACAAAGCCATGAAAAGAGAGAGCAAAAGCGGATCATGAGCACATGACCAATTTTAATGAAGGTGGCATGAGGTGACATGATGAGAAATCATCCATATTCAAAGCAAAAACCAGGTTTTCCATCATCCAGTGCAACTAGACCGCATATAGTTTCGCAAAGCATGGAAGCATCTAGTCTGGCTCAACCCACTCAGCCTTCAAGACATCTAATACAGGTGTTAATTCTATTTTTCAACATGTTATTAAAGTCACCGATCACATAACTTTCCGTGTCCTCTGTTCTGCTTTCTCTATGGTTGTTATCGCTCGTAGATCTTCTGTTTCACCTGCCTTATTTGGGGCGTAGCCAGGGCTTCGGCCTCGGCGGCTTTCAAAGTCTTTTTTTCTCATCGAGATCTTGATACCACGAGGACCTGCCCGTGTCCAACGTCCCTATCGATCCGACGAAGAAGAAACCCCTCCCATGTGTCTACATCGCTGCATCCTCCGCCGCTCGCCGTCCATGGCCACTCCACCTCCCTCGTCATCCTCGGCACCTTCCTCCTCTGGTTCGGCTGGTATGGATTCAACCCGGGTTCCTTCATCAACATCGGCAAGATCGGTCCATCTACGAGCACTGGTCCGCCGTTGGCCGAACCGCTGTAACCACCAGCGCGCTCCCCACGGCGGAGAAGAATTCTCTTGCAACCAAAGCTGCTTCTTTGTCTGAATAGTTGTCCACAGAACGGGCCCGCATTCTTAGGATCAGTGCGGACTTTGACAACTTCAGAAAAAGGACAGAGAGAGAAAGTCTCTCTCTGATGACAAATGCACAGGGACAAATTATAGAGAGCTTATTGCCTGTTTTAGACAATTTTGAAAGGACTAAAAGTCACCAGCACAGATGGAACGAAAGCTTTATTTTCAACGGGTGGTCCAGATTTGAAATGCGTGGGCATTGATTAAATATGAAGACCGAATATCCTCATTTAGATGCGCTCGATGGAAGTGCTTCTGGTCTGCTGGTACTGGAGTGATATACTCACACGTGGGTAACCACAGATCGAAGAAGGTATAAGTAGGAGAAGAAAAATAAACAACAGTTATCAGAGCATCTATAAACAATTTTTGTGGAGATCTTGAACTCAATGGGTGTTGAAACGGTGGAAACTTTGGCAATCCATTTGATCCTTTGCTTCATGAGACAATAATGCGCGAGGAGTCAATGAAGTTTGAAGCAAATTCTATTCTAGTACTCCTATTGAGGGAGTTAAGCTCCCTGAGCATCCGCTTTCGGTGTTTTTGTTCCTCCGTGTTGGTGACCCTCTCATTCCAAACCCCAGCAGCGGCACGTCAAATCGTACCGTCAGAAATTTGACGGATAAATTTGGCAGGCGCGACCTCGCTCCAAACTCCAGCAGCGGCGCGTTATACCGTCAGAAGCTTGGCGGATAAATTTGGCAGACGCGATCTCGTTCCAAACCTCAACAGCGGCACGTCAAACCGTACCGTCAGAATCTTGGCGGGTAAATTTGGCAGGCGTGATCTCGCTCCAAACCCCAGCAGAGGCGCGTCAAACCGTACCGTCAGAAATTTGACGAGTAAATTTGGCAGGCGCGATCTCTATCCAAACTTCAGCAATGACACGTCAAACCGTACCGTCAGAGATTTGACAAATAAATTTGGCAGGTGCGATCTCGCTCCAAACTTCAGCAATGACACGTCAAACCGTACCGTCAGAGATTTGACGGATAAATTTGGCAGGCGCGATCTCGCTCCAAACTCCAGCAATGACACGTCAAATCGTACCATCTGAAGCTTGACTAGTAAACTTGGCAGGCACGGTCCTGCTCTCGATCATAGAGGCATACATCTACATAGCACCGCCCTAGTCCTCAATCTCCGACTTTATTTGTTGTCCCCAGCTCCTTCATCCAGCTCGACGTCTCTTGCTCTTCTGCTATAGTACTTTCGTTTACGAGCATCGTTGAGCTTTGGTTGCCTTCTCTCTGAAATCTATCTTCGCTGCGGATGTATTCACCAAAGCTCATCCTCCTGGCGTCTTGCGATCTCTTATTTCCAAACTCAAGTTAGTGTCTACTTTTCCACCTTGAGTTTGAGGGGAATGTTAAAATCATATAATTGATTAGGAGGTTGATTAACTTGTGATTAATTGTGCCAAACTTAGTTGGCCTTACCAAATTTCATCTTGATTGATTTGTGATTGATTGTGTTAAACTTAGACGGCCTTACCAAACTTTATCAGCCTCCTAGTTCTATATAAAGACTGCCCCTGTACATTGTAATAGAAAGGTAGAAATACAACTCTTTTCTCTAATTCTTTTTTTCAACAACAAGTATACCACTTTCCCTTGATGTTGAAGAAGAATTGGAGGGCTCAAGAAAGCTAAGATAAATGTCATCCTCCTGCACCTCTGCCCATGTGCAATGAATAGAGCCATCTATTCAGATATTAATGAAGAAATTAAATCGGCTATCCTAGCGGTCTGGAAGAAACAACTAACCAAGTCCAGACTTTATAATTGCACCATCATTTCGATATCCATCAGCCATGGCAGATTCCCTAGAGTCAGTTCCGTCGTGGGCTCTTGCCATGGTGACCGCAGGCTTGATCTTCATAGCTCTGCTCATAGAACATGCCTTCCATCACCTTACTGCGGTGAGTTTGTGCATTTGCTAACGTTTTGGTGCTCAACGGTCTTCTGAAATGATTACGTCGATCAATTATGACCGAAGAGTTGGTTCTTGTATCAGTGCTCAATAGGGCTCTAAACCAGGTCAACGCAGGTAAGCAAGAGCTTTGGCTTTTGATGTCATGGTTGTTCACATAGTTTTTTTCCACCTCACCGATATATTTCTCTAAAGCGGTGAAGCTACAACCACGAGAAATTTAATCCGAAGATACAACAACTGCTTTTTAAGAAGCATGTTGGGAATGTGATGATCTATGACAAGCACAGTTGCTTGTCGAAATTTACATGGAGATATACTTTTCAAGAACACGTAAACATGTAATTATGCTCCTACCATCAAACTCCACTCCACATTGTTGATGTAACCTAAGTAAACTGGGTCTTCTGTGGGTCGGTCTCTCTTTCTCTCTCTCTCTGATTTGAAAATTGATCATTAATCCCCTAATAATTGAAATTTTATACTTTGTGTGCAGAAGCCCTGTGTTGGGAACTCTTTTTAACTTAAAAGAGTTTTGTTATGGGGAATTGAGCCGCCCATGCCCCACGTGATCGGCACGCGTATCCAGGAAAGCTACAGCTGCCCTATGATCCAGCACTCCGACCCCGAGTCGGACCTCCTCGGCTCCGCAGCCCGACCCCCGGTCGGCTGCCCTATGATCCAGCACTCCGACCCCGAGTCGGACCTCCTCGGCTCCGCAGCCCGACCCCGGGTCGGCTGCCCTATGATCCAGCACTCCGACCCCGAGTCGGACCTCCTCGGCTCCGCAGCCCGACCCCGGGTCGGCTGCCCTATGATCCAGCACTCCGACCCCGAGTCGGACCTCCTCGGCTCCGCAGCCCGACCCCGGGTCGGCTGCCTATGATCCAGCATTCCGACCCCGATCGGAGATCTTTTGATAACGACAGGCTATTCTCCAGAGGCACGCCGCGGCCTCCTGCTCCACTACTCCCTGCAACGGCTGTACCCGATGCTGCCCACGATCTCCTGTATCAACCGTACAAAGCGGAGCTCCACTACGCCCTGCCATGACCGTACCCAGCGCTGCTCCACGACGCCCCGTAACGGCCATGTCAGTGGCCATTCTATCGTGCCCCACGACGACAAACCCCCCTGAGAGACCTCCCAGCCAGGTATATATGCGGCTGGGGGGAGAAGGGGGGGGGGGTAAGCAATACCTCCCAGAGCACTCTCTCCCACTTGTGATTATCATCTCTCCTCCTCCAATCTCCTCTGACTTGACCGTCGGAGGGCCATCACCACCCTAGTGGTGGTGCAAGGCTTGTTTGCAGGTTCCTTGGCGGAAGGTGGAGCGCAACCAGCACCAACCAAGACAACTCAGGCGGAACCCCGTTCACACCGTCGTGTCAATCGTTCTCGGTTTGGACCACCAGCAACAGTTGGCGCTAGAAGGAGGGGCGAATCTCAGAACGATCGTAATGGCACGGCGAGGTGGTCGCGGAGCTTCCAATGCTTCCGGTCGCGGAGCCTCTCGCGCCTCTGGCCGGGAGGCTGCTGCGTCCCCAACACACTCTCAGCAGCATTCCACCGCTTCTCCTCCCATTCAGACGGTCGAACCTGCTCAGTTCGACCAGCTAGCCCAGCAGGTTCGCACCCTCGCGGAGGCAGTGCAGAATCTGCAGGGTGTGATCTCTCGGGTGCCGCAGCGGGCTCAGGAGCCGCTGCTCCCCGAGCACTCGCCTCTTCCTCACAACCCGCGCTCCTTCCTCTCCCATGGAGAGGAGCGCCGGCGCGGGGAGGATTCTCGAGTGCGGTCCATTCTGCCAGGACCTTCTCATCGGAGCTGCGCGGGGTACGAGAGGCGGACCCGGGCGCGTTCTCAGACACCCCAGTCCTCGAGGGGCCCGCACTCCAGTCGGTCCCCCTCGCGCCGCTCCTTGTCTCCCACCCACCGGTCGCGCTCCCTGGACCGGCGGGTGGACGATCTCCACAGACAGCTCCAGGTCCTGAAGGGTCACTCCAAAGATCCCTTCGCCGACTTGGAAATCTCCTCCCAGCCGGCGCTTGCCTCAAGGATCCTGCGAACCCTAACCCGCCGGGGTTCAAAATGCCGGCGATCAAACCCTACGACGGGGCGGCGGACCCACGGGACCACGTGGAGAGTTCAGGACTCTTATGCTCCTCCATGGAGCATCGGATCCTCTCCTCTGCAAGGCCTTCCCGGCGACCCTCCGCGGCCCGGCAAGGGCGTGGTTCGCCGGCCTGGAGGCTAATTCCATCCAGTCCTTCCACCAGTTCACCCGTCTCTTCATCAGCCATTTCGCCGTCAGTAGCCGGCGAAGACTGGTCTCCGACTCCCTCTTCGATGTCCGGCAGAACGAGGGAGAGAGCCTGCGGGATTATCTCACCCGCTTCAACAAGGCAACACTGGAGGTCCGGAATTTGAGCCAGGAGGTGGCTCTCTCAGCCCTGAAGCGAGGCTTCCGGAAGGGCAGACTCACCTTCTCCCTGGACAAACGCCTGCCGCGGAGCTTCCCGGAGCTGTTGTCTCGGGCAAACCAGTATGCAGACGCCGAGGAGGCAGCCTCCCACCGGAACAAGGAGGCCGCCGAGGCCCCTCTAAAACCCGGGAAGAAAAGGCGAAAAGAGGCACCCCAGAGGAGGAGCCCGACGCCTCAACGCCGGCGCAGAAGCCCGTCACCAGCAAGGAACCACGGCGCCACACGCCCTCGTTCTCCGCACCGACGCTTCAACCGGTACACCCCACTCCTGGCCCCCCGGGCCCAGATCCTCATGGAGGTCAAGGGGCGGGAGGACCTCCCGGTCCCGAGGCAGATGAAGAAGATCCCTGGGAGGAAGCCTTCTCGGGCGTACTGTGAGTACCACCGAGACCACGGCCACGATACCGAAGACTGCTTCCAGCTTCGGGACGAGATCGAGGCTCTCATTCGCCGAGGGCGTCTCGGTCGATATGTAAACGACCGACGTCCCCCCGCAGACCCGCGTCCAGCCGACCCGGCCCCTCAGGAGCCTCGGGAGCAGAATCGACCCGTTGCGGGAGTGATCCACACCATCACTGGGGGCTGCTCTCGGCCCGTGAGGAACGCAGGGGGCTCGGCGGAAGTATCAGGAGTGGCCGTCGCGAAGAGGCAGCGGGTCGGAAATGTAATCACTTTTTGTGATGAAGATGTAAAGGGGGTTCAGACTCCCCACGATGACGCCATGGTGATCTCTCTCACTATGGCGGACTATGATGTAAGGCGTGTTCTTGTGGATAGTGGAAGCTCAGCTGATATTTTGTATTACGAGGCCTTCCAAAAGATGGGCTTTTCCCGACAATTGTTGCACAAAACATCCACCCCCCTCATAGGATTCACTGGAGACGCTATCTCGGCCGAAGGTGTCATCGAGCTGCCTGTGACTGCGGGCATTGCACCCGCAGAAGCCACGGTGCGGCTCGGGTTCTTGGTCGTCCGTGTCCCCTCGGCCTACAACGCTATCCTCGGACGACCCGGACTGAACGCCCTTCGCGCGGTGGTTTCTACCTACCATTTGCTCATGCGGTTCCCCACAGCGGCCGGGATTGGAGAGGTTCGAGGTGACCAGCCGACCGCACGGCAGTGTTTCCTAGCAACTCTCAAAGGGAAGAAGCCCATGGAGGCCCTAAGCGTCGAGTCACTTGACGCCAGAGACGAAGTGGCCTTGCGGCACGGGGAGCCGGCCGAGGGCGTAATCGAAGTTCCCCTCGAAGAAGGCCGCCCGGACCGCACGGTCCGGGTCGGTGCCAACCTCGACTTGGAAGCTCGGCTCCGGTTAGTGGAATTCCTCCGAGCCAATGCAGATGTGTTTGCCTGGTCGGCGGCCGATGTACCTGGGATCGACCCGGAGGTCGTTTCTCACGCCCTCAACGTCGACCCGACCCACCGACCAGTAAAGCAAAAGAAGAGACACTGTGCCCCGGATCGGATCCGGGTGGTCGACCAGGAGGTAGACAAACTCTTGGAGGCAGGTTTCATAAGAGAGGTGAGCTACCCCGAGTGGCTGGCAAACGTCGTACTTGTCCGGAAGGCGAGCGGGAAGTGGAGGATGTGCGTCGACTACACCGACCTGAACAAGGCGTGCCCCAAGGATAGCTTTCCGCTTCCGCGGATAGACCAACTGGTCGACGCGACTTCCGGATATCAGCTACTGTCTTTTATGGACGCCTTCTCCGGCTACAACCAAATAATGATGGCTCTACAGGACGAGGAGAAAACTGCCTTCATAACAGACCGGGGGCTGTACTGTTACAAGGTAATGCCCTTCGGTCTGAAGAACGCTGGCGCCACTTACCAGCGCCTCGTCAATAAAATCTTCAAGGAGCAGATCGGCCGGAATATGGAGGTGTACGTGGACGATATGCTGGTAAAAAGCCGCCATGCAGACCAGCACATTGCAGATCTGGAGGAGACTTTCACCACCTTGCGAAAGTTTCGCATGAAGCTAAACCCAGCGAAGTGCGCTTTTGGTGCTTCGGCCGGGAGGTTCCTCGGTTTCATTGTCAACCAGCGGGGGATCGAGGCCAACCCGGACAAGATCAAAGCCATCCAAGATATGTCCCCTCCGACCAAAGTGAAGGAGGTTCAGGAGCTCGCTGGAAGGGTCGCCGCGCTCGGACGATTTGTGGCAAAGTCGGCCGAACGCTGCCAACCATTCTTCAAGGTGTTGAAGCGCCCAAAAGACTTCCTCTGGACGGCCGAATGTCATGCGGCGTTCGACCAGCTCAAGGAGTACATGGCGTCTCCTCCCCTGCTGTCCAAGCCGCAAGAGGGGGAGATGCTCTACCTTTACCTGGCGGTCTCCCCAACCGCAGTCAGCGCAGTACTGGTTCGGGAAGAGGCAAGACTTCAGAAGCCTGTATACTACATCAGCCGAGTCCTCCGGGATGCCGAGACGCGGTACACGAAGGCTGAGAAGATCGCCTTCGCGCTGCTGACTGCGACCAGGAGGCTTCGCCCCTATTTCCAGGCTCATTCTGTCACCCTTTTGACCGATCAACCACTGCGGCAGATTCTCAGCAATCCAGAGAATGCGGGACGGCTGGTGAAGTGGGCAGTAGAACTTGGTGAGTTCGACATCCGCTACCAGCCCCGACCAGCCATCAAGGCCCAGGTGCTCGCGGACTTTCTCGCTGAGTGCACTGTGCAGGAGGCGGAACCTAAGCCGCCGGAGACACCCAGCCTCGATCTCCCGATCTGGACGCTCCACATTGACGGGTCGTCGAACCCTGAAGGTGGAGGGGCTGGGCTGGTCCTTACCAATCCCGATGGAGTGATAGCCGAGTATGCCTTGAGGTTCGGATTTCCAGTGACCAACAATGAGGCGGAGTACGAGGCCCTAGTCGCGGGACTCAAACTCGCCAAGGAGCTCGGCATCCGGCGTCTGAAAGTCTTCACCGACTCCCAGCTGGTGGTCGGGCAGGTTCGAGGGGAGTTCGAGGCGCGGAGCCCGACCATGCAGAGCTACGTCCGGAAGGTGCAAACACTCATTCCCGACCTCGGCAGTGTTGACATTCAGCAGGTCCCGAGGAGCGAAAATGCCAGGGCCCACAGGTTGTCCCGCCTAGTGGACGCAGACGCGCACAACTTGTCGAGGGCAATCTACCTGGAGACCCTGGATGCCCCGAGCATTGACGGGGCTGGAGCGGTGATGGCAATTGATCCGGAGCCGTCTTGGATGGACCCGCTCGTCGCCTACCTCGCCGAAGGAATCCTCCCTGAAGACGAAGATCAGGCCCGGCGGCTTGTAAAGAAGTCCGCCCACTACGTACTTTATGAAGGGAGGCTGTATCGGACCTCGTTTACCGCCCCCCTCTTAAGGTGCCTCCGCCCCGCGGAAGCGGCCTACGCCCTCGGCGAAGTCCACGAAGGCATCTGCGGATCGCACTTGGGGGCTAGGTCCTTGGCGCATAAGATCATGAGGCAAGGCTACTATTGGCCGACCTTGTTGGAGGACTCGAAGGACCACGTGCGGAAATGCGACGCCTGCCAGCGCCACGCCAACGTCCAGAGAGTCCCCTCTGTCCCCTTGGCGCCAATCACCGCGCCCTGGCCCTTCGCACAGTGGGGAATGGATATCCTCGGACCATTCCCCGTCGCTTCGGCCCAGCGGAAATTTTTGATTGTCGCCATCGACTACTTCACCAAGTGGGTGGAGGCAGAGCCACTGGCCACCATCACGGAGGCACAAGTCCGGAAGTTCGTGAAGAAGAACATCATTGTCCGATTTGGAGTACCTCGGGTCCTCATCTCGGATAACGGTCGACAGTTTGATAACAAGCACTTCCGGGACTTCTGCGAGGAATTCGGGATCGAGCATCGGTTCACATCCGTGTCGCATCCCCAAACCAACGGCGAGGCCGAGGTCACAAATCGGACAATCCTCCAAGGTATCAAAGCGCGGATCGGCCGGACGGGGCAAGCTTGGGTCGAGGAACTCGAGAATGTCCTTTGGGCGTATCGGACCACACAACGGACTCCTACTGGAGAGACGCCTTTCAGCCTAACCTATGGCACGGAAGCCGTTGCCCCCGTGGAGCTCGGACTCCCCTCGCCTCGGGTGGCCGCGCACCGACCCGAGGCCAATTCAGAGCAACTCCGAGGGAACTTGGATCTCTTGGAAGAGGCAAGGGAAATGGCTCAGGTACGGATGGCAATGTATCAGCAGAGGGTGGCCCGATATTACAACTCCAAAGTCCGACCGAAGCTTTTCAGAATTGGAGATCTGGTGCTGAGGCGAGCTAAGGCATCTCAACCTACGGAAGGTGGGAAGCTAGCGCCAAATTGGGAAGGCCCGTATAAAGTTCGTTGGGTAAACCGACCTGGCTCCTACCAGTTGGAAGCCCTAGATGGCCGAGAAATTCCAAGGGGCTGGAATTCCGCTAACCTGCGGATGTATTACCAGTAGAACAACAAGGCCAGAAAGACAATTTAAAAAGGTGCAATACTTTTCATTTCAATAATTTCTGGTTACAGTGGCGTGCTCGTGTGATTACAAGGAATTCCCAGAGGGGAATTAGGGAGTAAAGAAAGTAAAGAAGAGGTGGGGACCCAAACCCTCAACCCAGGGCGGCTGCAGTCCCACCAGAAGTGGGTGCTTCTAACCGGAGGCGCCATCCAGCACCTCACCAAAAAGAGGAGGAGCCGCCGCAGAAGAAGCTCCCGCTGCCCCCAGGGGAACGCCGCCTCCAAAGGATATTCCCATCTTCCCCAGTGGTAGGGAAGAGAAGGGATTCAAGGGGGAAGAGTATATGGAGGCGCGGTCCCGGATTGAGCGTCCGGCGCAGAGCTCAACCGGGAGGCTGAACTTCAAGGAGGGGAGATGTGATCCCGGATGAAACGCCTAGAGCGGAGTTCCGCCGGGGAGACCCTCCTTGTTGATCCCAGATGAAACGGCTAGTTGGCTGAAGTTGTAAGGGGAGCGCCTCCCCTTTCCTTCGACAGGAGTCTCTCAGTCATATGCCAAGGAGGAGGTCCGCGATCCATGGCAACCTGCAGCTCCGGCTTGGCAAATTCCATCGTACCTGCACCTGTATTTATAGCCAAGCTGCGGCCCCCTGGTAGTTCCGATACGGGTGGCTCCAATAAATGCAGGCGCACTGAATCCGGAGCCGTTCCGGCTCCCGAGGCGTATCTCCCCGCGATTTCCTAAGCGTCATTCTCCTTAAATCGCATTCTTTGTGCAGGACGATCCGGGTGACGTATACCCCTAGGTCCACGTGTCTCCGCTCGCGCCCAGGCCGCATCCTCCTCGAAGAACCCGCGTATCGCGGCCGCTCAACTAACACTCCTCACCAGCAGCAACTGGCGATCCGATTTTCCAGGTAACGCATTAATTAGCGTTTAATACCCTTCTCGTGTTCCCCCCAGGCAACGCTTGGAGGAGAGGAGAAACACGGTCGCGGCTGGGCACAGAGAAACCCCGATGGGCGGCGAGCGACAAGTGGCCGACCAACGAGTGGAATGTCCCGAGGCTCGGCCCTCGGATGCCTGGCTAACCCGATGATCATCCCGGGAGCAGACTAGCCGGAAGCCCCGACCGGTCGCCTCGGCTTGCGCCATCCTAGGCCGACCAACGAGTGGAATCTCCCGAGGCTCGGCCCTCGGATGCCTGGCTAACCCGATGATCATCCCGGGAGCAGACTAGCCGGAAGCCCCGACCGGTCGCCTCGGCTTGCGCCAGCCTTGGCCGACCAACGAGCGGAATTTCCCTGAGGCTTGACAACCCTCAGATGCCTGGCTAACCCGATGATCATCCCGGGAGCAGACTAGCCGGAAGCCCCGACCGGTCGCCTCGGCTTGCGCCAGCCTTGGCCGACCAACGAGCGGAATTTCCCTGAGGCTTGACAACCCTCAGATGCCTGGCTAACCCGATGATCATCCCGGGAGCAGACTAGCCGGAAGCCCCGACCGGTCGCCTCGGCTTGCGCCAGCCTAGGCCGACCAACGAGTGGAATCTCCCGAGGCTCGGCCCTCGGATGCCTGGCTAACCCGATGATCATCCCGGGAGCAGACTAGCCGGAAGCCCCGACCGGTCGCCTCGGCTTGCGCCAGCCTTGGCCGACCAACGAGCGGAATTTCCCTGAGGCTTGACAACCCTCAGATGCCTGGCTAACCCGATGATCATCCCGGGAGCAGACTAGCCGGAAGCCCCGACCGGTCGCTTCGGCTTGCGCCAGCCTTGGCCGACCAACGAGCGGAATTTCCCTGAGGCTTGACAACCCTCAGATGCCTGGCTAACCCGATGATCATCCCGGGAGCAGACTAGCCGGAAGCCCCGACCGGTCGCCTCGGCTTGCGCCAGCCTAGGCCGACCAACGAGTGGAATCTCCCGAGGCTCGGCCCTCGGATGCCTGGCTAACCCGATGATCATCCCGGGAGCAGACTAGCCGGAAGCCCCGACCGGTCGCCTCGGCTTGCGCCAGCCTTGGCCGACCAACGAGCGGAATTTCCCTGAGGCTTGACAACCCTCAGATGCCTGGCTAACCCGATGATCATCCCGGGAGCAGACTAGCCGGAAGCCCCGACCGGTCGCTTCGGCTTGCGCCAGCCTTGGCCGACCAGCGAGCGGAAGAATTTCCTGAGGCCTAACCCTCGGATGCCTGGCTTAGCGCCGGAAGAATTTCCTGAGGCCTAACCCTCGGATGCCTGGCGTAGCGCCGGAAGAATTTCCTGAGGCCTAACCCTCGGATGCCTGGCCTAGCGCCGGAAGAATTTCCTGAGGCCTAACCCTCGGATGCCTGGCTTAGCGCCGGAAGAATTTCCTGAGGACTAACCCTCGGATGCCTGGCCTAGCGCCGGAAGAGTTTCCTGAGGCCTAACCCTCGGATGCCTGGCTCAGCGCCGGAAGAGTTTCCTGAGGCCTAACCCTCGGATGCCTGGCTTAGCGCCGGAAGAATTTCCTGAGGCCTAACCCTCGGATGCCTGGCTTAGCGCCGGAAGAGTTTCCTGAGGCCTAACCCTCGGATGCCTGGCCTAGCGCCGGAAGAGTTTCCTGAGGCCTAACCCTCGGATGCCTGGCTTAGCGCCGGAAGAGTTTCCTGAGGCCTAACCCTCGGATGCCTGGCCTAGCGCCGGAAGAGTTTCCTGAGGCCTAACCCTCGGATGCCTGGCCTAGCGCCGGAAGAGTTTCCTGAGGCCTAACCCTCGGATGCCTGGCTCAGCGCCGGAAGAGTTTCCTGAGGCCTAACCCTCGGATGCCTGGCTTAGCGCCGGAAGAATTTCCTGAGGCCTAACCCTCGGATGCCTGGCTTAGCGCCGGAAGAATTTCCTGAGGCCTAACCCTCGGATGCCTGGCTTAACGCCGGAAGAGTTTCCTGAGGTTTAACCCTCGGATGCCTGGCCTAGCGCCGGAAGAACTTCGGGAATCAAAAGTCAGCAAGAAGCAACCAAGAGCTAAAAAAAAAAAAAAAAAAAAAAGAGGACGAGGGCGAGATGAAGAAATATTCAACGTGCATTAATTTTCAGGGCCGAGGCCCATACAATTGGGCAAAACGCCGACATACAAAAATAAAAAAGACAATGAAAGGTACAAGAGGTCAGCTTGGAGGAACTCCCGGGTCGGGAACGCCGGGCTCGTCCGCGGGAGGTAGGGAAGCAGCAGGAGAACCAGCAGGCGATGGCGCCGGAGAGGAGTCCAGAAGGGAGATCTCGCTCAGGTCAACTTCGGGATACTTAGCCGACACCCTTGCCAGGCCCTCCTCGAAGCCCAAGGTGAAGGCTTCGGCCCCCGCGTCCGACGCGTCATGGACAAACTCGTCAGACTGGCGATAGGTCCGCACTGCCTCCGACATATCATGGGCGAACTCGGCGGACTGGCGATAAGCCTCTACCGCCTGACGCCCGATTTCCGCCCTCTTCTCGGCCAGCTCCGCCTCAGCTCGCTCCATAATCTGAGCCTTGGCCTCCAAGACCTTCGCCACAATCCGGCCTTCGGCCTCAGAGGAGACCCTCAGCAGATCAGCCTGAGCCTCTTTATGCTTCGCCTCGGTAGCAACCCGAGCGGCCTCGGCTTCCTTCAGGCGCGAACGGAGCTCTTGGACGTCCGTGCATGACTTCTCCAGGGCCGACTCCAGTTCGCCTAGTTTGGCTTCAAAAGAGCGGATTCGGTCGCAGGCGTTGTCGGCAGACCGCTGGGCCTTCTCCCACCGCTCTCGATAGTCCGCGATCTTCCGGGACTGCTTTTCAGCCCGTTCCTCCGCCTTCTTGACCCTGCTTTCGAGGCCCGAGGCGGCTTTGAGTTGCTCCCGAGCCTCTGACAGTTGCTCCTCCAGGGCGGCGAAGCCGAGTGCCCGCTCTTCGGCCTCCCGGAGCCTCGCCTCGAGGTCCCCGGTCGTCCTGCCTGCCGCAGCCCGGCCTCCCTCTTCCATTGCTTTCAGCCGGTCCTCGGCCTTCGCCAAAAGCCCCGCCTGTTCCTTGTAGCACTCCTCCAGACGGATCATGTACTGGGCGAGCTAAGAAATAGGAAAAATAAGGGAGTCAGGCGGAGAACAACAGAGCCAATAAATGGTGAAAGACGGCCAGAAGAACACTCACCGACATGAGACAGACGCAGCTGGCGGCCCCAATGTCAGAGACATCCAACTCCCGGACCCGCCGACGGTCCTTCTCCAGCAACACTGTTTCGATGAGATTTCGGGCGCCATCGGTAGTGAAGGCAGACCCCGATTTCTCTCCGGAGCCGGATGGTGGTTCTGCAGCCTTACCCTTATCCATCGCCTGGGGAAGAGTCCGGCTGATCGCGCTCGGGGCGGGGGTCGCCCCAGGAATTGATAGGGTCCCGCTCGGCCGGGGCCTCGGCGCGTCCCTCCTCGAGTCATCAGGAGCCGACCGAGTCGAAGGCCGGGTCGGGGACCGATCACGTCCGACCCGTCCGTCTTGAGCAGGCTCAGGTGGCACCTCCGGAGTAGCGGCAACCTTACCACCGGAGGGCTGATACAGCGTCAGCTGCCGGTCGGTGCCCACGACATCTCCCTGACCGGTGGGCCCGGACTCGTCGGTCGGCATCGGAGGTATCTCCTTACGGGACTTCTTCGCCGGTGGGGCCCCGCTCGGAAGAGCTCGTTTCCTCCTCCGGACTGCTTCCAGCAGGGACGCCCTACCAACAGCCTTCGACTTCACCGACCGCATGACGTCGTCGACCTCTGCAAGAAGGACGGGATGGTCAGGGACTGAGAAACCGAAAGGAAGAAGGAACGAAAGAGAAGAAAAGAGCTAAAGAAACGATGGCGGACTCACGGTCGGTGGGGACCGAGCTCAAACCGACGTTCACCAAGGTATCCTCAGAAATAAGGCGGCCCACCGGGGGAAGCTGGCCCTCGGCGACCAACCCCTTCAAGGCGGCGACGCCCTCGGATTCCTCCCTCGACAACTTCGACAGGCCAATTGGGGACTTCACCGGCGTCCCCCAGATTGCCCTGATTTCCCAGGAGGGGTCTGCATCAACGAAAAAGAAGCGCTCCTTCCAGTGGTGAATGGAGGTAGGACCCTCCTTGACAAGGCCGCACCCTCGCCGCGCTGCGAAGCACCACCACCCTTTGTCCTGGGGGTGGCCGCTCAGGCCGTAGAGCTCCCAGAAAACGTTCAAGGTGGCGGGAATCGCATGCAAGCGACAGAGAACCTGGAAGACCGTCAGAGCACGCCACGAGTTCGGCACCAGTTGCGTCGGTGCCATTCCTAAACCCCGGAGCACCTGTAAGACTAGGTCTGAAGGGGGAAAGCGGAACCCGGCCTGGAGGATGCCCTCATTGATGGCGATCTTCCCTCGAGGAGGATGAGACATCCTCTCCTCAGGCCCTGGGAGCGTGACATTGCAGGCCTCGGGAAGGTGGTACCGAGCCACAAATCCGTCTAAGTCCTCGGCGACCAGTTTTGACTTGATGCTATCTGCTCCCACTTCGCCCATCCCTAATGGCCAATCTACGGTCAGGACGGGGTCAAGAAGGAGGGAAAGGCCGGAACGACTGGGGTGCACTAGTACAAAAAGAAAAAGTATGAAGAGCTCAAAGTAGAAGAGTGGGAAACTCACTTGAAGAGGAGGAAGAACGGCTCCGAGAGCGTCAAAGGAAAAGCAAGCGAACGTTTCGGCGGCAACAATGGTAGCGCAAAGGAGAAACTCGAAAATGTCCGTAAAGAAGAAGACGGACGGGGGAGGGCCCCCGATTAAATAGGCGAAAGGGCAAGTGACACCTCGATGACGCCAGAAGACGCCTGGCCGCCGAAGGGTCGCTCGCACCCCAAAGGCGAATCGACACCATTAAGGAAGGATGTCCGCCGAAATCCTCAGGTTGCCAGGTCAGCAGCAACCGCCATACGCCATAAAGAAGGCGGGAAGCTTGAAGCGCGCGCGCCTCTCCGAAGGATGGCGGCAATCTCGAAACATCACTCCCTTCACCTGTTCCCCTTCTGGTTCCAGGCTCGGAAGTGGGGGGCTACTGTTATGGGAGAATTGAGCCGCCATGCCCCACGTGATCGGCACGCGTATCCAGGAAAGCTACAGCTGCCCTATGATCCAGCACTCCGACCCCGAGTCGGACCTCCTCGGCTCCGCAGCCCGACCCCGGGTCGGCTGCCCTATGATCCAGCACTCCGACCCCGAGTCGGACCTCCTCGGCTTCGCAGCCCGACCCCGGGTCGGCTGCCCTATGATCCAGCATTCCGACCCCGAGTCGGAGATCTTTTGATAACGACAGGCTATTCTCCAGAGGCACGCCGCGGCCTCCTGCTCCACTACTCCCTGCAACGGCTGTACCCGATGCTGCCCACGATCTCCTGTATCAACCGTACAAAGCGGAGCTCCACTACGCCCTGCCATGACCGTACCCAGCGCTGCTCCACGACGCCCCGTAACGGCCATGTCAGTGGCCATTCTATCGTGCCCCACGACGACAAACCCCCCTGAGAGACCTCCCAGCCAGGTATATATGCGGCTGGGGGGAGAAGGGGGGGGTAAGCAATACCTCCCAGAGCACTCTCTTCCACTTGTGATTATCATCTCTCCTCCTCCAATCTCCTCTGACTTGACCGTCGGAGGGCCATCACCACCCTGGTGGTGGTGCAAGGCTTGTTTGCAGGTTCCTTGGCGGAAGGTGGAGCGCAACCAGCACCAACCAAGACAACTCAGGCGGAACCCCGTTCACACCGTCGTGTCAATCGTTCTCGGTTTGGACCACCAGCAATATTATTTATTTGCTTTTTTTGAATTATATTGTTATATTGATGTAAATGTATGAAAATTTTTAGTAGGCTGTAAAGCTCATTCTATCTTTTTTTCTTTTTTCTTTTAGAGTCGCAGGACCGTAGTCTCGATTGGATTGGATGTGGAGTTCGAGCGATGGAGTCATTAGTTAATTAGTTTATTTTATGATACCAAAAAAATATTTAAAATTTTATAATATAATAAGTTTGATTATTTAATTATGATAGATTTATTTAATTAGATTATTTGGCTCTTAACCGTTGATTTAGATTTTTGGGGTTATTCTAATTTCTTCATTTTAGGCCTTATATGATCTTTAGGGCATACATAATTTATTTTAAAGTTGCAAAAAAAAAGTTGACACGCACTACATGCGTCGGTTTTCAGTCCTCAGTATTGCTGAAGTATAAGTTCAGCCAGTTATCCACACAGCCAATGCATCATGAATCCCCTAATCGACATCAACCATTTCTTTTCAAATTTTCCAGTCTAAAACTACTAACCCTATATTCAATCTACCATTGAAGTCAAAAGGAGAGTATTGCTCTAGATCTGCTGATAAACATGACCAAAAGCTTAGATCAGACCCTATTCTGCCAATTAGTACAGTTCAAATTTGAGAATTCATATTCCAATGATTCTTAAACACAACGCTACATGGCTACAATGGACTTGACCTGCAATGCTTACCATTAATGCTATTGTTATCTATAGGAAGAGAATTTTGTTTTGCATTCAAAGAATGGTGTGGTTTTTCGGTGTGAATGCTTTTCATGAAACTTATTTTCAAATAACTAACATTCGTAGGATTCATGCCTCTTGTTTTCCTCCGTTCTATACCTTTTAGTTAGTGGGCATTCTTCCATGGGTTTAACACTAATATGACCACAATTAAACTATTTGAAACAGGGCAAAGAGTTTGTAAAGGCTCTTTTTGGAAAGAAAAAGGTTTGAGACCTTTTGTTTTAGATTTTGATCCCAAATCTGTATAAATTCTCCGCAAGATTAGATAGATCTAGCAGAATACAACTCCACTTTGACCCCCCCAATGGCTTATATTGTGATTCAAATTAAATAGCTTACCGTATCCTCTTTTATTGTTATTGGATCTGGTTTAGATTTGGATCTATAACTAGATAACCAATAACTACTGTTATTGGGGTATTGGATACCAAAATCTTAGTCAACTCCCATTATGATACAATATAAAATTCACACTGAACAAACTTGTCCCTAATTGACCTCCTTACATCGCCGAAGATATTAGCAAATGGGAATGGCACCAGTGACCAGATGCATTTCTTCCGGTTTATGCGAACCGGTCGGGTTGGCCCGGTCTGCTATCGTGGAGCCGAACACCCATCCCAGAGCCCTTATAATAATGTCCGGCGGTGCACCGTACCGGAGTCCGGGCCTCCCCGATTCAAAATTTTCAAATGCTTCCCCCCCTTCGGTTTCCTAGTTTCACTCCCATCGGGTTTCGTCTCGCTAGGGTTCCAGATTCACCTCTCTCACCGTCGATTGATCCGGATTTGGGCGGAAATGTCGACGATGGAGCACCTCTTCATGCAGATTTTCGAGCGGAAGAACTGGATCGAGGACCAGCTCAGGCAGCAGATCAAGTCCCATGTTCAATCCCTGGCCTACAACCTCCTCGCCGACGGCACCCGTCCTCCTTCTTGGCTGTGGGCCACGGAGTCGGCTGAACCTGGGTTCCCTAATATTGATGGTACTCGATTTCTTTCTCCCTCGCGTTGGGGTTTCTAGGATTTTGAGCCAATACGGTTCTTTCTGGAGAAGTTTCTAAATTTCTTCAAGATTTCTTATTACCTTGGTGAAATTACTGAATCGAGAGTTTAGGATGTAGGGTTTTGTTGTGAATTTAAAGGAAAGGGAGCTTTCTGGTTTTTGATTTTGAACTCGTTGTAGCTTAAAGGTTTCTTGAATTTGTCACAGGGTTTTCATAGGTTCAATATACTGCTACGAATTTTAAGCTCTGGCATTCTGGTTCTTTCTTGTGTTTTACTTGGTGTCTGGAACTATGGCATTTGTATGTTTCTGGTGTAGTATGTCTTCCTCCTCAGATTCTTGAAACATTGGCCATAATTAGCTTGAATTGTTGCCGATAGTTGCCCGAGAGTTCTGATTAATATGTATTTAGCGCTGATTATTGTAGAAAGCATTCCTTTTTCTTAGTTCCTTTTGTAGGGTAGGTTTTAGGTGCTTGATCCAGGAATGTTTTCTTTAAATCTTTAATTTTTTGCTCATGTTGCACGGTTTTATAGGACAACTTGACCTCTAGGTTACCGGAAGCCACAAGTATCATTAAGTACTCAACACTGCTTGATTTTGTTCAGCACTGGATTTGGAAAGCCGTCCATACCTCTCAGAGTACCGCTAACAGTTACGGTCATTACTCTTCAAAACATTGTGGTGCTTTGGATTCATTGTTTTATTGTTTTTCAGAATAATGCAGGAATGCATCATTGAGAGCTCTGCTGTGCTGTAGCACAGACCAGTGTACCACAAGATGTGCCTCTTTTTGGATTACCTTTTTCCTAGCATCAAGGTTTTAGGAAAATGCAACAGAGTTGTGACACCCATTCTTTAAGTTTGATGAGTGTGTAGCTATTGGTGGCCTGCTGCCTTGAGTGAATCAGCAAAGGACAATGGTGCATGATAGAAATGTGATCTAAATGCATCTGTTACCCTAGGCCTTCATCCAGGTGCAAGACACCCAGCTTTGTATTGAGCCACTTTGTCGCACCATCTGAGCTAATAGTATGAACCTTATCCTTTTCTGTGCATGGCGATCCATGTCAGGGCCTCAGGGGTGAGGCCAGACTGACCAGGTTTGTGCCTTAACCATTCCCAGACTGTGTTAACTTGCACGCTGGGGAGAGAACTTGAATGTCATGAAAAAAGTGTCGTGATGATAAAGTTTCATGCTTGTGTGAAATGTGAGGACCAAACCTTGCAGAGTGCGCTACGCTTGCAACTTGCCCTGCATATGCTTTGTTTTTGTTTGTGCAGTGTCAAATGTGGGATATGAATTTCAAACTTATGACATGTCCGCTCTGAGGCATGGCCTCTAATTTTTATGCCATATCCATTTTCAGTTTTATAAAGATGTGGCTTACGTTACAGTAAGTCATTCCTATTTTGTGACACTGAAATAAACTACTTTTTATTTCTCAGCCTAATAAATGTTTTTTATTTATTTGCTAGTCAAATTTTAAATCCATTTCCCGTTGTTTCATTTTGATCAGTTCTAATGTTATATGTGTGCTTTTCTTATTGTCATATGGTGAACCATGTTTTTCTCTTTAATGTCTTTATCTGATTGAGTCCCAGAGTCTCCATTTTTTTTTTTTTTTTTGATTTCATTGCTTTGGGACCTTAATGCCAGGTCTCCTCCGTGGTTCTTCTAAGTTCAGTGAGTCTGTAGTCCTCCCTTTTTTTTTTACAACATTCGCACACATATTACTTGATATCCTGTGATTATAGGTTTTAAAACTTGTTGTTTCCTTTTCTCGGGTTGGTTCAATGGCTCTATCATCCATTTTGTTGGAATTTTAAGTCTTGCCATTTTAGTGTAGTAACTCAGGTATTCCTCATGCTGATAGACAGCATGTGGAAATATTTATTGAACTCCTCTTTAGTCGTGGACCAAATCACAGTACTTAGAACTCTTTCTGCACATATAAGCTGCTATCATGTTATGTTTTGCACTTTTTCTGATGGATATGGATTATTTATTAGGAATTTAAATGGTATGTTTTAATTTTAGATAGAGGCTTCATACTCGTATTTTGTGCATCTGTTCTGAGGATATTTTGTAAAGTGGCTAGCAATTTATTTATCCTTGATATTGCACGGTCATTACAATGCCTAAGCTTCTTCTCGTTTGTTCTTTCGTTTCCTTGGTTTTATGTCTTCAATGCAAGACGCAAAGAGAGGGACAGGATTTTGGGGGGTGAGGGGTGGGGGAGGTGGTTTAAAATTTAAATACATACTCTTTATTAAGAATCATACTGTGTTTACATCTTCCTCAAAGTAATTGTGGCAATTATTGAAACAGTCTTATAGTTTTCATCGAGCTCAGCTTCAATTGTTTATATGCATTTTTTTCTAGTCTCAGTTATATATTTTTTCTTCTTTAAAGAACATATTTTTGTTTTTGCAGAAATGAAAAGAGAACAGCTTATTTCAGGGATCTTATTCCCACATCTGCAGGCTACCACTCCTTCAATGAACCACAACAATCTTTACACCGTGCCTGCCCTGAAGGGTACTAATGTGTCCCAGCCCGGTAGCTTCTTTAATGACATGTATGTCTCAAATCAAAATATCTATGCAGAGCTATCTGATGAAGTGGTTCCTAATAATTTCCTTAAAGACAGTGAACGAGATTCTGATATAATAGGCTTCAAATCTGTTGAGGCTAATGCTGGGTTTGACCCACTTGCAAGGATACAGCGTTCCAGATCGAGGCAAAGGGACTTAGAGAATCGTCTCAGTAAGAAAGCAAAAATTACATGTTTTGGATATGAAAGTACTATTGATCAATATACCGGTAGAATGACTCGGTCTAGGGTTGCCTCCCTCAAGCCTGGCAATGTTAAAGAAACATCAGTTATGAAGAACTCATTGGCTTTTGACAATGTAGATGATGGTCGAGTCACTAGATCAAGAAGAACATCTCAGAAACTTGATTCTCTTCACAAGTTATCAAAACCAGCCAAACATTTAAAACCTGTGGAATATGGAGCACAGAAGGCATCAGAAGATCAAATGGATTTCTCACCAGCTACGTCAGCAAATATGGACACTCTTGAAGTCAATAACATTGATGATGTCATGCCTCCACAGAGATGTGCTACTCAAACTGCAGTGGAGGGACTTGCCTCAGATGCATCTTCTCCTGTTAATTCTGGGATGAAGATACCATACACTGCAGCTCCAGAGCTACCTCAGACCCATTCCCTAGTTGAAGCAAAGAAACCTCTTTTTGGTGGCATTGAATTTTGTGGTTCAAATGACAACCCTGTTACTGCTTTTAAAAAAGAAAATCAAGAGTACACCTCTGAGGTTACTCCTTTAAAGATGCACATGCAATCTCTGAAAGAAGATTCCTTTTGCAGAGATTCTATGAATGCGCATGGTTCTTTAACACGCAAGGAGCCTCAAGATGATGTCTTGCGCGCTGGACAAGTTAGGCAAAGAACAGAGGAAGCTGGCAGATTTTCAGATGAATGTGCAGAGGAGAATCATAAATTTGTTGAAGTAGATGACTTAGAGTGTCATTCCGACCCTAGTTCATGCAATCAAAAGCCTTCTCAGACACCCGTCCAATTGTCTTTGAAACCAACACATTGTATCTCTGAAAATGAGCTGACACATCCATCCCTTATGAGGGACTCTATGCTAAACTATAGTAAAAAATTTTCAGGTGAACAAAGTGTTCCACGAGATTGTAGCTCTGAAAGTTCATCAGGAGGGCTGGTGAAGCATAAATTGGAAGAGCAATGCAGTGTACCTCTTATTGATTTGCAAACAAGCATTGTAGCCAGCAGGCAGTCTATTATGACCAATTCCGTGGTTGAACCAAAACATCATCGACTTGATGGTAAGAAGCATATGGGTTTGGATTGTAATTCCATTTCTTCATTGAGGAAAGAATCTAAGGGCAGAAATTCTGAGACTGATATAAAATTGGACACTGTGCAGTCAATGAAAGAAGAATTGTTCCACGGAGCTTCAAAAACAGCACATTTTTCTCCAGCAATTGTGCAGATACAGGAAGAGGTTGTCTTACCTGCCTTAGAAGACATGAGAAGTATAGATGAGATCAACAGGGTCTCAGATGATGTTCATGAAGAGATTTTGGAGTTACTTGGAATAGTGAATCGAAAACGTAATTCCCAATTCATGAACTGTGACAATATACCTTCACATATATCTGTTATGTCGGCTTTGGAAGTGATGTCTGGGTGTGTTGCTAGTGAGAAACATTCCATCGACAGTCCTGTGAAGTGCCCTACAAATGAGAATTGTGAGGGATTGCTCATCAAAGAACCAAATGGCAGTTTAATCAATCCGACAGAGACCCTTCTCAGTGTTGGTCCAGCATTATTGTTTTCTGAAACGGATGATATATGCATAGAAGCTGAAGGAGCTCAGACCACTGCAGTGCAACTTGGGAAGACAGGCGTTGCAACACCCATATCGATGTCTGGTGCTGCTGAAAATCATGATGTGGAGGTAGAATGCCAGCATCTGCCAAAGAGTTCAACTATCAGTAATAAGATTATCAGTTCTTGTAAATCAAATGATTCTGTTTTAGTTTCTTTAAAAAAAGCTGGCGAACATTTTTCAGCTGAGGACACTGTGACTAATTCTGGTATCAGAGATGCTGAGGAGAAGCTCCTTGTCAGAGAGATGCCGAATACGGCTGAAGCTCACAATGCAAGAGCTCGTTATTTTTTAAGAAGCTCTAGCAGTCTTGATAAGAATTTTGGTTCTTCTATGGTAAATGCTTTCATTATACCTTTCCCTGATAAAATATCTATGCAGCTGGAAACCATCAAAGATGATATTTATGGAGGTTCAAAGAATGTTCCAGAAAAAAATGTCATTCATCACGTAGAAACACCAAACAATACAGAAGCTCAAATTGCAGCACCAGAAGCTCGTTACTTCTTAAGAAGCTTGACTAGCCAGCCAAAAAACCCTGATTCTTGTAGATTAGTTGGAACGAATGATGCATCTAGTTCAAAGCAATCAATGGAAACTGTTGCTCCTGCATGTGAAATTTCATGGCCTAAAAGGAGAAAAATGGAGGGTCGATCAAATAACATCCTCGCAACTTCTCCTAGGATGAGGTTTAAACCTCTCCTGCATGTTCAGAAGGGCAGTGGCTGCAGAAGCAAGATCAGTTCAGAAAATGCTTTTGGGGATGGTTTGGAGTTAAAGTCATCTCCCTTACCAAGTGAACTGAAAAGTGAAATTGCAAATGCAGTCTTCAAAAGCCCTCTCGAAGTTCTCCATGGTAGTAAGAAGCTTCGTGTTAGAGAGGTATAGAGCTCTTGTAACTTCTTTACATTATGTTTGTATTGCAGAGCATAATTAGAATTATACTGCAGTAATTTGTGTGTTTGCTAGCAAGAATGTGTGCATGTGTTCATGTAGCTGCTTGCATGTGCATGTGCACTTTTATGTGTGTATGCATGCATGTTCATTACCTGTTTGTGCATATGTGTGTGTATGTTATTGTGTGTTGTGAATGGGGATTCACGTTCATCTGCTTAATATTTACCAAACTAAGCCTCTGTTGTTTAAAGAATTGTAAGCAGGTGTATATTACTGTTTATATTTAATTACTATATGATTTTTGATTGTTCAAGTTACTTCTCGAAAGAATGCTGTATATCAATTCTATTGGGGATAAAAAAAATCTCTCATTTAATATGATATATATATATGATTTTTTGTATCTATTATGTTATATTATTTATGCTAGTAACCTTCTGAAATTGCATGTCAGAGTTCATCTAATAGCCTAACCAGGCAATCTGTTTTTAATTGATGAAATCATTTTTCTCAAAATGTTGAGTTTAATGACTGTGCTTATTTTGCAGCTCTTTTTGGTATTGTGTGTCTACATATGGGCCTACATAAATATATATATGTATAATAATAATAATAATAATAATAATTATGTTCGTACTTTTCTTGTTATAGCAACTCATATTTTAGTCTTGCTTGGCAGGATGGTTCTTGCTTAAAAGCTGATGAACGAACTATGGTGGCTCCCTTGCAAATTGAAGATAGACGAAGAGCGCCTTTTTATGATTTGGCAGGTGGAATATCTGGAACTTATTTAACAAACAAAGCCGGAACCTCTGAAATGTCTGACATTAATCTAAAAGAATTTTGCATGTCGGAAGATAGTCATGACCTAACACATAGTGAGAGCATTTTACGACATAAAATACCAAAGAGTCCTGGTTATCATGTGGAATTTACTGAAGAGAGAAAAATGTGTGATACAGGAGGAAGTTTTTATGATTCAGCGAGATTGTCTCAATGTGATGTTGGCATGGCTGATTGCGATGAGACCATGCCAGAGTTTGAGGGATTTAGTATTGGTGTTTCTTCTGTACTAGAGGACAGTGACTTCTATAATTCTGATATTCCGAATCTTACAAAAGAACGGGATTCTGTGCTGGAGCAGTTGTGCAATTCTAGGAATTTGGTTACCCCAAGTTCTTGCCTGTCCACCAAGTATAAAATTAATAGACTTCCTGATATGTATCAATCTTTACCTGCTGGTATTCTGGAGCACATGAAGTCAAGCAATCCAATCCATTCTAATAATGTTGATATGAAACAATTTAGGGAAAGTGAAGGTGAGAATTTTTCTGGTCTTTTTAACTTGGAATTAGAATATGATGGTTCTTTCAATGGAAAGCTTCATTCTCACAGTATGCCGTCTTCAAGTGCAAGATTCGGATGGCTCACTAGTAAGCCTCCTTTGACCCCTGCAGTTGAAAAGTCCAGCCAGAAAAAGTTTTGGGGTAGAAGTGGCGCCAGTTCAGAGACAGTGGGTTCTAACCCAGAGCTTGTATGTTTTCGTATTGATGAAAATACAAGCACCACTGAAGAAAATGAAAGTCCAGATGGACTAGACATGTCGAAAGAGAGGGTTGGCCCAAGAGAGATCAAGGTGTCAACTAACAGAGAAGCTCTTCTAGATGTCACTGCAGTTTATGATAATGCACCATCTTTAGTTTCTGTTTCCAAGAAGTTTGCTGAAAGAGGTAGTCTAGAGTCTCTGAACACGGAGTCTTACTCTGGGGCTCAAAAAAGTGTCCATTCGGTTGTGGAAAATGCTTGTGCCCAGAAGCCTAAGATAGTGGATAAGGAGAAGCATAGTCTTCCAGTTAATGGAAATCGAGTTCGGAAAGCATCTGAATCTATTAGTAGCAGGTCAAGTAAGCCAGAAATTTCTGGAAAAGCAGAGGATAGAAACAAAAGCCGGATGCATCTGGGAAAAGGATGCAAGCCCAAAAATATTATGTCCAATATATCTTCCTTTATTCCACTTGTCCAACAAAAGAAGCAAGCAGCAACAGCAAAAGGTTATTTTTCTTCCTTTTGGCTTTTTTTTTCCCTCTGGAATTCTAATAATTAAGAGACTATATAAACTATCCGTAGGGTTAACAATCCATTATGCAGCAACTTATAACAAACTGATCTATTTTGTTAATTTATGTTGCATTATTTACAGATTCATTAACGTTTATGGGAAGAAATTTGGGAAAAGCCAACTAAAGTTTCATCCAACTGTGTTTCTTTTTTTTTCATTTTCAGTGTTTTTATGATATGTAAAACTCATTATTTGTCTATTAAAAAACAAATGAAAGTTAAAAGTCCTCCAAACCTAAAATTACATCAAAAACAATACGATCTTGGTTTGATTTCTAATTTGATTTTCTCCTTTCCCCCCTGTCTTGCATGTTTGATCTCTTAGCTTGCAATGTAGCTTTGGGTCAGATTCATGGGTTTAAAGGTGAAATTTTTTCTGTTTGGTTACTTTGGTATGAAAATGCAATTTAAATAACTTCAACTTAACAGATGGTTAGTCTGACTATGGTTAGCAATGCATGTTCAATCAAAGATGAACAGTGTTGTTTCTTTCCCCCCAAAACTGACAAATGTAAGGATTTAATCCTATAGTGCACTCTTCTCCTTGACTTTCTGAGTTGAGCTTTAATAATTTAAAACATTATAATGCAAATTTGCAAGTTAAAAATCAAATTTTACAAATAGAATCAGATGTGATAATGACATAGTGTTGCAAGAATTTAAAGGAAACATCAGCTTTTCTTTCTTTTTCTTTTTCCTTTTTTTGATATTTATGCAATTAAATTTGTAGAAACTAAGCAAGATCTTTTATATTTCCATGGATCACCAACTTCATACATAATACAATTAAAGATTTCACAATGCAATATCTGCTTACAGTAGTATTATTGTACTCATTTAAATTTCATTTTTCTTATTTTTTATTGTTTCTGAAATGCAGAAGCTGCTGAAATTTCTGAGGTTGCAACTCCTTGTTGTCTACAATTAAACTGTTTTTCCAATTCTAGGTGTATCTTTGTTTTAAGCAGGAGCTGCCAATTGCCATATTCCATCTTACAAATATTATTATATTCATGCATAAAGAACCATTTTTCTTCCTGAAGTAGCAATTGTTGTAGATGATTTTTGTCTTGAAGTTGGAGCTGCTGCCTGCAATATTTGTTTTCTTCAAATTTTGCAGTCAGTTACATTTAGGTGCTATAAACTGACAAAGGAAGAATGACAAGAGTAGAGGCTATATATGCCAATACTCTGAAAATAGGATTTGTCTAACAAGGTTGCAAGTGAATAGTATGAGGTACCAATATGTTGTCTTCACCCCTACTGCATCCTATATTCTAAAAGTGATAAAAATCTTGATCACTGTTTGTGGCTACATGAGCAAAATGAGAAAGCTTCATTTAATTTGATGCCTTAGTAATGTGATCCTTGTTGCCTCTCAGGGAAGAGAGAAATTAAAGTAAAAGCGTTAGAGGCAGCTGAAGCTGCGAAGCGTCTTGAAGAAAAGAAACAAACTGAGCGTGAAATGCGGAAAGCAGCTGCGAAGGTAGGGCGTGCAAGGTTAGAGCAGGAGAAAGAACTCAAGCAAAAGCAGAAAGAAGAGGAAAGGAAGAAAAAGGAAGCAGAAGTTGCTGCAAGGAAGAGGCAGAGAGAAGAAGAAGAAAGAAAGGAAAAGGAAAGAAAGAGAAGACGTATTGACGAAGCTCGAAAATTGCAAAGGGAACAGGAGGAAAAATTCTGTGCTGAGAAAGAGGAGAGAGAGCTTCGGCGCAAAGCTGAAGTAAGCTTTTATCTCAATTTTTTTCCTGAATATTCTAATATCCATTTGAACGGTATGTTCCTTACATCAACATATATTTCGTGACTTTCATAGGCTGAGAAGGAACGGAGGAAGAAAGAATTGATGGAACAAGCAAATCGGCAACTGAAATCAGAAAAAGAGGGGGAACTTGCTGGGTGCAGAAAACCTGCTGATTTGGAAGCCGACACCACTGAGGTGGTAGTGAGGGAAAGGAAACATGGAAATAGTAACTTTGCAGGCCCCGATGTGTCTAAAGAATTAAATGATATTGAAAAGGTAATAGTGCCCTAGCAGATTTGGATTCTGCATTACTCATTAGTTGTCCTTTTGCGACCAGAAGTAATGTCATTATGCTGGCTTTGTTTACTTTAACTTCCCCATGATTTTATTTGTTTATAACTGAGTCTTTATTTGGCAATGCTGGATTCGTTTTCGCTTAAGTGCTATATGTTAGAAGGCTGTCTAAGAGGAATTTAGTTTATCAATTAGTAATGAAAATAATTGCTAGCTTGGATGAACCACAAGAGTATATTCTGCTGTTAAATTTTAAATCTGAATAGATCTGTACAATGACCTGCATCCATTCAGTATGAAGTTGCTAGCTGATCTAATAACCTTGATTCTTCTTGATCTTGATCTTATTGCTTTTGCAGTCGTATGACATGTCTCCATACAGAGACTCTGAAGTTGAGGATGATGATGCGGAAGAGGAAATTAGGCGCAAAAGGAAATACATTCCTTCATGGGCAAGGTGAACAATTGATTTCTATTTAGCTGACTATTGATAAAAGCATGCACATATCTTATAGATATTATGCTGTCATATGAGTTCATTTTCTACAAGTTTCAACAGTTTTAAAGTAGTAATTGTTGCTGCATTAATTGCATCGTGCATCTATTTAGTAACCTTAAATTTACTGAAAGTAATCCTGAAAATGAGATGATAGTATTCTGGTTGGTTAGGATCTTCATAGCAAAAAATGTCTGAATTGAGTATTGAAGTTTTCACTGGGATGTGTGACATGGACGGGCACATGCTCACATTGTTTTGATTTGCACACTAAGAGCCCTTCTTTATTACTAATTTATATAACAGGCGGTTCATTTGATTTTATATAGCACACTGGTATTTGCAGGAGAGAATGCTTGGATCAAATTTTACTTTCCAATCAACATCTAGAGCCAACAGAAATCTTCTGTCGTAAGAATTCTTTTGATTTAAATGAAGGTGAGTTCTAAGCAAAGCAACCAAGGATGCTTTATTCCCAAATGTATATTTTGCACATCAACTATAGGCTGATGGTGTTATCCGATCTTCGTTTTCTGCAGTTCTTTTGCCTCGTATTCTCCACTTGCCATCATGATAACATGGTCATGTTTTGTCACTTGCCTGCATGGTGACCTTTGATCTAGACAGTGGTGTATCTGCGGAGCTCCCTCAATGGCCTGGTTGTTGTGCCATATGTACCCGTTATTTAGGCATGATTTATGTTTAGTGAAGTATAGTTGGTTCCAGAACAACTGGTGGCAGGAGTGGTGGCACTGATTTTTCTTCTCTTTCTTTCTCTCTCTCTCTCTCTCTCTCTCTCTAGGTGTGCGAGTGTGGGTGTGGTTTGGGGGTGTCAAGGAGATGTGCATGCTCAATTACCCCCCTCCTCTGTCAACACTCCCCCACTCCAAAATATGATATACGTGAAGTTCACAGTTCTGATACCATCATGCTGTCAGTATGGTGCTCAACTTGCAACTGGAACACTAATAGTACATGTACCAATTATTTTGCATGCAGTTGGACTATTGATTGCATGGCCTTATTTTGCAGGTCCACAGAAAGTGTAAGGTCCATGATTTAACCTTCCTATTTTTGTACATAAGAAGTGATTCATAGAATGGTCGAGTTCCTTAAGGGAAACATTTTTCCACAGCTTACAAATTGACTTTTGTCAGATCTTTGCGCAGAAACTCTTATTGTTCTCCAGTGAACTCACTTGATAAAGAAAACTAGGATTTAGAAAAAGAGCACATTTGCTTACGGGTGTGTATTGAAAATACTAAATTGTCATTACGTTGTTCTAATAATGAACGCCATGAAAGTGGATGTGCATCATGGTAGGATAAGTGATCCTCTAGCTGCCTAGCATGCCTTACTTTTAACTAGAGATGGGTACTGGGCCGGGCCGCCCATGGCCCGGCACGAAACGGGCCGTGCTAGGCACGGCTCATAAAAGGGGGCCGGGCTGGGTTACCAATTCTTGGCCCGCGGGCCGAGCCCGGCACGACCCATAAGGGCCTGGGCTGGCATGACTCGTGGGCCAAGCACGGCACGGCCCGCGGGCCAGCCCGGCACAGCCCATAAGGGCCTGAGCCCGGCACGGCCCGCGAGCCAGCCCGGAACGGGCCGCGGGCCAGCCCGGCACGACCCATAAGGGCTTGAACCGGGCCTGGGCCGGGCCAGACACGACCCGTCCCCCTTAAAATAAATGAAAATAATTTTTTTAATAAATTAATAAATATTGAAAACTAAGGATTTATTAATATAAAGCCACCTTAATGGTGGGGGGTTTGGCATAGACCCCTACCAGTTTATTAATTTAAATCAAAATGGTACATGAAGGGAGGTTTGGACCTTGGTTTGACCTCCAGAATACAATAAGAAAGGAGAAAAAATAGAGATGACTCACTTTAACAATTAAAAAAATAAAAATGTACAATTATAAAAAATTAAGAAATCTTACTAATCATCAGTGATTCAGTATTCACTATTCAGTAGTGTTTGTATCATCATCATCAGAGGATATTGTATTTTGTCCATCTTTATCTTGAAGTCTCGCCTCAGCATCCAACCAATCTTTGAAGCAGAGAAGCATCTCAATCGTTTTGCCAGTCATCCTACTTCTCTTTTCGTCAAGAACACGTCGACCTGCACTAAAAGCGGATTCCGATGCTACCGTGGACATCGGCACAGCTAAAATATCGCGTGCAATTGCAGACATAACATGATATTGATTTTTAACACTCTTCCACCAAGATAATACATCTAGACTCTCTATTTGATTTTCATCATATGCAGACTGAAGATTATTTCGTAAATAAAATTCTAGTTCACTACTTAAAGATGAAGAAGATGAAGATGAACTTGAAGCATGTGTGTGTTTTCTCTGTGCAATGAATGAAAAAATAGATGACGAACGAGAACTACTAGAAGAAGAAATAAAGCTTTGCACGGAGAATCTAGATCCACGAATTTTTTCATCATATATAGCATAAATATCATAAAGAAGTTGTTTTACCTCAATTTTAGCAGGTTCAGGATCTTGAATCATATTTTCACAGTATGCATCAAGTAAAATTAGCACGCCATTCAATTTAACTCTTGGATCAAATACAGCAGCTAAGTTATGCATAGGACATATCTTGTCCCAATACTCATTCCATTTAGATTCCATTTGTTCAATAATAGGCATTAAAACATCATCATATCTATATTCTGCAAATTTTTGACTAATTATATATGATTGTTGTAAAAATGAACATGAAGTTGGATAATAAATACCAGAAAGAACATTAGTAGCATTATAAAAACTAAGCAAAAAATCTTTCAAATTTTTTTTCTTTATTCTAATCAATTTCAGTCAATGTAAAGCCTAATCCACGATCATTAATATATGCACTTAATAAGTTTTTATATGGGTATGCATCATGTATCATGCTATATGTTGAGTTCCAACGAGTAATTACATCAAGTTTAAATTTTTTAAAATGTTTACCATGATTTATACATAGTTCCTTAAATTTTTGAAGTCTTGATCTTGAAGCATGAATAAAAGAAACTGCATTTCTAATTTTTGAAATGACATCTTGAATCATGCCCATGCCAACTTGAACAGAAAGATTTAAGATATAACATGCACATCTAATATGCAATAAATTTCTATTTAACATGGGATGCAATGAGTCCTTTAATAATGTAACCGCAGAATTATTATTAGATGCATTATCAAAAGTAATAGACATAATTTTATCATTAATATTATATGAACATGCAGTTTGATAAATGGCATTTGAAATTTGTTGCCCAGAATGTGGAAAATCAAAAGCACGAAAAGCAAGAATACGTTTATTTAATTGCCAATCATTATCAATATAATGAGCAGTAATGACAATAAAACAATTACTACCTACAGATGCTGACCAAATATCAGAAGTTAATGAAATTTTTACATTTAAAGTAGAAAGTGTTTCAATTAAACTTTGTCTCATTGCTAAAAAGTTAGTCATAGCTACTCTTCTAAATGTACGCCTATTAGTTCTTTTGTAAGCAGGTTGTAGGTTTAATTGAACATATTCTTCAAAATTAAAAGATTCACATAAACTAAAAGGTAATTCATCCTTAACTATCCATTTTACAAGTGCTTTTCTTTGATTTTAATGATTATATGCAAAATTACCTACAAGTGATTCCCCTTGTATATTAAAGGTACTTTGAGCATGAGAATCATGTATCCTATGACTTTCTTGATGTCTTTTTAAATTGCCTATTCCCCCACTACTACTACAACTATAAAGTTTGGCACATTTTTTACATTTTGCTTTCCAGACTCCATCAACCATAATTCTATCAAATTCATTCCATACAGCATTAGTCCTCTTACGAGAAGAGGTTTGATCTTCACTCGGTTCACTAGTTCTAGAGGAACTAGGAACATGGGGTTGGGGATTAGTTTCTTCTCCCTCAGAAACAGGAGGAATGCCAAAATGACTTTCCTCAAAAGATGACATATCTAAATTGATGAATGAAAAAAAATAAAAACTAACCACAAGGAGGAATTGAGTAGAGGGTCAGAGGGCAGAGGTAGAGCCCAGATTTTTGAGCTTCCTCTTGTGCTCTCAACAGGAGTGACCTTCTCTTCTCAACAAGAACCTCCTCTTGTGTAGCACTTGAACACTTGCTAAATGCAAACTAAAAATTAAATTGCTAGAAGAGCACTTTAGAAGAGAGAAATAGTAGTAGTAGAGAAGGAGAGAATAGTTGGTTTGGTGTGGTGAGAATGAGGGAGGAAAGGGGTATTTATAAGACTCCAAATATTTTTTTTCCAAAATACCCCTCAAATTAGCCATTTTTGGATTATTGGGAGGGGTATTTTGGGTAAAAACCAAAAAATTGCCGTTTGGAAACGGCTATTTTCTTCCCCCTGCCAGACGGGCCGTGCCCTGGCACGGCCCGTAACGGGCAGATTTTATTTGCCAGACGGGCCGTGCCAGGCACGGCCGTTTGGACCCGTTACGGGCCGTGCCTGGCACGGCCCATTTCGCGGCCCGTGATGGGCCGTGCCCGGCACGGCCCATCTCGTGCCAGGGCTCGGCACGGCCCGCCACCCCATGGGCCTAGGGTCGGGCCGGGCTTAGCTTTTAGGCTAAGCGGGCCGTGCCTGGGCCGGGCCGGTGGGCCTGGGCCGGCCCGGCACGGCCCGATGCCCGTGTCTACTTTTAACGTGGTTGCAGTTGACCAGCTGCCTCAATTGCAACCCAAGATTGGAATACTTATCTTATATCTGTTTTGTAGAACTTCTCAAAAAGCAAATTCTAGCTATTAACACCTACAGAGAACTTACAGTATTTTGTGCTGCTTGTTGAAATGTTTAGTATTTGCTAGTGAAACCAAAAAAAAATCAACTTGGAAGCAACTCATTTTTGTAGTTGGAATTTTATGTTTATTGCGGGTCACCCTTCTCGACCTTTGTGGACTACTGTGTGAAAATGCTGGCATAATATTATGTTGTATGGTGTCTAAACGTCCGCTGGTGCACTTACGCATACAGTCTGAAAGAGGGACTGGCTTTACTTAAATGAATACAGGCCTCTGATTATATTTGCATAATTTTCTTTGACTTGCATAGATGTCTTCGTTTCGATACGCGGTTTCTTTTTTTAAACGTAGTTTGATCCCAGAATTTTAAAATCTAGTAATCTTAATAAATCTTCTAGGCCAAATTTTTCATATCAACACTTATCATTATTTTTGGGCTTTGTTTTATCTAAAGTTGCTCGTATGTAACTTGAATGTTAGAAACTATGGTGATCTGACATTGGTTTGAAATTTATGCTTAAATCTGTTGAGAATTTAATGAACTAAATCGACTGCTATTTTTTTTTTTTTGCTGAAAATCGACTGCTATTTCGCCTACGACAATGGGTTTTGAGACTATTGTACTAAATAAATAGGTGCTAAACCTATGTGCTAGATCAATCTATTTATAACTTGGTACTAGCTTTGAAAGTATTGTACTATATTATGCTATGTTGCTCGAAAACCTTTACTTCTCCCCCCCATCGGGAGCCTCTCTCCTACCCCAACACCCCCAACCTCGACCTCCCCTCTTTCTCACAGTTCTCCCGCATTGGGGGCAGCCTCTCCGGCATCCTGCATTCCCTCTTCATGATGCCAACAGCGTCATTCTTGCAGCAACTCAGTTCTCCGTCCCATCGTCCATTGGCTCTGTTAATCTCTCGACGAGCCAGACTGCATAACTTTCAGGTCCGGCTTCGATGTCGGGCTCCCAACGACCACAGACGGCTCCTGGTAGCGGGCTATTAATCTTCCAACTTTCTGATGAGGAGCTTGATAACCTGTTTGCAGTTGGCAGACTTCTCCTCCATCGCCATAAGAACCCCTACGTGGCTTGCCCTCACGAAGATAGACAAAGCTCACAACAGTGTTGCTTCCATTCTGCATGCTGACTCAGCCTTATAAGCTCTCTCTCTCCTGGGGCCTTTTGCTTCTAACCATGCTGCATGCAATGGGTTTGCTTTATCTTGCATAATATGATGTTAGTGTAATGGAAATTACGTGGCCTCAGCTGCTCCTAAAAAGGATAGGGTTTGTACAAAAAAAACGAATGCTGACTATTTATAGCTTTTCTTGCAAAGAGTCCGACACCTGGTCAATCAAAAGGATAGGGTTTGTATCAGAAGGATTCATTTTCCTTCACACAAATCTACCTACCGCACAGCTCTCAAAGCACTCCAAACTTTGCCATCCATCTTCTTGTGCAGATCACAAAGCGACCACTTGGCGATCCAACAGAAAGATATATACAACCTGAAGGAGTTCGGGTCTTTATTCACCGATCTCGACTCACCTCCAGAGGACATTGGCCGACCTTTCTACCCAAATTGGCTACAGCTAGTTCTGTCCCGACTACCCCAAACTCTTCTCCATAGATCTTGATGAGGTCGGGATTTTCCCGACCTCAGATCTTAGCCCCCACCGAACTGGAACAGGAAAAGAAGACTGCGTCCCCACAGAAGGTATTATCCACTTTGAGGCAGGGTACGACACAGGTCGGCCCCTCTCACGGTTTTGCTCTTTAAAAGGCGCCTCATGAGGGAAGAGTAATCGAGCCCTCCATTTAAGGCACAGATCTTTACGCTATTCAGTCAATGCGAGAGTAAGTCCGAGACCCTTTATTCCCACAACATCAGCCTCCCAGCGCGAAGCTCCGAGCTGAGATCAAGAGCCCCTACCTGGCGTGCCAATGATGAGGTCGGGGTTCCCTCGACCTCAGACCTTAGCCCCCACTGAACTGTAACAGAGAAAGAAGATTACGTCCCTTCAGGAGGTATTGTCCGCTTTGGGGCAGGGTACAACATAGGTCGGCCTTCCTCACAGTTTTGCCCTTTAACATGCGCCTCCTTCCGAGAGAAGGATAATCGAGCCCTCCATTTAAGTAAAACAGCAGCGGTGGCTACTAAAATAGTGATAACTATGACGTTGGCGAGGATTCTAAGAGATACCTATTTCTTATTTTTAAAAATAATAAAATATAATTTTTTATTTTTAAATAATAAAAATATTTTTAAATAATAAAAAAATAATAATATGAAATATATTTATTATCTTGCTTTGTGTAATTTTATTTTTAAAATTCAGAAATAAAAAATGCTAAACTGGCAAGCATTAACGTTATCTCTTTTACCATGTCTTGGCCTATTCCTGCCGGACACCTCGTGTGGACCCACCAGGCCACCCCGCTGCCCAGCCGCCACGTGAAATGGGGGGGCAGGCGGGCCGAAGCCCTTCCCGACCGTTGTAAGCCCAATTTTCAAACATGCACGACGCGCCCATTCCGACCGTTTAACGGTAAACTCCAAATTCACAGAGCCCCTCTGAATTTGAAATTCCAGAAACCGGCCAGAGCTTATTCCTTCCCTGTGGCTTTCTGGAATGCTTCATCTCTCTCTGTCTCTCTCTCTCCCCATTCAAACTTCAGCTACTCTCATTCTTCCATGAAATCCACATCCGAGAAAATTCCTTTTCTTCTCTTTGTTCCTTCATTTCCCCTTCTTCCACTCCAATCCATCTCGCAAACTTGCTGACATTGGCCACATTTCTCGCTAAATTCCATGGGCGCTCATCTAAGATCCTCCCTCTTCCCCCTCTCCCTTCTCTTGACTTTACTACTCTCTGCACAAGCCCCTGCCAAAAAAACAAGCTTCGACTTCGCATCCTTCTCTTTCCTCAACCTTACCCTTCTCGGAGACTCCTATCTCAGGAACGGGTCCGTGGGGCTCACTAGAGAGACCGGTGTGCCCTCATCGAGCTCTGGTACTGCCATATGCAACCTCCCTATCCAGTTCTATGACCCTAGAGAGAATGTCTCTGCTTCCTTCTCTACCAAGTTCTCCTTCTCGATCACGAACCCAAATCCCGAATCATATGGAGACGGCTTCACGTTCTTCTTGTCCCCGGGCAATGGAACACTTGGAAGCACAGGCGGGTATCTTGGTCTGTTTAACTTTTTAAGTGCCACTGGCAATGTATCTATCATTGCCATTGAATTTGACACCAGGTTGGATGAGGGATTCAATGATTCGAGTGATAACCATGTCGGTTTTGACGTCAACAGCCCTATTTCAGTGAAGGCGGAGGGTCTTAGCCCCCACGGTATCGAACTCAAGAGTGGGAATCTGATCACAGCTTGGATCGATTACTACAATGACGAGAGCATGCTGAAGATCTGGCTGGGAAACTCGAGTGATGATAAGCCTGAAAATCCAATCATGTTTATGAAATATGACCTCTCAAAGCATTTTCAGGAGTACATGTATGTTGGTTTTTCAGCAGCAACGGAGGGAAGTACTGAGGTCCACACGATCGAGGGGTGGAGCTTCCAGACCTTTGGGTTCACTACCCCTAATCTCTCATCTCATGTTCCTTACAATGTGTCTGATAGCTCGTGGAGCAAGATTCCGACGATACCCGTCGCTGGCCCTCATGGTGGCTCTCCCAAGAAGCTCAGTCTCAGCCTGGCAATCATAGGTCCTGTGGCTCTTAGTATGGCCTCCGTTATCCTTGTTTGGATTTCAGTTACAAAATGGATGGAGTTCAAAGCAAGTAAAAAAGAGGGCTTGAAATCAGAGCTCTTGAAGGGCCCAAGAAAATTCAGCTATAGGGAGCTCAGCTCAGCGACCAGAGGATTTCACAGCAGCAGAATTGTTGGAAATGGAGCATTTGGAATGGTATACAAAGCGGTTCATCCTAGATCCGGCATCACATATGCAGTGAAGCGGTCGAAGCAAGCCCAACAAAGCCAGAAAGAGTTCATTGGGGAGTTGTCCATAATAGCTTGCTTGAGGCATAAGAATTTAGTCCAGCTTGAAGGTTGGTGCACCGAGAAGGATGAATTGTTGCTCGTGTACGAGTTCATGCCTAACGGGAGCCTCGACAAGGCCCTTTACTGCAGGCCCGAATCGATGCTTAAATGGTGCCGGCGGTACAATGTAGCCACTGGCATTGCCTCTGTTCTCACCTACTTGCATCAAGGATGCGAGCAGCAAGTGATCCATAGAGACATAAAGACCAGCAATATAATGCTGGATGCCAATTTTAATCCAAGACTGGGAGACTTTGGCTTGGCAAGGTTGATGGATCACAATAAGAGCCCTGTTTCAACTTTGACTGCTGGAACAATGGGGTACCTTGCACCCGAGTATCTCCAGTATGGTAAGGCCACAGAGAAGACCGATGTATTCAGCTACGGGGTCGTGATACTAGAAATTTGTTGTGGGAGGAGGCCAATTGATGCAGAAGATGGCCAGGATCATAAGTTGGTCAATTTGGTTGACTGGGTTTGGGGATTGTATTCAAAGGATAAGCTTATCGAAGCTGCAGACCGAAGATTAAATGGCGAGTTCGATAGGGAAGAAATGTTGAGACTTTTGCTTGTGGGTCTAAGCTGTGCAAATCCAGATTGCACCCAGAGGCCTACAATGAGAAGGGTTCTCCAGATTCTCAACTCTGAGGCAGAGCCCATATCTGTGCCTAGATTGAAGCCTCTCCTTGTGTTCGCTTCTCATTTGAGCATGAAGGAGATTGTTTCTGACTGTGAGGAGAGTGCAAGGTCCAGCCCACTGTATGAACTCAAAACCAATTGAGTTGAGGTGCTCGTTTTAGTTTGGATTCTAGTTATTTCTTATGAACTTAATGGGTTGAATTAATTGTTCCTTCTGCTTTGCTTATCCGAATATCTGCTGTTATGAATCTCTTTCAAATTTTGGAGGCACACTTGGCTTAATGGTATTGAAGCGAACTGGTATTTACTGTCTCAAGTTGATTTTACCACTTGGAAATTTTATATGATATCTTTACGTGTTTCTATAATTAACTTGAATAGGAATTTTGATTAGTTACATTATCTTTATCTGGAGTTTTTATTACATAATTTAATGTTGCGAATCCACTATCTGTATCTTCTAGTAAAAAAAAAAAATTCTGAAAGAGTTTGAGGTTTGTGGTTTGTCTCCCTTTGTATAGGGGAGAGTTTGGTTAATCTTATGAAATTTTGTTAACATAGCTGCATCAGAATTTTATAACAGAATCCATGTTTGTCACCACTAAATCAAGAAGACAGTAATTTGTTTAGAGTTTTTTCTATGTATTATTCAGTCTAGATTGTTATTGTAAATCTTACCTTGGAAGGTGTTGAGGGGAAATTTATTTAAATATATGATCGAGCTCCATAGGCGAAGATTGAGATCCCTACATGTGTAGCCTAGAGGAGCTTACCCAAGTCATGAGACACAAAGAAAGATTCCTTTTGGTGTAATGAAGTCTTTCTGGCGTCTAACTTATGCGAAAGGGCATTAGAAAGTCTTCTCTGTAAGGAGAAGAATAAGCATATTGAAGTTAACAGCTAACAGTGAACTCATGTTGAAATTCTTCCATGGCTACAACTCCGTGGTTTTCATCGTTCCTTATATAAACCTTTTCTGGAATTTGGAGGTACCGAAACACGATGAGGCATTTATGTTGCCCGCATTGCAGGAATGCCTTCATACTAAAGGAATTATGAGAAATAATGGACTGCGGCAATGGGATGCCGGCTTTGCAGGAATGAGCTGGCGCATAGAAAAGGTTGTAACTTCTCTACAAAACCTCATTGTAACCTATTCCTCTCCTTGTATTCTTATTCATTGTGTACAAACAAATTTTCTACAGATATTAAATTTTCTACAACCCAAGTTTGCAGGAAATTTTTATAAATCCGGGCATGTGCTAGATATTCTTGATAGAAATTCTTGATAGGATTTTTTTCCCAATATAAATTTTTGCATGAAATGTAATCATAGCTACATTTCTTAAAACTGTTTTTTCTTTTAAATGTCAGGATCTATCACTACTGCTGTAAACAGAACTAGCACACAGGTAACGGTGTTACCTGAAGCTGGTGTTGTAAAGCCCTATTGGGAGGCTGCATGATACTTCACAATGTCATATTAGGAAGCCTTCCGAATTAATCTTCAAAGTGAACTGGTATTCACTGGCTCAAGTTGATTTACCACTTGGAAATTTTATATGTCATCTTTACGTATTTCTATAATTAACTTGAATAGGAATTTTGATTAGTTAGATTATCTTATCTGGAGTTTCTATTACATAATTTAATGTTTCTATCACATTATCTTTCAGAAGTGCTCAAACTTCTTTGGCCAAAGGCTAGGAGGGCTCCGAACTCACTAACCGATTGCAAGTCGCAGTCTCCTGCTCTCTTAGACACCATTTAGCTTTCAGGGGACGTTTGTCGTTCTGTGCTCATCAAATGCATGATTACTAAGAGAGGCACAAACTTATATTAGCAACATATTAAGAACTCGTTTAGTTTGCAAAAATCAAAAAAAAAAGAGAAAAAAATGTGGTCTATGAGAAAATAAAAAAATACCTCGTATTTGGTCGAGGATTTAAAACAAAAAAAGCGATGAAAAAATAGCTTTTTTATAGGAATAAGTTTTTCATGTTTTATAGAAAAAAATCCATGTAGGAACTTAGAAAGCCACTTTCTCACCAGTTAAAAATTATGATAATTTTTTTTTTCAAAAATATGCTTAAACCATCATAATCTTTTTAATATTTTTTAATAATTAATCTTCAAATACTAAAAATATACTATTAAAAACTACTACAATAAAAAATAATTATGGTAATTTTAATAGTATACGCAACTTTGGGTACAGAAACATCCCGAATGGTAAACGCAACTTTGATCCATTAACAATATTGTCGCATATCTTAAATACCGGAATTAGTTGCCAAATGAGTTTGATAACAAGAAAATTTCTACCTTGCAATCCAAGAAAGCAAACACCACGTTCGAGGCCTGAGTGCCAGAAAAGCTTCGGGGGCATTTTGTTAAAGTCGCAGCTGGATCAACTAAAGACAATTTCTCATGATACCAACAATCACAAAAAGAACATATAAACCAGTCTTAGGTATCGATCATATGCTAAGGTATGCATGAGTTTTCCAAGAAAAATATTCCAACCAATCTTAAGCGAAATTTCCTTCTAATAATTAGGGGAAGTTTGTTGCCCGCTTGCTCCTAACTCAACATCTCTTTCCTGGCCAGACGTTGGCGGCATCGCCGGCTGTTTCTTCTCGATTTGCCGGATGGAACAACTAAGATGCATGATGGTGTAAGAAAACAGCATCACCACGCTGATGATGCGTGAAAAATCCCGAGTGCTGCCTGCGGCGAAAGCCACCACCAATGTGAGCATACCTCCAACCACACAACCCTTGAGCAAAGCAAGCCTCAGCTCGGCACGGAAGAAGCCCTGGTTCAAGAGCAAGACGATGGTGGCTATCGACGTCGCAAAAGCGCTGGCGTTGAAGGCAAAGAAAATATCGTATCGACTTGGACTCACGTCGGCCAACACCGGATTCCCAGCAGTGTGTGATGGTGTTGAGTCTTGCCAGAAGCCACCAGGCGGGTTTAGCCCGGCGTTGTATGTTACGGAGGCGGCGAGGGTGGCGAGGACCATAAGCCAGCCTCGCATCTTCTTGACCCATTCTTCCTTTAGCCTGAGCTCCTCCCTTGCTTTCCTTTCCTCCTCGTCCTCTTCCTCCTCAACTGTGACCACCCTGTCGCCACTAGATGATGACAAGGAGTGTGGCACCGTTTGATCGTGGATTTCGGTTGCTGCCGCCATCTGATCATTTGCCACTGAAGGGTCGGGGGGGTCGGTGGAGTTACCGAGGGTCTCATGGAGTGGCAGAGTCGCAGGCAAAGGAGGTGAATTCATGGGCATTAAGGCTTGGGTCGTTGCGTTGGTTGCGGAGGTTTTCGGAAATATGGGGAGCCTTTTATTTAAGCCAAGGTGATGGTGACGCACATACAAGGCATTAGAGTTCTCGGGCTCGGCAGCTCGTATTATTTTCAAACCATTCTAGCAATAATTTATTTTGTCAAGTTTGCGCGTTCTGCAAGGGGAGAGAAATTTTAGCTCAAGATAAATTTCTTCTTGCTGCCGCGGTGCAACTGATGTAGGATATGATTTGGAATTTGGGTTGTATTTTTCGGGGAAAAAAAAAATTCATCTTCCTCCATAGTGCCAATTGATGGATCGAGCAATAATTGTTTGAGATATACGTGATGGAAGAAATTTTGGACATTCCGACCTCGGATAAGACCAACCTCGACCTCAGACGATTCTGGCCCCGGCCGAGGAGCCAACCGTACAAGGTGAATGATTTTGGCCCCTACCGAGAATCCGACCACCGGAGGTGAGCGCCTTCGGCCCCGACTAAGAAGCCCATCAGTACATATCGATAAGGACTGAGAAGCTTAACAACTGACAGCCCTACGAGCCCATAGTCGTGGCAAACCACAATCTACACCCGACCAGTGCTGTACGTCGCCCATGTGGATTGACTCCACGTCACGGCCGTACTACTAGCCGTGACTTGGCCATTAGTGCACGCCACGTTTCCTAGGTAATGACAAATCCAGCTCTCCTATATAGAGAGGCAACCTGGAAGACCTCAGGTAAGATATTTATTCCACACAGAGTACTTCACTTTACTAAAATCTTCTCCCTTCCACACTGTTGTCTCTCTATTCTGACTTAGACATCGAAAGGTCCCCACAAGAAGAGACATCGAGTCGGACTAAGATACCAACTCTAGACCAAGATACCAACTCTAGTCGTGTGATGTGGTCTTTTTAGCAAGCTGCAAATCTCACGACACCGATTTGGACATGTCCATCATATGTGCTTATATGACGTATCACATTTGGCTGGACAGGAATATCCGCATCTTTGATAGTAGGAGGGTATCCCCGAGAGTTGTAGTGGACAGAGCCATCCGTCAGGCGACGGAGATTATCGTCGCCACCTGGGCACAGTCGCCAGAGTGGGCTAGGGACATCTGGGGATCCCATTTTGCTGCTACAGCATCCCGAGGTACTCTTATTTCTTCGGCACTCCACCCTCTGGCTACCTCAAGGTGATTTTTGACGGCAGCGCATTGGCGAGAGGAGACAGAGGAGGGACGGGGTTTGTTATCCGAAATCACGACTCTAGGTTGATTGCGGCAGGCGGGAGGCGCACCTATGACATGACCGCCATTGGAGCGGAGCACAGGGCAGCATGGGAGGGAGTCACCTATGCGAGAAGGATCCTAGGTGCAGACTGCATCATCCTGGAGGGAGACTCGATTACGGTGATTGAGTGCATCGTAACGTCAGGTGATAGGGCGATGGCCACCCCCTACTCAGAGACATCCATAGTTTGGTGGCTGGTTGCAGCTCATCTCAGGTCGCCCATGTGTTTCGGGAGGCGAACACGGTAGCAGACTGAGTTGCCTCTTTTGCTGCTCACCACTCGGGAGAAGTTTTATGGATAGGATTTGTTCCTGCTCCCCTTTCTTTATGTTCTTTTATTTCTATTGACATTGAGGGTAGAACTCACGCCAGGCTAACGTGAGCTACCGTAGTACCAAAAAAAAAAAAAAAAAAAAAGAAAAAAAAAAAGAAGGAGGGAAGCGCACTAATTACGTTGGAAGCATAATGATCTAGCCAAGAGGCCGACAGATGCATCCAGACAATTGGTAAGCTTGGCGTGAAACCTAAGCGCTCTTTGTTTTGTAGTTGAATTATGCATTCATTCCTCTCAGGATGCACCGTTTATTTTGTCGACCACGGAGCTATTTTCAAAAACTATATGGCTAACGTATTACATGGGGTTTTATTGGTACGACTCTAGACCAAGATACAACTCTAGTCGTGTGAGGTGGTCTTTTTAGCAAGCTTCAAAACTCACGACACTGATTTGGACCTGCCGAGGAAATAAAAGCCAGAACGCCAAAGGAAGCGGACAAATTACCTGGGAAGTATCTAGCCTAGCAAGAGGCCGGCACATGCATCCAGACAACTGGTCACTTACAAGGAAGCTTCGGGGAAGTCATGAGATAGTCAAATCAATCATGGTCAATTGAAGAAGATGAGTGAGAACCGAGTCCATCCTTGGAAATCTTGAGCGGGTGTTTCATGGTTGTTACCAACCTCGAGCGAGAAGCTCTTTCCAAGGCAAACTACTAACGGCCCAAGCCATCTCGTCTGGATTCGGCAAAAAAGGGAAGCTCCATGACAAAATAGTAAAGGGATCAAAGGCAAGTATTGACAATTTCTTTAAAGAATTGGTTTGACAATGCAGGCACAATACAAGCAGTGGAATGATTTGAGGTAGGAAAAATGGCTTCGCTCTTTCGGTCAGTCAAATTCACATTCTGAAAGAATCAAATTGATGTTATATTTGATGGCACATTGACATACTAGAGTGGCTCAATAGGAGAATCAAATACTATTCTCTCTCTCTCTCTCTCTCTCTCTCTCTCTCTCTCTATCTATCTCTATCTCTCGGCTTAAAAAATAATATAAAGAAATATTTCGAGGTGCCCCTAAATTGTATAAGAAATGTTCATCTAGTCTACAGTCACTAACTTGGCAAGTCCGCAATCAAATAACCGGTAGGTGTTTGGCAACAAATTCATCCTCCATTGCCACCCCATGCAAGAGAATTGTTTTAACATTCCTCTAAAATATATCATCCTCTCTCAGCTATCCACTTAAGATCACCTTATCTTGTGAGATACTGGGCTGAAGCCGGCAGACCCAACCGCCTTCAGCCCAACGCCTTTTTTGGAAGGGGCCAGAGCAGGGGATCGCGATCCCCTCCGGCTTCTCCGGGCGCAGAGACGTCACAGGCATCCCGCGGTTGCACCGCGGTTGTCCCGCATCCACCCCGCGGCTGTTGATTTCGCCCCACCGCCGCGATTTTCGCGGCGGAGAGCCGTTGAAATGGGGTTATAAAACCCCCCTTTCCTCCTTCCTTGGATCCTCCACCGAGCACCTCCTCTCCTCCTCCCTCTCCTCCCTGCTTCTCCTTCTTCTCCGATGACCGCGTGCGCCACCCCAACCGAACTCCTCCACCCCAGGTCTTCTTCTTTCTTTGGATTTTTTTTTGGTTTCCTCCGCTTCCCCTGTTTTGAGATTTAGTTTGGCTGTTGGAAAGCCCCACCGCCGCTACCACCCCAGGATCGCCGGATTGGACAACCGTAACCGAGATCTCCCCTCCGCCACTCGCTGGTGAGTTCTGCTTGTCCTTGTCCCTCTGTTTTTCTTTATTCTATACCGGACCAAGCATGCCCTCGTTTTCTTCTTCACGGCCGAGCCACCGCGGCATCGTGCCGCAGGCCGCAGCCACCTCACTGCCGGCCACGCCTCCACGGCCGGGCCATCGCCCTCCCCTTCCTCTCCCTTCTTCCTCTCCTCCCTCTCTTCTTTCCTTTCCCTTCCTCCTTGTCTCTTGGCCATCGAAAGGAAGAAAGCTCTTTGGGCCGTGATTGGGCCCTATTCAATGCGCCATATTACTTGTGGGCTGAATCCATCCATCATGGGCCAAGTTGGGCCATATCCATCCGTTGTTGGCCATAGTCATCTTGGGCCTTGTCCAATCAGGTTAGGTCGCACCTATTGTGGGCCAAATTTGGGCTCTGTTGGACCATGCCCATTGTGGGCTCATCCTGTTCATCACCATTGTGGGCCATATTGTATTCATCATTTTGGGCCATGATCATTTATTTTGAGCCTTACTCATCTATCATGGGTCATATTCCTGTTGGGCCCTATTCATCCATTGTTGGCCGAGTCTGTTCATTTTGTATCAGATACATTGATTGATCCAAATCAATCCAGGTGAAATACCTCTTTTTCGATTTTGGTCAAACCGAACTAAATAAGCCAAGCCTCTGATTGGACCTAACTAAGTAGATCAAGCCCAAAAGCTCAATTAGCCTTAAATTGTGTATTTCTTTCTCTCTCTAAGCAAGCCCACATTTTGACTCGATCCAGACCTTCTCTCTGATAGTTGGTCCGATCAATTCAGACTAAGCTCAGACTAAGATCAGACCAAATCCAGACTCGAGCTAAGATTATCTCTCCTCCTGTTTCTCTCTCTAAACAAGCTCGGGGATCCTAGTGTAAGTGATGTCCTTCTTGTAACTCAGATCCAAGTTGACCCAGTTTGGAAATTTTAAAACGAAAAGATGTAACTTAATGCTTCAAAGTGCATTTTTCTAAATTATTTGGTAAAATAATTATAGTGGATTAAATTTTGAAATATATTTTATATGTAGTAAAATGGGTCAGGCATGTTAAATTTTATTTGAAAATTATGTTATATGCTCTGAAATTCGTAAACTATGACTGAGAAATTTATGAAATCTGTTTTTATATATATGCATTCTCAGCATGGCTATGATCTGTTCTGTTCTGTTCTGGCCCCGCCAATGGGGATTATACGTTGGCCCTGTCGACTTGTATCTGTGAGGAACCGGTTTCGACACCGTACCACCGGTAATTAGAATAGTGGTATTTGTACACCGTACCACCGGTGATTAGAATAGTGGTATTTGGACACCGTACCACCGGTACTTAATAATAGTGGTGTTTGGCACTTTGTGCAACCCATGCCACTGGGTTACATGGCCATAGTCTATTATGTTGAGATTCTAGTATCAGAGTTTTTTTGTAAAAATGATAATAAGTTTTGGAAAAAAAATGCTTATTTCTGATTTAATTTCCAGTCATTATTTTGTGTTTTGTTTTGTCATCTGATATGCTATGACCTCACTCTGGGGTATTTTGTTTTTTACTGGGCTAGTGTAGCTCATTATCTTATTTTCTCTATTTTTCAAATCTAGAAGCTTGATCGTACGGGATTGGGGAGTGCGTTAGATTTTCTGATGATTCCTTCAGTTATAAGCATTTTAGTTAGATTAGCTTGGACATTTGAATTATATTGACATATGTAATTTTGAAATTTTGTAAAGCTGCTTTTGAATAACTTTAATTATTTATGTTATCTTTAAGCATCTGTGATTGCTTTGATATGATCTGCTGTCTTGCACACCTGTATAGTCCGCCGTGCGAGCGTGCGGCGTCTGTCGTGCTTTGAGTTTGAGGTCTAATAAAGAAAAGAACCCACCCCCCCCCCCCCCCCCCCCCCCCCCCCCAAAAACCCCTCCTCCCTCTGTGGAAGTAGATTTAGACAATATTTTATCTTACGGTGTCTCTCCAGATTACTTTACAGCTTTTTTTTTTTTTGAAGTTCTGAAAGGATGTCAGTTTATTTTACGGATGGAGGGGGATGCCACCTGCATCCGCACTAATGAACTGAACCAGATTAGGAGGAAATTCTTGTCACCATACCCATTGATGTTGATCAATGCATGTCATGCTTGACTATCGATTAGCTGCCTAATTTGCTTCACAGAGAATGTGAAAGCAAGAAAAGCTGGACAGAGTGGAGCAGAGCATCTTGACGTTCCTCATAGATGAATGCTGTGAACGCTTGTTGCCATTGATCCATTTGGCTAATTTATTTGAATCCTCTTCAAGCAAAATTTCATCATTTTGAAATATGTTTATTGCTGTTTTGAGACCAAGCCATGCAACTATTAATTCAGCTATAGGGACAAAGTTTGTAAACATAAGATTAGACGCTGCATAAAGAGTTCCTCCCAGTTGATTTCGAATAACAAACTCCACACCTACAACATTAGGCTGAGCTGATGGGTCAAAATGTTGCATCAAAAATGTATGCATATACCCCACTAATGGTGCCCTAGATGTGATGTGTCTACATAAAGTTCTATGCGGAAGTAAATCCGTATAGTGTGAACATGCGGACGTCCGTATATGAGGTGCATAATTACAGAAGTGGCATTTCCATTGTCCCAGCTCTGGCAATGCCTCCATCCCTTCATCTGTGACGCAACCACTATCATCTAAATCTCTGGCAGGTGCCTTCACTTTTTCCAAATCGGAGAGCAATCCTCAGTCCACAATCATCTCAATTCTAGAAGTGCTCAAAATTCTTTGGTCAAAGGCTAAAAAACCCAATGTCCGATCCCAATTTGGTAATGAATCCAATAACCCATTGCAAGTCGTAGTCTCCTACTTTGTTGGGCACCATTCAGCCTTCAGAGGATGTTGTAGCAATTGTATTCCAAACAAGCTCCATCAGCATGTTGGGCGGCGAGCTGAAGGCATTGGCAGCGAAAGTGGGGATGAAGGGGAGGAGTGGGCCTTCTGATGGGCAGCAGCCGGTGCTATGGGGGGAAGAGGGGGGAGATTGGGTGGGATGAAGGGGGGAGTGGAAGGAGGATGAAGGCGCATGGGGGCTTGGGGGGAGGGCAGGGTGGATGGTGGTAGGGTCGGCGTTGATGAGATTCTCGATATCATTGCTCTCGGACTAGGAGGAGGGGTGGAGAGAAATGGTGCCGTTGTGGGATATCTTCACTATTTGCAGCTATGATCGATGGCATAACTATTGGATTCGGAAAGGATGAGAAGAGAGGAGAGAGGAATTGAAGGAGAGAGAGAAAGGGGATGCTTAGACATTTTCTTTTGTTGGATTTTACGGTCGCTATTCTCAGCTGTACACTAGGCCAATTCGTGTTTTTTTTTTTTTTTCCTCACCTTCTTTCCTTGGTCGCCTCCCTCCAATCCCAACTTCTCCTAACACCAATCCCTCAAAACCCTAACCCTACCTCTCTCCTCCCCTCCCTTGCTGCCAAGTCTACCCTCCTCAACCTCATCTTCCTCCTCTGCTTTTGTGCCCTATGCTATTGCAGTGCTGGCACTTCCATCCTTGCTAACTTCATCGCCCCCCTCGCTATCAAATCCTTCTTTGTCACCCCCACTGCTTCACCGGCCCTTAGTTTGCGCGTTGTGACCACCAGATCCATAGCCTCGCAACCATAGTTGTCACCATCTCCCTCCTCTCCTTTGGTTGGGAGCGCGTCGGCTGCTTTCCTTTACCCTTCACCCCTCCTCCCACTGAGAGATGGGCCCGGGTTGCCCCTATGTTGCTCTTTTTCGTTATGGGCTTCCTTGCCAACCACGAGCGAGCCACCGCCTACTAGGTTCGCAAAGGCGATTGACCAGAGAAAGAGCGGTCGAGTGGCCGGAGCAATGCTCGTGATAGGGCGGAGAGTGGAGCAACACTCGGGAGGCGGAGAGCGCAGCCGCGCAGGCAAGAATTTTGGAAGAGGGGTCAAGTGGCCGGAGCAATGCTCGATAGGACGGAGAGTGGAGCAACACTCGGGAGGCGAAGAGCAGGCAAGAGTTTTGGAAGAGGGCAGAGGAGCAGCGCTCAGGAGTTAGAGGATGCCCGGGAGAGAGTTAAGATTAGGATGCTTGTGGCACAAGTTTGGAGGACGGTTTTATTCACTCAGTATAGAGGGGCAGGATGCTCGGCTAGGGTTTAATTTGCTCGAAAGATCGGGCAGAACGCTCACTTCTTTTTTTTCCCTTATGGTAAAGTGGCTAGAATGTCTACGTGGTGGAAATAAATTAACCCGGTGTATTAAGAATATAATTTCTCGAAAGAAAAGGGGATAGATGTAAGAAGAAGTGAAGGATAGTAGGATTAGGTCTGAGTCATGTCAGAATTTGAAATTAGCTATTTAAGCATAATATGGATCTAAATCGGCTTAGGTTTCGAGTTCATTGTTTCGATGTAGTGTTAAGCTTGGACTTCATGTCAAACTCGAATTGGGCCAACTACTAACCCGAGCCTAATCCAAAATCTAATCAGGCTATATTTTTAGGCTGAAGCTTAACATTAACAACCTCAAGTCAGCCCAAAGCCCAATCTAAAGTTCACTTGGCTCAATGAGAGCTAAGCCTATTTCCAACTTTGATAGTAGAAGTTCATACATAGATGAGAATTTCCATAGGCGGTGGTCACAAGAACTTGATGCCGATCAGTATCAATCTATTGCTTAGGTGCAAGTGTTCCCTAACTTCTTTAACAAATCTCTCTCTTATGTCTTTATCACTTTATCTCTCTCTCTCTCTCTCTCTCTCTCTCTCTCTCTCTCTCTCTCTCTCTCTCTCTCTCTCATACACAACTACATAAATTTGTTGAGGGCAAATCACAAGCACTCTCAATATTTCCATCTCGAGTGTGGTCAAGACTTTCCGCATCATGCGAATCCCTTGTTTTATTCATCTTATCGGTCTTTAATCTATTGGGCATGCTTGTAATTGGCCATCTTTGCAAGAAGAATATATTTAAGATCTGTTTCACCAGAAACACGCTACTCTATAGGTTAGTCTTTTTCATAACAAAGAGTACGTACAGTTTTAACTAATAAGATTGAGGATATTGATTTTTTGTGACATTGGTACTATAGAGATTCTTAATATAGTTTAATGATGATCTTTATATGAGAAGTTCAACTTTTGTGACCAAGTTAAAGATCGAAAGATTGAGTTTATACTTAACTTTGGGAAGGATGCTAACATAATTTGCAGTGGGCGGATCTTTTTCTTTCTTCTGCATCTTCTTCTTGTTATTATCAATTTATTTTACATTTTAAATTATGACATTTTCTATTATTACTAACTTCAAGCCACAATATTCTCCAAGTTTATCTAATAGATTTGATCTGGTTAAGAGAAATAAAAGTGCGGTGGTTGCATCATCTATTGTGAACTTAGCTCCAGGTAGAACAAAGGTAAAGCATTAAGGGATGATTATATAACATAAAAATCTAACACAACAAACATCATGCAGCTGATATGCGATGAAAAACAATATGCATCAACAGAGGTTGCAATCAGCTGTGCATGTAGATTGTACTTTGTGCTGTGAAAACATAATTTCTCAAATACACACACAGAGACATACATCATACATATAACACGCACGCAAATGCAGAGAGTCACGCATATATTTATTCAAGGACATCTCACGAAGGTCGCTGCCCGTTGGTTGACTCAACGTCCCCCCTGTGGTCCGTGGGGAACTTCTCCCTGGACGCGCGGCTCCCTGCACCACACATCATAAACAACAATCGGAAAGATCACCACCTGCAAAACTACAGCAATCACGGACGAAACCAGCTCCCGAGTTGTGCCAGCTGCGTACGCCCCTATCAACCAAAACAAGTCCAGCAGCAACCACGTTCGAAGAACGTTCAGCCTAACCTCCCCATAAAAGAACGTCACCTTCATGAGCAAAACGATTACGATTATAGAATTCACAAAAGCCATGGAGTTGAAAACATAGAATATCATGTATCTGAGCAAGGCCTTGTCGGCGAGTATCGGGTAGCCAGCGTTGTGCCCTTTCTTGTCGCCCATTGGTTCCACGGTGTCGTCCCAGAAGCCGCCGGGCGGGTTCAAGCCGGCTTGGTACGTCACCGAGGCGGCCAGAACGGCGAGCACCATCAGCCACCCTCGCATCTCTCGCACCCATTCCTCTCTCATCTGTTTCTTCCAGGCGATCTCACCGTCGATCACGGCGTCGCTCCTCGTCGCCGCGGGGTGCAGCAGCGTGCCCGGCGTCTGCGTCTGCTCGATGCTGGTGGTGGTGCCATGTCTTCCTGACATATTCCGGCGAGATGCAAGGCTGCCGTCGACGTGCAGTGGATTAATATTAGGCGGAACTGATGATTTGCCGGACATATTTGATGCCTCCAACTTTGTGGTTTTGCAGAGTCCTTCTAATGGAGTTAATGTTGGAATGCTTGGAAGGGTTTCTTGCATATATATATATATATATATATGAACGATTAGTCGATGGTATACTACGATAGCTCGATTGATTGCACTACTTGTCCCTTGAATCATTCTTTGATAAAGAAATAAGTGTTTAATTTAATATGCACGTGCTTTATATTTTATGCCGAGATGCATACTGGTTACGTTTGCTTCACGTAGTGTCCCTCGTTTCCGTTGCGGGGAATACAAAACTATAGTGGCGTTTGGTTGCGTAGTAGGTAGGGATATCCTTGTCAAACACGGGCCAAAGGTCATAACTGGCTAACTGTCCAACCACTCTGGTGGCACATTGTGAACCTGAGGAGTTGAGTTGCATAGGATATTTCGTGATGTGTTGTTTTCTGATTTTATTGAATGTGTCCGTACTCATATAGTCTAACTCACTCGTTAAGAAAAAAAAATCATAACTGGCCGTGAAAATGATGGAATAAAGTTATGCCGTAGAATAGGTTTGCCCTTACTCCCTTTGGTTATCGTATTTTACTCCTGCCCACTTTATAAAAACTCAAGGAGACGGTAATTTCATCGTTGCAGTAAATTTGAACTGTTGCAAAGTTAAATGCACATCAAATGTCCCTTATTAATTCTCTATACTTATCCCTTGCACTTATTCATCCAGCCAAATATCAAAAAGTTCCTATTCCATAAAATAGCTCTATCCTTTAATTGCACAAGGATATCCCTTCCAAAATCTATTCACAACCGAAGAGGCCCTTCAAATGCATCCTAGAGTACGAACAGATTCGAATGCATGAAAAATAAAAACAAAAAAATAAAAAATAGCCATTATAATGTTATGTTTATAGGCCTTTCACTATCATCTACATGTCAGTAAGGAAATTGTTCAAATAACAACTATTATTTAGCAGTAATTCTATTTTACGACCGTAAATAACAAAAATTAAAGTTGGCATCTAATATTTGCATTGTATGATCCAGTTTTTTTGATTTAAACATGTAATATTGTCATTTTTATTTTCGTTCTTGACCATTTATTCTCAGTATAATCACAAATAAAAGCTATATAAAAGGTCATTGTTCTAATTTTCACAAATCATTTTAATTTTTTTAATAAAACGATGGAGAGATACATGGCTCATTTATGATGCATGAAACGGGGGGCAAAAAGTTGGAGGAAACTTTTAATTACAAAAAATATCATATCGAGCATATCTGACCTAATATCAATCATTGCAACTGTACTGCTATAACAATTAATCTTGCTTTGGCAGGAGGCAATTTTAATAGCATCATGGTTTTAGTAAAACCTCAGATCTGTGATTTGAGGGTATCAACTCATTGCTTAAAAGCCCGGCGATCCAACTCAAGAATCGCTCGGCCAGGTACGATTAGTTAGACTCTTGGTTGGATTATTTATGTTCTAGTAAACAATTTAATCGAAAATTTGGCGATCCAATTTGATAACTCGGTCGAGTTTTTGAATGGATCGTACTTCCAACTTAGTCAGATTTTCGAAATTATTCTTATAACGATCTATATTTCATACACTTGGATTTATATAATTATTATTTAGTACTTTGTATTTATATTTTTATATTATTTTATATTGCTTTGGTACTACATGCATTATACATATTCGTATGTAATTTGTATATATATTAAATATAAATACATAAATTTGTACTTTTGTTACTTGTATATAGTATTAGATATTTGTATTACTTAGATATTATATTATTTTACATTAATTATTTTTGTATTGATTTGTAAGTCAACTTGTCCAAATCGCTAACCCACTCGAGTTGTTGGAAATCCAAATGAATTGAGTTCTTGTGTTTTTAAATATTATCTAGTTTTAGATATAACATTTGTGAAATGCCTTGTTCCAATTTTCGAAAGATCCAACTAAATTGTGCACATATGAAACAATAGCAGATATCTGGATGATGCAAGAGTGTATGTTCCATCCTATCCAATTCTTGCCTACTCATATGCCAATCAATCACGCTTGTGTTGTGATCCTTTAAAGTGCATCTTTTGCATCACAGAGTGCTACGCATGTATAGATTGCCCCCATATCAAAATGGAAGGCTCTCACTCATTTTAGAAATCGAGACCGTCATGTAGAGCATGCAGATAGTTGCCAAACATGCTAGATACAGAAATTGTGTGAGAGCCATCTATTTATGAAATTCAAAATAGGGTGGCAATCATATGTATAACCATCTGCGGAGCAAAAGATGCATCGCATAGAATCATGCTTCCCTCTTTTCTAATACACATGCGACAGTTGATGTTGTATTAGACTTCTCCCAAGTCCACTAGGAGCTAGAGAGAATTATCTCCAAATAAAGAAGGTTATGTTGGAGTTGACCTAAAGTATGCATGAAGCATACAGAGTTAGCGCTCTTGCCTAGCACCTACTAATCTCACGTGTATATTGACATGTCTCCCTTGATGGACATAGCACATGTGACCAAGTCAGTCAAGTTGAAATTTAAAATTACAACCAACAAAGACTAAGCTTAATTTAAAGAGGGTACATTACTAGGGCTCCCTATCTATTTGATGACCAATTCTATTATTCTCAATGGTGTGCATCTGAAGTTGGATAGCATTATCAGAAATTTTCTATAGGAATCATTTGATAATTTAAAGAGGGTATATTTGATTTTCTAGGATCGTGTATGTCAGCCTATCCAAGATGATGGTTTGGGCATTTTTTTTTTTTTTGGTTGCCAAGAGTGAGGCACTAATGGCTAAATATGTTGCGAGGTTCCCTTTGGTTTAGGATGGTTTTTGGAGTTCATCCATGCAGGCAAAATATGGTACTGGGTCTCTTATGTCTTCCCCAGTTTGCCCTCCAAGTGGCTCTCCAACATGGAAAAGATTTGTTCCTATCCTGTAGTTGTTTATTCTAACATTAAATGGTGTATTAGGAATAGTGTATCTGTTGATGTGCTTTATGATCCATGGTTGTGATCCACTTCTCTAGCACAGTGGCCCACTCTTGTTGATATTGATTCATTACAAGGGCTTATGGTTAAGGATCTTTTAATTGCTTGTGAGAGTAAATGGAATCAGCCAATAGTTCCTCTGCTTTTTTGAAAGGAGTTAGCAGAAAGAGTTTTCTCTATTTCAATTCTGGGTGGCGACACCATGGACAAGTTGGGATGGGGTCGTGATACTAGAAATTTGTTCAATATTCTAGCCCACTCTAAGGGTATAAGTACAATATTCTAGTCCACTCTGCAGGGTATAAGTGCGATTCTATTTTTGGCCTAGCCACAGAGTATAAATATGACCATAGTCTAAGGCTATTGAGTTGAATGTAATATATTTCAAATCGAATTTATGATTACTTATACGAATATTTGAAAGATATAAATTTTTAATTGATTTGTGTTTTGAAACGGAATTGATTATATCTTTATATTGATTCATCATAATTTATATTTATATTTTATGTTATTATGTGAATTGTCTATCTAAAGTATTTATTACTTACTCGGTTGTCTAACCCATTATATGATTTCTTACTATTTTTTTGTAGATCCAGAGAATTAGCTCGACTTAAGAGATTTATCATAGGAGAGACAACATTTTGACATTTTTGTTTAGACTATATTTTGTTTTAGAGTTGATGCAAGATTTAAAAATATTATTGGTTTTGTAAGACTTTTGATTCTATTATTTAATTAGAATTTGAATATTATTACTTCAATTATTTCTACTATCTCATTAGGATATCATAATAAGATACCTTGCATGCTTGTGAAGAGAGTTTTCTATGAGTATACGGCGGTTGTTGCAACCCTCGGCTCATGATCTCGGGTCGGAGGTGTGACTCTTCTACCTTATTTGATTCCTCAGTACAGATCTCTATAGATGGATTAACTATAGCACCCCTCGACTCTTCTTGGCAATTTCGGTCATGATCTCTTTTGAACTTAATACAACATTCATGTGATCAAACTTCTTCTACTCCAGATTTTCTTCTGAACCTGATTGACCCTTAGGCTGATCAATTTTGCTACACCCTAAGTCTTCGAAACTTGAACTAATATCTAACTTATTAAGCTCCCTCTGATTCAAATCTTTATATTTGAATCAATTATGATTTCTTTCGAATTCTTAAAGAAGTTTGTAACTAAAATCCACTATTGAAGCAACTTTTGTTTAAAATGTCCAACATTACCTGAATTTTAGTGAACGACTGCAAGAATATCCCATGATTGAGGACCATTGGCACCATCTCTCCTCCATGGGGGAAGAATTTTTTGGCTCTTGTATATCCTGGATATAATTTTTTCTATCAACTGAAATTTGAATAATCCACATTACCTTCGTAGATTTTAGATTCAACTTTCTTTTTACAACCTCATCGTTAAGAGTATCTGTTGGCATCATCTTTGACTAATCCATGATATCCCATAAATCTTGTTTTTTTTCAGATAAGACTTGAGAATAGCCTTCCAAATTGGATAACAGTTGTTGTTCAATTTACGAAGAGAAATAGTAGTAGCAAAAGCAGTTGTATTGATGTTGGTGAGGATAGACATATTGAACCCATTGAGAGAGAAGATAGTAGCATTAGCCATGATAATTCATCTTTTGAATCACTACAACAAGAGTCCACATGCTTGCACCATTGTACAGCGAGTTACTGGATACTTTTCAGCCACACTAAGCTACGAACACACGAACTACTAATAATTAAGTAGCCGCTTTAAAAAACTATGCTCCGAATAAATATGATCGAAGCCGCAAACCGCTCATCACTCTCTAGCCTCACTCTAATACTATGTGGAACAATACGTTATGCAGAGTAGATCGTCCATGCCGGCCCAAGATCTAAAACAAACACCAAACAAAAAAAAAAGAGAAAAAAGATGCTGGAAGAAAAATAATTAGGAGAGAGAAAATATTTTATTTAAAAATTGAGCAATTCTTTAATAAGAAAGACAATTCTCACTCTTTCTTTCTCTCTTTTTTCGCGCCACACTAAAGAAGACACCAACAGTCATTTTAAATAAAGCATCAATGAGTGGGATGTTTGGTTCCTACTCAAATTCAACACTCACTAAAAGATAAAACTTATCATTACTAAAGAATAAGGATAAGTATCATCCACTAAAAGATAAGAATTATCACTACTAAAGGATAAGTATTCTAGTAGAATAAAACTAAGAATAAATCTTAAAGTTATTAAGACCAATGACCAACTAAATAAGAATCTTATTAGGATTAAAACTTGGCGATGTATCTCAACATAGTATATATTAGGATCAAAAAAATTGTGGGACAAAATGAAAAGAATAGATCGATAATGGATCTCAAGTTGAAATGCTATGTTGGACTATAATGAATACGAAGAAGTTTAATTCAGCTTGATTGGAGTTGAGTAGGTCCCACTTAATTCAACTAGAAATTAGTTTAAAAATTTGAATATGGTCCCTCAAACATAAACTTGATCCATATTTGACTCAGAATAATCAAACAACCAAACCTAGACCTACCAACTAATTGGTTGGATCTGTGTCTAAATTTTTAAATCGCTTAACTTAAACCTGGCTCAAGCAAGAGACTTGCTTCCCTGTTTTCTATTGTTTTTCTTGAGAAAAGCGAAGGCAAAACCTACCCAAGGATTTCATGAATACAGCAGAATACATGAAGGTAAAAAAAGAAACAAAAAAAAGTAGAGGAAGAAATATATAAATAAAAGGTAAAGACTCAAAAATAATAAAGATAGGTTACTAGGGATGCAGATGAATTAGGTCGGACTAGATCATAAGAGACTCTGACCCAATCCGGTTGCTTGTTTGGGTCCTAACGTTAGACACAGACCCAACCCAATAGAAGATCGTGTTGGCTTTGATTGGGTCTACGGCTAAAATTTTTGACCCAACGGGTCATTCAAGTTAGGTTGGGTTTATTTATAACCCGATCCCAACTCAAAAATTTCGGTCTGGATCGGGTCCGAGTCAGATTCCTATACTTGTCTTTCCTTGTACTTAATTTTTTTTTGTTTTTAATTCTATTCCATAGTTAAGTGGGCTTGGTTTTGGGTGGTGGCAGACATTAGAGTGAGAAAGAAATATAGAAGGAAGGGTTGTACCGTGAAGAATAAATGTAGGGGGTTGCATTTGAGAGAGTGAGATGTATCTAGGGCCGTCCTTCCAAGACTTTAGCTTCACAGTCACATTTGATCACCACATTGGGTGCAACCTCTCAGTTGGCCCACCATCGCCCAAACAACAATCAATATAGTAACTAGGCGGGCCTACATGGTTGCAGTTGAATAGGCCCATGATACTCAAATGTCATAGCCCAAGTAGTGCGGGCTACAACATTAAAATTGGGCCCAATAAATTCCGAACCTTCCAAGACCAACGGCATATCGGGTTTGAGTCGGATCGAGTTGGGTCATAAGATAGGAAATCCAAAATTGCCCCAAAAATTGAATGGGCCGGGTTGGGTCGTATTAGAATTTAGTAAATCCATATCCAATTTGGAAAATAGAATGGGTTCAATTTTAGAATATGATTCGGCCTCATGACCTCTTTAAATCGAATCGAAACGAGTAGGGCCAAATTAGGTAATGGGTCAATCCGGCCCATTTGCGGCCTATAAAGTTGCGTCCAATCATATAGTAGGGCCCGCTGAGAATATGCCATGTCGCATATGCCGGTGCCCATTTAAAAAATAAAAAACACGTGGCCCTCCTCTCATGACTTTGACGTAACCTTATTCCGTGTAATATTCTCTAGCACTCCATACTTGAACAGAAACCTATCATCCAATCGCCTATAATTTCTTATTTACTTAAATTACGATCTTACCCCACGAGTACTTTTTTTTTCTTGTTGTCAGCTGGTTATTCTTACAAGGAAAGAATTAAAGACAAAAATACCTTAACCTTAAATTCTTTTTTTTTTTTTTTTCCATTTCCATGTTTTCTGTTCAATAAGGGCGGGCTGAACAAGGATATAATCGTCGTTTCATCGTAACTGACGAATCCAAAGAAATAAATAAAAGGACATTCTCGTGCTCAAAAAGTAAAATGCCACCTGTATTCCATAGTAAATGACGTGTCACGTACCTGTCTCCATCTGACCCATCAATCCCATCTAGTCCAGTCCAACGGTCGAGATTAGCCATGCCCTCGTGTCCGCGACGCGGCCAGGGCGTGCAAACGCGGGAACGCCACGAGCCCTGGGCTCCAAGCCATCCCATTGGTCCACGTTTCTAGATTCTCTTTCCTCCCAATAAACATGCGCCACGTCAATGGTGACCTTTTCTCCCATAAAACGCCACCGCTACCGCAAAATTATGGCGTTTTCGTGATCCCCTCCGGAAGCGCGCAATGGAGGCTACCGGCGCCGCCTTCTGTCGATCTCCGGCTTTCTCCGGCGCCCGAGTCCGGCGGGGGGACGCCAGAGATCCCTTATTCTCCGGTGTCCGAAGGAATTTTAGAATTTCGGCGCTGCCGAGGGGGCTTTCCGGTAGCTGCGGCGGCAAATTCTTCGACGAGGGGCATCTGAAGTATTACGTGTCGCCGGCGAGGTGTGATGCGAGGAAGAAGGAGGAGAAGAGGAGGGCGAAGCTAGTGAAGGTTCTGGTGAGGGATCTGTCGGCGTTCTACTCGATGGGCTTCGGCGTGGAGGCCGGCGATGGGCTGGCCAGCGAGGTCAAGGGGAAGATGTTTTCGGTAATGTTTCTTTTCAATTATCTCTCTTTCTTCACTTCTTTTTTTGAATTTGATCTTTCTTATTCGATTTTTTTCATGTTATCTTCTATTGTTGTATGACCTTTAGTAATTAAAGTTGGAAGCATGATAACTTCTTTGTCACGTTAGTGTCGGATTGTATGATGAACTTTCGGAACTTCTGGCAGTCTCAGATCCTTATGATTTTTTCGGAAAACCCTTATAGGGAATCTATAATTTTTTGCCCTAGTTTTCTATTTAAGATTATTATCAGATGCCTGGATGATTTATTTTGGGACCCTTTTTTTTCTTCGCCTTTTTTTTAAAATCGTTTTTGGGGTCGCAAGTAGGCATGTATTAAGTAATTGGAAATCTTGGATTAAGTAATTTTGATTTTGATTTGATAATTTCGCAGTCCTAGTTACTTTCTTATCATCCATAAGGTTGGTTTAATTTTAATTAAAACAATTGAGGTTTTAACCAATAATCCGGGGAAGCTCCCATGTTCTGTTCATTGATGTCAAGGTATCCAGGATAATCTGTTCGCATGAATTTAACAATAGATGGATCTTTAGATGATTATTAGTTTTGCCTCTCTGAAACTCTTCGTGTCGTGCCTTTGGTTTCTGAATGCAGGAAGCAGCAGAGCTCTTGCTGACACAACTGAAGCAGCTGCGGGCTCAAGAGAAGGAGATGAAGAGGAAAAGAAAAGAGAAGAAGGCCGCAAAGAAGGCTGCCAAAATGAAAGATTGCGCTGATGACAGCACCTCAAGCTCTTCATCTGAATCAAGTGACAGCGAGTGTGAATCAGTTGTCAAAATGAGGAGCCTTACAACAGCTGCAATCCCAGAACCCAAAACTGACGCCCTGACGGGTCCATCTGTAACTTCTTACTGCAAGTCAACCTCCCTTCCTCTGAAACTTAGTAAGACAGGGGAGGGTATAGAAGAAAATAGCTGTACATTGAAGCTTGGAGCAGAGTGCAATAACACCAGCGCCACCAGCAGAAGTAGTGCCTCTTGTAGTTGTTGTAGTAACAGCATTTCACTGGTCGATAGGCCTATGGATAGGATTGAGGTGTGCATGGGAGGGAAGTGCAAGAAATCAGGTGCATTACAGTTATTGGAGGAATTTGAGAAGAAGATAGGTATTGAAGGAGCTGTTGTTGGGTGCAAGTGTATGGGCAAGTGCAGAGATGGACCCAATGTTCGAGTTATCAATCACTGCACTGATGAGGATAATGTTAAGGATGTGAAAAATCCATTGTGTATTGGTGTTGGCTTAGATGATGTAGGGACAGTAGTCGCCAAATTTTTTGGTGAGAAGAAGGGTATAGGTCTTGTGACTGCATAGACAAAATTTCTATCTTGTTCTTCTGTACCTGATTGCACATGATCAATAAAAATGTTTGTGGAGAGATTATTTATGAACTCAAGAGAATAAAATATATGCTTGAATTTAGGAGATTAATCTAAGAATTTTAGTCTTTTGCTTTTCTACTTTACCAGCTTGGTTACCTGCACGGAATTGGCAACTCACCCAGTTTGATGTACAGATTTTCAAGAAATTGGATGACTAGGTTAGTAAGTTTTACTTTGTAGCTGACACTTTTGATGTGAAACATGCGTAAATGAGCATACAAAGCAGATTACGATGAATTCACTTTCCACTTAATTAGCGTTTAGTTTGTGCAGGAAGAATGAAGAGATAATTTTTCACCATACATCTGAAATGCGGCAATTTGGTAGATAAAAAAAGACAGAAATGCTACAATAAACACCTGAACGATCACAGGAAAGAGGCAACAGAAATGCCGCAAATTTCAAGCAAAAAGATAATAGAACATTTTTCTTGTAAAAGCTTAGCATGGGTATTCTGTATTAACACAATATATGTAGTTTCAGGTTTTTTGATGGAACAGTAATCAACTAGGACTGAAAGTGGATCGGATTATATTCGATTGTTTCTATTTCTGTGTCCAATTTGGATTGGATTTAGATATTATTTTTATGTTTGATTGGATTGGAGTTCAAAAATTTTACAGATATGAATGCGGATTCATGTGATTTTTTTTTTATTTGGATCCGAATATTCGTATAATAAGGATAAGTAAAAAAAATATTTAAGCTAAATTAAATTAGAAAACCAATTAAGTGAATAATTAAATCTGAACTAAAGGGAATCAAGATATTGGATTACCATCATTTAAAACAGAATATCCGGTTTGAATAATTTTTTTCAAATGACTCTACATGCTTGAAAGACTCAAAGTTTTTGTTTGTCCATTTCGTTCGGGGTTTTGAAGATTCATCCACTTTGTGATTTTCATCCGACAATTGCAATTGACGATAGTCATAAAACGCCTTTGAGACACCATATATCCCGTTTATTTTGGTGACGAGCAATCTTAAGCAGTATATTTTTTATAAAATTAATTTTTATTATTGATAAATATTTGTTAAAATTATATTTTTTAAATTAATTTTTTTTACTGTCATATTTTTATTATTAGTTTTCATCATTGAATTTTGCTTAAATTTGATTAATATCCTAAAGATATCTGATTTATATCCATATTTGGATTAAAAAATATAAATATAATTAATATCAAATTCATATCTGTATGATAAATATGGGTATACTTAATATCCGATTCATATCTATATCGGTTTAGAATAAATATAAAAATTAATTTTCATATCAATTTAATATTAATATTTTATATTTATATTTATTAAAAAATATAGATATCAATATAAATATATTCCTATCCAGCCAGTAACTAATCAGCTCTAACCACAACCTGACGATGGGACATCCTTCTTTCAAACGCCAAAAGATAATCAGGACAAAAAAAGTCAACAATTTTTGGATTCAACTAATGTAGATAAGAACCGTATAAATTGGCAGTCCATCCCGCGTTATGGTGCTAGAGCTGCTGTAAATATCTTTAGATCCCCTCCTTTTTTTATCTATCATTTTCTGAATTTTTTAAACCAAATTATGGATGGAGGCCATCCAACCTTCCAACTCCATTCATCCTCTCTTTTATAACCCTAACCAAACACAGAGTTAAAGTAACGAAGATAGATATAAAGTTTTCATGACCAATGAGCTAACAAGATCTACATGATTTGAAATCTTGATCATATATATTCATCGAGTTTTATTTCATTTTTCTAAGTTTGCTTTTCTACCTAATCTTTGTATTTTTATTTGACATACTTCTAAGTTTGTAACTTTAGTTTCCACTTTATAATTTGTATTCTTATGTGAACTTATTTGTTATTTGCTTTTCTAGTGTATATTAATGATCTATTTTTTTATTTTATTTATTAATCTTGTCTTATTTTACAATAATTTCTACTTCTTTGTTTTATGCTTTAAAGTCGGTCTATTATCCATCATTAATATTATTGTTAAATAGTATTTAATTTCCTCATTTTTAAGTCTAATCTATATTTTTACATTTTTATTTAATAAAAATAATTAATTGATGCATAATTTTTGTATAGATGTGTGTGTGTGTGTGTGTATATATATATATATATATATATATGTATGTATGTATGTATGCATTTTTTAGTATGCCTTACGTGTGCTGGGCTTTTTTTTTTATTTAATATATGGGACTTACTTTGGGTAATTTATTTATTTATTTATATATGTTGGTGAAATGTAATATAGGCCCTTGAAGGCGTGCTATTGCTCAACCAGCCACTCGGCCGACAAAACTTTACCACATCTCGGAGGGCATCTTTAACTGAACCGTTTCCCAATTCCATCCTCGAGACCTCTCGGCCGAAGCTGCTCCCCCGAAACATAGAGATCTTGTCCCAATAGATACCGCGAAGCATGTTTAGAGCCTCCCAGCTTCCCTCCCTCTCTTGTCCAGCCGCCTTCTTGTCCAACCTAAGGCTCCCAATCCTCTCCTCCCTCGATTTCTCTTCCTTTAAATCCCCGCCCTCCTTTTCCTTCTCCAAATTCCCACCTCTCCCGAGACTGAGAGCACCCGTCGCATCCCCATTCCCTTCTCCTTTCTCCAGGAGGCCCCCATCCATGGTGGGTAACCCGAGGCTTCGAGGCAAAGGTTAGTGATTCTTTTTTCTTTTTTCTTTTTTTTTCTTTATGCTTTTAGTTATATGTTAGATTTTATGTAGAAATTTCGCATCAGTTCTGTTCCTTTTGGTTGGTTAACTTCATGTAATGGCTCTTCTTTGGTTGAAGTGAGCGATCACATTCCCTATTTTGATTAACTTCATTTGAATGACTTGTGTTGATTTCGTTTACAGCTTCATTTAGTGCTGGAAGTACTGGACGAGAGAATAAAGAGTTATTGGTTCAGCATTTGCTTGTTGGTGAAGACAACCTTAAGCTGCTGCTGGATCTCCAACAGCGGCTTTCAGGAGGTTTGTTATTGTGATGCTTCTGCATTAAGCTCAACTGATCTGGCATTACTATTTCTTTTGCTTGAACAATCGCTAGTGGTTATTCTGCTATGGATATGGTGGTAAAGCTTAGGAAATGGTTGAAAGAGAGATAGAGAATGCCAAGCCTTCATTGTTTTCTCCTCCTTTTTTTCTTTTTCTGGGCTGAGTTGAACCAGTCCAAAAACAAGTTGCAACTTCTCTCCAGGACCATTTTGATTCTTTTGACCAATCCTTGGAAAACGCAGGCAACCTTGAAATCAGAAGATGCAATATTGTATCAAAAAAAGAAATCCAAAAACCAGTGAAGTAGATCAAGGTCTTATATCTTAGACTAGGATTACGTACCAACTGAACATGAACAAGTATTCTAATGTGCAAAGAAGGGCCTGTTCATGTTTTGGAAGCTAAGTATTGGCTTTCTGGATTTTCAGAAGCTTGAGAGCAGCTTATATAATTTCAAGATTTGATAAAAGTCAGTGCCGACCGTGTGGTCCGGATAAGTGCTCATACTATGGAGACTTGATTGACATGGATGTAAAGGAAAGGAAGTAACATGATAGTAGGATGGAGTAAAAGAAGAAATGGAAATTCATACTTGTTAGTCAATAGGCATGGTCATTGGGTTGGACAATTGATTACTGCAATAGTATTTAGGGCATCAAGAAGGATCTAACCATACTTAAGGTGCTGCAAATTATCTTCTTGAGGAATGGTGCTACAAATCAACATGCACAACATTGAGAAGTTGACAATGGGGGTCTCCACATTAGGTTTGGGGATAGGAGAGTTTAGGCAACAATACTGACTAGCACAAAATGGGCTTAGGATGGGGAGAGGAGCAAGGGAGGAAGAAGAAAGTAATATTAAGATAAGGGAGGGATAAGACCAAGGAATTAGAATCAAGACAATGGTAAGGTAAGAGATATGGTTGCGAAGAGGATGGGGTAGATATGGATGCAATAGTAGGGTGATGAGATCATGGTTATGGTGGGAGAGACAAGAGAAAGTAGATATCACCAGGACCTCGAGAAGGGGGTTGGGGCAATCAAAGAGAACTAATCAGGGACTATGAACTTGGTTGAGAAAATTTACTACTACCCATTAGATCTAAATTTATTGCTTGCAGTTGATATTCATTTTATCTGTTGGACTAAGATCCATTGGCTTAGACAATTTGTATTACCATTTTTTAATATTAAAATGAGTAATGACTAGTATCTTTTTGACAAGTAAATAGTAGTTAAATATGTACATATGTTGAATATTATATACTAAGATTTATTAAGCTAGAGATGAGCAATCCAAGGAGTTACCTAAATTTCCATAAAACTTTTGCTAACTTTCGTCTTTGGTTCATGCCTAGCTTGTTTTAGATGGGTGAGCTTTTTCTGAGGCAAAATAAGTGGAATGCCACTTGCTTTCCAGTGCTTTGCTGAATTAAAAATATTCTTTTTTTTAAGCTAGTCCTAAAGGTTCTACTTTATGAATTGGTAATTATTCTTCAATGGAAATGAGAACAATGCAATCACTAGTTATAATGTGGGAAAATATGACATGACTATGCTCACTATGGCTAATATTACCTACTAGAACCAAGTTTTGAGTTTCATGGACCATGCTTTGCGGACTATTGAAGACCATTACATGATTAATTTCTATAGTATTCTATTGTTAGATATAATTGTCCAGTTTGATTGATGTGATAGCTATATATACGGGAGCTTATGCTAGTAAATACTCGATATAAATATTCTTGTGCAATCAAGACAAGGATAAACCATAATCATAACATGCACAATGATAAGAAGACAAATGTTAAACATTAACAATCACATATCATGACAGTTACAAACATTTACACTTGATCAAGGTAGGCAAAACTGGTATTAAGATCTGTATTGCTTGTCCAGTGATACGGTATGGTACTATGTTGTGCTGACTTGCAGTGTACTAACAAAGGGGAGTTGAAGAGGGAAGGGGAGAGGGAGAAGGAATGAGAGGAAGAGGGAGGGAGGGAGGGCGGGGGAGAGGGAGAGGAAGGGAAAGAGAGAGGGAGAGGGAGGAGGGGAGAGAGAGGCTGAGAGATGGAAAGGGAGAGGGCTTTTGAGCTCCCTCTCATCCTGCTATGGTGTAAAGAAAGAGTGGAAAAGATAGAGAGAGGGAAGGAGGGAGAGTAGAGAGGTAGCGAGGGAGAGGCTGAGAGAGGGAGAGGGAGAGGACTTTCAATCCCATCTCCTTCGGCTATGGTGTAATAGGCGCAAAGCCATTGTTTTAAAACGACATAGGGGCTTTGGCCCTTTTTTTCGAATTTTTTTAAAGTCAACAGTCATTGCTGACTTCACTAAAAAAATCAAAAAGAAAGAAATAAAGGGGTTGGGGCTCCTGTTTTGTTTTGAAACAGGTGCTCCATCCTTGTTACATGTGCTAGAGGAGAGGGTTCTCAAACCCCCCCCCCCCCCTCTCTCCCTCTCTCGGCCTCTCTCCCTCTTTCTCCATCTCTCTCTCTCTCTTTGCTCTCTTTCACTACCGACTTCACTAAAAAAAATTCAAAAAGAAAAAATTAAAGGGGTTGGAGCACCTGTTTTGTTCAAATAGGTGCTGTATCCTTGTTATGTGTGTCAGAGGAGAGGGTTCTCAAAACCCCCTCTCTCTCTCCCTCTCTTGGCCTCTCTCCCTCCCTCCCTCTCCCTCTCCCTCCATCCCTCTCTCTTTCCTCTCTTTCCTTCTCCCTCTTCTCCTCCCTCGTCGGTGTCTCGATCTTAGGGGCGGAACTGCATTAGTCCGCCCTGGTACGGCTCGGTATGCTCCGAACCGGGTGCTTTGGGGCGGAACCATGCACTTAATCGGAATCCTCACTGGCAAAAGTTAAAAGCTTGTCAGCCAAAAGAAGAACAAAGGCTTAATGAATAGGTGAACCAAAAGACAATTATGTTTTCAATCATATCTCCTACCGCTATGAATGTTGACAACCTTGCAGCATCTTTAAGGTTTTCTTCAATTACAATGGATAGTGGTAAGGAAAGACTAGAACCAGGGAGTAAAATGTGAATTGTCTCCAGGACGGACTTAAAGCAAACTCATGCTAGCACATGGTTGTCAAGAGGGTGGAGTAGCTGGAAATGTTGCACCTAGTCCCAAAGTTTTTAGTTGTGGAGATCTTGGTCATCTAGGAGAGAGTCCAACATTGAGATGGACTGAGATTTTAATTTATCTTAGGCGAGATGCGAAGTCCAGGAAAAATAGGAAATATCCGAGATTTCGAAGATCTAGGATGATATTAAAGGAACCAAGATCAGTTAATATAGAAAAGCCCTGGGTTAGCTTCCATGTTAAGCAAGTGATTTTAATATTTTAGTTAAACATCAATTTAAGAAACTAAAAGGTGGACTAGGAAATCTTGGCCAATATTTTGGTTATTATATCAGCGGATATATCAGGATATATCCTGATATATCAGTACATATCAACTGCTATAATGGGGGCTAAGGTATAGGTTATATCGTATTGGTGACAGTCTGATGCCGATATAAACTGATTTGGTCAAGATATCAGCCAAGAGGACTTGTTGCTTGGTCCATGGAATTGATAATGAAACCAATATCCAATACAATGACTTTCTTTGACATATTATTAGTCCAAATCTATGTATAAATATTCGCAATATGAGACTGAGGAAGTGTAAGAGAGTCAAAATGTGTGTGTGAAGAGAGAGAAGATGTTACTAAACAAATGGAAAAGGACAAAGATCGGGGAGGCTAAGGAAGTCAACATGGAGACAGGAGGGGCAATTGTGAAGGGAAACTTGGTGACAAAGAAGTATAATAATATTTATCTACGGAGTCTTAATCAATTTAGACTAGTAAAACGTTTAGCTTTATTGTTCAAGACTATAGAAACACATGCAGCCAATTAAGCAGGATTCTTTGAACAGTTAATATGTGGAGGAGAGCCATGTAAGTACAACTGAATAGTCAGGATATCGAAAGTACTGAAAAGGACTCTACTTGTCCCCAGAAAAGGATAATGAAGGCCTTCAATGGATTGGAAAATATAGTGTTTGTTATGGTAAACTATGAGGAGGGCAACTTCAACGATGATTAGCAGAAAATAGAGAGTGAACGATTTCAAGGATATAGTGGCACTTTTAACCACCAATTTGTCAATTTGTGTGCTGACATATAAGCCGAGTTAATGATGCACTTAGAAAGGAGTAAAGACTGAAACTTAGTACATATACTAAACTCTAAATTCGATGTGAAAATTCATAAAGACTTTATTAATTATATTGGTGGTGCTCAAAGTAAAAATATGTAAAGCACGAATGGTGAAAATATTATTAACAGTTTAACACCTTTTTAAAGGAATGAATTTCAGTAACGCTGTTTACACTGCATTAATAAGAAGAGTAACTGTTGGCTTTTTTCTGGAAAAAGATTGGAATAAATGGTGACGCAGTTTGTGGGCGAGGCCAAGACTGTACTGAATAACCAAGTCTGGTATGAGACATCTCCAATATATTTGATATTTAAAGATATTTACAGTAGATTGTCATACACTCACAAACATTGCTCTGGTGCATACTTTGAAGTGTTCTAATCTTAATATAATTTTCCAAAAAGAGTGCTGGCAATCTACCTCAAGTTTTATTTCCTAGGTTGTATGCTGCATCCAGTAAAAAATGTAATATTTGAGGCTTGACCCAATTAAACATTCACAGGTTTTTTAGCTTTTCTACATCTCTATCTCTGTTGATGGTCATTTATTGGGGAAATAATTGGAAAAAAAGTTCAGGTTACAACGAAGTTTTCATGCCTTTGCCCACTGGGTCGTTAGCTTGATCCTATGGTGTGCATGTTGTTATATTTAATTATTCCATCTATTGATCCTTACATGAGTGATCGTCTATCAATCTACACATGCTATGATATATTACAATCATCATGTTTCTGTTAGATTGTTTTTTTTTTCTTAAATGATTTGCAACTTTATATTGATTTGTTCAGGAGATGATCTAAGTGATTTGGCTGTGGAGTACTCAATATGCCCATCCAAAGAGAATGGTGGGATGCTTGGGTGGGTTCGAAGAGGGCAAACGGTATGCATAAGCTGGCTAATCTAAATTATTTTAGTTTTACCTAGAAAACTAGAATCATAATGATATGGCTTTGTAACAGTAGAATGTATGCTCTTTGTGTCTACATGTGAGATTATCAGTCATAACCAACAAGAACTATGGGAAAGTACACATATTTGTGTTGTCTTTGGGATATAAATTTGAGACATAGCAGCCAAGCAAGATCATGCTTCACTGTTGGTAATTGATATTGACAAAAAACCAGATAAGCTTGTATATTGATGAGAGCACTAAGAAACATAATAACCAAATGACTGGAACCCAGTTGATATGCAAAGTTCCATGCCTTAAAATCCATGAATCTTCAAAAAATGTTCAAAGAATGTTCATATACAGATTAAATAGCCTGTTCTAGATCTGCTTATCCTTGATACACTCAATTTATTTTCTATACTTCTGTATTGCACTGCACTCTAAGTCATGTCTTACTGTTGTTCTATAAAATTTTTCTTTATGTCTCCAAGATTTGTGCTTGTCGCATTATATTCCAGATGCACGACTCCACTTCATTCAACTAGCTTTAGTTCTATTACATGTATCTTCATCTATCTTCCTATTATTTTATATAATAGATCCTAAACAATAAAGTTGGTAACATTGTAGTATCTCTTATCCATCAATCTTAATTGATGTTATATCGTTATTTCCATTTTTATTAAATTTATATTGTATATACTTTGGATTTGTTCTATTTTTTTAAGCCTTGATCCTGAATATTGATTATGCTCGATGAAATTCAAACAATTACAACAAAAGGATGCTTCACTGGGGCTAAAAGAAATAGGTAATTTGTTCGGTTAATTTATTTCAAAATGCTGGAGTATACGTGAAAACATTTGCATAGTCAAATTGGTACTATTTGTCTAGTAACCGATAGTCAAATTGGTACTATTTGATTAGTAACCGACTATCATAACTGTTGGTTAAGGATTCACTTGCACACTAACTATTGTACCTAATTCTTAAGTTTCAACAGAAACCGACTATTATACTAGCTGTCTGAGGGTTCAATTAAATTCAATAACCAGAGGATTAATTTCAATCTATAAAACAAGAGCAATATGGGAGTTAACAAACATTTCAGCTGATAGAATATAGTTCACTATCAATTGCTTGAATGCTGTAAGATATAGGAGTGGCAATTTGTGACCTGACTCTGATGCAATGATCATCGAAGATCAGCTTCTAAGGTCTAAGGGAGCGTGCAACAGCTTCAAAAATCAGCTCTGAAAGCAATCACAGCTGTTCGGACCCATAAAGGGTTAGAGATTACAAGGCTATATCATAATTGAGGCATCTTAGGGCCTCATCGCACTGCAAGGAGCATCTATGAGGCAAGATGACCCCAAATATGTTGCTAACCGATTAGCCTGCTGTTTTATTTTCTTATTATGCTGTTTTCACATCAGTTTTGATCTTAGTTCAGAGATGTCACTGTTCACATTGTACTTTACTATGAACAGTATTCACTACACTGTTGTGCATAATTAGGGATCCTAAAGGTTTTAGTTAGTTAGTACGTTAAGGGGGTTTTGTTAGATATTGTTTGCTGAAGTAATTGAGCCCTAATTTGACTAAGAATAGGAAAGGTTAGGGATTTACTTAGACTTATATGGGGCCTTCTTTTGGGTGTCAAATAGTAATTTTCGCAGAAAATTTTGAAGAACTATAGAACTTCTTTGAAGCCTGGTTCGATTGTTTTCCCTTCCCTATCTCTCATATTTCTTCTTCTCTTTCTTGTTATCTCTTCGTTCGTTACTAATTTTGATCTCTATATCATTTTTTGTTAATTGATCAGTGCCATTGCTATATTCATTATCATCTGATATTCAGTTTTTTCTTCAGTATTCTAGTAGGATTTAATCACTGCCATGAAATATTTGCTGGTTGATGTTCTAGGTTCTCCTTGTTAACTTCTCTTCAGACATTATAGTTATTGACATGGCACAGGCTGGAGGGTCTAGCACAGGCTTCAGATTTTCTAGACGGAAGACTAATCAAGTGATTGATGCAAGGAATTAAATCTAAAACCTAGAATTTAAAAGCAATTATCAATTAAAAACCAAAGGCAAAGAGATCTACTTGTTAAACTAAAACTAAAGGAAAAGCATAACTAGCAGCTTCTTGCCTCGCTACCAAGAGGGCCTTGCTGTCACCAAAGACTCCACTAACTAGCCGCATCATCTTTCTCTATAATCCACCAGGGTCGCACAGAATCGACCGTGAAAGAGAAAAACGCAATATGTTCACTCAAGAAAAGAGAAGCTTATTATTAAATTTTCAATACTCAAACTGTACAGGATGTGGTATTTATAGGTCTGGAGCCCTTTCAAAGCTAGGGACATCTAGGTATCTCAGAGTTTGAAAATAATAAGAAAAGCTACTACTAAGCTAACTAAAGTAAGCAAATTCGCCTCTCTTGACCTTCTAGAAGAAAATTGCTTCTGACAGTAACCTATCTGCTACCACAATCCTTCAGATGTCAGTTATGGCCCGTCAAATCAACTGAAGGTGACTAGATCCACCGTTGATTGCCCTGGATTTGGAGTTTATCTTGGAGTAAAGGTAGGAGCCTTTTGATGGTAGGAAGCTACCATAGGATACTTTTTGATGGTGGCTAGCTCACTTTAAGTTGTGTTCTGATGGCACTCTATTATTTGTCAGTAGGGTTTTGTGTCCTAGTGCTTTATTTTAGGGCTTGCCTTGGTTTCGGCTTGGTCCTCCTGCCTGTTAAGTCTGATGTATTGACTACTGACATCAGATTATATGCATATGTCCAAATATTAAATGGAGTCTGAAAATCCTAGATTTTAATTTTCTTCCCTCCATACATAGACCTACAAGAAGATTTGGTCAATCCGAGAAAACTATGATTAGTTCTTTGCTGTCTTGTTCTCAGATCTTGGATAATATGCAATGAAGCTGCTTCAAACTGAAGCTATCCTATTCCTAGGGTCCTCCCATGCATCGCAGATGAACCCTAAGTTGTTCAGCATCAGATTTCCCGAATGACTGTAACCGACTTGAGATAAATGGGTTCGAGTTTGGCATAAATGATTTTGGATTGTAGACGGGTTGACCTGACTTAACTACTTATTAAATAGATCAGGTTCAGTTCAAAGTCCGACTCCTCGAACGCATTTCAATCTTTTTAATATTTGGGTCAGGTTTTAAATGCTATGGGACAGGGGTGTCCCGATTCCTCCATGGAATGGGACACCCTGTGCATTGTCATATCTTGGTTGAGCATCCTAGTCCTTACTTGTGACATCCTTTTTATATTATTTTAACTTAATTTTTATTAGAAACTTTTTTGTTTTATTTGTTTTTAAATATATTTGGATGGGGGTTTGATGATTGATGGCCATCAATGGGCCCTGATCCCACTTTAAAACCCAAATTGGAAGGAAACACACCTCGGGTGCTAGGGTTCCACTTAATTTGAAAAATATACATGAGAGCACAGGGGATGTCCCTAGCAAACAGAAGCAGATCCCAGATTGAAGCCTGCTGCTCTGCTGTCTCTCTTCACCATAATGCCAAGTAGGTTCCCATCGTCTCTCTCCCTTCTTATTTCCTTCCTTTGTTTCTTTTCTTCTTCCTTTCTTTTCGCCTTCTTTCCTTTTCTTTCATTTTCTTCTTCCTTCCTTCTTTGTTCTTCTTTATTTTCTTCATTATTCCTTATTTTCTTTCCTTTTCTTCTTTGTTCCTTTAGCCCGTTCTATTCCGTTTCTTTGTTCTTCTTCTTCTTCCTCCTCCACCTCTTCTTCTTCTTCTTCTTCCTCCTCCTCCTTCGTGGCTTCTTTCTTTTTTCCTCCACTTGGCTAATTTGAGTGCCTTTTCCAACTGGTCTATCCAGAGATAGAGGAGGCTAATAACCACGGGAGTTTATCTATTTAGCCATGCCAGTGGATTGGGAGTTCTAGTCCTCATCAACCATGGGACAAATTAGTGGATCACCCATACTTGTTGGTGTCTCTGACGGGATGAACGTAGGACGGTTGGGGTGTCTTGCCTGCAAAAGGTACTGTGTCTTAAAATGGACTGAATGTTCTTTGGTTTTCTGGTTTTAACGACTGATGTGATTTTGCATTTACTATCTTGAATAAAATCTTGTACAAAGGGATTAGGGAGATTTTTTATATTTGATATATTAGCTTCAAACTTGATTTGCATATCTTAACATCAATTGTCCTATCCTTTATGGTGTTTTGAGGCACATAATTACACTCTGTCATATCTATATTTGCAAATAAACATAGCTATTAATATGTGAAATTTTTTCCATGAAATCTGACCAGGTGCCAGAATTTGAGGAAGCTGTATTTAATGCTCCTTTAAATAAAGTTGTGCGTTGCAAGACTAAATTTGGCTGGCACCTCTTGCAAGTGCTTTCTGAGAGGTAGACAACCAGACCATTCTTTGCATTCAAAGCTTTGCTTCATATTGAGCAAATAGTCCACACTCTAGAATAACTCCTTTGTTGAACATGTTGCAATGCCAGGGAAGAATCTATACTACAGGATATTGAGCCAGAAGAACTTCATTCAAAAATGCAAGATCCAAGTTTCATTGAGGGAGCTCAGTTGATAGATGTCCGAGAACCTGAAGAAGTGTATGTATCCTTTTATTTCTGTCCCTCATTTTGTGATCAACATGAACTCATCCACAACATCTGTGGTATCATGGGCATCTTATGCTTGCCAAATCTCGTAGCAGGATCAAATAACAAATCAAGAATCATGAGTAACACCAATTGATAGATTTCCAGCATATTGGAATTTGGCATTTGCTATGAATTTGTCTAGAGGTGTGGGCTTAGCTCAAGCATGACTCAAATATTGAAATGCTTGTGAGTTGTGACGGTAAGATTTTGACATGAAAACTTTTTTCCGTAATTAACATTCTTGGTAAATTGGTGAGGAAGTAAAATAGAGATTATTCGTACCGAACTCCAATATGTAAAATAATGAACTTATTTTTATATAAGTTGATAAAGTAATTACTTTCTGTCTGTTATACATTATTTATATTTTTTCCAATTTATATTGAATAACATTATATTAATATAATAATCAATCACTTCTTTGAAATGGCATGATGTGAATATAACAAACTTAATGCGTACTTTAATTACGAACTTGAAGAAAGCTGGGGTTTGTTTGCAGAAATTACTCTATGAAATATTTGAAATACAGAGTTTTATTCACTTCTATTTTGTGGTTGTTTGTATAGGGCTCTTCGCCATCAATGATCTACCAAGATTACTGGGTGAAAAAATAAAGAACTAATAAACAAAAAAGCTTTCAAGTTTTTGATAAGAAATAGTAGATATTTCTTTAATTACTACAGTTGGCAAGTAAATTCTCAAGCCTGCAGCGGCCGCTCAATGCTGTAAGTTAGTATGTAGTCACCTGCTAGTGATTGGTTTTCCCATTGTTGATTTTGTTCAACTCAGTCTTCTGATGGATGATTTGTTTATGGAGCTCCCCTTATCAGCCTATTTTATCTTATGATGCTAATGTTCACATATGAATGTTTCATGGTTTGAATTTGTTGCTATTACAACAGTGAAACTCATGGTCCTTGCTGCTTTGGCCAAAGAGTTCTTGTACTTTGATTTATAAAATTAGCATTGATGATTTCCTTGACTATAGTTTGTGTGTCCACCGACATGCACGCCCTGCATCCATGCATGTATGCATGTGCTTCTTTTGAAAATTTCACTTTGTTTTAGAGGCAAATTCTTGGCACTATGGAAAGAAAATATTAGCAGAAATTGGGAGTGTTAATTTGTTCTTATCTGGAGCTGAAATCCTGCTGGCAATAAATTTTGACCGAACTTTGTTATCTAGTAGCTAGTTTCAGAGATTTTTGCCTTCAAATGTTCGTAAACCTCCCCATTCTGTTGATATATGTTGAAGGACTTTTGTTTGTTTTGCATGTCAGAGCTCAAGCTTCTTTGCCAGGTTTTAAAATACTTCCTCTCCAACAGTTTGGAACATGGGGATCTGTAATAACAGATGAGTTTGATCCTCAAAAGGACACCTACGTTTTGGTAAGTAGATATTCTTTTGGGGGACTATCCCTTCCTTAATTGGACCTCTTCTCTTTCCATTTTCATATTATACAGAAAAAATAATGCATAAAAAATTGCGGAAAGGGATCATCATATACTATCGAATCATATTGAAGAAAACCCTCACTAGGTATATGTTCTACATATCTTCCTTTGCATGCTCATTTGAAAAGAGATTCTTGCCTCCAATTTTCAGTATATATGGACAGAGTATGGGGTCTTCATATTACATTTTATTCTTGGGCATGCTGACTTGCGTGCATGATACCATTGATATGATAATTCTTTGCTTCGTTGTCATGCTTACTCTGATTTATCTGAACCAGTGTCACCATGGTGTACGGTCGTTGCAAGTAGCCAAATGGTTGCAGACTCAGGTCTCTCTCTCTCTCTCTCTCTCTCTCTCTCTGTATTTGTGTGTGTGTGTGTGTGATATACATGTGATCCCTCCATTTTTCGCTCAATGCATGCATGATTGTGGATATACACCAGCATGTGTATATTCACCTGATGAGAACTTTGGGCATAGGATAGCCTGGAAATCAGCATGCCGAGTCCGGCCTGGTCCCAATTTCGTCTAGGAGTGGAAGCTCTGGCCTGAGACCACCCAAAGTATGCCGAAGCTTCCTGTAATCTAGGCTGGGGCTCAGTCTCTTTAGGCCTTCATGCTCGGGTTGGTCTGGCCCATGACAGCCTAACTTGCAACATATTTATGCTTCTTCTTCTTCTTCTTTTTTGTGTCAAATGACTTTCAGGGATTTAAGAGGGTGTTCAATGTCTCGGGAGGGATTCATGCATATGCACTCAAGGCCGATCCTTCCATCCCAACATATTAAGCATTATCACCATTTGTCACCCGTTGGAAGAATTTGTTTGAATATGAGTTATATTGTAAAGTTGATTGTGGCAACTGGCTTTATTTTGGCAGTAGTTAGTTAGAGAATTGTGAGCTTGCAAATAAATGACCAGAGAAATGCAGGGGGATGTTGCTGAGAATTCGCAGTTTTCTTGTGAAATATGACCTTCAAAATACTTCTCAAGAAACAAAATTCTTGTTTTTCTTAATGAAATGAAGGAAACAAAATAGGTTCGTGAAAACTGGTAACAGAAGCATTTCTTTTACTGGTACCATAGTTCATTTCTTTGATCTTATTGTTCCTATCATAACAACTGTCCACTTTCTACTCAAGGACCTATCCATTTCTCAGTCCAAAAGTTTTAAAATGTGTTTAAAAAAGTTAAAAAACAGAATTTTGGAATTAATAGTTAATAAGAAATTGAAATTTAATGGAGGTGCAGGGATTCAAAAGCGGGTGCTCTACCATACGAAGAACACTGTTTTTGGATCAGGCAGCAAGAATCGAATTCTCGGCCTCATTTACTTTGCTATTTCAGAAATTAGAATATTGCATATATGCTTATCTTGTTTTTATGTTTTTTTTTTTTTAATTTTGTCTTTAAGAATGGTCCAATTTTGTTGAATGTTTTGGCCTCTGACCTCAAGAATATACTTTGTGAACTAGCATTTTGACAAATATGTGTATTTAGTATTGGAAATATATTTATCTGGATGCAAAAACATATGCACATTTAAATTTGATGGAATGAAAAGCTAGACTCCATCTGCTTGGGAGGACATTTTTGTAAAAGAAAAAAAGAAAAGCACAGTCCGGATTTGCAAAAATGAAACGTTTTCGCAAAACCCCCTTAATAGAAGCTTTCAATCAATTTTTCTCCGAAGCTTCCTCAAATTATGAAAGAGAATATCAATGTAATCATTTCTCAAAATCTTAAGATTGGCTTCTCAACTTTTGTTTGAGTCCTGTACATGCTGCAAGTGCAAGCAATTATATAAATATTTTGCAGCACCTTTATTTTGTGTCTCATGCATTGTGTGGGGGCTCACGGCCATAGGTTCCTCACTGATCAATCATCCCTAGCTATCAAAACTTCGTTTTCTAGCATGGACTTTCTTTTATGCTTCATTTTAAGGTATGGATCAATCTATCTTCAAGTTTCAGTCTCCTTTGAAACTTGAAAATCCCAAATGCAACAATATTTGAAAAGATTTTTTTTTTACAAATGATTGCTCCTTGTATGAGTAGATTAGAACCTTTTTTGGCATGCTTGAATGTTGGAGGGAAGCTCTTGATTGCCCATTTTTTGTTGGAATCTCAAATTATTGCTTTAGAAATGGTGGTTACTCTTATATTGAATGCCACTGAATGTGAAACTCTTTTCTCTTGTTTCTATTTATTTTCTATTTGTGCCATGTGTAGTTGGGCTGATGGGCTACTAGGATTAAATTGATTACATGACGTTGGTGTGGTTGTATCGGCCTAATAGGTTGGGCCAGCCAGGAGCCTGTCATAGTTTAGGTTAGTTGAAGCAGAAAATTCTAATGACAATAAGTTTAAAAGAAGAGGGACGGTTGGAGGTACACTAAAATGGGGGAGTGGGTGAAACCGGCCATGATGTGTATGCATAATCGCATAGGGAGAAAGATGATACAAAAACGAGTTTGTTGAAAGGAAAGAGGGCCTTTTCTAGAACAATGAAATCTCTTTTATATTATCTTCTTTACATTGCTATAGTTTTTATAGTAGATTTATGGCAGATCTATGTAGCATTCCATTATTCTCAAAAGTCCTTGAAGCTTCAAGGCACTCGAACCCTATCTTGTCTTCTTTGAGTTCCAACCGCAGGCCTGTGGCACGCCGTGCAAGACCCTTGCTCGACTATTAACTTGCTATCTCATTTTCGGTCAGAAAATAAGAAAAACAAGTTTTTGGCATGCCTATGACAGAATAGGCTTGGAAATATAGCCGAAGCTTCCGAGCTGAGAAGACGAGGGCGTAAACCTTTTTCTCCAACTTGGAGTACCTGTCTCGGTGTCGCACAGAATCTGACTTGTGCAATAGACTGGCTTCTGGCGCTTTTCTTCCTCCCGTACCAAGACCAAACTCATAGCAGATGGAGAAACAACCAAGTACATATAGAGCGTTTCTTCGTCTTATGGATTTGTGAGAAGAGGTGACGAGCTGAAGTACTCCTTCAATTGATCAAAGGCTACCTGGCACTTCTTGGTCCATTGGAAGTCCTTTGGATGCTTCAAGGCCTTGAAGAATGGGAGCCCACATTTCGCCGACCTGGAGACAAACCTCGCCAACGCAGCGACCCGACTAGTTAGACATTGAACCTCTTTGATGGTCTTCGAGGGTTGCATGTCTTACACTGCTTGAATCTTTTCTGAGTTCGCTTCAATGCTGCATTGTGTCATCATGAACACCAGAAATTTTTTCAAAGTGACTCTGAAGGCGTACTTCATCGGGTTGAGCTTCATCTAGTACTTTCTGAGGGTGGCAAAGGTCTCTTCTAGGTCGGTAATGTGTTACTCTACTGCTCGACTTTTTACAAGCTTGTCGTCCACATACACCTTTATGTTGTGGCCAATCTGTTCCTTGAATATCTTATTGACGAGGCGCTAGTAGGTTGCGCTTACATTCTTTAAGCCAAAGGGCATTATTTTGTAGCACTAAAGACCTTTGTTAGTAAGAAAGGTCGTCTTCTCCTCGTCTTTGGATACCATTAGGATCTGGTTATACCCGAAGAAAGCATCCATAAAGGTCGAAAGTTGGTGCCCCAAGGTTACATCCACAAGGTGATCTATCCTCAGGAGCGGAAAGTTGTTTTTTAGGCAAGCTTTATTTAGGTTGGTGTAGTCGATGTAGACTCGCCACTTTGCATTAGATTTTCTGAGAAGCACAACATTAGCCGGCTAGTCTTGATATCTTACCTCACGAACAAAGCTGGCTTCCAAGAGTTTGTCGACCTCCTAGTTTATAATCTACTGCCTTTCTATGGCGAAGTTTCTTTTCTTCTACCATACAGGTTGGTGGCTTAGGTCCATGTTGAGCTTGTGAGTGATCACCCCGAGGCTTATGCCTGGCATGTCTGCAGCCGACCAGGTGAAAACATCCTTGTTGATGCAGAAAAAGTTGATCACTTCGACGCGACGCTCTTCACTGAAGCTGGAGCCGATCTGAATGGTTCGGTCAGGCTTAGATTCTCGAGGCGACCTGCACCAACTCTTTGGTTGGTTCACCTCGTTGCTTCTTCAACTCATCCCTTGTATCCAGTCTCTTGATCGGTGGTCTCCAGCAGCTTTTTTCCTCTGAGAGTTGTAGCACTGGCGGGCTATTGTTTGGTCACCTCGAATTTTCCTCACTTCGTATCTTGTGGGAAATCGCATAAATAAGTGGCAGAGGGATACCACAGCTTGGAAAGCATTCAGGCCAGGTTGATCCAAAATTGCATGGTAGGCCGAAGGGACTCAGGCCACGAGGTAGTCTAGCTTCAATGTGGTAGAGATATTTTTTCTTCTTGTATAGTACAAAAAAGAATGGAGCACTCTTAATTTCAGTATTTTGCACACTTTATTTTTTTCAATCATACTATATATCCAATTCCTGAATTTCTTGATCAATCCTAGTTTGCTTGCTTAATCCTTTGTCTCCTAAATCTCCTTCAAATCTTAGATCAAAATATTTGTCATTGATGATTCCTCCTTGGTACATATAATCTCTACTTTATAAAATATAGATTTTGAAAAATGAGAATATTCCTCTCAGTTTTTTTATCATTTGTGATCCTAGAAATTTTATTTCACTTTTTCCTCAAGTACCTATACAATCTTAGATATATAAAAATATAAACATTTTCTTGTTTGTAGCTATAAAAAAAAAATTCTTTTTCTATTTTATTTCTAAATTCTTAAAAATCTAAACATGCTTGGTATATCTAATTATTTTAGAAACATATATATATAAATATGATGATGGTGACCAAGATGGTAATAGTAGTGGCAGAGATAGTGGAATTTGCTGGGTGGTGATAGCAGTACCAATAGTGGCGGGGCATTGTTAAGTGATGCTTATAGTGATAGCAGCTATGTGTTAGATGTCATGGTGGTGGTAGTGATGGTAAAAACGGTGGAGGTGGCAACAGTTGTAGTTCTGATAGCGATGGACGAAGTCGGGTCGGGTTGGATCCTGGGTGACCCTGATCCGATCCGATTTTTTGTTCGAATCCTAATTTTGGACCCAAACCCGACCCGGTTGAAGATCGGGTCGGGTCGGATTCGGGTCTGCATCGGGTCCATTTTTTTATGTTTTTGGGAAAGGATTTGGGCAAATCTAATTTGGTCATATCATAATTATGAGGTGTTGGGTGACCCATGACTTGAAAGACTTGCAATTGACCTCTAGTCAGAACAGATGACCCTTGACTTACTAACTAAGTCGGTCTACAAGCCAAATTTCATATCACACTATTTTTTGTCCATATGACTGATTGGACGGAACTTGGTGTCTCCCAGCTCCCCTCTCACGAGGACAAAAAAAATCCCAGACCTTCTTCCAAAATCCAATTCCATTGCAGAAAACTGGCACAAGACCCATATTCAGTTCAGTGTTCCCTCACTTCCTCCCCGCAAGAGTTAAAAAAAACAGAAATCAAAAAACCGAAGAAAAAAAAAAAAGAAAAGCCAGCTACCGAGACTCAGGTATCAACAGTGTAATAGACCGTGAGAAGATCCTGACAGACCAATAGTGCCACGACCCACACAAAAAAAAAGAAAAAAAAAAGCTATCTTTTGCTTTTTTTCCCCTTTTTCTTTTTCTCTTTGGATCCATTCGGATCGGATCGGGTCCATTCGGTAAATCCAGACCCGACCCAGAAAATGATTTGGGTCCAATTTTAGGATCCGACTCGGATCCGAGGGTCCTAAAATTCGGGTCTCGGGTCGACCAGACCCATTTGCAGCCTTACTCCTACCACTCCTTGCTCTGATTGGACACCTGCTTTTTTTTTTTTTTTGATCCGGTGGATTGAGTAACACTATTTTGACCAATTTGGTTTGTTGGCTGCAATCACCCTCCCAACCTTTTCCTTTTCCTATTGAAATCTTTTTTTATGGTCGGCCTTGATATTATGTGAGGGTGCAGATATCCAGACAAAAAGAAGCCTAGTAAGAGATTTTATGCTCAAGTCCTTGAATTTAGGTAAACTATTAATCCTTTATTTATTTAGTTTTGAACTAAGGTAGGATAAATTTTAAACTTACGAGTATTTCAGACATTTAAACTCTAAATTAGAAAATTAATAATAATTTATTCATATTGATTTTAATTGGATATATTAGGTGTGGACTAGTACACACACTGTTTGAGTTGGTTGCCGAAAGAGGTGAGATAATTTATATACGATCACTTGTATATATAATTAATTATTTATGTATTACGTATCTGCAGTTTCTTTGGTATTGCATGGGATGATCTCATTTGTTGCATAATTGCCGCTATGAATATATATAAGTATAGTTTCTTTATTGTGTATATATGTATTAGATATCAATATTTTTAGATGCATGGAATATGATATCGGTTGCTTCGAAATTTTGCAAGAAATATGTTATAAAATTATATTTTATTGAGCAAGAATAAAATTGATTGACCAAATAGATGAGTGAGAGGTATTTGGACTAACTATGTTATTATAAATTACCTTATCATAGGCTAAAAATATGGCATTATAA